>NC_091065.1:18172164-18846331 GCF_000393655.2 Nicotiana sylvestris
AAACTTAGTGACAGATTTTAAAATCAAGACAAAATCCGGAAACAACAACAACCAACGGACAGAAGCAAAGGGAAACTTTTCAGATTTTTGAAAGACTAGTTAGTGTTTAACCCTTAATTTCTCAATCCGTATCTCAGAATATTTGGACTATATATCAGGTGTATATTCTTCTTCTTTTGAATTTCCAGAATGTTTTTCTTTTTGTTTTTCTAAAGTCTTAGTTTTTTTTTTTTTTTTCGAAATTTTCTCTCTTCAATTTTTTTTTATTCTTTTTTTTTCTCTCTATCTCTGTCTGTCTCCTTAAAATCTGATTCAAGACTTCTATATATATCTCATCCCATAAATCTTTTAATCAATTAAAATCAACTCATTTTCTCTACCAAACCCATTATCTTCCCACTCATCCCCATTACATTAAATAAACATATCACACCACCCCATTATATTTTGTCCCCCATGCCTAACATAAACAAATACAAGATTCCCCCCACTAAATTTTGTCTTGTCCCTCCTTTATATTAAACAACTATATCACAACCCACCTCATTTCATTTTGTCCCCCATGCTTCACATAAAAAATTACAAAATGTACAATTCCTAAACTACCCCTCCGACCTTACTGAAATTACCAAACTACCCCTGAACGTACTGCAAATTACCAAACTACCCATCAGCTACAACACATCAATTAATCAAATTTAACCAAAATATAGACAATATGATTAATTTCTAACAATGTTCAAACAACAAATTTCATGAACATGATTTCTTCAATATTTCAACAACAAATCACATGAACATAAATTAAACAACAAAGAACAACTAAAATTTGATTGAACAATATTTTTAGCAACAAACAAACCTATTTTCAGATTCAACAACAACAACAACAAACAAGTATATTCAGATTTCTAAATTCAATAATATTGAACTTAAAATCAACTCTAACAACATTACAACCAACAATTCCTATATTAAACTTAAACAAGATTATGAGACAAATTCAAGAAATAATCATAAATGATAAACAAGAAATCAAACTATACAAATTTCGGATTCAAGATCAACCAAACAAAGTATGAACATGAATGAAAATATTCAATAACAATAACAAACAAACTTTGTTCAAACTTCGAATTAAACTTAAACAAAACAAATAAACATATTCAAATCACTAATCTTCAAATAATCAACTAATCTTTCTTAAATTAAATCCAACAAAACTTATAACAAAGATGCATGATCCAAAAATTAAAACCAAAACATAACTTCGCATTAAATTACTAAATTAAAAACGAACTTCAAACAAGATGAACACGAACTAAATCTATATTAACAACCAACAACGGATTTGAACGATTTAAACTAATATCTTTCTATATTAAAACTAAATCCTCTTAAAATTAATAAAACAAGCTGAAAAATAATTAAATTGGATCTTCAACTTAAATCTAACAACAATATAATTAAACTAACAATTTTTATCTAAAATAAATAAGAAAACTAAAGCAAACTTATACTAATTCCAAATCTGAAAATATCAAACAAATTATGGACAGAAACAAAACTTAGAACAACTAACCGTAAATGACCAACGACGAACTCGAACGAACTTTAAACGAATCCAACGAAACTTTGACATAAATGGACTTGAAGACGACGAAGCGACAACGAAACAATAGCAGCGAAGAGGACGATGAAGTGAAGCAGCAAATAGCTGGAAGAAAAACGCAGCAGTAGTGGCGACGCGGGCAGCAGTAGCAACGCTACTCAACTAGTGGCAGCAATGGAGACGACGATGCTCGTTTGGACGAAGCTTTTGCTTAAGCAGTAGCAGCTGTGGTGACGAAGTGGCAGCAGCAGCGGCGACACAGTGGCAGCAGCAGCGGCGACGCAGTGGCAGCAGCAGCGGCGACGCAGTGGCAGCAGCAGCAGCGATGCAGAAACAGTGGGGGAGCAACCATGGCAGACGCAGCAGCAGTAGAAGAAACAATGACCCAACAAAGAAGAAGGAGAAGAAGATTCGCAGCCATGGGAGCTTGGCGAGCTCGTCGATAGCGGATGTTATTTGACGATGAAGATGAAGCTTGGGATGAAGAAAAATATCACAAAATATCACAAAATTGCACACCAAGAAAAATTATTTTATTTTTGATTTTTTTGGGAGTAATTCTCATATTGGGCAAAAATCACGTGCTTGCTGTGAGCACGTGATTTTTGCCTTACGAAAACTACTCCAAAATAAATCAAAAATAAAATAAATTTCTTTTACTGTGTAATTTTATTTTATTTTGAATTTGCGTGGTGTTAAATATTTGTTTTATGTCCGTAAATGTTTACTTTGTCATAATAAAATGAAAATTAAAATAAAATACATGTTGCATGCATATAAGATTTAATTATGTATTTGAAAGATAATTTAAATAAAATCACAAAAATATGCATTTTGTTCTATTTTTAATAATCCACTGTGTGATTAGTGTTTTATCTGTATGTTGAATAGTTGTTATGAAGTGATTAATATTTTGTGTAAGGTTAAAAATTGTTTTATAATTTTATTAGGATTTTTTTAATGATTAATAATAAAATTAGAAAGTAAAATAAAATAGAATGGGAAAATCGGACCTGGATTTAAATCCAGGCCCAAATCAAATTACCCTTCCACAGCCCAATTCCAACACTCCCAGGTCCGGTCCAAATTCAAACAAACCAAAACGACAACATTTGGTCGTCCCTCATCAAAGGCCGTTGGATCAAAGCCAACCAACGGTTGAGATCCCACGAACCTTAACCCATAGCCATTACCCGACCCTTTGACCCAATCCCGGTTGACCCTGAACTTAGACCAAACAACAACGTTTGGTTAACTGGATTGATCTTAACCGTGCATCTTAATTGATCCACGGATGAGATCAATCCACCCCACCCCTATTTAAGGATCAAACCCCTACCCCGGCCCCTAACTTAACACCCCCCTCCTCTCATTGTTCATCATCGTTCCAAACCAAACCCCTAACCCTAGCCGCCCCTATTCCCCTTCGCCTGAAACCCGGCGGCATCAACGCCGCCGGTCACCACCTTAACACCCCAGAACCCCCTGAACACCCTCTATCCGAATATGTTAGCCTCTTGGCTCGAATCTTCCTGAAGGTTCTCGAATCTTCATTTGAAGATTCGAGCCAAACTCAGATCTAAACCTAACAGCCCCAAATCGACACCATAGCTTCCCCTAACCACCATAGGTATGGATCTATTGTTTGTTTGGCTCGAATCACTTCCGATCTTCTCGAATCTTCTTTTGAAGATTCGGACCAAACAAGAACTTACCCAGACTTGTTCCAAAGTGACACCAAATAAACCATAGGCTTCCCTCACCCTTGTGTCGTATTTGGTTCTCCTCGAATCTGACCAGAAATGGTTAAGTCCCAAATCGAACCTTCAAGAACCCTAAAAATACCAGACTTTTGGATTCTTTCCAAATTGAATAAAGATTGAGGTTTAATCGACCTTAGTCGAAGTATTTTCAGTAGAAAATATTTCGACTAAGGTCTGTTTGATTTCAAACAAAGTCCAAATCCAAGTTGAGTCCGAGTCGGGAAAAATTTGAAGGTTTAGAGGTAAATTTCTGTTGCTTATGTGTATTCTACGTGTATTCTATGTTCGTTTCATTAGTTTGTTTAATTTTTCATAATTTTCTAGTCAATTTTGTTATATTGTCCCCTACCCGTCTACTTGATTCTAATGTGAATTGTTTCTGTTGATTGTGATTATGTACAATGTGTGTAATCGACTCGATTAAGTTCGTCGATTAGTTGTATTGTGAATCTTGCTTCTGAAAATGTTGTTTGTAATACCCTATTTATCTGTTTGGAGTTGTTTATTATCATTGAAATCAATCAATTAGTTCTGCCCAATTAATTGATTCTTGTTTAATAAATCAGAAAGTTTGTCAATGGTGTATATGTTGATTTCTGAACATTGAGTTTCAGGGCATTGTCAGTATATTGACAATGCTCCTGTGTTTGTTTGATTTTTGTTCAAAAGTCCAGTCTGAATTGTTATAATAATTTCAGTAATATGTTGTTATGATGTTAGTTCTGAATTCAGTGTGATTTTACAAATGTTGATTAGATGAAATTGTGTTAGAAGGTTACATCCTTAGTTAGGATTCAGTCCAAAACTTTAGGATTGGTTATAGCTGCTTAAACAGATTTTAAAATCTGTATTGTTAGATTCTGAATTTAAGGCAGTAATAACAGTAATTACAGTAGGAAATCTGGGACATTTTTTGGGACAGAATAGTGAGGGTAGTGTGATAGAATAGTGGACTGAAAGTGGAATGTTAATGGCTATAATTTAAGATACTAATGGGGAACAAGGGATAATGGGCTGCTGAAAAACAGGATAATAGCACTCAATAGGATTTAAAGTATTCAAAAGTAGTTTTAATGGAAACTTTCTGATTTTAAAAGGAGAAAAGGGTCCATCCAGCACTGAAAGAGTATAGGACCAGCCCTGTATAAATACAGGGAGCTGGACAGACTTTAGGGGGCAGATTTTGGAAGAAGAAAAATCTGATTTAGGAGAAGAGGAGAAAAATCTGATTTAGAGCTTTTCAGACAGAGAAAAGATCAGAGAAAAAGAAAGAAAAGAGAGGAAAGAAAAAGAAAGAAAGGAGAGGCTGATTTCTAAAACATAGAAAATACACACAGAAATACATATACATTTGAGAGAAACAGAAATCTGAGAAGAGAAAATCAGATTTGAAGAGAAAGAAGAAACAGAAAAAAATCAGAAACAGGAAAAAATCAAATTTGGAATTTGAAACAGAAAAGAAACTGAAATCTGAAATATTGTCCCTTTGTTGAATCTGTTCGGATTTATTTGAATCTATAGTTCAGTTAAAATCTGAAGTTTTCTTTAAAAATACTGTTATTGTGCATCTGGGTTTCTCGGGTCTCATTATTGCTCAAGTCTGTGGAAAGTTTGCTATTCTGCTGATTTTGTTACTGTTGCTACTGCTGAAATTCACTCCTTCTACCTTCATTTTCAGGTACATATCTCTTAAATTCTATGTTGGAAAGAGATTCAACGTGACAAATAAATAAAGTTTGAATTGTAATACTATCTTTTATTCATTTGAGCTCTTTAGTTAAAAATTCAGTTTTGTTTCTTGATCAAATAAGTAGTATATGTTGACAGGATGACTGTAAGTTAAATGTCCTTTATTGAAGATTGTATAAGTGTTGTAATAATGTTTTCCATTCTAAATTTTCATTAAAGTATAGTTATGATTGAATTGTTAAGATAGGGAACATGACATGAAGTTGGCTATTAGTTAAGTCCTATGACATTGTTAGTCAGGTATAGAGTATTCTGAAATATCAAGAAAATGCATGGTTGTTGTATTTCGATTGTTTGGTTGTGGATTAAGGTTAGATGTTGTTAGTTGAATAAAGAGTAGTATAAAAAAACCATATTGCTAGTTTATTCTAATACTTGATTTAGTTATGGATTAAATGATGCGAGCTATACATTCATATATGGCATGATAACAGGTATATATATAACCATTAATGGATGATGAGTTGATATATCTCATTATGATGTTAAAAGGCTATGAATGTTTTAGATAGACAACTATGTTGCATGTAAGGCAATATTATTAATCGATTTATAATTTCCTTTCTTATCAATTTGATGTCTATTTACCATCCTAAATAAATTAATTCCGTCTATTATATTAAAAAAAGCATATGAGAATAAGATGAAATGTACAAACACAAATTGTAACACTTTAAATCAATGGTAAGTAAAAAAATAGAATTTGCACTAAATAAATAATGAAAATTCTTGGAAAATATTTCTTCCCTTTATGAATCATTTTTTTTAAGTTTCATATGCAATTCATTCTTTGGTAGATATATAATGTTGTATTTGCCGAAAATAGTGTTAATCATATTTTTATTCTTTTCTTTGAATTTAAATAGTTTGAATGAAATTAATGTATATCCGAAGATTATAATCGACGGGCAACATTTAATAAATTGTGAATTTCTTTTAAAAGAATTCAAAGACATCCCTTAAATATGAATTTCTCAGTATTTTCATATATAAATATGTAGATATAATAAACAATTTCGGGAAAAAGGCCATAATACTATTAACAAAGATTTTGCGCAATCAGGGATGCGTTCGCGCATCCTGATTATATTTTTAAAAGCAAATTCGGATTATGCGTACGCGCAATTTCGAGCGAATATTTAATAAAAACGAATTTCTTTGGAAAATATTAAATTAATTTCATAAAACCCGAGATGTGCGGTTCAGTATTTAAGAAAGACGAATATTCTTGACTCGACACAATTTCGAAAAATAATTGCTTTTAATAAATATTATCAAGATTATCGTGTACACGTGCGCGTGACACAATTCCGCATTTTTAAATTTATAACACGAATATACGTACGCGTGATTCGATTCAAAGAAGGGCCCTCAATTACAAGCAGTATAAGTAAAAGTGGTAGTAAAAGAATCATGCAATAAGGACGCAGTTAGTATTTAATCCAGGTAATTAAGCCAATAATAGACAGTTGAGCGACCGTGCTAGAACCACAGAATTCGGAAATGCCTAACACCTTCTTCCGAATTAACAGAATTCCTTATTCAGGATTTCTGGTTCGCAGAATAACAAACAGAGTCATATTCTCCTCGATTTAGGGATTAAAAATTGGTGACTTGGGACGCCTTAAGATTCCCAGGTGGCGACTCTGAAATAATTAAATAAATCCCATTTCGACTGTCCTTTAATTGGAGAAAACTCCCCACGTGCCCCGCGGGCGCGGTAAAAAGGAGGTGCGACAGCTCTGGCGACTCTGCTGGGGACTTAAGCTTCCACTGTAACCCAGAACCACTGGTTCAGGGTTTAAAGAATTCGAGCTTAAAATAACTGCAATAATTGGCTTTATTTACTATATGATTTTCAACTGTTTATATGCTTAACATGCTAAATGTTTTTTTTACCGCTTTAATATTATTTGAATTGTGAATATATACAACTGCTACGAAACCCCCTTTCTTTCCGAGTCTTCTGAATTTATGGTGTACACGTGCGCGTGACCACCTTTCTATTAAAGTCATACCAAATAAGACGGAGTTGGGACAAGTAACTAGGCCGGGCAGACTTTCGTGCTCCCGGTACGTTGCCCCCGCTTCGGCTCAACCTGTCCGTTTGGGTAAGCCAGGTTTAGAACAATCAACCTCAGGTTTTACACTTAGAATAACTCAGCCATGTACCGGATCCCTAGTAGGAACGAATATTTGCATCATATGCATTTGGCCTTGGAGACTCAACACAGGGGTTGGGTCTGTCTAGGACAGGTGAACCCAAAATAAAAAGACCATCATGATGCATCCTACTTGTTACTTGTGCATTCATTTGCCTCGAACATGCTTGTTGACCAGCTTAAATAAAATCATGGTAAGAAGAAAGGAATAAAATGGGTTGTTTTAAAAATTTCGAATAAAATTGTTTTTTTAAAAAAAATAGCTTTAAATCTTGAAATAAAGATATTTAATAAATAAAATGATTTTTTTTTAGTGTAAATTTTCAAAATAAGTTTTGACTTTATTAAAATTAAATTTCAGAAACAAAATGAGCACCACACAAAGCCCCTCATCCACGAGTACAGAAGAATTTCTATTTCAGCTTCAAATGTGGTGGTATGATTTAGGCGAAGACGGTCAAAAATGGGTCGTCAAGCATTTGGGAAATCTCACGGACATTATGAAAGTTAAACCCCGTGATGATCTGATTGCGGCGTTAGTAACTTTTTGGGACCCTGCTCACAATGTTTTTCGTTTCTCTGACTTCGAGCTTACTCCTACATTAGAGGAGATAGCTGGATATGCTGGTTTTGACGGAAGTTTAAGAAATCAAAGCTTGATATTCACAAAGGCTCCTTCGGTACATCGATTCTTCGGTCTTCTGAACATCAGCAGTCAAATCAGGAAAAGCAATGTCATCAATGGATGTTGTTCCTTCAACTTTTTGTATTCAAGGTTCGGAAAGTCAGATGGGTTCGAAATTCATGAGAAAGGCCTTACTAACAAGCAAAACAAAGACACTTGGCAGATTCACCGTCGCTTTGCCTTCATGGTGGCTTTTCTAGGAGTCATGGTCTTCCCAAACAAAGAGCGAACAATTGATATTCGCACCGCGAAAGTTGTGCAAATCCTCACCACCAAAGAAAATCACACCCTTATCCCCATCATTCTATCAGATATTTATCGGGCTTTGACTTTATGTAAATCAGGAGCAAAAGTCTTCGAAGGATGCAAAATTTTGTTGCAAATGTGGGTGATTGAACATCTCCAACAACAGCCCAAGATCATACAGTATGGGCCAAACAATGATAATTGCATCGAGAGTTATGAGGAAAGAATAAAAAATTATCAGGCTCCAGAAGGGATAGAAGCATGGGTATCTCATCTAAAGGCTTTAACGGCAAATCAAATTGAATGGACTCTGGGATGGCTCCCGATGAGGGAAGTAATACACATGTCAACCTCAAATAGTTATCTACTACTATTGGGATTGAGAAGCATTCAGCCGTATGCACCACTGAGAGTCCTAAGGCAATTAGGGAGATATCAAATAGTTCCTGATGATGAAGATTTGAGTGTGCAAGTAATCGAATTACACCCAGAAGCCACTATTCCCGAGGCTCTACTTCAGCAGATGTGGAATGGGTGCCGATACTTGAAAAGTGATACTCAAGTCCCAGACGCTACAAAGGGTGAGATAAATCCTGGATATGCAAGGTGGTTTGAAAAACGGTCTCTCGTGGATGATGTACCAGAGCCTGAGCTAAGAAGGCCAACAAAAAGACACCATGTTCAAAACTTCAATGATAAAATCCAAGAGCGGTTGATCTGGGGAGAAAAGGAAAAAGGGTACAAAGCAACTATCCATCCCCTAAAAGAAAATTTGAGAAGCCTCAGTTTGGAGAAAGATTTGCAAGCACAAGAAGCCGAAGGCGAGAAGAAGAGTCTAGCTTGTGAGAATGAAAGTCTTCATGCTCGATTCCAAAAAATGAAAAGAGTTTCTGAAACGCCAAAGAGGAGCTGGAAGGATCAAAAAACCATCGCCAATCTCTTTGAAAGAATGCAAGATTATGATTCCATTCTTGCGGAAAACGAAAGGGCATTGAGCAAAGCAAAAGAAAGGATCCAGCAATTAAACGAAGAAGCCAGATCTAATAAGGAACGCCAAGATAGGCAATCCGAAAAAGACAGGGCACAATTCAAGAAGGAAAAAGACCATTGGATGCGATCAGAAGACCAGCTTCGTGCACAACTAGAAGAGGCAAGAAGATGCAACAGAGAACATCAACAAGCAGACCTCGACAGGGAAAGAGGGCAAGCAAGATTAGAGCAGGCCAGACTCCATGATCTATTAGAATCAGCTCTAGATCGGGAAAATCGTGTCAGAGATATAGCCACCACTCATCAGCAGCAATTGCAGAACCAAGACCAACGTCTCCAAGATTTCAGGGCACAAATCCACGACCTGGCGGTATACACTTCTCAAAGTTACGTAAACTGTCAAGGAATGGATTATGAAAGGTTTACAGAACATGCACCCACTTTTGCCCGTCATCTAGCATTGGAATTGGAAAGGATGTATCGTACGCTGGGAGGTCATCCAGGTCAAGCCCCATATTGAGCAAATAATCTATTAAATTACAACACAAGTGGAAAGTGGGGCACGTTGTGAGGTGTTAAGAATTGTATCTTTTATTTTGATTTAAGTGTGTGTGTTTCAAGCCATTTTCTTAAAGTTTTCAAATGTAATTCCATCTTTGTGTAATGAATAAAAGTGATTGCCTTTAGTCCGAACTACGCAAGGTCTGATTCATGTAAGGGCATGATACATAGGCAATCTCTATAAGATTCGATCACCAAGATATATATAATAAATAAAAGTGAATAACAATAAAAATTTCAAGAAAGCTGGGACGACACAAGCAGCCGAGCAAATGCATAATAGAAAGGGATTATTTGTCTAGGAGCATTGCATCTCAACGTGTGATTATATATGTGTTAAACTCTCAAAACTAACAAGTTTGTTCATTTTCAGAATTCAAGCAGTTAGTTTCTCTAAAGAGTATACTGGCATATTATCACTATCACACAAGATCAAAAGGACCAATACCCGAAAGTATGTCTATCCCAGATGTTGACACAGGTATGGAGCTAGAGGAGATGGATGTCGGGAAAATGAAAGAAGAGATGTTTAAACTCAAGCAGCAAATGGCTGAGATGTACCAAGCCTGGTCTACAGGACAGTTACCCCCATCTTACCCAAATAACCCTACTCCATCAATGACCCAAACTCAGGATAATATTACCACTGAATTATCCCCAAATTTCCCCATTTACCAGCACTACCGAGGCACCACCTCTCAGACACCACAGTCTCCACCTCCGAAACCAGTTCCATACTTTCCTCCACCTATGACTCCTGTTTTCGTAGCACCTCCCCCTGCTACATTTCACAAATCTCCTAGTGAGCCTACATTCCAGGCCCAGGACAACCAATATTACCCCCCGGAGCCCACCCTCAAAGCCTCCGAAATCCATTCAACTGCTCCTCGTTTTGATCTCCCAACCGAAATTGACAAGCCAGCCAAAAATGCTGAACAAGAAGAGATGTTCAGGAAGGTCAAGAGTCTAGAACAATCGTTCAGAGACATGCGAGGATTAGGTGGGCAAGTCAGTGTAGCATACAAAGATTTGTGCTTATTCCCCAATGTACAATTACCAGTTGGCTTCAAGATGCCCAAATTTGACCTATACAACGGGCACGGCGACCCAGTAGCCCACTTAAGGGGTTTCTGTAGCAAGATGCGAGGAGCTGGGGGAAAGGATGAATTATTGATGGCTTACTTCAGTCAAAGTTTAAGCGGATCAGCTTTGGAGTGGTATACACGCCAGGACCATGGGAGATGGTACACCTGGGATGACCTGGCACAGGCATTCGCATACCATTTCCAATACAATCTGGAAATCATCCCAGATCGATTATCTTTGACCAAATTTGAGAAGAAACACAATGAAAGTTTCAGAGAGTATGGTTTTCGGTGGAGAGAACAGGCAGCAAGAGTGGATCCTCCTATGAAGGAGAGTGAAATGGTAGACTACTTCCTCCAAGCCTTGGAACCAACTTACTATGCCCACTTGGTTTCAGCGGTTGGGAAATCATTCAACGAAGTAGTAAAGATGGGAGGTATGGTGGAAGAAGGCCTCAAGACAAATAAAATCATGAAGCTATTCAGCAATTAAGGCAACTACTCAAGCTATTCAAGGCGGGGTAGGAGGAATCGGAAGAAAGAAGAGGGAGGAAGCAGCAGTAGTTGATTCAGGAATTTGGTCGGGACCCAGAGGTTCACTGCTTTACTATAATCAACAACGACCTCGCCAATCAGCTTACCACCATGATTCATCCCAACACTACTATCACCCTTCAGAGCCTCATTTTTCCATTAACCATGCTCAAGCACACAATCAGCCACCTGTTCACACCAATTGGCGCGCTCCTGCCACACCAAGTACTTACCCATGAGCCTATCCCGGACAAGGTTTCAGGCCGAGGCCAGCATTCAAGGGGGAAATAGAACAGAAAAAGAAAACTTACACCCCATTAGGAGAGTCTTACACTAGTCTGTTCCACAGGCTGAGATAGCTAGACATGCTAAGACCAATACAATCCAAGCTACCCAATCCTCCTCCAAAGAATCTGGATTACACCATTAGCTGTGAATATTGCTCCGGTGCACCAGGCCATGATACGGAAAAATGCTGGCATTTGAAAAATACAATACAAGAGTTGATTGATACTAATAAAATCGAGGTTCAAACCCCTGAAGCTCCAAATAATAATAGAAATCCAATGCCAGCCCATCAAGAGGCTAATATGATATAAATCATACAAGCTGATGGGGAGACAAAGAAGCCGTCACAAACTGTCATGATGATAAAGTCTCATGAAGCCAAATCAGATAAGCAGTTAACAGAGGAGAAGCCGGTACCTAAGCAGAGCAGAAATGGCAATGAATCATCTGTGGTAGTCGAAGAGGGATCATCGAGCAAAGTTGCCGCAAAACAAGAAAGGCCGAAAGTGATAGTACCAGGGGTTGCTAACAAACCCATTGTATTCGTGGAGGGAGCCCGTACAGATCGGGTTATTATCGCACCTGTAATCCAGCTGTCGGTCATCAACAACAAAGCCATCCCATGGAACTATGAACGAGTGACTGTAATGTACAAGGGAAAAGAAGTCAAGGAAGAAGTGTGTGAGGTGCAAGGCTTGACTCGTTCGGGAAGATGTTTTACTCCCGAAGAGTTAAGAAAACTAAAAATAATCCAACGCCAACAAAGAGAGCTGTGACGGAAGAAGAGGAGGAAGAGTTTTTAAGAAAAATGAAACTCCATGATTATTCTGTTGTGGATCAATTAAAGAAGACACCCACTCAAATTTCATTGTTGTCATTACTGATTCATTCAGAGGAGCACCGTCTGGCTTTGATGAAAATCCTGAATGAGGCTCATGTTCCTGAAAAGATCTCCGTAAATCATTTAGGAAGAATAGCCAACAGAATCTTTGAGACAAACAGAATTACATTTGCTGATGATGAATTACCTGTGGAAGGTACTGAGCACAACAGAGCTCTTTACCTCACCGTGAAATGTGAAAACTCCGTAGTAACCCGGGTATTGGTTGACAATGGGTCAAGTGCAAACATCTGCCCTCTCTCCACTTTAAGCAAATTAAAAATTAAAGAGGAGAGGATCCAGAAGAATAGTATCTGCGTACGGGGGTTTGACGGTGGAAGCAGAGATTCATTTGGCGACATAGTGTTGGAACTAACAATAGGTCCAGTTGAATTCACAATGGAATTTCAAGTGTTGGACATAACTGTTTCTTACAACTTGTTGTTGGGTCGACCATGGATCCATGCTGCTAAAGCAGTCCCGTCAACATTACATCAGGCTGTCAAGTTTGAATGGGATCATCAAGAAATAGTCGTGCATGGAGAAGAAAGTTTAAATGCTTACAGCAGTACCATTGTACTGGTCGAGGGAACAGAAAATGACCAGGGACCATGGGTATACCAAGTGTCCGACACAGTATCGGTAGAGAAAATTCCAGAGGGGAAATACCTTCCGAATCCAAAGATATCCTCTGCATCAGTCGTGGTAGCTTATGAAATGTTAAAGAATGGCTTTATACCCGGCAAAGGTCTGGGCTTATCTTTGCAAGGAATTATACAACCAGTATCTCTCCCCGAGAACTGGGGAACATTCGGTTTGGGGTTCACACCCACTGTAAATGACGTGATAAAGGCCAGAAAGTTGAAACACAAGGCATGGGTTCTTCCAAAACCAGTCCCACATCTGTCAAAGTCTTTTGTCAAGACCGGTGCTAAAAATCGCCCGATAACAACAATTCCTAAATCCCGGGTCAATCCTGAGGAGGAATTAATTGAAAGGTTCGAGAAATTGTTTAGTGATGTGAATATGTTGGAAAGCGGAGAAGGGTGTAGCAACGCAGAAGTTCAATTCGTTGGGCCAGAAACAAAGCTCAATAATTGGAAAGCCACTCCTCTCCCAATTCGAAAGGAGTCTTGGTAGTTTATTTTGATTTTCTTTCAAGTTTGTTTGGGTTACTTCAGGGTTGTAATCCCAAAGCTTATCTTACAGTTTGTTTGAAGTGTGCAAACCTTGTTATCTTTCATCATCCAATAAAAAGCAGTTTCCTTTTTATTATCATTCCTGATAGTTTTCTTTTCTTTTTCTTCTTTTTTCTGTACAGTTCTTTTTACGCTGGCTCTAGTGATATGGCATGCATGAGGAATCCTCAGCCCAGTCTTAAAAATCAATCTGGTTCCGAAGTAATAATTCAAGAAATATATTGTGATTATGAATCAGAATATGATGAAGATGAGGTTTTTGAAGAGATTAGTAAAGAGTTAATTCACTTTGAGGAAAAAATCAAACCTAACTTGAGTGATACCGAAGACATCAATATAGGGGACACGAGTAATATCCGGGAAACTAAAATAAGTGTCCATCTCGAACCAAAGATCCGAGAAGAAGTTAATTAAAGCACTCATAGAATTCAAAGATGTTTTTGCATGGTCGTATGACGACATGCCGGGCCTGAGCACTGATTTAGTGGTTCACAAATTGCCCACCGATCCAACGGTGCCTCCTGTCAAGCAGAGGCTGAGAAAATTCAAGCCTGATATGAGTGTGAGAATTAAGGAAGAAATCACCAAACAATTGGAAGCAAAGGTCATTCGAGTCACTCGATATCCTGTTTGGCTGGCTAATATCGTTCCTGTACCAAAGAAAGACGGCAAAATTAGAGTATGCGTCGACTACCGCAATCTCAACAAAGCAAGTCCAAAGGATAATTTCCCATTACCCAATATCCATATTTTGATCGACAATTGTGCCAAGCATGATATAGGATCTTTCGTGGATTGTTATGCCGGGTATCATCAAATTCTAATGGATGAAGAAGATGCAGAAAAGACGGCATTCATCACACCATGGGGAACTTATTGCTACCGGGTAATGCCATTCGGTTTAAAGAACGCCGGAGCAACCTATATGAGAGCAATGACCACAGTGTTTCATGATATGATACACAAGGAAATTGAGGTATACGTGGATGATGTGATCATAAAATCAAAGCATCAGGCCGACCACGTGAGGGATTTGAGGAAGTTCTTCTTAAGACTTCGCAGGTACAACCTCAAGCTTAACCCTGCCAAATGCGCATTTGGAGTTCCATCTGGAAAGTTGCTGGGATTCATAGTCATTCGGCGAGGCATCGAGCTAGACCCATCAAAAATCAAAGCCATCCAAGAATTGCCACCTCCCAGGAACAAAACTGAAGTAATGAGTTTGTTGGGAAGGTTAAATTACATCAGCAGGTTTATTGCTCAGCTCACAACAACTTGTGAGCCAATTTTCAAATTATTGAAAAAGGATGCTGCGGTCAAATGGACCAATGAATGTCAAGAAGCGTTCGACAAAATAAAAGGGTACTTGTCAAACCCACCCGTGTTGGTCCCGCCAGAGCCAGGAAGACCTTTGATTCTTTACTTGACAGTTTTGGAAAATTCATTCGGTTGCATATTGGGGCAACATGACCTCACCGGCAGGAAAGAACAGGCCATCTACTACCTCAGCAAGAAATTCACAGCTTATGAGGTTAAGTATACTCATCTGGAAAAGACATGTTGCGTCCTAACATGGGTAGCCCAGAAGTTGAAACACTATTTGTCATCCTACACTACTTACCTCATTTCGCGTTTGGATCCATTGAAATATATTTTTCAAAAGCCTATGCCAACGGGAAGACTTGCAAAGTGGCAAATATTACTCACAGAATTTGACATCATCTATGTGACTCGGACTGCAATAAAAGCCCAAGCACTGGCTGATCATTTAGCTGAAAACCCGGTCGATGAGGAATACGAGCCGTTGAAAACCTATTTTCCTGATGAAGAAATAATGCATATCGTCGAGGTGGAGCAAATTGGAAAACCTGGCTGGAAACTTTTCTTTGATGGAGCCGCTAACATGAAAGGAGTCGGGATAGGAGCTGTAATCATTTCTGAAACAGGTCATCACTATCCTGTTATGGCTCAATTGCGATTTTATTGCACCAATAATATGGATGAATATGAAGCTTGCATTTTGGGGTTAAGGCTAGCCGCAAACATGGGTATCCGAGAAATCTTAGTCATGGGAGATTCGGATCTTTTGGTACATCAAATTCAAGGAGAATGGGAAACCCGAGACTTGAAGCTCATACCATACTGACAATGTTTACATGATCTTTGTCAGCGGTTTCAATCAGTGGAGTTCCAACATATTCCAAGAATCCATAATGAGGTTGCCGATGCATTGGCTACCCTGGCATCAATGTTGCACCATCCGGACAAAGCTTATGTAGATCCGATACATATTCAAGTCCACGATCAGCACGCTTATTGCAATATGGTTGAAGAAGAATTTGATGGTGAACCATGGTTCCACGACATCAAGGAGTATATCAGGATGGGGATATATCCCGCACAAGCCACAGGAGATCAAAAGAGGACCATTAGGCGATTGGCAAATGGATTCTTCTTAAGCGGAGGAGTTTTGTATAAAAGAACACCAGATCTTGGATTATTAAGATGCATAGATGCCAGACAAGCTACAACTGTCATGTCTGAAGTACATTCGGGAGTTTGCGGATCCCACATGAGCGGATATGTGTTGGCAAAGAAAATTCTCCGAGCTGGTTACTATTGGCTTACCATGGAGCGAGATTGTATCAGTTTTGTGCAGAAGTGTCATCAATGCCAGATACATGGAGATTTGACTCATTCTCCACCATCCGAGTTGCACACAATGTCGGCACCATGGCCTTTCGTTGCCTGGGGCATGGATGTGATTGGACCAATTGAGCCGGCAACATCTAATGGGCACAGGTTCATTCTGGTAGCCATTGATTATTTTACCAAATGGGTTGAGGCCAAGACATTCAAATCAGTGACCAAGAAAGCTGTGGTCGATTTTGTCCACTCAAATATCATATGTCGATTCGGAATCCCAAAGGTGATCATCACAGATAACGGTGCTAATCTTAACAGCAACTTAATGAAGGAAGTATGTCAACAGTTTAAGATTACACATCGCAACTCTACCCCATATCGGCCCAAGGCGAATGGAGCAGTAGAGGCAGCCAACAAAAACATAAAGAAGATACTTCGGAAAATGGTAGAAGGTTCAAAACAATGGCATGAAAAATTACCATTTGCATTATTGGGATACCGCACTACTGTTCGCACTTCAGTAGGAGCAACTCCTTATTTGTTGGTATATGGCACTGAAGCAGTAATTCCTGCAGAAGTTGAGATTCCTTCCCTTCGGATCATCGCCGAAGCAAAGATTGATGATGATGAATGGGTCAAAACCCGTCTGGAACAGTTAAACTTGATTGATGAAAAACTATTGGCCGCAGTATGTCATGGTCAATTATATCAAAGAAGAATAGCAAGAGCATACAACAAAAAAGTGCGTCCACGGAAGTTCGAAGTGGGTCAACATGTGCTGAAACGTATTCTTCCACATCAGGTTGAGGCAAAAGGCAAATTTGCCCCGAATTGGCAAGGACCATTCATTGTGACCAGAGTATTATCGAATGGTGCACTATGTTTAACAGATATTGAAGGCAAATGCATAGACATGGCGATCAATTCTGACGCGGTAAAGAGATATTATGCATAACTTTTTGAATGTTTGTATTTAGCATTATTTCGAAGATTGGAATGACAAAGGCAATTTATTCTGCTATCCAAACACTATACCCTTTGCTTCCCCTTTGAGCCATACTTGTTTCTTTCCAACCCTCTCTTGGAATCAATGAAAGCCAAATATGTAATAAAAAAAATCACTATTATTTAGTGAACTACGTTTGACCTGATTCCTCAAAGAAGGATACGTAGGCGCCTCACGGCTCGGTCATAGGGTGCACAATATACATAATGTGCACAAAAAGAAAACATCAAGAGACCCCAAATCAAGAAACTGGGGCAGGAATTGTATTGGAAATAAGAAAAGATTCCAAGAGTTGTAATTTTAAACCCATACCAAAGCTATTTAGCTTTTAATACCTTTTCCATTTCTAACCCCATACCAAAAAGACCTTTCGATCAATCTTAGAAAAATGCTGAGACAAGCAAATGAAGATGGTTCATAACACTCTGGTACAAACAAGAAAAGAAAGTAAAAATGAGAGAGTCTTATAGGTGAAAACCCACACGGGCACCATAAGGCGACGGAAGTTGAGAGAAAAGTAAAATGAGAGAGTCTTATTGGTGAAAACCTTCGTAGGCACCATAAGGCGAAAAGGAAGTGAGAAATGAACAAATGAGGAAGGTTTATCGGTGAAAACTCTTTGAGACATTGCAAGTCCAACAGGTCTGTGAAATGAAAAATGAAGTTGGATTACGGAAATTTTGGGGGAAAACAAAAATGAGACAATTGAAAGGAGATTGATTAAAAGACTGGGTTGATTAATCCGAAAAGCATACCCTGATCATTGGTGCCAGTAACTCCAATCAGATAAGTTTATTCTTTCTCCAACAGTCATCCAAACTTGGATTTTTCTTTTCATTCTATAATTGTCGAAATCAGCGTGTTTCGTCACTAATAATCTTACTTTTCTAAAAGCTTTGAGATAAGTTTTATTCCAAACAAATAAGAAGGAATGTCAAGGTATACTACCAAGATTCAAGGTTACATGATGCAAAATACGGCCATGAAAGGCGGGAGATAAAAAGATATGGGTGTAAGAAAGGTGAAATCAAAAGTGGATCAGCAAAGTCAGAAGGGACATATGATTACAGTTAAAAGGGTTTGAAGGAAAACATACAGAGGGGAATCCTATAGTCAAGGATCAATTACAAGGACAAAACAGTCTTTTCAACCATTCCAAGGCAATAAAAAGAGACGAAGAGAGGCCTCACCATCGGCAAGAATACCCCAGTTAACCACCCTGCTTTAAACTAACGAAGTTTTCTTTGATTTAAAACAGGGGAAAAGACAATATTTGTGTCAGGAGACATTTATGAAGAATTAAAGAAGTCAGGCGTCCACCTGGAGAATGAGGATGAAGGATTGAAGAAGTCATGCGTCCACCTGGAGAATGAGGATAAAAATTAAAAGAAGTCAGGCGTCCACCTGGAGAATGAGGATGAGAATTGAAGAAGTCAGGCGTCCACCTGGAGAATGAGGATAAAAATTAAAAGAAGTCAGGTGTCCACCTGGAGAATGAGGATGAGAGAAGAAGAAGTCAGGCGTCCACCTGGAGAATGAGGATGAAAATTGAAAGAGTTCAGGCGTCCACCTGGAGAATGAGGATGAGAAAAGAAGAAGTTAGGCGTCCACCTGGAGAATGAGGATGAGAATTAAAGAAGTCAGGCGTCCACCTGGAGAATGAGGATGAAGGATTGAAGAAGTCAGGCGTCCACCTGGAGAATGAGGATAAAAATTAAAAGAAGTCAGGCGTCCACCTGGAGAATGAGGATGAGAATTGAAGAAGTCAGGCGTCCACCTGGAGAATGAGGATAAAAATTAAAAGAAGTTAGGCGTCCACCTGGAGAATGAGGATGAGAGAAGAAAAAGTCAGGCGTCCACCTGGAGAATGAGGATGAAAATTGAAAGAGTTCAGGCGTCCACCTGAAGAATGAGGATGAGAAAAGAAGAAGTCAGGCGTCCACCTGGAGAATGAGGATGAGAATTGAAGAAGTCAGGCGTCCACCTGGAGAATGAGGATGAGAAGAAAGAAGTCAGGCGTCCACCTGGAGTATGAGGATGAAAATTGAAGAAATCAGGCGTCCACTTGGAGAATGAGGATAAGAATTAAAGAAGTCAGGCGTCCACCTGGAGAATGAGGATGAGAAAAGAAGAAGTCAGGCATCCACCTGGAGAATGAGGATGAGAATTAAAGAAGTCAGGCATCCACCTGGAGAATGAGGATGATAATTGAAGAAATCAGGCGTCCACCTGGAGAATGAGGATGAAGAAGTTAAAAAGAAGTCAGGCGTCCACCTGGAGAATGAGGATGAAGAAAGAAAAGAAGCAGTCAGGCACCCACCGGGAGAACGAGGGAATACAGTCGAAGTGTTGAAATCAAAAAGCCCGTTCATATGAGAAAAGAGCACACTTAGAATCAATAAAGCAGAGGAGTCCAACAAAATCCCCAGCAAGAAACAACAAGAGTCCCAAACAGATGAAGAAAATACGGGACACAATGAAGAGAAAACGGAATAAGCCAAAAGCCCAAGAGTCACCAAGATATCAAGACAACAAGAAACGCAAGGGCATGATCTAGATAAGATTTTTATAATTCATGTACCATAATCTAGTTTAGTTTTGTATTACCTTTGAAGTAAGGTGTAATAAGGAGGTCAGCAAGCAATAAAAACAGCACGAAGCAGCAGTAACATCACAGCCCCAAGGTAGTCCCAGCTACCCAAAATTTCCCGAACTACATTGACCTGATTCCTTTATAGCCAAGGATATGTAGGAAACCTTTGAAGCAGAGGTTCGGTCAAATCTTTCAAAAAATGCTTCTCACGGAGTATTTGAACGGGCAAAAATCGCTCGTGTCCACTCACTTTATCTTTGCACGAAAACTCTTCGAGTTTTCGCACAAAGAGGGGCAGCTGTGAGCACGTGATTTTTGCCTTACGAAAACTACTCCAAAATAAATCAAAAATAAAATAAATTTCTTTTACTGTGTAATTTTATTTTATTTTTTGAATTTGCGTGGTGTTAAATATTTGTTTTATGTCCGTAAATGTTTACTTTGTCATAATAAAATGAAAATTAAAATAAAATACATGTTACATGCATATAGGATTTAATTATGTATTTGAAAGATAATTTAAATAAAATCACAAAAATATGCATTTTGTTCTATTTTTAATAATCCACTGTGTGATTAATGTTTTATCTGTATGTTGAATAGTTGTTATGAAGTGATTAATATTTTGTGTAAGGTTAAAAATTGTTTTATAATTTTATTAGGATTTTTTTAATGATTAATAATAAAATTAGAAAGTAAAATAAAATAGAATGGGAAAATCGGACCTGGATTTAAATCCAGGCCCAAATCAAATTACCCTTCCACAGCCGAATTCCAACACTCCCAGGTCCGGTCCAAATTCAAACAAACCAAAACGACAACGTTTGGTCGTCCCTCATCAAAGGCCGTTGGATCAAAGCCAACCAACGGCTGAGATCCCACGAACCTTAACCCATAGCCATTACCCGACCCTTTGACCCGATCCCAGGCTGACCCTGAACTTAGACCAAACGACAACGTTTGGTTAAGTGGATTGATCTCAACCGTGCATCTTAATTGATCCAACGGATGAGATCAATCCACCCCACCCCTATTTAAGGATCAAACCCCTACCCCGGCCCCTAACTTAACACCCCCCCTCCTCTCACTGTTCATCATCGTTCCAAACCAAACCCCTAACCCTAGCCGCCCCTATTCCCCTTCGCCTGAAACCCGGCGGCATCAACGCCGCCGGTCACCACCTTAACACCCCAGAACCCCCTGAACACCCTCTATCCGAATATGTTAGCCTCTTGGCTCGAATCTTCCTGAAGGTTCTCGAATCCTCATTTGAAGATTCGAGCCAAACTCAGATCTAAACCTAACAGCCCCAAATCGACACCATAGCTTCCCCTAACCACCCTAGGTATGGATCTGTTGTTTGTTTGGCTCGAATCACTTCCGATGTTCTCGAATCTTCTTTTGAAGATTCGGACCAAACAAGAACTTACTCAGACCTGTTCCAAAGTGACACCAAATAACCCCTAGGCTTCCCTCACCCTTCTGTCGTATTTGGTTCTCCTCGAATCTGACCAGAAATGGTTAAGTCCCAAATCGAACCTTCAAGAACCCTAAAAATACCAGACTTTTGGATTCTGTCCAAATTTAATAAAGAATGAGGTTTAATCGACCTTAGTCAAAGTATTTTCAGTAGAAAATACTTCGACTAAGGTCTGTTTGATTTCAAACAAAGTCCAAATCCAAGTTGAGTCCGAGTCGGAATAAATTTGAAGGTTCAGAGGTAAATTTCTGTTGCTTATGTGTATTCTACGTGTATTCTATGTTCGTTTCATTAGTTTGTTTAATTTTTCATAATTTTCTAGTCAATTTTGTTATACTGTCCCCTACCCGTCTACTTGATTCTAATGTGAATTGTTTCTGTTGATTGTGATTATGTACAATGTGTGTAATCGACTCGATTAAGTTCGTCGATTAGTTGTATTGTGAATCTTGCTTCTGAAAATGTTGTTTGTAATACCCTGTTTATCTGTTTGGAGTTGTTTATTATCATTGAAATCAATCAATTAGTTCTGCCCAATTAATTGATTCTTGTTTAATAAATCAGAAAGTTTGTCAATGGTGTATATGTTGATTTCTGAATATTGAGTTTCAGGGCATTGTCAGTATATTGACAATGCTCCTGTGTTTGTTTGATTTTTGTTCAATGTTTAAGTCCAGTCTGAATTGTTATAATAATTTCAGTAATATGTTGTTATGATGTTAGTTCTGAATTCAGTGTGATTTTACAAATGTTGATTAGATGAAATTGTGTTAGAAGGTTACATCCTTAGTTAGGATTCAGTCCAAAACTTTAGGATTGGTTATAGCTGCTTAAACAGATTTTAAAATCTGTGTTGTTAGATTCTGAATTTAAGGCAGTAATAACAGTAATTACAGTAGGAAATCTGAGACATTTTTTGGGCCAGAATAGTGAGGGTAATGTGATAGAATAGTGGACTGAAAGTGGAATGTTAATGGCTATAATTTAAGATACTAATGGGGAACAAGGGATAATGGGCTGCTGAAAAACAGGATAATAGCACTCAATAGGATTTAAAGTATTCAAAAGTAGTTTTAATGGAAACTTTCTGATTTTAAAAGGAGAAAAGGGTCCATCCAGCACTGAAAGAGTATAGGACCAGCCCTGTATAAATACAGGGAGCTGGACAGACTTTAGGGGGCAGATTTTGGAAGAAGAAAAATCTGATTTAGGAGAAGAGGAGAAAAATCTGATTTAGAGCTTTTCAGACAGAGAAAAGATCAGAGAAAAAGAAAGAAAAGAGAGGAAAGAAAAAGAAAGAAAGGAGAGGCTGATTTCTAAAGCATAGAAAATACACACAGAAATACATATACATTTGAGAGAAACAGAAATCTGAGAAGAGAAAATCAGATTTGAAGAGAAAGAAGAAACAGAAAAAAATCAGAAACAGAAAAAAAAATCAAAAACAGGAATTTGAAATAGAAAAGAAACTGAAATCTAAAATATTGTCCCTTTGTTGAATCTGTTCGGATTTATTTGAATCTATAGTTCAGTTAAAATCTGAAGTTTTCTTTAAAAATACTGTTATTGTGCATCTGGGTTTCTCGGGTCTCATTATTGCTCAAGTCTGTGGAAAGATTGCTATTCTGCTGATTTTGTTACTGTTGCTACTGCTGAAATTCACTCCTTCTACCTTCATTTTCAGGTACATATCTCTTAAATTCTATGTTGGAAAGAGATTCAACGTGACAAATAAATAAAGTTTGAATTGTAATACTATCTTTTATTCATTTGAGCTCTTTAGTTAAAATTCAGTTTTGTTTCTTGATCAAATAAGTAGTATATGTTGACAGGATGACTGTAAGTTAAATGTCCTTTATTGAAGATTGTATAAGTGTTGTAATAAGGTTAATTTCTAAATTTTCATTAAAGTATAGTTATGATTGAATTGTTAAGATAGGGAACATGACATGAAGTTGGCTATTAATTAAGTCCTATGACATTGTTAGTCAGGTATAGAGTATTCTGAAATATCAAGAAAATGCATGGTTGTTGTATTTCGATTGTTTGGTTGTGGATTAAGGTTAGATGTTGTTAGTTGAATAAAGAGTAGTATAAAAAAAAACCATATTGCTAGTTTATTCTAATACTTGATTTAGTTATGGATTAAATGATGCGAGCTATACATTCATATATGGCATGATAACAGGTATATATATAACCATTAATGGATGATGAGTTGATATATCTCATTATGATGTTAAAAGGCTATGAATGTTTTAGATAGACAACTATGTTGCATGTAAGGCAATATTATTAATCGATTTATAATTTCCTTTCTTATCAATTTGATGCCTATTTACCATCGTAAATAAATTAATTTCGTCTATTAGATTAAAACAAGCATATGAGAATAAGATGAAATGTACAAACACAAATTGTAACACTTTAAATCAATGGTAAGTAAAAAAATAGAATTTTCACTAAATAAATAATGAAAATTCTTGGAAAATATTTCTTCCCTTTATGAATCATTTTTTTTTAAGTTTCATATGCAATTCATTCTTTGGTAGATATATAATGTTGTATTTGCCGAAAATAGTGTTAATCATATTTTTATTCTTTTCTTTGAATTTAAATAGTTGGAATGAAATTAATGTATATCCGGAGATTATAATCGACGGGCAACATTTAATAAATTGTGAATTTCTTTTAAAAGAATTCAAAGACATCCCTTAAATATGATATTTCTCAGTATTTTCATATAAAAATATGTAGATATAATAAACAATTTGGGGGGATAGGCCATAATACTATTAACAAAGATTTTGCGCAATCAGGGATGCGTTCGCGCACCCTGATTATATTTTTAAAAGCAAATTCGGATTATGCGTACGCGCAATTTCGAGCGAATATTTAATAAAAACGAATTTCTTTGGAAAATATTAAATTAATTTCATAAAAACCCGAGATGTGCGGTTCACTATTTAAGAAAAACAAATATTCTTGATTCGACACAATTTCGAAAAAATGATTGTTTAATAAATATATTATCAAAAGTTATCGTGTACACGTACGCGTGACACAATTCCGCATTTTTAAATTTATAACACGAATATACGTACGCGTAATTCGATTCAAAGAAGGGTCCTCAATCACAATAAGTATAAGCGGTAGTAAAATCATGTAACATCAATATATTTAATAAAATCAAGATAATTAAGCCAATAATAAAAACAGTTAAGCGACCGTGCTAGAACCACGGAATTCGGAAATGCCTAACACCTTCTTCCGGATTAACAGAATTCCTTACTCAGGATTTCTGGTTCGCAGAATAACAAACAGAGTCATATTCTCCTCGATTCAGGGATTAAAAATTGGTGACTTGGGACGCCTTAAGATTCCCAGGTGGCGACTCTGAAATAATTAAATAAATCCCGTTTCGACTGTCCATTAATTGGAGAAAACTCCCCACGCACTCCGCGGGCGCGGTAAAAAGGAGGTGCGACACTTACAGCTTCCCCTCTTTGCCCGAAGACACGAAGGGTTTTCGTGCAAAGATAAAGCGAGCAGTTTTTGCCCATCCGAGTACTCCGTTGAAGCATTTTTTGGAAAAGATTTGACCGAACCTTTGCTTCAAAGGTTTCCTACATATCCTAGGCTAAACAGGAATCATGTCAATGTAGTTCGGAAAACTTTGGTAGCTGGGACTACCCTGGGATTGCGATGCTTGCTGTTACTGCTGTTGTTGTTGCTACTACCGCTTTACTGACCTCCTTACTACAACCAAAGGAAATTGAAACTGAACTAACTACTTATGTCTGTCAACCGCTAGTTACAAGATTCCTATCTATAATTCTTTTGCAACTTGATCTTGGGTCTCAGCTAATTCTGCTTGTAGACTTCGATCCGAATCTTGATGCTTGCAAGTTGTAGGCGTTTGTTTATTTCTGCAGTATTGAACGAAATGGGATTGGTGGAGCTCGAGAATTTGATCCAATTTTTTGAACGACCTGCCCTTTGTTTGTTCCAATATGTGGGAACATCTTCTTTTTTTTTCTTTTGTTCTTTTCTTCTTTTCTTTATTCTGGATTGAGACTCATCCCGTAGGTCGTCTCGATCCATGCACCTCAGGGTCAGACCTGCTGAGACAACAAAAACAAACGAACGAAATTTCTGCCCCAGTTTCACTAGGAAGATTTCGTGAGTTAATTGTCATGAAAATTTACAGCACTGATGAGGGGATTGGAAAAAACCCTAATCTACAAAGCGCAACTTAGGGATTGGAGCCCTAATGTCGGCTAACAGATAAAATGCTTAGTTCAGGGTTGGAGCCCTAATGCTGGCTAAATGGAAACTTGCTCAACTTAGGGATCAGAGCCCTAAACTGGGAGGATTGTCAGGTTATGCTGGACATTGTTCGGGTTATGTCGAAAAGATTCGTCGGGTTTTGCCGGAAAAAGGAAAAGAGTTCTCGGGTTATGCCGGTAGGTCATCGGGTTATGTCGGAAAGATTCATCGGGTTATGCCGTAAAAGGTCCACGAGTTATGCCGGAAAAGGTCCACGGGTTATGCCGGAAAGATTCATCGGGTATGCCGGGAAAAGGTAAGAGTCCTCGGGTTATGCCGGGGAAGTCATCGGATCATGCCGGGAAGATTCATCGGGTTATGCCGGGAAGATTTATCGGGTTATGCCGGGAGATTCATCGGGTTATGCCAGAAAGATTCATCGAATCATGCCGGGAAGATTCACCGGGTTATACCGGGAAGATTCATCGGGTCATGCTGGGAAGATTCATCGGATCATGCCGGGAAGATTCATTGGGTTATGCCGGGGAAGTCATCGGGTTATGCCGAAAAAGGTCCACGAGTTATGCCGGGAAGATTCATCGGGTTATGCCGGGAAAAGGTAAGAGTCCTCGGGTTATTCCGGGGAAGTCATCGGATCATGCCGAGAAGATTCATCGGGTCATGTCGGGAAGATTCAACGGGTCATGCCAGGAAGATTCATCGGATCATGCCGGGAAGATTCATCGGGTTATGCCGGGAAGATTTATCGGGTTATGCTGGGAGATTCATCGGATTATGCCGGAAAAAATTCATCGGGTTATGCCGAAAAGATTCATTGGGTTATGCCGGAAAAGGTCCACGGGTTATGCCGGGAAGATTCATCGGGTTATGCCGGGAAAAGGTAAGAGTCCTTGGGTTATGCCGGGGAAGTCATCGGATCATGCCGGGAAGATTTATCGGGTCATGCCGGGAAGATTCATCGGGTCATGCCGGGAAGATTCATCGGATCATGCCGGAAAGATTGATCGGGTTATGCCGGGGAAGTCATCGGGTTATGCCGAAAAAGGTCCACGGGTTATGCCGGGAAGATTCATCGGGTTATGCCGGGAAAAGGTAAGAGTCCTCGGGTTATTCCGGGGAAGTCATCGGATCATGCCGAGAAGATTCATCGGGTCATGTCGGGAAGATTCAACGGGTCATGCCGGGAAGATTCATCGGATCATGCCGGGAAGATTCATCGGGTTATGCCGGGAAGATTTATCGGGTTATGCCGGGAGATTCATCGGATTATGCCGGAAAAAATTCATCGGGTTATGCCGAAAAGATTCATCGGGTTATGCCGGAAAAGGTCCACGGGTTATGCCGGGAAGATTCATCGGGTTATGCCGGGAAAAGGTAAGAGTCCTCGGGTTATGCCGGGGATTTGGATAGAAAAAGCTCCTTGGGTGATGCCAGGGAGATCTGTGGTTTATACCGGGATAGTTGAGGAATGAGGTTCTATGTTACCATGATTTGTTTTTCTTCTGGGGATTTTCATTTTCCTTT
This sequence comes from Nicotiana sylvestris, assembly GCF_000393655.2. NCBI lineage: Eukaryota > Viridiplantae > Streptophyta > Magnoliopsida > Solanales > Solanaceae > Nicotiana > Nicotiana sylvestris. Next base: position 18,199,458 of record NC_091065.1, read on the forward strand.
CTTGTCTTTATTTTTTTATTTTTATTTTTTTATTTTTTATTTTTTTTTATTTAAAAAATGCATGAAAGAATTCCGGGGAAACTAACTTTTGGTCGTTTTCCTGCTGCAAAGCTGTTTCGACGCTCGCGCGCTTCATTTCTTTTGGGCTAACCTGCTTCTTGCATGGTTGCTTTGGATTGCACCTATCTTAATTTTCCTAAGCAAAGAAAAATTGTCAGTTTGAAAACGGTGGTTGATTCGGTGGCCTTGATCGTTCCAATTGCTTGGTCTTGGACTAATTCCTGTTGAAAAACTTTGCCATTGATTGGATTCACAGGCGACCCATTTTAAACTGATCAGACTCGCATTTCCGGATTTGTGATGATTTGTTCGTGTAAGGCTTTGGTTCTTTTATCCCATTCTGCTTGGGGATTCTTTACGAGGCCAACTCAGTGGGGATTTTTTATTGGGGAGACTCTGTGGGAATTTGTACAAGGCAGACTTGTTGGGGATTTGCTGGGCAGACTCTTTGGGGGATTTTTACAAGGGAGACTGGGATTTTTACAAAGGGCGACCCTGTGGGGATTTGTCGATTTTGTGTCAGGGATTTTGATCCTCAAACCTAAACTACAGTGGCTAACCGCGTGGGACTTAACCTTTCCAACTTTATTTTGCCTTTGTAGGCTTTTCTTTTCTTTCGAAGTCTTTACTTTGGAAGCAAATCAACTACCATGGTCAGTCGGGATGGGACTGACGCACCACTGAGGCCGCGCATTTTCTTTGGCTCTTGCCAGGCGGGGCCCGGTGAAACCGGTTCTGCCACCTTTTCTTTGTAATTGTTACGGAATCAGAGTTAGATTGAAAGGGATTCAAAGAAAACTATGAAAAAGGAAAGCATATGAGTTTAAAGAGAAGTGTCCCTTTCGGGGGGAAAAGGACTTATCTAGAGTGCATGCTGGCTTCAAACTGATATGACATGCCTTTTGGACTGGATGTCCGATCCGTATCAAACTCCAGCTTCTCATGAACCTATTGATCTGGGTTTCTAAACCGGAGAACCTTTCCAGGACTTTCAGTGATGAAGTATCCTTTTTCCGGTCGACCACGCCCTTTGCGGGTTTTTGCTAATCGACCTCTCTCATTTTTTATTTCTCTACTCTCATCGCCTCATGGTGCCCGAAGGTTTTCACCGATAAGACTTTCTCACTTTATTCTTCTCGATTTGATTTCTATCAGATTCCAACAATGATGTTTTCCACTTTCCTGTCTTTGCCGATTGATCAGAAGGACTTGGACAAGGTTTGGGGTGAAAAGAATCGGGATTGAACTACAACTTTGGAACCTTTTGGGCGGGATCATTGCCGAACCATTATAACTTCTGCCCCAATCTCATTTTTGGGGGACTTCTTGGATTTTTATTTTGGTGTGACTGAACCCCAAGGAGAGGTTGCCTACGTATCCTTTCGGAATCAAGTCAGACGTAGTTCAGGCTGCTTTTGTTTTTTTGGAATTTCTTTTTGTTTTTCTGCTTTGCTTTGTTTTTCACTTCCTTTTCCTTTTCTCATTTTCATTGTATCTTTTCTTTCTTTCTTTCTTTTTTTTTATATATATATTTTATTATTATTTTTTTTCTAATTCTTTCTTCTACTTTTTTTTATTTGTCTTTTTCATTTCAATTTTTTTTCTTTCATTTTATTTTTAATAATACATTCAGGTTCCAAAGAGGGTAATCAAAGAAGAGTAACCGGCTCAAATAGGTTTGCAAAGGGTTGATAGTGTTTGGGTAGCAAGAATGAAAGTCTTCGTCATCTCAAACTGTGCAAAGACATCGCCGGAGCGATTTAAGCATAGTACTGCATCTGCTTTCAAAGCGGGGTCGGCGTCATTTCTTTCGATGTCGCCTAGATACAAATGCTCCTCTTGGCAATATTTTCCAATGACGTATGGACCCTTCTTTGTCGGTACAATTGCTCGTGACAAACCGCAGTCATTAAGGTTAACATTTCGTACGGGTATAAACCCATTTACTGTCCTCAAACTCTGCTTTAGTGACGGACATTTTCCAAACCATGAACCAATTTTCTTTAGTTGTCCCTATTTTCTCAAATTCTTTATATTTCAAATTTTGACTCATTATTTGAAGTCTGACGGAGTTCTCTGGATCTGGGCATGAAGTCCGCAAGCATGTCATGTTATTTAAAGCTGCATCATCAGAATTTAAGAGAACAAAAAAGAAAATATAGCAGATCTCTTGAAAAAGAGAGCGAGCGATGAAACATGATTTCATTTCTTGGAATTTTGGGAAGATAAAAAAAAATTGACATTCAGGAAATTAAAAACAGGAATCTAAAGAAAAACATCTGAGTCACACCCTGGGGTAGCTCGTGATGCAGAGAAAGTGGCAGGACAGGTCCATTAGGACTTCCGTTTGATCAGGAATGGCGTAGCCTTCCAGTTTTGAAGCTTGGCGCTTGGTCTCATGTACGATACCTCAGCGGTGCTAGTGCCCTCTCCTGGCTGGAGCATGTGTGTTTCGCATAACTTATTCCTCATCGCCTCACATGTTCCCTCACTCTCTTCGAGCGTGAACACCTTATCATCTTCCTCTTTACTGTACTTTGGCTTCTGTGGTATGCGTCCAATAACCACTGGCTCATTCAGCCGAGGTGGTTTGATCGTCCCCCATACCACATAGGCCTGCTTGGATACATTAATTTTCTTTTCCGGTTCAGTCTCGGTGATTTTACTCTTCTTTTCCCCTTTCTCTTGCTTCGAGGTTGACTTGGGCTTCCTTTCTGTTTTAGCAATAGCAATTATGGCCTTAAATGCCGGATCAAATTCCTTGTCTTCACAAATCATCCCAATTATCGGCCCGTTGTTGTGGGCGGGCAGCGGATTATTGGTCACATTGGGGACATCCTCGTCTTTCAACACAATTTTACCTTGCTCTAACAAATTCTCTACCGCTTGTTTCAATGCCCAACAGTTGTTTGTATCGTGCCCTTCTACCCCTGAATGGTATGCACACCTGACACCCCGTTGATATGATGGTGATTCCGGGTTTTGCCCGTTTGGTGGTATGGGCTGCAACAAATTCATCTGGACAAGCTTAGGGAATAGGGTGGAGTAGGGTTCACCGATTGGTGTATAGTTGGGTCTCCTGGGTGGTTCCCGAGGACGGAAGTTATTTTGGGAAGGCCGAGGATTGTAGCGGTTTCGGTAAGGAGGCTGACTTCTAGGAGGTGGAGTTTGATTTCTGTTAGCCTGTGGTTGAGGTCGACTGAAAGGTTGAGCATTCATAACCGCATAAAGTGGTGGAGCATAGACCATATCAGAATGAGGATAGTAGTGTTGAGGGGTTATTTCAGAGAACACAGGTCTAGGGGCCCGGTATCTTCTTCCCCATGATGCTGCCATGGTTGTTTCTTCTCTTGTCCTATTCTTTGCCATTCCTCCGGATCCACCTTGGATGGCTTGGGAGGTTGCTCTAATGGATGCCTGACTTAAAATCCTACCTGTTTTCAAACCGTGTTCTACCATGTCACCAATTTTGATGGCCTCTGCAAAAGGTTTTCCCATGGCCGACATCATGTTCTGAAAGTAATCGGGCTCTTGGGCTTACAGGAAGACAGTGACCATTTCTATCTCATCCATTGGAGGTTTCACTCTTGAAGCTTGTTCGCGCCACTTAACTGCATATTCTCTGAAATTTTCTGAGGGTTTCTTCTTTAGATTTGTCAGAGAGTTCCTATCTGGAGCAATATCGACGTTGTACTGGAATTGCCTGACGAAATCTCTAGCAAGATCATCCCAGATGTACCAGCGAGACATATCCTGGTCCATGTACCACTCAGATGCGATGCCAACCAGACTTTCTCCGAAATAGGCCATGAGTAGTTCTTCCTTTCCACCGGCTCCCCGCAGCTGATTGCAATATCTTTTGAGATGAGCAATAGGATCACCATGCCCATCGTACTTCTCGAATTTTGGGGTTTTGAATCCCAATGGCAGGTGCACATGAGGGAACATGCATAAATCGGCATAGGATACACTTTTCTGTCCGCTCAAGCCTTGTATGCTTTTGAGACTCTGTTCCATACTCCTCATCTTTCTGGTCATTTCCTCTTGTTCAGGCGTTTTCTCGGCTTTCTCCTGTCCTGCGATAAACTCGTACCGAGACGGCTGAGGGTAAGCGTTGGTAGTGAACTGACTAGGTTCCAATGGAAGAGGTGGTGCTTGAAATGTGAAGGATGATGAATCGAAGTTAGGCCTGAGTAAAATAGGTTGTGCCGTGGATGAACAAGGTGGAGCAGTGAATATGTTTGAAACCGCTCCGGTAGCTAACACCTGGGGGCGAGACTCAGAAGGTGTTCCGGTAAAGTAGGTTGAGATGGTAGGAAATCCCAGTGGGGTATTTGGATAACTTGTGGGGATGTTGGAGGTCCCATTTGCCCTAGGAAAAAGCTCAGGGAATCCAGGGATCGCACTTGGTGGCTCTTTTCCATTACCCCAGGCGTCCCACATTTCCATCATGCGGAGACGCAGAATCCTATTTTCCTCGACAGTTGCTGACTCAGAAGTTGGGATGGCTGAGATTGAACTTTCCTCCAAAATAGGAATCGTTGGCAGAGGAATTTCTGAAGACATTTCGACACTTTCCTTCGACCTTGTGAAATATGTATGAGCAATTCCTCTCGATTTAGCGACGGGTGGCTGAACGTCTCCTTTTGATCTCGTGAAGTACGTATGAGAGGCCAGATTACCACAAAACCAAACCACTTTTCTAGGAACCTGAACTTTCAACAAACATGACAGTTAGTTTAAAACAAATAACAGACAGGTAATCTCACATTGGGGTGTGATGCACCTATACAGTCAGGGGAGTTTCCACATGCTTGCAACAAAGACATGTGTCATTCCGGCTTCTCCTTAAGGCTTCCCTTTATTTATCGTTTTTATTTTTTATTTTTTTTATTTTATTTTATTATTTCCTATTATTATTGTTTTCATTATTTGCAGTTAAAAATGTGACCGGATCCGATGAGGATTGCCTACGTATCACGATGCCGCGTGAATCAGATCTTGCGTAGTTCGGGAATCGAAAATGGAGTAACTAAACTAAACCTTTTTTTTTTGAATTTTTTGAAAGAAATGCTTTAAAAGAACAAAGAATTTATTATTTTATTTTGATTTTTTTTATTTTTTAAAGAAAGACTTCTAAAAAAATTTATTTGCTTTTGACTTGAACTTTGGAATTTATTTTATTTTTTTATTTTTTTATTTTTTTTAAACAAAAAAGAAAATGTGTTTGGTTGATGATTTTTTTTTCATTTGTTTCACCTTTTTCTATGGAAGAAAGAATATATATTTTTTGATTTATGATGTTGCCTCTAAAATTTTTGAAAGGGGGACTTTTAAGAAAATGATTTGGAATTTCAGAGTTTTTATTGATTTACGAAAGCACTTCTAAAGAAAAGCGAAAATATTTTTGGAATTAAATTTTTCAAATATTTTTTTTTTGGACATTTACAAAAGAAAGACTAAAAAGAAAAGAGTATTTTTTTTGGATTTTTGTTGCTGATTTTTAATTTTTATTTCATTTTTTCGTATGAAAGACTTTAGAAATAAGGAAACTATATTTTTTTTTTATTTGAGTTTAAAGAAAACTTCTATATTATTTTTTATTTCTTTTTTTTTTTTTGCATTTTCTAAGGAAAGATTTATAAAGAAGGAACTAAAGGAAAATATTTTTGAATTTTTTTTAAAAATTGGGGTCGGAACCGATGAGGTTTGCCTACGTATCTCACATCCGGTGAGAATCAAACTCGCGTAGTTCGGTCCAATCAGGCGTAGAGTAAATAAACTAAACCCCTTCTGACTACAATCTTTTAAAGAAAATAAGAAAAAATATTTTTCTGGATCTTTATATATATTTTTTTATTGTATTATTTTTTTATTGTATTATTTTTTATTTTGTTTTATTTTTTAAGGAAATATTTATGAATTTTAAACTTCTTTTCACCTTTTTTTTTTTTGAAATTTCGAAAAAAATTTAAAGAGATACTACAAATGAAACAATATTTTTTTTTGAATTTTGAATTTTCTCCCTTTTTTTTTTAAATAAATACCCCTTTTTTGATTTTGAAAGTGATTAAAAAAAATTATATATTTTTTTTAATAAATCAAACTAGAAGACAAATTTTGTTTTCATTTTTTCTTTTCTTTTTTTTTTTAAAAGAAAATTCCGGCGAGGTTTTGATACTACTTGTACATTGGTTTTATTTTTCCAAAAAATAAGTAATTATCTCCCTACGCTGCTATTTTTCCCTTTTTTTTTAGAAACTGGTCAACATGAAGATCTGAAGCAAATAAATACGCAAAATAGACGGGATGAAGCAGGATGGTCTTTTCATTTCAGGTTGTCTGTCCTAGACGGACCCAACCCCTGTGTTGAGTCCCCTATGTCAAATGCGACATGATGTAAATAAGTGTTCCTACTAGGGATCCGGCATGCGGTTTTGTTATACTAGGTTTATAACCTGGGTATATGTTCTAGACTGTGTACCCGAGCGGACAACTCGAGTCGAGGAGGGGGCTACGTACCGGGGACCCGCGAGATCGTCCGGCTTTGTAACTTGTCCGACCTCTTTCTTATTTCAGGTATTGACACTAACAGAATAGGGAGTCTCGACCAGCGAGCTTCTCCCCGGAGGTAAGAAGAGAAGGGTTTCGGCACAGTTTATATACAGTTCAGATAATATCAAAGCGGTAAAAGACAACATTTAGCACGTTATGCAAAAACATGTAATAAAGATCAGATAATAAAGCCAAATATAACAATTATTCTAAGCTCGAATTCTTGAACCCTGAACCAGTGGTTCTGGGTTCTAATCCCCAGCGGAGTCGCCAGAGCTGTCACACCTCCTTTTTGCGCGCCCGCCCCGAAGGGTTGAATGCGCGAGGGAGTTTTTCCAATTTAAGTGACAATATTCGAAATGGGATTATTTATTTAATTCAGAGTCGCCACTTGGGAAAGGTTTGGCTTTTGGTGTCCCAAGTCACCGGTTTATCTTGAATCCCAAATCGAGGAAAATATTCGACTTTCCAAATGAAGTCTGCGAACCAGAAATTCTAAGTAAGGAATTCTGTTGACCCGAGGGAAGGTGTTAGGCACCCTCGAATCCCGTGGTTCTAGCACGGTCGCTTAAATTGTTATAATGGCTAGATATCTGATTTAATACATGTTATTACTTATGTGCTTTCATTAAGTTTAAACCCGCTTTTATTATTATTTATTTTTTATGGAATTGCAACATTGTAAAAATGCATTTCGAACCATGTCACAATCAATGCGCCCATGGTTGTTAATACATTCCGACTCCGTTGAGATTTGGATTTGGGTCACATAAATGCGCACCCGAATTTAAGAAGGTAAGATTATTAAAATGCACGCCTGAAGCAATTATCGTATTATTATTTCTGGGTAAGGCCGTGGAATTTTGCTAAACGGCTCATCCCGAAGTCTAAGTAATTTTAATTAAACATTTATCGAGGGCCCCGCAATTTGTGCGTTTTATTTGGCGAGGCTCATCTCATTTATTTTTATCAGGATAATCCTAAAGTGCCTACATTTTCTATTAAAATTGTCTCTACAAAAATGAAAGAGAAAAGGTCTTAATTTATTTACTGAGTTGTTATAGTTGAGTTTCGAATATGATTCGTAAATTCTGAAAAATGATACAAGCAAGGCAGTACGTTGCCAATACGGGCACAAGCCCAATGTATATGGCATTAAACTAAACCTGGGCTTCACGTATTACTACCTAATTATATTATACTAGGCATGTTCTCAGTTTGTCAAATTAAAAAAAAACTTGGCAATCTAATTTTAATCCTAAAACAATTACATGCTGGAATTAACCAATATTATTTAACTAAACAATTTTCTTACAAGTTCCGAAATGGTCTATTCGTTTGATTTTTAACTTAGACGGAGTTACTACACCATTTATTTATTTACTTGGCAATCTAATTTTAATCCTAAAACAATTACATGCTGGAATTAACCAATATTATTTAACTAAACAATTTTCTTACAAGTTCCGAAATGGTCTATTCGTTTGATTTTTAACTTAGACGGAGTTACTACACCATTTATTTATTTTTAAGCAATATATAGATAGTTCATCCGTTAAGCTATCGTTGGATGTTCCACTATATATACATTAAATAGCTACATGATTCCGATTTTTTGTAAGCTAAATAATTTATATATACAAATAAAATTAAGAATATAATTCAAAATAAATTTAGAACTTCAATTCTTCATTTTTCGTATTCATGCTTCCTGTTTCAGTTTACAATAATCAGCGTGTCAGTTGTGTACCTGATATTGGAAGCAAAAGAAAAGTGAGAGATCAGCAGAAATTCAGTAGCATACAACAACAGCAATCCCAGCAACTAGTAACAACCAGCGACGAGAAACTTAGTGACAGATTTTAAAATCAAGACAAAATCCGGAAACAACAACAACCAACGGACAGAAGCAAAGGGAAACTTTTCAGATTTTTGAAAGACTAGTTAGTGTTTAACCCTTAATTTCTCAATCCGTATCTCAGAATATTTGGACTATATATCAGGTGTATATTCTTCTTCTTTTGAATTTCCAGAATGTTTTTCTTTTTGTTTTTCTAAAGTCTTAGTATTTTTTTTTTTCGGAATTTTCTCTCTTCAATTTTTTTTTTATTCTTTTTTTTTCTCTCTATCTCTGTCTGTCTCCTTAAAATCTGATTCAAGACTTCTATATATATCTCATCCCATAAATCTTTTAATCAATTAAAATCAACTCATTTTCTCTACCAAACCCATTATCTTCCCACTCATCCCCATTACATTAAATAAACATATCACACCACCCCATTATATTTTGTCCTCTATGCCTAACATAAATAAATACAAGATTCCCCCACTAAATTTTGTCTTGTCCCCCCTTTATATTAAACAACTATATCACAACCCACCTCATTTCATTTTGTCCCCCATGCTTCACATAAAAAATTACAAAATGTACAATTCCTAAACTACCCCTCCGACCTTACTGAAATTACGAAACTACCCCTGAACGTACTGCAAATTACCAAACTACCCATCAGCTATAACACATCAATTAATCAAACTTAACCAAAATATAGACAATATGATTAATTTCTAACAATGTTCAAACAACAAATTTCATGAACATGATTTCTTCAATATTTCAACAACAAATCACATGAACATAAATTGAACAACAAAGAACAACTAAAATTTGATTGAACAATATTTTAGCAACAAACAATCCTATTTTCAGATTCAACAAGAACAACAAACAAGTATATTCAAATTTCTAAATTCAACAATTCCTATATTAAACTTAAACAAGATTATGAGACAAATTCAAGAAATAATCATAAATGATAAACAAGAAATCAAACTATACAAATTTCGGATTCAAGATCAACCAAACAAAGTATGAACATGAATGAAAATATTCAATAACAATAACAAACAAACTTTGTTCAAACTTCGAATTAAACTTAAACAAAACAAATAAACATATTCAAATCACTAATCTTCAAATAATCAACTAATCTTTCTTAAATTAAATCCAACAAAACTTATAACAAAGATGCATGATCCAAAAATTAAAACCAAAACATAACTTCGCATTAAATTACTAAATTAAAAACGAACTTCAAACAAGATGAACACGAACTAAATCTATATTAACAACCAACAACGGATTTGAACGATTTAAACTAATATTTTTCTATATTAAAACTAAATCCTCTTAAAATTAATAAAACAATCTGAAAAATAATTAAATTGGATCTTCAACTTAAATCTAACAACAATATAATTAAACTAACAATTTTTATATAAAATAAATAAGAAAACTAAAGCAAACTTATACTAATTCCAAATCTGAAAATATCAAACAAATTATGGACAAAAACAAAACTTAGAACAACTAACCGTAAATGACCAACGACGAACTCGAACGAACTTTAAACGAATCCAACGAAACTTTGACACAAATGGACTTGAAGACGACGAAGCGACAACGAAACAATAGCAGCGAAGAGGACGATGAAGTGAAGCAGCAAATAGATGGAAGAAAAACGCAGCAGCAGTGGCGATGCGGGCAGCAGTAGCAACGCTACTCAACTAGTGGCAGCGATGGAGACGACGATGCTCGTTTGGACGAAGCTTTTGCTTAAGCAGTAGCAGTTGTGGTGACGCAGTGGCAGCAGCAGCGGCGACACAGTGGCAGTAGCAGCGGCGACGCAGTGGCAGCAGCAGCAGCGACGCAGAAACAGTGGGGGAGCAACCATGGCAGACGCAGCAGCAGTAGAAGAAACAACGACGCAGCAAAGAAGAAGGAGAAGAAGATTCGCAGCCATGGGAGCTTGGCGAGCTCGTCGATGGCGGATGTTATTTGACGATGAAGATGAAGCTTGGGACGAAGAAAGCTGAAGATGGGGCAGCCATGGATGGAGATCATTTGGAGCTTGAAGAAGAAGAAGAAAGAAAATGAGGGGGGTGGCGGATGGTTAGTGTTAGGGTTTTCTTGGTTTTTTTATTTTTTGTTTTATTTTGTTTTATGAAAAATGAAAGAAAAGAGGGTTTGGATCTCTTTGGGTTATGGACTGGGTCGACCCAGTTCGAAATGGACTGGATCGTAGGGAAGGTTGGGCCATTTTTTTGGGCCTGTGGCTTGAAATTGAAGAAGAGACCCAATTCCAATTTTTTTTGTATTTTTGTCTTCTTTTTTTCTTCTTTTATTTATCTAAAACTAAATTATAAAAATAATTAAATTATTATTAAGAGCTAAATTAAGTTATAAAAGCGCAAATTAACTCCCAATAACAATTAACGCACAATTAAGTAATAATTAAGCATAAAATTGTATATTTGGACATTAAATGCTAAAAATGCAAACGATGCCTATTTTTGTAATTTTTATTTTTTGTAAAACAAATTTAATTACTAACAATTGTATAATTGAATCCTACATGCAAAATGCGACATATTTTTGTATTTTTTTATTAATTTAGCAAATAAACAAACACAGACAAATACAAATAATTATCCAAAATATCACAAAATTGCACACCAAGAAAAATTATTTTATTTTTGATTTTTTTGGGAGTAATTCTCATATTGGGCAAAAATCACGTGCTTACATAATCCATATCTCAAAACCGAGAAACCTTGCCAGGACTCTTATCAGTGCCGATGGTTGTAAGGCATTCCTTTTTCGATCAGTGGCGCCCTTTGTGGGTTTTCACCAACCGACCTCTCTCATTTCTCTTCTCACCATTGCCTTAAAGTGCTCTTTGTGAGTTTTCACTAACAAGACTCTTTCATTTTTAATTTATCTGCTTATCGTTGCCTCACGGTTCCCGTGTGAGTTTTCACAATAAGACTCTCTCATTTTATTTCTCTGCTCACCATCGCCTTACGGTGCCCGTGTAGGTTTTCACCAATAAGACTCTCTTATTTTATTTCTCTCATTTTGTTGTATCAGATCCAAGTAACTCTATCCTCCCATTTTGAACCTCTTTGCCGATTGATCAGAAGGATTTGAACAGGGTTTTGGAGTAAAAAGGATTTGGATTGAGTTATAACTTTGGAACCTTTTGGACGAAACCATCGTCGAACCATTATAACATCTGCCCCAGTTTCACTTTTTGGGGGGAATTTGGACTTTTATTCTGGTGTGACTGAACCCCAGAGAGAGGCTGCATACGTATCCTTTCGGAATCAAGTCGAACGTAGTTGAGGGAACTTTATTTTTGATTTTCTTTTGTTTTTCTGGTTTGTTTTTTTTTCTCTTTCTTTTTCCTTTCTTTTTTTCATTTTTTTTATTTCAGTTTCTTTGTCTTTTCTTCTCTTTCATTTTTTTTTCATTTTTTTTCATTAATCACTTTTTCAATAATAACTTCCAGGTTTCAAAGAGGGTAATCAAAGAATGGGAGCTGGCTCAAAGGGTTGAATATTTGGGTAGTAAGAACAAAAGCCTTCTTCATCCCAACCGAAGAACATTTATGTTATATAGAGGATCCAACATAGTACCTTTTGGATGCATTTGCATTGACAATTGTTTCAGGGACATTTCCTTCGATGTGTCTCAGGTACAACTCTCTCTTTGGCAGTGCCTTTATTGTAATGCGTGGACCTTTCCAATCTGGAACCAATTTTCCTCCAGATGTTCCGAGTCTTTGTTTTATTTCCTTAAACATATCTTCATTGCATTCTAATTCTTGATTCATTATTTCGTTGTTTGACAGTGTTTTAGGATCTGGGCATGAAGTCCCCAAGCATGTCATGTTATTGAAATCTGCATTTTAATAGAACTAAAAAGAAAATAAGAAAAGCGACAAGATTAAGATAAGAGACATTACTGGACAATGAAATATTAATTTCATTTGATATTTTTTTTTGATATTTTTATTGATTTTTTTTTCAATTTTTTTGAAGATAGAAGGGTTTACATCGGAAAGTAAGACAATAAAGTAAATTATCCGAATCAGACCCTGAGATAATCCGGACGCAGAAAAGATAGCAAGATTGGCTACCGAGACTCCCGTCTGATGGGGAAATTTCAGGCTTGGTAACCATTTTCGGCTTTTTTTCTGTTCCCGCAATGCCTGCAATAGCCTTAAGTGTCGGATCAAATTCCTCATTTTCACAAATCATTCCGACTATTAGCCCAGTGTTGTGGGCGGGCAACAGATTGTTCATCACATCATGAGCTTCTTCATCCCGAAAAAAAATTCTTTCAGTTTCAATCAAATCTTCAAATGCCCTTTTGAGGGTCCAACAGTCCTCTATACTGTGTCTCACTGCTCCGAAGTGGTATTCACTTCTAGCATCAGCTCGGTGCGATGGGGACTCATGGTTCAGTCGGTTCGGGGGCCACTGGCTGCAATAGATTTAACCTGATTAGCCTTTGGAACAAGCTTGAATACGATTCACCAATAGGGGTGAACTGATTTCTTTTGAAAGGCTCTCTTGGGCGAGGATTGTACTGGGGAACATTTGATTGGAGATTATATGGAGCTTGGTAAGGATGGGCATTTCTGGGAGGTGAAGCTTGGTTTTGTAGATAATGTTGTGGTCGCATGTAAGGTTGCACGTTCATCACCGAATAAGGAGGCAGTGCCACGACATAAGCATCATCTTGAAGGGGATAATAGTGTAGTGGGACCATAGGAGGCACACATGATTGGCTGAAAGACCTGGTGGCCCCCTCGAGCTTGAAGCCATCATGTCTCCCTCTTCACTTTGTTCATCAAACCCTCTAAACCATTCTGAGCAGCATGTGTGGCCTTAAAGGCAACATGACTCAAGAATTGCCTTGTTTTTAAACCATTTTCTACCATTTCCCTAATTTTAATAGCCTCAGCGAATGGCTTACCCATGGCAGACATCATGTTCTGGAAGTAGTCCGCCTCTAGGGCCTGTAGAAAGATCGTGACCATTTCAATTTCGTCCATTAGAGGCTTTACCCTGGTAGCTTGCTCACGCCATTTGACAGCATATTCGTGGAAGCTTTCCGCGAGTTTCTTTTTCAAATTGGACAAAGAGTTTCTGTCGAGAGAGATGTCCACATTATATTGGAACTGGCAGACAAAATTTCGAGCCATATCGTCCCATACATGCCAATGGTAATTTCTTGATTCGTATACCACTCAGAAGCGACTCCGGTGAGGCATTCCCCAAAATAGGCCATTAGCAACTCCTCTTTTCCACCAACACCCCTCAGCTGGTTACAATATCGTTTCAGATGAGCAATCGGGTCTCCGTGCCCGTCGTACTTTTTAAATTTTGGAATCTTGAAGCCAGCTGGCAAGTGGACATGGGGAAACATACAGAGGTCAGAGTATGAGAAACTCTTTTGGCCACTCGGACCTTGCATGTTTTTCAGGACTTGTTCCAGGCTCTTCATCTTCCGAGCCATTTCCTCTTACTCGGGATTTTTAACAACCTTTTCTTGCTCTATCGAGAGATCATATTGTGGAGGTTGAGTGAAAACGTACGAGGTCACATATGTTATTTCTAATTGAAGATGTGGCCCCTGAAAGGTGAACATTGAAGGCTCCATATATGGCCGTAGTAAAGTTGGTTGTGCTCTGGTGCAGACTGGTACTACAGAGAACAATATTGGAGGTGCCCTAGAAACTGGCGCCTGGGGACTAACCACAGAAGGCATGCTAGGAACATTGGACAACATTGGAGGGTGCCCACATGGGGTGAGCGGGTTTGACACAGGGGTGTTGGTAACCTCACCTGACCTGGGAATCAACTCAGGGAACCCAGGGATTATTCTTGGCAGTTCCCTACAATTACACCAGGCGTCCAACATTTTCAATATGCGGAGACGCAACATCTTTTCTCTTCAGCAGCTGCTGATTCTAACTGCAGAATAGTCATGCCAGGCTATCCTCAGGACCGATGATTGGCAGATTGCTTGAGGAGGTCATCTGTGCCTTTGGATCTTGAGAAGGAGGGGAGGCTAGACTACCAACAAAACCAACCACCAAAATCTGGCTAGTTTGCACACCCAACAACCTTGTTAGTTTGAGACGCTTAACAGATAGGAAATCGCACGTTTGGATGCAATGCACCTAAATAGTTAAATGTTTCTACCATGTGTTTGAACGGTTGCATGTTTCATCCCGGCCTTAACTAACCCTTTTTACTCTGTACCTCTTTTCTTCATTTCTGCCTCTCTTTAATCATTCTTGATTTTTTTATCGCGTTTTTGCCGCTCTTTTATTCTTGGCACTCTCTTTTTTCTCTTTTTGTTTGTCACTTTTTATTTCTTGTCGCTTCCTTTTTCGCTCTTTTCTTTCTTTTTCACTCAATCAAAAAAAATCTTTCTCTTTTTTTTTCAAAATTATTTTTCACTCAGTTTTAGTTTATAGCTATGATCAAATCCGATGGTGATTGTCTATGTATCATGACACCGCATGAATCAGATCTTGCGTAGTTCGGGAAGATCAAGAATTGAGTAAATAAATTAACTCTTTTTTTTGTTTACTTTTACAAAACTCAGACCATGAAAGCTTTAAAAAGAAAAAATACATATATTTTTTTTGATTTTTTTTGTCTATCTTTTTGTTGGAATTTTCGAAAGAGATGCTTTATAAGAAGTAAAGAAATATTATTTTTTGAATTTTGATTTTGATTTTTTATTTTATTTTTGAAAGAAAAACTTCTAAAAATCCATTTGCTTTTGATTGGAACTTTGGGAATTTTAATATTTAATTTTTTTTTTGAATTTTTATTCGCTTTTTCTTTTTCTAAAAAGGAAAGAAAATAATTTTGACTTTTGGATGTTGCCTCTTAATTTTCGAAAGAGGGACTTTTAAGAAAATATTTTGAATTTTTGAGTTTTATTTATTTACAAAAGTACTTCTAAAGAAAAGCAAAAATATTTTTGGACTTCAATTTTTTAATTTTTTTTTTTGTTGACATTTACGAAATTAAAACTTTAATCAAGGAAAATATTTATTTTCTGATTGTTTTTGAATTTTTGGGAAAAATACTTCAATATAAAGGAAACTCGTATTTTGGATTTTGATTTTCTTTTATTTCTTTTTTTTTGTATGCAAGACTTTAGAAAGAAAGAAACTATTTTTTTAAGTTTAAAAAAAAACCTTTTTGCTTTTTTTTAAATTTTCTAAGGAAAGATTTCTAAAGAAGGAACTAAAGGAAAATATTTTTGGATTTGAAAATTGGGGTCGGAACCGATGAGGTTTGCCTACGTATCTCACATCCGGTGAGAATCAGACCCGCGTAGTTCGGCCAATTTTGACATAATTAGAAAAAATATGATATTGACTCGCTCTCATTTTTTTTTGAAATACATTTTCCTTTATTCTCTTTTTTTTCAAAAATTTTGGCAGAATTTCGAGGCATTTTCAAATATCGAAATTTTTAGAACCGGGTGAATTCTCTATCCTACCTCACTCTTGGTTTTCTCTTGATTTTCTTTTTCTAGCCGGTCAACATGCAAGCCGAAGCAAATAAATATTTACATAGCACGTAGGATGCATCAAGATGGTCTTTTATTTTGGGTACGCCTGTCCTAGACGGACCCAGCCCCTGTGTTAAGTCCCCAAGGTCGAATACACGTGATGCAAATAAATGTTCCTACTAGGGATCCAGTATGAGGTTACGTTATTCTAAGTTTAAACCTGGGGTTGTGTTCTAGACATGGCTTACCCGAGCGAACAAACTCGAGCCGAAGAGGGGGCAACGTACCGGGAGCACAAAAGTTTGCCCGGCCTTGTTGCTGGCTCAGCCTCGTTCTATTTGGTATAACTTCTAACAAAAAAAGTGGCTACGCGAACGTGTGTACCATTGTTTAGAAGACCCAGAATGGAGGCGTAAGAAGACATTTAAATACAGTTCAAGTAATATCAAAGTGGTAAATAAATGGCAATTAGCACATTAGGTCCACAAAAATATAGTAAAATCAACAATAGATAAAGCCAAATAAAAATCACATTAACAAGCTCAAATTCTTGAACCCTGAACCAGAAGTTCTGGGTTTTTATCTCTAGCAGAGTCGCCAGAGCTATCACACCTCCTTTTTACACCCCGAGGGGAGGGTATACAAGGGAGTTTTTCCACTTTAAGTGACACTATCCAAGTCACCGGTTTATTTTAAATCCCAAATCGAGAAAATTTTCGACTTTATTTAAAAGTCTGCGAACCAGAAATTCTAGATAAGGAATTCTATTAACCCGGGAGAAGGTGTTAGGCATTCCCGGATTCCATGGTTCTAGCACGGTCGCTCAGCAATTTATACTTGGCTAAATTGTCTAATTACTCATTTTAGAACCTATGTGCATTTACCTTTTTACCGCTTTTAGTCACTTGATTTGTCTGTAATGAGAGAATTGAGTTACGCGTACGTATACTCATTTCCTTTGGCGCGTCAAAAATCATGTCACGCGTACGTGTCCACAATTAATCACGCTTTATTAATTATTAAGAAAGTTTGGTCGAAGTTGCGCGAATACATACCTCGATTTATTTTTTTAGAAAAAATTATAATTATGCGCGAACGTATACATGATCATGATAATAGACTAAATCGCGCCTAAAGCAAGCTACGAATGTTCAAAAGTCATTTCCTATGTTCGAGATTGTTGTAAGGACAAATTTATGAACAAGATATTATTGGGAGGGCAAATAGGCTAGTTAACATGATCTATTACTTGGCCAGATTCCTTATGGTCCAAGATTCACCTTATGGTCCATTTTTCTTCTTTGTCAAGAAAGAAACAACTCCAATTTTTTATCTACCCCAATTAAAAATATTTATTCAAGAGCCTAGACTACATACATCACAATCGAAATAAAAACTAATTAAAACAACTTAAATGAAAACTAAGACATGTTACTCAAATACCGTAGAATCACAAATCAACCAACACACGCACCAAGATATTGTAATAAAATGAAATGAGAATAAAAATTGAGAAATGGACCTTTTATTGATGAGGAAAGCTGAAAATTACAAATCAATCGGGTTGAACAAAAGACAACAATCCTTGGAATGAAACACCGAAATTACAAACCAGAACCTCGAATCGACACCAGAATCAATCTCGGCATGCGACTGAACACTGACGCCAAACCTCAAGCTCTGCCATCTTTATTCATATGTTTTCCTTCCGTTTTGGCTGATTCCAAAAATCAATTACAACACCACAATTTGTATAATGGACCAAAATCTAAAATTGGACTAAAGTTTCTGTCCAAATTTCGTTCCTCCATCCCTTATGTGTGTGTGTTGTTTGTTTTGGATTTTTTGTGTGTCGTGTATATCCAAGAAAAGAAAGGAAGCTTTCTCCCCAAAAAAAGTGAATCCCTTCCCCTGCTATTTTTGTACCCCCTTATAAAAATGTGTGTATGTGTCTGTATTTTTTGGGAATGTTATACACAGCTTAATCTTTTTTCCGTTTTTTGGTTTTCTTTGTGTTTGTCGTCACTTAGGTGAAAGAGTCAGTTGCTATTTTGAGATTAGTTATCTCTTTATGTGAAGATGGAATTACAAAGGGGATTAGAAATGACTGCTTTTTTGGTGAAATTCAAGAACAACGAAACAATCTACCTTCTTTGTGTATTTTTAGTCATTTGCGACTGTCAGTTCTTAGGGTGTAGGTCTTAGGTTAGCTGCTGATGATAGGAGTTAGCATTATTTTATAGGGATAGGAATTAGGTTAGATCAAAAGGGAAATGAGTATGGGCTCAATATTTTGGGCTTGAAGGGATTTGGGTCATGAATTTGGGCTAATTAACTTTGGGGTAGGAAGACTAAATCAAAATCTTTTTTTTCATTTTTCTTTTTCTTTGATATTAAAATCTAATAAAATCCTAAATTAATCCTAAATCAATCTAATTTGTAAAAAATTAAAATTATTTATCTATTAAAACAACTAATTAACTTAAAACTAAATAAAAATAACTACTTTCTAAAGACTAAAAGCTAAATACGTAAAAATGACCATTTTTGTGATTTTTCTTAATAAAATTAATTCTGACATGCAAGTTGGACCTAAGATGACATGAAAATTAAAACATGATATTTTTTATCATTTTTCTATGATTTTTAAAATATTAAAAATGCATGAAATGCAACTAAATAAAGAAAAACTTCTAAAATCCCTTTAAAATCATTTTTGGTTTATTTTTAGGAGTTACTTTCATGTAGGGCAAAAATTAGGTGCTCACAGTATCCACAAGAAAAGAAGTTACCAATGCGTCGTTATGGAGCTGAGATAGAGCCTCGAGTTCACTTTTCCCTGGCGAGGGACGTTTTTGTTCTCCTGACCGTAGGTTCCTGCAGGGTACCAACACCTCAAAATATCGTATGGATGACATGTTGCGGTTTTCTGCTTCGTTCTTTTTGGTCGCCTCTCTTTCCCGGAACTGATTTTTGGCTCGGTCACTGAGGAATTCCCGGAGGTGACCTTTGCTGAGTAATCGAGCCACTTCTTCCCGGAGTTGTCTGCAATCCTCGGTCCTGTGACCGTGTGTGCCGTGAAATTCACATGTTAAGTTATGGTTCCTTTGCGAAGGATCTGACTCTAAGTCCCTAGCCATCTGACGCCTCTGATCTTACTAATGGCGAACACGATATCTGAAATATCGACGTTGAAGTTGTATTCCGACAAGCGAGGTGCCTCTATCGGCCCTGCGTACCAATCGAACCCGGCTCTGCTGACGAGTCCCCGAGGGTTCTGCCCTCGGTCCGTTCTCAATCATTCCAGGGTATGTTATGCCTTGGGGCGTTTCTTCTATCTTCGGTATATGGTTGGTATCTCTCTTTGTTCGGCTTCGACTCCTTCGCCAAAAGCCTGCTTGGCTATACCGAGCCCTAGGGGGCTCTAAATTGGTCGTCTTCGACCCTGATCTTTGATTGGTATCGGTTGTGGACGTCCAACCAAGTCACGATGGGATATTCAACTAAGTTCTAATTCAGCTACTTCGAAGCTACCGAGCTTCGCTCGTTCAAATCTTGAGTGAAGGCATGCACCGCCCAGTTGTCGGAGACCAGCGGTAGTTCCATTCGTTCCATTTGAAATCAAGATACGAACTCCCACAGCATGTCTTTCTCCCTTTGCTTGATTTTGAAGACGTCAGATTTCTTTGTAGCTACTTTGATGGCACCAGCGTGTGCCTTTATGAAAGAATCTGCCAGCATGGCATATAAATCTATTGAGTTTGGGGCCAGGTTGTGGTACCACATCATTGCCCCTTTCGAGAGTGTTTCCCCGAACTTCTTTAGCAGGACGGACTCGATCTTAGCGTCCCTTAGGTCGTTGCCCTTTACTACACAAATATAGACAGTGACGTGCTCGTTGGGGTCTGAGGTGTCATTGTACTTCAGAAGCTCGGGCATTCTGAACTTCTTTGGAATGGGTTTTGGGGCCGCTTCCTGCGGGAACGACTTTTGCACAAACTTTTTTGAATCTACACCTTTCAGAATTGGGGGTGCGCCCGGAATTTGATCGACCCTAGAATTGTAGGTCTCTACCTTCTTGTCATTGGCTTCTATCTTCTTCTCGGCCGACTCAATCCTCTTTGTGAGTCCTCGAGCATCTTTATGATGGCAGAGTCGGCTGTTGACCCGTTGTTACTTGATCTCTCTAGTACCTGCTCGGCTGGGGGAGTCGTCCCCGATGCTACCGTGCTAGGTGTTTTCTGGTGAATTTGCAGCTGAGCAACAGCTAGCTATTGTGCCTGTAACATTTCAAAAATAACGTGAAGGCTAACCTCCCGTTCTTCCCTAGTTGGGGTTTTCTGAGCTTCTTGTCCTTGGTGCACGCTCCTATTAGTGTGGGAGCTTATATCGACGTGTTGAGCATCACGTGAGACCGCGTCTACGGAAATTGGTTTTGGTGCATTCTCAAGGTTTCGTGGTGGTACACCAACACCTAGAGCATCCACACCATTCTCTCCATGATCCTCAAGATTGTTGTTTACTGAGTTACATATTTTGACCTGAAATCAAAGAACTTGGACAAGAAAAAGTGTGAAAGGTAACCTTCATTATGTAGTTAAACCAGCAAGAAAATAATCACTACTTATTTTTAGCCTCACGGTGAGCGCCAAACTATTTACCGTGGAAATGGTAATAACAATTAAATTTGATCTTGTGGTTCTAAAAATAGGTGATCTATTTTTATGCTAGTTGTTAGGCAATGGATGCTAAATAAAAGATTAGAAAGCAAGATTATAGCTTAAAGATGATGTGATAATCGAACCGAACGGCTGGAGGTCGTGGCCTCGAGCTACCGTTTATGAAGCCTCGAGGTCGAGTTAGGAGGCCGGTTTAGAGCGATCGAGGGAGGAATAACAGTTATGAGAGCTAAAAATAAAGGCTCTTTATGATCAATGATAAGCAATAAATGAAGAACAATAAATAAAACACAATAAATATAAGCAATAAATGGAAGCAATGAGATCAAGAGAATGTGTTAGAGAGTAGAGAGAATGTTCTTGTGTATTTAGTATTGAGCATTAGATCCCTTACAAAATGACAAGGATCTCCTTTATATATGAGGGGGAATCCCAACATAGTACAAATACATTTATTACAAAGATATGGAGATGGTACAGCTAGTTAATGCCATGATGCGGGCTTAGACTAGCATGACAGACTCTGCCGGCTCTAGCTACTCGCCTTGGGAACTTCCCACTTTTTCACCATAACCGCTGATCTATACTGCCCCGAGGTCGAGCGTCGATAGCCCCTCGGGGGTAAATCTCGACCATAGCCTCGAGCCTTTGAAAACGTGCTGACGAAGCATCGCAATGACGGAAAATTGGACCCTCCGATTTTACCGTATAGAATATATTATTTTAATTTTTTATTATTCTAAATATGTATATATAATTCGAGCCGAAAACAAAGGGTTCAATTAAACTCGCCTTTGAAATGGAGAGGAACTTAGCCATCCGCAAACTCATAAAGAAAACAACAATATAACAACAATTACCATACAGTAGAATTCCACTAGTGGGGTTTGGGAAGAGTAGAACGTACGCCGACATTTCAGACTCATAAAGAAAGCCAGAAGAAAAGAAGGGGCAACGAATTATTAATTCCTGCATACATCAATATTGATCTAAGAAATTTTCAGGGGATACACATTTCTACGTAGCTAGTGCATAATATTCTACATACACCGGGCCAGCCTTTCCTAGTTCTTACAGACAAAGAACTACTGAGAAAATTTGCATTCATACAAGCAATAACCTTGTAGCGAGAAAACAAAAGAAAAAAAAATGAATGTAACTACTTATTCTATACTAAGATCAATACTGTCTCCTATACAAGGAAAGGGTAAAAACTGCAAAAATGTCAGGAAGAGAATACTTAACATTAACGTCTCTTTCCTTTTTCATACCCTAAATTTGTCAAAGAAAGAAATAAGAAAAAAATTAAAAAGAGGAAAGACAGTAATTTCCTACAAAAACAACGACAACAATTCAGTGGAATCCCACAAATGGAGTATGAAGAGAATAGCATGTACGCAGATCTTACACCTATCCTGGAATGGAAACGTAAAGAGGTTGTTTATGATAGATCCTTGGCTCAAAAAAGATGAAAAGAAATAGTAGAAACAAGCAATATTAACATCGCTGCCTATACCAAACAAAGTAATTTCCATCTCCTTTTATAGCGCATTGATCGAAAATGCAAGAGTAAACTTCGGAGAGAATTTTTTTTACCAATAATCACTGATCAAAGAGAGCGAATAATCACTGATCAAAGAGCGAGTAGCTGACACCAAATTAGAAGAGATTTGGTGGGATGGATAGCCATTCGACCTGAAGAAAGTATGATCGAAGTAGAATCCCCATAATGTGTTGGTATTAACCTTCACTTTGATAGGATCATGGATGTAAACTATTTTGTATAGGATTCCAAGAACTTGGAGGCTTCTTCCTTAAACTATTCCCCACGGCTTTCTCAGGCTCTACCATTGATTCATTCACCGTACCTGGATTAACAGAAAATGATGTGAAAGAAACAGCCAATCTTCTAGGAATTATGTCAACAATAGGGAAACTCCTGCTAGAAACCATGAACAAATTGGAGAAAAACAAGAACAAGAGAAGAAAGATTCTTCTATAAGTGTTTTCCATTGTTAGTACTTTCACTTTGATAGATCGATTAATGAAGTGAAATGAGAGATATAGCTAATGGAAAAAGTGTTGGAGTTTAATTTGTTTACTAGAAAAAATTTGGCTTTTAAGATGGGAAATGGAGAACTCATCTTGATAGTTTTAGCTAGGCTTGTGCTTAAATCTGACAATACATGTGTTACTGTTTAAAATATTACTACTACAAATAATAATGAAATTAATATGTAAAGGGGAGTCCATAGTTTTAAGTCAAAAGTTGGTTCCACACGCTTGATAACAATATTCCTGGACAAAAGCCAACTTACACTAAAAGTGATTACCCTTTTGTTGGTATTCTATCAAAGTTATCTTATCTTATATACATTAACAGTATAAAAAAATTTACACTATTAATATAGTTTTATCTACGGTAACGTCATTTATGATGTATGTTTTCAGGTCATTCCATGTCTACAATAAAGAAATATATGTATTACTCCCTCTATTTGACTCGACACGGAATTTAAGAAAAAAACCTTTTAAAATTATTGTCTTAAAAGCTTAAGGTTAAAAGTTTTGTGGGGCCATAATATTTGTGTGGTTATAAAAGCTTCTCATTAAAGAGTAAATTGCGTAAAAATAAAGAGTTTAAATTTGAATTATTTCAAATTATAAAAATGTTTTCTTCTTTTTGAAACGAATTAATATGGAAAGTGTGTCATCTAAATTGAAACAGAGAGAGTAATTATAAGTGATTAAAAAAGGTAGTCTGTTGCACGAAACATCTCGTATCTGACAAGGTCCGGATAAGAGTCGCACCCTAGGGGGTGTGATGTTGGCAGCCTACCCTGATATATAATTGTTTTTAAGTAACTCAATAGTAAAAAAATTCTTACACCGTCAATGTATATATATGAGCTAAAATCTATTAAAAACTTAATTGAAAAGAAAGGAAATTTCATTCTCATTTTCATAATTTGTTGTTTGACATATAGTGGGTGGGATGGGAAACATGTGAGCTGATTTGACTAATGTCTATTAGATCTCTTTAATTCGAAGAAATCTTCTAAGTTCAAAGATTAAAAAGACATATCTCATGTGACTTTTCAGAAGACACCGCATTACTCACTTTCTCTATGTCCTTTATTATAAACTCATTATTATATAATTGATCAAAACTTTTAAGTATTACTATTAAGAAAACACAGCTAAGGATAGCTGGGGAGAAATACTATCATGCTCTGAAACAGTAGTGACACAAACCTGAATCAGATAATTACCTTCTTACGAGTATTGATCAGGCGGAGGTGGAGCCAGAATACCAACTTTACGGGTTTTTATTGTTTCTTGAGCCGAGAGTCTATCGAAAACAACATATTTATCTTCACCGGGTAGAAGTAAGATCTGCGTACATACTACCCTCCACAAATCTCATGTAACAGCCTAGCCCGCTTGTAATATTGTCCGCTATGGGCCTAGGCCCTCATAGGTTTAAAACGTGTTACTAGGATCTAAGGCTTATTAACTTATCTCTTATGGACTCAGCGTCCACGCCCCAGCGAATGGGATTTGCATAGACTCAGCACTGAGGTCTGCCCCGCCTAACTGGGATTTGCCTAAAGTCAGTTGAACTCTAACCCACCATCGGCATGGTTGACATATTGTCCGCTCTGGGCCTAGGCCCTCACGGGTTTAGAACGTATTACTAGGGTCTAAGGCTTGTTAATTTATATACCCAGCATTACTCTTGTGTTTTGCCGATGTGGGGACTCTGTCTAAAGTCTGGGTGTTACACCCACTTGTGAGATTATATTAAATTTGTTATTGTTGCAGATATTTAATGAATTTTTCATACAAATATACTATTTAAACAAAAGCTATTTGATTTAGCGGGACAGAAAGAGTCAAAAGGAACTTTTTCTTTTTTATTTTCTACTTTGCGTCTCATATTCTTGTAAAATCCCCGACTTATTCGGATTCGCGCCATGTAAGTCGGAAGCATTCCCTACCCGAACAATAGGGAGTTGACAACGACGGCAAAGTAGTCTTAACTGGTAAAATCACTAACCTATGTCTAAATTGAATACAGGAATTATTTTATTAATTGGGACTTGGAGGTCATAGAACACAGGTTTTGATATTGATGGATTCGTGGTTATCATAAGCAATGCATGGATCAGCAGCAGCAGAAAAAATAATTCAAAAGAACAGTATAATTGTCTGCAGAGACAGCTAACATGCAACATTATTGCATGTGAAATTCTAAATTGTATTCTAGGTTAATAGTATTACGATTTAACATATATAAACTAATAGTGTAAATTATTTTACACTAAATGTGTATTTTATTTTGTTAAGCAGGTTATGTGATTTATTTTTCAGATTACTAATTGCACTTATCGTGAATAGTTACCAATAGTTCTTTTAATTGACCAAATAATTAAAAAAAAACTGATGGAACATATGGCAAAAAGTTTGTGATGACTTTCTGAACGGCGCGTGAGAGGTGAAAAATTGATGTCACATTGGATATTTAATGGCTAATTAAGCTGAAAATTAATATTTTAATTAATGTTGTATCGCAATAATTTTACTTTTATTTGAGTTATTAGTTAATCTATAATAATTGCTTACAAATTATATTATTTCAAATGTTATGAAATTATTTTAATGGAAATTACAAATTAATGAAAATAAAAGATGGAATTTATTTAATGAAAATTAAAAAATAAAATTAAAATGAAAGATAATAATATAATATAGAAGAAAGAGAAGACTATAAAAAGAATATTTTCTTTTGGAGAAAAAAATGGGGAAATGGTTAGAGTAAATTGACCCAAAATGAGAAAATCTCCATTTTGGAACCAAAATGGGGATAAAGGTCGAAGATGCCCTTAATATTCTTTAGTTGGTCTTCATCTTCACCACTTTTTTTCATTAGCCAAATTGAACTGGGTCTGTATATTTGGATTTCATCTGACTTCTTCCATTTTTTCTCTATATTGTTGAAATAATATTTTCTTCAATACCATTTTCTTGATTTCCTTCAATCTTCTTTGAAATTAAAAACTTTCTAGAGGATGAAAATGAATATTTTGTGTAGTTGCGAGTCTTGTTTGACTCAAAAGATATCGAAACCTTTTTGAACAAATCAATCAAAGATGAAAGGATAAATCTTAGTCACACATAATTAATCCCAGATCAATGAGCTAACAGTATGGATCGCGTGTAGGATGAGCAATATAAATGATCTTATTGAGACTCAATATTGTATCTCCCATTGATCGATGGGGAGACAACTTTACATATTTTTCTAGAGACTACTTCTTCTCTATCAAGAATACAGGAAGAGAGCTTTTGAACTTCAGAGAGAGATAGGAGGAGCAACCCCCTTTATTGAAAGCTTTCCCTTGCTATATATAGTCGAGGCACCCTTGCCCTTTGCTTGGTCTGACGTCCGCCTGCCTTCAGTGTGTCTTGGTCGTCCCTTTAAGCGATGCTCCTTCGGGCTCGACGGATGTCGGGGAAAGGGTGTAGAGTGGGATATGTTATCCTTCACTGCTCGGTCCCTTGAGTGGGACGTTAATCAGTTCGATCGTGGCGGTCAGATTTTGACCAATACAAGTCTCTCGTAGACTTGTCAGTAAAACTAGTTATACTGTTGTATTTACTTATTCATGGTTCGTTATTAGTGCATGTTGTGTTATTCGCTTCCATTACCCTATTGCCTTGTTGTTACAATTGTTTGTTGATTTAGCTAGTTTCATTGTTCCTTAAGTCGAGGATCTACCGAAAATAACTTCTCTATTATCATAAGGTAGGGGTAAGGTCTGCGTACACACTACCCTCTCTAGACCCCACTTGTGAAGTTACACTGGATTTTTTGTTGTTAATGTTGGGCAACCGACATAAAACCTTGGAAAATGCAAATTTTTGAAAGAAAAAACCCTAATTAAAATTCCAAGACATAAAATTAAAGTCCTAATTTTTGAAAATCCCTAATTTCAACAGAAAAAGAGATAGAACCAACAACCTTTCCCTTCTATTTTTCATTCTTGGTTCTTTTATTTGACTTTACTTTCATTAATTTATTTAATTTTTGCATTAACTTTGATAAATTAGGGCTAAAAATATAGTACCATGTGTAGTCCCACAAGGCACATTGAGCAATATTCTTCTAGGGGGTTTTTAACCTTCAAAAATTATGCTTCAAAGGATAATAGAAGTATCTTATAGTTTAAATATGAAACTTACAAAATAATGATAAGCTTTGGAGGGGAGGGGAAATTTAGGACTGGTTGTGGTCGAGGAGGGATTCGAACTCTTAATTTTGTTGTTTTTTTTTTCTTTCTGTGGCATTACTAGCTTATGCTCTAGGAGGAGTTGGAGAACGCGGCGTATATGAAGCTAATGAAGAGTGCCGATGAGGAAGAGAAGAGGGCGAATATGGAGCACTATAAGAAGGCAAAGAAAAAGGTGAAGTTAACAGTCACGACATCTAAGACTGCATCCTTTGAGCGCTTGTATGAGGAACTTGGGGCCAGAGGCGGTGACAAGAAACTGTTCAGGTTAGCCAAGGAGAGAGAGAAGAAGGCTCGGGACCTGGACCAAGTGAGGTACATCAAAGACGAGAAAGGCAATGTATTGGTGGAAGAGGCGTGTATTAGGCGCATGTGACAGACGTACTTCCATAAGCTCCTGAACGAGGATGGGGACAGGAGAATTGAGCTTGGGGAGTTGGAGAACTCAGAAAGCTAGCGAGATTTCAGGTTTTGTAGGTATATTAAGATTGAGGAGGCTATGCGGAAGATGAGTAGGGGTAGGGCGACCGGACCAGACGAGATTTTGAAAAAATCTTAGAAGGATGTAGGCTGGATAGGCCTGGAGTGGCTTACTGGATTATTTAATGTCATTTTTAGGACGAAGAAGATGCAGTAAGAATAGAGGTAGAGTTTGATGTTCCCGTTGTACAAGAACAAGGGTGATGTCCATAACTGCAACAACAATAGGGATATTAAGTTGTTGAGTCACACCATGAAAATTTGGGAGAGGGTAGTGGAGAGCAGGGTGAGAAGAAGTATGTCCATTTCGGAGAATCAGTTCGGATTCATGCCGTGGCGGTCAACTACAGAAGCCATCCATCTTGTGAGAAGGTTGATAGAGCAATATAGGTATAGGAAGAAGAACTTGTATATGGTGTTCATTGACCTAGAAAAAAGCCTACGACAAAGTTTTTTGAGAGCTTCTAGGAGATGTTTGGAGGGTAGCAGCATACATTAGGATGATTAAGGACATACACAATAGAGCTAAGTCTCGGGTGAGGACCGTGGGATAAGACTCGAATTATTTTCCAGTGGTGATGGGGTTGCATCAGGGATTAGCTCTTAGCCTATTTTTATTTGTCCCGGTGATAGATGTGCTAACGCGACACATCCAAGGGAAGGTGCCATAGTTTATATTATTTGCAGATAATATAGTGTTGATTAATGAGACGCGTTACGGAGTTAATGCTAGGCTGTAGGTGTGGCGACAGACCCTGGAGTTTAAAGTTTCAAGTTGAGCAGGACAAAAATTGAATACTTGGAGTGTAAATTCAATGTTGGGACGCATAAAGCAAAAGTGGACTTGAAGCTTGTACACAAGTCATCCCCAAGAGAGATAGTTTTAAATAGTTTTGGTCTATAATACAGAGTAACGAGGAGATTGACAACGATGTTGCACATCATATAGGAGCGGAGTGATTGAAATGGAGGTTCGTTTCTGGTAATTTATGTGATGAGAATGTGTCACTAGACTTAAGGGCAAGTTTTACGAAGTGGTAGTTAAGCTGGCCATGTTATATGGAGCCGAGTGTTTGCCAGTCAAGAAATTTCATGCCCAAAAGATGAAAGCAGCAAAAATAAGGACGTTGAGATAGATGTGTGGGCATACCAGAAAAGACAATATTAGGAATGAATATATAAGGGACAAAGTGGGTGTGGCTCCTGTGGAAGATAAGTTGCGGGAATCGATGCTGAGATGATTCGGACATATGAAGAGGAGAGACTCTGATGCTCCGGTTAGGAGGTGTGATAGGTTGCCCATGGCGAGTAAAAGGAGGGGTAGAGAAAGGCCTAAGAAGAACTAGGGTGAGGTGGTTAGGCAAAACATGACTCTGTTCCATCTTACCGAGGACATGACCCTCGATAGAAAGGTGTGGAGGTTGAGAATTAGGGTGGTGGGTTGATAGAAAGTCTAGAATTTTGCCTTGCCTTACCAATAGTAGTAGTAGTACTAGTCGTGTATTTTCCGATTCCTAGTCCCTTATTTTTATACGGTGTGTCATTATTATTAGTAGGATTGGTACTATTCTTGTATTTTCGTATTTTTGGATCTCTGTTATTACTCGTTGTATTATTTGCTTCATTGTCTTATTACCTTGTTATTGCTACTGTTTCTATATTTCTTTATTTTTACTGTTTTTGAGCCGAGGGTCTTTCGGAAACAGCCTCTCTACTTTCATAAGGTAGGGGTAAGGTCTGCGTACACACTACCCTCCTCAGATCCCACTTATAAAATTTTACTGGATTTTTATTGTTGTTATTTTACTAGCTTATGCTCTAACCCAAGTAACATGGCCTTTATACATATTTTTTTCCACCGAGAACAATCCAACCCATTGTGTAAAGCTCATTGCTTCAAATTTTGGATTTTGGTGCAGTGTGACAGCGTACTCATATAATTAGTAGAAAAAAGCCTTAGTTATAGATATCGGTGCCGTATATCCAATAAATATATATCACAACAATAATATGTATGTCAAAATATATCTCGCAGGTTTATTTTCTTTCTTTATGTATATCAAAATATATATTAGAATTTTATTTTCTTTTTTGTGTATCTATAATATGAAATTATAAATATAGTTGTTTAAAATTTATTATTGTCTCTATATTAATGTATATCACAACAAAAATAATTATATTGCTTGTATATCGCAGTGTATAACACATTAAATAATATGTATACCAAAATTTATATCACAAGTTTATTTTCCTTCTTTGTGTATATTAAGATGTATATCAAAACTTTATTTTCCTCCTTTGTATATTAAAATGTATATCAAAAATTTACTTTTCTTCTTTGTATATATAACACCTAATTTCTTGTGGATATACAAAAATATGTATGCTAGAGATACATTGATATACAAAATGGGATTTAGAACTATTTTTTTAATCAAAAACGAGGGAAGAAAAAAGAATGAAGTTCTAGCCAATGGCAATTTTGGGAGGATAGGGGATGGGGGTGGAGGAGAAGAGTGATGTATCGATTGTATATCATGAAACCTGCCAGTATGTTTGTTCTAAATTCATGAAATGCTTTAAAAAAAAAAGGATTTTTACATTCTTATGTCATATAGTAAATTATATTACCCTCCATGCTTAACTTTTAATATAATTACCTTCTATATACCTAATTATCATTTATATACCATTTTAGAATTTTAATAGTATTAATTAGTCTCCTAATTTTACTCAACCGTATATTCCCACTCCCCCATGTTTCTCTCTCCAAATCCCACCTCCTCACCCACGTATCAAACCATACCCCACGATTTCCTCTTCAATCACCCACGATTTCCTCTTCTAAAACCAGCGAAAATATGTAACTCATCCACCATTGACAACCGTTAAAAAGCTTTGAAGCTTTGAATTCGAATTTGGGTTTTCAAAAGATATTTGTTTGTTTGGATTGGATGTTGTTGCAAAAAATTGAGAATTCTCTCTACGTCTCTCTCTATATCTCAATCCCAAATTTCGTTAATATAAAGCAAAGGAAAACAGAGCAGCAATTTTACCATTGACAGTCATCAAAAAGCTTTGAAGCTTTGAAGCTTTGAATTCGAATTTGGGTTTTCAAAAATCATTATTTGTTTGGATTGAGTGTTGTTGAAAATAATTGGAAATATGGTTTGGAGTTTATATCTCAATTTTGAGGGGTTTTTGTGAAGATTAGACTTGGTTTTGACTGAATTTCATATTGAAACAAGAAGACATGACATACATTATATTGCAGAAATTGTAGAAAAATTGTAGACTGTTGTTTATTTATTTTTCTTTTATTCATTTAACTATTGTATGAAAGTTGAACAACATTGTACAAAAATTGTATTTAAGTGGTATTATATTGTAGTTGTATATAACTGAGTAGAAATAATGTACGTAAAATGTAGATAATTTGTAAATAAATTGTATAATATATAATTAGTTGTATGAAATTTGTTTTTACTATGTATAAATCAGATACAAAATATACAAAAGACATATTGTATAAAATTTGTATTTAAGTTGTATGTTATTGTAGTTGTATTTAACTGGGTGGAAATAATATGTGAAAGTTGTAGAAAATTGTAGATAAGTTGTAGATAAGTCGTATAATATATAATTAGTTGTATGAAATTTATTTTTACTATGTATAATTAGTTGTATGAAATTTGTTTGTCTTGGTATACTTGTCCTACTTCAATAAAACTTGGTGTACTATCTGTTATTATTATACTTTCATATTCCTCTATAACGGGAGATGTTGGCATATCAAGTAACTTTAGTGTTCCAGACGAACCTACATGAAAATAAAGATAAATCCTGTTATGAACAGTTTATAGAAATTTTGTAGATAATTTGTAGAAACATTGAAATTCTATATTTCATATTAATTTTTCAAATGATATGTAGTTTTATTGTAGAATAAATATAGAAATTTTGTAGATATTGTGAAAATCCATACTGATATATATATTTTACTCTGACATGTAGTTATTTTGTAGATAAATTGTAGATAAAGTGTAGGACATTGATATACAACCAGAATTTGATAGAAAATGTAACAGCACAAACCTGCAACTGTGTTCCCATTGCTGATACTCAATTCCATATTGAAATCGCGAACAGTTATACTTAGCGGATATGATCCTAAGTTTTTGTTTTCCTTTTTCGTCTCCATGTATACACAACTATAATATACTACCACTTAAATATAATTTTTATATAATGTTGTTCAACTTTCATACAATAGTTAAATGAATAAAAGAAAAATAAATAAACAACAGTCTACAATTTTTCTATAATTTTTCTGCAATTTTTCTACAATTTCTGCAATATAATGTATCTCATGTCTTCTTCTTCTTCTTCTTCTTCTTCTTCTTCTTCTTCTTCTTCTTCTTCTTCTTCTTCTTCTTCTTCTTCTTCTTCTTCTTCTTCGAGTTTCAATCTGAAATTCAGCCAAAACCAAGTCTAATCTTCACCAAAACCCCTCAAAATTGAGATATAAACTCCAAACCATATTTTCAATTATTTTCAACAACACCCAATCCAAACAAATAATGATTTTTGAAAATCCATATTCGAATTCAAAGCTTCAAAGCTTTTTAATGACTGTCAATGGTGAAATTGTTGTTCTCTTTTCCTTTCCTTTGTATTTGATTTTTATAATTTTTTCGGATGTATCGATCATTAATTGTTGTGCTATTGTAGAAATCAATAGATTATAACTCGCATCCTCATCGACTACAATGCCATTGACCTGAAATTCTCTAAATCTCCCATAGCTATCCCAATTCTCATTCAGTTGTAGCATAATTGGGATTTTGGACATAATTGCGTTTGTTGCAGAAGAATTGTAGAAGATTTAGTCGTTTTTGATTTGTGAAATCAGAAAAAATGTTGAAACACAGTGTATCGCAAAAACAGAGTCGCTAAATTTTGAATCGAAACAACCGATAATATTAATGCGTGATTTGCGTTGTAAAATATCTGGAAGAATATTTAATTCCCCAATATTAGCGCGCCTAAATAAGGAAGCCTACAGCTACAATGATTCCTTATTTAATGAATTGTCTATATTTTGTAGAAATACTATTAGCATGACGGGTAATATGCGAACATATTTGGTAATATAATTTCTTATATGGTATAGGAACAAAAAATTTCCTAAAAAAGATTGGCCTTTTAGTATCTTATTCCGGCAACCGAAACCTAAAGGAGGAAAGCAAACCTCAATCAAAAATCAGATTTAGTGGTAGAGTTTTCTTTTTATTTCTTCTTCGATCTTTTTCCTTGTGCCATTAGGTTCTCTAAGTGTAGTTTTTCTTTAATGAAGCTTAAGGAAGTATGTTTGTTCTATCATTTTTCATAGTATGGCTATGATTTTCATTTAGATTATTTTTTTTATTTTTGTTATAAAAAAAAAAAGGGACTTCTCAACCGAGAGATATAGTTCACCCACAACACGATCGAGTGATAATTCGGTATATGCAAACAGAACTGAAATTATTGAACGTGAAATATTCTTACAAAGGACCATGATAAATTGAAAACAAACAACGTATCCAAACGTACCATTGATATTAAAAAGGACAAAGAACATTACACAGACACACACAACATGCACACAAGAATTTCAAAGCAGTAGTGTGTACTTCAAAAGTACCAAAAGATTTCCTTATAAGTTTAGTGTTTGAAATGCCAAAACAGCATCCAAAAGTACCCAAAAAACAAAGACTAAATCTTTTCTTCTTTAATGTTTTGTTCTTTTTCCTTATGAGTTTAGTGTATGGTATTGAATTACAAAGCAGTACAGTGATAACAACAAGATACAAACAACTTGGAGAACTGAAAGCTTTCTTTGACAAAATTGACTTGCCAATCTTATTATAAGAAGTAAAACACTAAACTCAGAAACTGCAATTTAATTAATATGATTCCTTACTCTAAATATTGAAGAGAAGTTGCTTAAAATATTTAGAAATCCCACCAAGTTGTGTATCATCAATTAACAGTGATAAACGAACGAAAACTTGATCAATTTTCTTAATACAAATAGTGACTTTTTTTTTTTTGGTTTCCCACCCGGTGTCTGGTACCTGCATTGGAGCCCGACTATATCCGGATTTGCGCCGCGTAGGGCCCCATTCGGAGGGAAGCGCTCCCTACCAAGGATTTTTCCATACTCAGGACTCGAACCTGAGACCTCTGCTTAAGGGAGGAGCAGTCTCATCCACTGCACCACATCCTTTGGTGGTACAAATAGTGACTCAATTACAAATCTTAGACCATAATAAGGCAATCGGAAAATGACACTATATAGCTGCTCTTAAAACAATATCGAAAAAATATTTTTTTTATATATATACATTTTATATGTTATATACAAAACTATACAAATTTTATATACTTTTCGGCTACCAAATGTAAATAGTTTCTAGTGCGGGCTAAAAGTGAAGATCGTTAAGCCTTTGATTCACTAAGTATAACTGCGAGGGAATTTTAATATGTACATTGCTACCTATATTTGAGTTTAGGGGATTCAAAATATTAAAAAGTAAATACATGAAGAAGCCAAAGGGATTGAAAAATCTACTATACATACATAAAAAAATAATTTTGACCTTATTATATATCCAGGTCATATTTTGGCGAAGAGATATTCCGATGAACCCCTTGCGTCCCCCTAGCTATGCCCCTAGTTCAGCGATATGTTGATGAGCTTCGTTTTGTCATTTCTTCTACAGAGTTGGTCTTTCTTTCCTCCTTTTACTGATAGGCTTTTGCAAACTCGAAGCTCTAAATAAATATGAGGCTCTCCATATAATAAAAAACTGAATCAATTATCCTCCTCTCTTTTGTTTTGGGTTGAGCAAGAATGGCATGTTTGGAGCATCTTGAACAAGGGAAAATACTTGTATAAGAACCAAGTACAGAAAACCAATCGATAAATTTATATATGGTATATAGACAAGGGAATATCATTTCTATTCATTGATAAGGAAATAATTTCTCTACGACTACTTCAAAAGTTGGATACTTACCATCACATTCGCGAAGAAATGCAAGTTTGATCTTCTTGATATTTGCCAGGATATCTTTCATGTTCAACCTCTCATTAGGAGATTCCGCTGTACAATTCAATGCCAACTCCAATATAGCAGACACACAATGCAACTTTTTCTTAAAACCAATCTTTTCAGATTCCAATAAACTGACATCAATAATATCCTCTGGTGCTACAGGTAGTGAATTACATACCCAACTCCTCATGCTCAAGTTTTCTTGAAACATTTCGTTGTATGGATTTTTTCTTGTGAAAGTTTCCATAAGCATAATGCCATAGCTATATACATCACAGCTTGTAGAAACTAACCCTACTGATCCATACTCTAAACAAACATTAATAGAGTAATTAGTTTCTTGACAGGCCGAATAAACAAGCAAAAATCATATCCGATGGGATTATACTAAAAATACTTGAAACTACTTTGAGTAGATAAAGATTAAGCAAAATAAAGAAGGTTCAACAGGAATGAATCAAGGGTAAGGCAATTAAACTGAAACTATATACTATAACTGCAAGTTTCTTTTCCTTTATAATCGTTACATATGCATGAATATAGGTTTGATATTGCTGTATTTTGATGTTTTCAATACCATTTTCTATGCAAAATCTGCAATAGATTAAATTAGAACCAGATAAAAATTATTAAAGCACTTCATATTTGATAAAAGGACAAAAAGAAAGCTACCTGGTGCAATGTAACCCATTGTAGCAAGTGTTTTAGTATGAACAATAGATTCCCCTTCTCCCAATAACTTTGCCATGCCAAAGTCACTCACATGTCCAACCAACTTTTCGTCTAGCAAGACATTACTAGGCTTCAAGTCACAATGTACAATAACTGTTGAGCAACCATGGTGGAGATATTCCAGAGCAGATGCCACATCAATCATTACGTCTAATCTTTGGATTATGTCCAGGAAGTAATCATCAGAATGTAACCATTTCTCCAAGCTGCCATTAGGCATGTACTCTAGTAGTAATGCTTTAAAATCCATGTTGGAACAACTGCTGATAACTTTGGTGAGATTTCTATGGCGAAGGTTGCGCAAAACTTCACATTCAAGATCAAAACTCTTGAATGCAACTTCAGATTGTAAGGTAAACACTTTGATGGCCAAAACCATCCCATTTGAAAACATGCCCTTGTAAACAGAGCCAAAACCTCCACGGCCTAGCAAGTTGCATTGGTCGAACCCTTGAGTTGCCCTTTCAATTTCAATATATGAAATCCTGGTTGGTGTTGTTGTTGCAGGTAAAGATTCGACTTGAGT
Organism: Nicotiana sylvestris; assembly: GCF_000393655.2. NCBI lineage: Eukaryota > Viridiplantae > Streptophyta > Magnoliopsida > Solanales > Solanaceae > Nicotiana > Nicotiana sylvestris. The sequence goes on from NC_091065.1 coordinate 18,235,280, forward strand.
TGGAATATTTCTATTCCCACGTCTCTTTAACATGAAAAGAATAATTGAACCTAATCCCATCAATAAAACTGCCAGTGGGATAAGTACAATCAGAAGAACTTTGTTTCTCCGCGATTGATGAACGGACCTATTCTTACAAGGTAAGAAAAGGAAACCACCACATAACTCTTCATTTCCCATAAAAGATTGAGAGGTGAAATTGACAAATGGTCCTTTACTTGGGATTTCACCTTCTAATCTATTGAATGATACATTGAAATGCTTTACATATTGAAGTGCCTCTAATGATTTTGGAATCATACCTGAAAGATAGTTATTGGATAGATTCACCGACTCCAAACTTAACATTTTTCCAAGTGACTCAGGAATAGATCCTTGTAACTCATTATAAGCCACAGAAAGATAAAGTAGTTTCTGCAAGTCCCCCACTGTGCTCGGAACACTTCCTGAAATGTGATTCCTTGACAAATCTAAGAATGTTATGGCATTCAAATTTCCAAAATCTGGAGGTAAAGAACCAACCAAAGAATTATTCGACAAGTCAAGCTCCACAAGATCTTTGAGGCTCCATAAACTCATAGGTATCTTAGTGAGCCTATTTGAATTTAGATAAATATTTCTCAAAGAGGTAACGTTACCAATGCAATACGGTATCGGACCCGAAATTTGATTATATGACAAAGATACCATGCCCAACACCGGCAAATTGCAGAGGCATTCCGGCAAGGGTCCAATTAATCTATTCTGGTGAAGATATAACCTTTGAAGATTGTGTAGATCACAGAATGTGCTAGGCACTGATCCAGTCAAATCATTGTCTAATAGGTACAAATCAGTTAAGTTACTTAAATTCCCAATTCCTAATGGTATCTGGCCACTAATTTCAGAATGACGTAAATCAAACAGTTCAAGAGAAGTGGAGAGATTGCCAATGGAATCTGAAAGAACACCATTAAGAGGATTATCCGACAAATCTATCTCTCTCAAAGATCTGCAGTTTGCCAAGGAAGCAAAGATACTTAGTTGTGGAAATGTTAAGTTATTACGGAACAAGCGCAAACGTTCAAGCTGTCTCAAATCCCCTAACGAGTTAGGAATTGCGCCGCTGAATCTGTTATCATCAAGTATTAATTCCTTTAGATTTGAAGAATTGAACACTGAGTTGGGTATAACTCCACCAATGTTGTTTTCACCAAGATGCAAATACTGTAGAGTTGTTGGCCAGTAGCCTAAAGCAGATGGAAGACTACCCGAAAAGTTATTGTAAGAAAGTGCCATCCCTCTTAGCGTAGAAATATTGAAGAGCTCTTCCGGTAAGGAACCACTTAATTTATTGAATTGCAAGTAAAGTAACTCCAATTTTTGAAGATTCCCAATCTCTCTAGGTATAACACCTGCTACATTATACATAGAAAAAGGATCCAAGTTAATGCTATTTTTTCTAATTTTGTTCTAACTTCCATGAAACAATTCAGAAAGAGTATATCTGGATTAAGGCTATCTAATTACGCAAGTTATCAACGGTTCATCAATATGTGGATAATGATATATATACATTTATAGGTTGAATATAACAACTACTATGGACTTCATATATCAATAATCAACAACTTCCATATGCAAGACTAGACTGGATTACCAAACAAGAATGATTTGCTTGAAAATTACCAGATAAATTGTTGGTGTTGAAATTAAGCAACCATAGTGATGACATGTTGAATATGGTGCGCGGTATTGAACCCACTAAGTGGTTGTTCTCAAGTTGCAATTTCTGCAATTTTCGTAAATTTCCAATTGTATCTGGAATTATGCCTGCAAATTAATTTGTGAATTAGAGAACACTGCACACCTTTATGGCAGCAGACCTTTTATTTACTTATGCTATTGGGCATTGGCCAAAGCATGCTTAAGGAAAAATGATAATTTACCTTCTAAGTTATTTCCCCCAAGGCTTAATAACTCAAGCATTTCCAACTTTCCAAGTTCCGGTGGAATGGTCCCGCTGAGCTTATTATAGGACAAAGCCAAGTCATACAGTTCTGAGCAATTCGATAAACCTTCTGGAATGTGACCACTCAATTGGTTGGAAATTATTGAAATGCTTTTGATTCTTTGAAGACGGCTGCAGATATCTACAGGAAGACTTCCTGATAATTGATTATATGTGAGAGCTAAAGTCTCCAAAGAAGAGATGTTCAAAATGGAGAAGGGGATAGAGCCAGTAAGTTGGTTACTGACTAAAACCAACTCTTTTAGATTTTGAAGGTTGCCGATCTCTTTGGGAATATTGCCTTGAAGACGATTGTATCCAGCACTCAGAGTCTCTAACTTGGATAGGTTAGAAATAGAAGGAGGTATATAAGTGAAAGCGTTGTCATCAAGAATTAACATCTTAAGCTTAGAAAATAAACCAAACCATATTGGAATTTCTCCGCTAAAATTATTGTATCCGAGATCAATTTCCCTCAATCGACGTACACGAGACAAATCTTGAGGAAAGTCTCCGTCGAAATTATTTTTGCTCACATCGAGAGAAACGAGAAAGGAGAGGTTTCCCAACTGTGGTGGAATGGTTCCATGAATGTTCATGTTGGATATATTTAGTGCAGTCACCCTATGGTGGTGAGAGCCACAACTGATTCCAATCCAATTACAAACTGAAGCTTGAGAAGACCAATTTTGAGTTAAGGGATGAGAAGAGTTTAGAGCAAAGCTTGATTTCAAGGCAAGAAGAGCTGATTGATCTGTGGTTATGTTTGTGGCCATGCATGCCACTAAGAAATAGAGTTCGAAGACTACTGAAAGAACAAAAGAGTAGGATTTCTCCATGAATACAGCTAATTTGTAGTGTTAGAACTACAGCTAAACTAAGGAATAAAGTGTTCAGCTATAAGTAGGCACAAGAAGTTGCTAATGAAATGTGGGAGGCAGGTGGGGAAAAGCAGTGCGAGGATAAAAACATAAACTTGACTTCACTGAGTCTATTTTACACAAATTGAAACATAAATGAATCCATCATTAGTTGTTTTATAAACATAACAGAGCTGTCAAACCACAAGGACAATCTCTCACAATAATCCAAAAATAAATTTTTCCAAATACCACATTCAAACACTCACAAAGGACAAAAAGATAAAACAAATTCAAGCTGCTTTCTAGTACAAACACTTTGCAATGTTTCTTGGCCGGCTGTTGAAATTGATATCAACATGATTGCAATCTTTAATATTAAACTAGACATTCTTTAATTAATTTCAACTTTAGAACTCATTTTACGCGTTGAATTTATTGCCTGTGCAACCCTTCTTCCTCTTCTGCTATGCCCTATAACCTTTTCTGCTCAATTTTATATCTATGTATACAACAAGCAAGCTTTCTATAGTTTCCTGTTTTCTTTTTAATTGTTGAATATCTTATTATATTTTATATTGGTAAAGTGTGGTCTAATTTGAATACACCTTGAACAATGCACCAGATTCTGTTCAATCCACAAAGACAACATGTTGGTAAAGTAGTTTTATCCAACAAAGTTGTAGCAGATAACTTGTAAATTTTTATATTATTACTCCCTATCTCATCTAGTTAACTGAGAAACAGGGGTTTGGTATTTAGCAGAGTCCTACTAGGAAAGCAGATTTTCTTTTAAACTGCCTTCTTCATAACAGAAGCCAGTTAAGAAGAAAGAGTTAAGTAAATTAAATTTGGTTCACTATAAACTGCACAAAGGATGCGCAACCACAAACAGTTATATCATAGAAAGAGATACTTCTGATGAGCAAGAAGATCCTGGTTGTAACAATTTATGTGCAGATAAGAACAACCACCCAATAAAATCTAACAAGTGGGGTCTGGGGAGGGTAGAGTGTATGCAGACCTTACCCCTACCCCGGAGGAGTAGAGAGGCTGTTTTCGGGAGACCCTCGGCTCAAAAAGATGAACAGAGACAATAGATCCGTACCAGCAACAGCAACCAAGGAGATAATATCTGTACCAACGTTTATGAGCAGATAAATGCTCTCTATATTCCAGGAAATATGATAAAATGGAACCAGACAACAATATCCAAAAGTACCACTGAGATTGAAAAGGACAGGGAACTATATCATCCTTTCAATATTAATCAAGTCCTTAAGAAATAGCATTTGTGATGACCCAAAAGGTCATCACTTGTTTTACAAGTCGATTCTGTGATTCGAGGCCTTAAAACCTCCTTTTTGTCTCACCTTGATTTGCGTGCGGGCGTGTATCCAAAAAGCCATTATGTGAAAATCTGTGAAAAATGGTGAATTTTACTTTTAAATGAATTTAGGTTGACTTCGGTCAACATTTTGGGTAAACGGACCCGGACTCGTGATTTGACAGTCCCGGAGGATCCGTAGGAAAATATGGGACTTGGGCGTATGTCCGAAATAAATTCTAAGGTCCCAAGCCCGAGGAATGAATTTTTAACGAAAATTATTTTCTGAAATATATATGAGTTTTTGGAAATGAAATATGTTTGAATTTGATGGTATCTGGCCCGTATTTTGGCTCCGGAGCCCGGTACAGGTCTTATATGTGATTTAAGTTGAGCCTGTAAAATTTGGTAAGAAACGGAGGTCATATGACGTGATTCAGAACCTTAGTTGTTAAATTTGAAACTTCGAAAGTTCTTGAGATTTTTTTTGATTTTGATGCTAAATTTCTAGTTATTGATGTTATTTTGATGCTTTGATCGCACGAGCAAGTCTGTATGATGTCTTTGGACTTGCGTGCATGTTTGGTTTAGAGCCCCGAGGGCTCGGGTGAGTTTTGGATAGGTCACGGAGTGAAATTTGGACTTAGGAAATTGCTGGTATGTTGTAGGCCTACAGGCTTCGCAAATGCCTGGCTCGCAAATGCGAGCCCGCAAATGCGAACCTTTATCGCAAATGCAAAGAAGGCCTGGGCTGCCTTGGTCGCAAATGCGACGTGTTTATCGCAAATGCGAAGGTCCCTCGCAAATGCGAAGGTCCCTCGCAAATGCGAATAGGACCGGATTTCTTCAGTGTCGCAAATGCGACAATATTTTCACATTTGCGAAGTTAACAGGTTCTGAATTGCGAACCCTGGTCGCAATTGCGACATCTGCAACCTGCAAAATCATGACTTAGACGCATTTCAGCCATTTTTCAACCCTTTTCAAAACCTAAACACCTTTGTGTGATTTTTCAAAGACAAGTACTCTTTCAAATCGATTGTAAGTCATTTCTAACTCGTTTTCATTAATCTTTAACATCTTTTCACATGATTTCAACTCAAAATCAAGGGTTTTCACGGGGGAAATTGGGTGTTTTGGGTAGAACTTAGGTTTTCCAAATTTTGGGGATTTGGACCTCGATTTGAGGTCCGATTTCAAAACAAATTATATATTTGGGTTCGTGGGTGAATGGGTAATCGGGTTTTGGTTCGAACCTCGGGTTTTGACCATGTGGGCCCGGAGTCGATTTTTGACTTTTTGGGAAAAACTTTAGAAAACCTATTTTCATGCATTAGAATTGATTCATTTAGTATTTATTGATATAGTTAAGTAACTTGTGGCTAGATACAAGCGAATTGGTGGTGGAATCAAGAGGTAAAGCGATAGTTGAGGCTTGAATGGTGTTCGTGGCATCGAGGTAAGTGTTTGGTCTAACCTTAGCTTAAGGGATTAGGAGTTGTGTCTTATTTGCTATGTGTTAATTGTTGAGTACGACGTATAGGCATGGTGACGAGTATCTATACGTTGGGTTCAAGCATGCCCGTGAGTCTTATACTATGATTAATGTGACTCCGTTTTGTATAGTTCATGCCTTATGTGATGATTTCATTTGTTGAACAAGGCTTGTGGAAGTAGTATTGGTAATTGAACATTGAAGAGCGTTGGCGCAAGTTGTAAAATAATTTGTGGAAGTATTATTGGCAGTTGAACATTTTAGAGCATTGACTCAAGTTGTGAATTGAGTTGTGAAGTAAATGTGAAAAGAGAAGAGGATTATGATATTGTCTCCCTTGCCGGGATGTGGTTGTTTCTAATGTTATCTCCCTTGCCAGGATGTTATTGCTTTTGATATTGTTTCCCTTGCCGGGATATTATTATTATACTATTGTTCCCTTGCCGGGATTTTATTGTGATTTTATTTATACCCTTGCCCTTATTGCTTTGTGATTGTTGTTTGGGTAAGGAAGAGTGTTAAAGCACGAAGGGTGATATCGTGCATGATTTTGTGAGAGAATGTTAAAGCACGAAGGGTGATACCGTGTCGTACGATGTACCATTCCGTGCCTTTATATGAGTAATAATGCACGAAGGATCATTCCGTGCCATGATTATGTGAGGTAAAAGCACGAAGGGTGATGTCGTGCCGATTATATTAATTTTTATGGTGAGGACGAGAGTAAAAGCACGAAGGGTGATGCCGTGCACTTGTCCTTGATTTTCCTGATTCTTGTTGATAATTGAGTTATGATGTTCTTTACGTTTACTTACTGATTTTCTGTTGTTACTTGATTTTATTGTGATGTTATTGATTTCCTTGCCCAAATTGCTTTGTGATTGTTGCTTGGGTGAGGAAAAGTGTAAAGCACAAAGGGTGATGTCGTGCATGATATTTGTGAGAGAGTGTTAAAGCACGAAGGGTGATGTCGTGCACGTTATTTGTGAGAGAGTGTTAAAGCACGAAGGGTGATGCCGTGCACTTGTCCATGATTTCCTGATTTTATTGATAACTGAGTTATGGTTTCTCTACATTTAACTGTTGATTTTCTGTTGATACTTGTTGTACCTCGCAGCATGATTCCCCCTTCCTATCTTTAATTGTGAAGTTCCGCCTTTATTTTCCGATGTATATGATTTAACTGCACAGGTTTATTTGATAGTCTGGTCCTAGCCTCGTCACTACTTCGCCGAGGTTAGGCTAGGCACTTACCAGCATATGGGGTCGGTTGTGCTGATACTACACTCTGCACGGTGTGCAGATCCCGGTACTAGAACATACGGACCTTAGCTTTGGGTTGCTGCCTTCAGTCCATTCGGAGATCCGAGCTAGTCCTGCAGGCGTCCGCAGGCATTGGCGTCTCCTTCTATCTTTTCATCCTGTTTCATTTATGTATTTCCGAGATAGTATTGTACTTATTTTTCGGACCCTTATTTGTAGTATTCTTAGACCGTCTGTGAAATTGTGACACAAGTTCTGGGTAGTTTATGTATGGATTGGTATTGGCATCTTTATTAAAATATTACAATTCAGTCTTCCGCTTATTAAATTCCGCTATTTATCTAATGTTGGTTATTAATTGTTAAAGGATTAAAATGGGAAAACGTAAATAATTCAAATCGTCGGCTTGCCTAGCTCTCACTAGTAGGTGCTATCACGACTCCCGAGGGTGGGAAATCCGGGTCGTGACAGCATCATTCATTTACAGGCCTTGCTCATGATTAGATTCTCTAAACAGCTCCTACAAAGGTGGCGGGCAAAGGAGTTACGGCTATGGTATTTAACAGAGCCTTTTTTTCTTTATTCTTTTGACGGAAAGATCGGAGCGACAAAGGGTTGAATCTCAGTGGAGCTAACAGAGCCCAATTGGGAAAGTAGGAAGGTAATATTTCACAAATATGGTTTTTGTATAGAGGATGGAGGACCAATCTGACTACTTAGGTATACATAGTTACTCTATTGATGATAGTGAAATTATGAGAAGAAATTTCAAATATAAGGTTTGAAGTAGGTAATTGTTAGGTGTTTGTCCAGATTTTCTTACCATAATTGGTTTTCCTATCTCATGAAGGAAAGGACAACATATTTACCATAATTGGGTTTTTCTTTTCCTAAAAGGAAAATATAATTCTTACATATTTGGCTAGTCCTTTTTTTTATAGGAAAAGGTTTGGAGTTCCATAAATTGAAGATCTGTCCTTTTCAATCAGTAGCATCCACAATCTAGCCATATGGGGTTTGAGAGTCGTGTTTAGGAGAACTTTACGCGACAAGTGTTAGTGTATCAACTTGTGTTTGCCTCTTCGTGAGATTGTTCTCTCAATATTTTGTACTCTCTTTTTATATAGTGGATTGCTCATCTCGCGGTGGACGTAGGTCAATTGACCGAACCACGTTAAATGTTTGTGTCACATTTGGTAGATTTCTCTTTTGTTGTATGAATTATCGCGATTCAAGGTTTGCTTAGCTAGTTTCCGCATGACACTTGATTTTTTCGGTCCTAACAGTAATGGGACTGTAGTTTCTGGACTCAACCTGACATTGCCTTTCTGGTGAGTGAAAGTCAGATTTCAATGGGACACACTGCTCCAAAAAAAACCTTAAAAACAAGCTTACAAGATCAGAAAATTTTGATAGGTTGATATAAAAAATAATATGCGAAGTAGAATATTTTGACAATTCCACATGAAAACTGAAAAGAGAAATTTGGCATAAGAAACAGGGGCGGACCAAGACTTTACACCAAGGAAGCTCGAAAAAAAAATACAATGAAGTGGTGCTATTGGAGTTCCAACTTCCAACATAGGACCTCATACAAATCTTGAACCTCTTTGACTATTACCTTTGACACATTCTTTATTTTCAAGAGGACTCAAGCGAATATATAGTGTCTTGTGTGTATATCGATAATCTTTTGATTTTAAAATGTAATTTACCATCACTGACGTGTAATGTTTCAAAGTCTACACTAATAAAGAGATAAATCCTATTTTAATATTGAACGAGACATTAATCCAAAGTCTATATGTATTGAATGAGAAGTAGCAGAAAGAAAACCCATGCTAAGATGCAAGCTAAAATAACCAAAACAGAGAGAACTCTCAGCCAGAAGATTCGCATATAACAGCTTCGGAGCAAATAATTGCTGCCTGAATTACAAGAAACATGATTAATTTAAACCAAGCAGAAGTTCCTAAAAGTAGCATCAGGATAACAAAAAGAAAAGGATATCGACACACCAAACAGGTATGCAGAAAACATAAGATCTCACCATATAGGAGGTAGCCTCATTTATCACTTCATCAACTTGTCGATCAGCTAAAGAGATCTGTAAAGTTTGGGGCTGTCCGGAAGAGCATGACACTTCCCTGTGTTGGAAGCTTTGAGCTGCAGAAGAGCATGATGTTTCCAATTGTTGATCAGGAATTTTTTGGGAAGTTTCAGCTTCAAATGAAACCATATCATCTCTGCTTCCTGGCATTGGTCATCATTAGATTCTCTCAACAGGTCAGAACTCGGAGACTTCACACCACGTTGGACCGCAATGGTTGATTGATCTATCTGTTGAATTTTATTCTCATACACCAGAAGAAGTCCCCATTTTGTTGCAATGCCTGGGTCTATAGATGCCTCAAATAAGCAATAGTCATTTGGCTTCTTCCCCTTTTCACTATCAGAAGTATGCCATAGTGCTACAAAAGTTATGTAGCTAAAGCAAATGGTGTATTTACTACTATGAGAGAAAAATGTTTGGCAAGCAACAATCAAACATTTTTTCTGGAATACAACTTGTTCTTGCCTGCCATATCTTTGCACTAACTAGGCTGTAACCTTAGTACAACCGAACCAGTGACTTCCTCTTCGTGATTTAGTATCCAAAGGTTTCTGGTTCTGAGCAGTATCTAATGGGACACGAAAGCATATAACAAATCCTTTGAATTTACTCTCATACCAACATGGATCAAGTGGAATGGAGAATCTTTTTGTATGTTCTTTTCGATAATAATTGAACCCCCTCCATCTTATATCTCCAGGGGAAAAAATGCTAAATGGTAGCCTTTTCTCACACTACATGAAAGATAATCGTATCAGCTCCAATCTCCATTTCCTTAACCATAGTTGGATAAGCAGAAAAATGACGAGAGAGAAAGAGAGAGCGATACCTAGATGCCATACTAATTAAGCGGAGGACAAATTGCAAGATATCAATCAGTTCACCTCTATTCTCAATATGCTGAGTGAATGACACTGAATACAGCTCTGAATGGTGGGGAAATCAGGGATGCTTTTCAAGACTAGAGGATCATATGCATATAACTCCTTTATGCATGCTGGAAGTTTGGGCAATACAAGCTTCTCACAAATTGTTATATCTAGATAATGAAAGCTCTGATTGTTGCTTTCATTGAAACTTATGAAATCAGTTTTAGTCAAATCCAAGTGAGCCAAAGAAGATAAGCATCCAAGATCCTGAAAATGTTTTCACTACATAGTGTGTGCTTATTAAGCTTTAACACCCTAAACGACCATGGTAAAAGAAAATTTGCATCTTCTCTGTATCCAAACCAGTGAGGGAATGATAAAAAGCTTAGTTCACCAAGGCCTGCAAATGAAGGGGGTATTCTGGAAATTGCAGTACCAGATACTACTAGCTTCTCTAACAGTTTCAAGTCACCATCTTTTCTGGCAAATCTGCAAGTCTTTTGCAGTGTAGATCACAAGAACCCTTAGATTCTTCAGAGAAGAAAAGCTGTTTGGAATGCTTAACAGATCTTTACAATGACTTAACCGTACTGTTTGAGGGAAACAAGATTTCCAATTGACACTGGAAGCTCTACAATCGGAGTATATTCTATAACAAGTTCCAATAAAATGGTGCATCCCGTCGGTTGCTGGCAACGATATTTTTTTTGGAAGGCATGAAAATTTGACAGTCTCAAGGGATTCCATCGGGTTACAACTTAGGAAGCATCTCAAGGCTCTGACAATCAGCTAGCTCTAATGTCAATAAACGGTGCAACCCCTTGGTTTCTGGTAATTCCCTCAACTTTGGAAGACAAGAAAGTTTGAGACTCGTAAGGGATCCCATCTGAACATAACTTGGAAGCTTCTCAAGGCTCTGACAACCGATTAGCTCCAGTGAAGTGAGCTTCATGAGAACTCCGAATGTGGACTGACTTCTCTCAAACTCTTACATCCCTCTAGCTTTACTCTCTCAAAATTTGGCATCATTTCAAAGCTTGGAATTTCTTCCAATTGCTCACAATAGCTGAGGGACAAAGTTTTTAGTTTGTTCAAACCGTATTTAGAATGGAAAGAAACTATAATTATGTGATAACATTCCGCAGGTGGATTGATTTAGCTTAAAAGAACATGGAATAAGAATGCCAAAGGGAAGGGATGGTAACAATCATACATTCGAAATTAACCAGAGTTTCTGAAGTGTAGTACTTTCAAGTGTATCCAGGCGAAGAAGATTTGATGGTTCAAAACTCTGTGGCTATGAATTTAGAGGGCAACTGTCCCAATCAAGCCACCTTAAGCTGCTAGGAAGATGAGTAATCGGGTCAATAGAGCAGAAATTTGTTGCTCTAACTACAAGTACCCTTAATCTTTTCATTCTCCTAAATGCTTCACTAATGTTGTAATATGAAATAACCTGTTTTGGTATGTAATTCCTTGGTATCCATAGTCCCTCCACAGCTTCTGCTTCCTAAAAGGAAACAAAAGAAAACCTTTATTAAAACATTATTGTGTGAAAATCATTTCCATAGCTGAAAATTCGATTAATACTTAAAAGTAGATATTGCCATGAGCTTGCAAGGGGATGTCTCCTAATTTTACATATTATTCATTAGTAGTTCAATCCGAGAAAAAGATATCAAAAGACGAGACCACACAAATACAATAATATGGAAAAGGAAACAACCGACAACAAACGAATGTGATTTCTAGTAGAAGAAAATACTTGGATCTCTATGTGTGTGTGTGCACATAAGTATATCAAAATGATTTAGTTAAAGATCACGAGGAAACAACATTTGAAATACAAGACTATTGTACCCATTATACATTTGTGAATAAGAAAATCAATCTCATTCATTCAACTAACAAAAAAATGATATAAAGTACTAAAAGTGATACGATTGACACGAATGAGAAAACAAAATACAACTGTATTCTATGTGGCAAAATAATTGAAAAAAGAAAAGTAAAAGAACAAGAAATTCGTACACATAACCTAAAAGTGGATGATGACAATACAGTTCTTATGTATGAGATAATGACATATCTTACGAAATTTCCAGTAAACAGATCCTCGATGTCCTCAGGAAGCCATATTCTACTCCTTCTTGAGTCATGTTGACTGAATACACTTCATCCACTATATGGTTATCTAACCACTGTTTATCTCTTGTTGTAATCAAAATTCTACTACCACTACCAAACCAATCATGCCTTCCAACTAACATTTCTAATTGGCCTTTCTGATTTACATCATCAAGAATGATCAAAACCTTCATTGAGCGCAGCCGCTTCCTCATGATTTCCATGCCTTCATATACACTTGTTATAGTTAAGCTTACCTTTAGGAGAGAGGAGAACACCTTGCAAATATTGCAGTCCATATGTCCTTTGCATTTCTGCAACACTATCAAGAAAACTGTTAAGCAGTTAGTCAGGTATAGTGTCCCACATCAGGAAGTCGAAACCTATTATTATGTAATCATTGTATATAAATAGGGCGTTGTACAATACTTCAATTAATTAATAATGCTTTCTCCCGTGCTTTCTCATATGGTATCAGAGCATTACTAAGAAACTTATCGCTATGCATCATTTCAGCGACTTCCAGGAAGAAAGACCTCGTCGCCGTGCAATTTTTTGGCGACTTAGAAGGCTGTCTGCAAGCAAATTACTTTTCATTGGTGCTGTGCAAAAACCAACACCACCACAAGACTCCTCAGGCTCAGACAACCAAACACCTGTCAATCCCACCGGAAAACTCACATCCACGCGCCCTCACACGCCGAAAAAGAAGAAAAAAATCCTGCGAGATCTGATCCACGCGCCGGCGCATTAGCCCTATTCCGGCTAGAGTTTGGAAAAGTTTCTGTTGAACAGTCAGATCGCCTAGTAATTCCGAGCCTACCCATACCTTTTTCTTTTTATTCCGGTCACTTTGAGATTTTCCGGCAACTACACTGACTTTCCGGCAGCTACAATGATTTTTCCGGCGAAACTTCTTTTGGACAGATTACTCAGGAGGTTATTCCGAGTCTTTTCATTCAAGTTTAAATCAAATTCCGACCACTTTTATATTTTCCAGCGTGAGCAGTGATTTTTCCATAAAATTTCTGCTTTTCCCGGCGCAACGTTATAATGGCATTCGTATCAGAAGCCTTTAACTCATAGTCCGTTGGATCCAATTCATTGAATCCAATCCAGATGGTTTCTTTACCGGATTATATTGAGTTCCTTCAGTACAAAGCATGTAAACAGACATCTTCAAGGATAGCTTCCGTTGTTCAAACAGATAGTAGTGTGACTTGTGTCTCCCAATCTTCAACCTCTGAGTCTTGGGTCATTGATTCAGGTGCATCTGATCATACTTCTAGTAACAAATCTCTTTTCACTACTATTTCGTGATCTCAATCTCTCCAACAGTCACAATGGCCAATGGGTCTAAAAACTGCTCGTACCCTACTCATACAATCTCATGTTCCGTTGCGTTTTTGGAGGGATGAAGTTCTTACATCTTGCTATCTTATTAATCGTATGACATCTTCAGCTATCCAGAATCAAGTTCCATTCTCTGTCCTGTTTCCCCACTTACCTTTGTTCTCTCTTCCACCCCGTGTCTTTGGAAGCACGTGTTTTGTTCATAACCTTACTCCAGGACTCCTTGTGCTCTTAAGTATGTATTTCTGGGTTACTCGAGAACGCAAAAGGGGAATCAATGCTATTCTCCTGACCTCCAGCAATATCTTATGTCCGCTGATGTTACCTTCTTTGAAACCCAATCATATTTCACAGGTGCAAATAATCACTTAGATATTTCTGAGGTGCTACCAGTTTCTTCTTTTGGAGATTCAGTCACTATCTCCCATTCATCTTCCTCTACAACTCCAGCTCCACCACCTAGAGCTATAGCTCTAGTTGCAGCTCCACCACTTATAGCTCCAGTTCCACCACCTATAGCTCCAGTTCTACCACCTATAGCTCCAATTCCACCACCTAGTCCAGTTCAAGATGGAACTGGTGTGTGATAATCAAGTTGCTCTTATTGCGTCAAATCTGATGTTCCATGAGAGGACTAAACATATTGAGATCGACTGTCACTTTGTCAGAGAAAAGATACTCTCAGGAGATACTGTTACAAAGTTTGTGAAGTCGAATGATCAGCTAGCAGATATTTTCACTAAGTCGCTTACTGGTTCTCGTATTAGTTATATTTGTAACAAGCTCGGTACAGATGATTTATATGTACTGGCTTGAGGAGGAGTGTTAAGTAGTTAGTCATGTATAGTATCCCACATCGGGAAGCAAATACCTATTATTATGTAATCATTGTATATAAATAAGGCGTTGTACAACACTTTAATTAATTAATAATATTTTCTCCCGTGCTTTCTCACAAAAACAAACATCTTCAAATTGGCAAGAATATTTTCCAAACACAGCACTTGCGATTGTTGTCTTGCCAATGCCTCCCATCCCCCCTATTCCAATAAAACAAACATTAGGTGCTTCCATCCTTAGTAATGAACTTACTTCACGCACTCGAGATTCCATCCCCACTAAATCATTATCAATGCTTGAAATAACTTGACATAATTTACCCAGTATGTCTTCAACAACATGCTGAATGCAATTAGATTCATATTTGTACATGCAATGGCAAAAACAACTCGAAATGAGACTTCACATACAGCGTGCATGATTGATGCGTTTTAGTATTCCTAGTCCTTTCAAGACCATGAGAAAATCATTAGTGCAGAAATTATGTAATATGCTTAGTATTTCTAATCACTTTAGATACCCTGAGAATCAGAAATAATGTGGAAAAAAGTGCTCAATCGCTTCTCATCTCTCTCTGTTCACATACTCTCTTTGGTTCCTCACCCTGTTAATGGTTGGTTATTATTTACCCCATTACCTATTTTTTCTTCCTTTAAAGATTTATCTTTTGGGAAATGACTATTGTTCAAAAATGAACCTTTCGGCCAACTTAACCTCAAAGGCTAGCTCATGAGGTAAGGATTGCCGAATATCATATGAGGAGACAACTCATATCCAAAACTAATGTGGAACTCACCCTTCACATGTCCAGAACTACATTTAGAGGATGGACAACACAATATACGGGCCCCAAATTTGGTAAACCCAGAATAGAGATGGGTTTGGCTCTGAAAAACATGTTAAAAAAAGGATCTTAGGCCTAACTTAACTGCAAAACTAGCTCACAAAGTAAGGATTGGCAAATCCATATAAGGAGACAATAACCCATACCCTCAACCACTGCAATACTCTAACACACAAAGCAGCATATTTTTATTTCCAGCCCTACCTTTTCTTTCTCTCTTTCAAATTGCATAAGGATAGTATAACTACTTTTAGCTTCTCTAAGCTGTTAAAACATATCTTGGAGGCTATTGTTTAGTCGATGACGAACTAAGCTCTTACCTTGCTTTCCCAAGAACTTACTAGTATTCCTGACTGAGAACATATCTTCAGTATACTGGATAAACTACTGAAATTTTTTTCTTGCATGTGATTTTCTTTTTTCATCACATATATTTTATGTGTCTAACAATATTGAATCCCCTGAATAGCCAAGAGTATAGGTGACCCCAACTATTGGGATTAAAGTATAGTTGTCCGACATAAATTTCAGTGTACTAAAAGGTTTCGGAGAATAAGCAAGAAAAGTAAAGAGAGCTTTGAACCCGTCGTAGCCATTTGGTAAGTCATATCCTGCTGTCTTGCCTTGCCTGCTTCACTAAATGCATCCCTCCAACATTGCACCTTCTCCAAATCAACTCTCAAATTTTCCTCATATCAAATGATTCAGCAAAACTTCCACTATGCTTACTTACATCCGACGGATCCATGTCATAGACAGTTTGTCCTAATTCTTTCTTGCATTTCATGATCTTTGCAAGTTCATCCAAGCACCAAGCGGAGGTTGCATAGTTCTTAGAAAATACAACAATAGCAAATCTTGATTGTTCAATAGCTTTCACAAGTTCAGGTGGAATTGACTTTCCTCTCTCCAACCTTATGTCATCTTTGAAAGTGTGAATCCCTCTGTGTTTTAGAGCATAGTAGAGATGACCCAGACAAGTTTTACGAGTATCTTCACCTCTAAAACTCAAGAAAACACCATTCTTCAAATTTTGATTGGATGAAGCCATTGTAGATGAATGTGAAAGATGTTTGCAGATGTAGGAAAATTGTGGTCAGTTGCTTCTTTACTACTGATATAAGCCTTTGGTTGACTTGTCACACGGTTTAAAAAGACCTGCTCACCATTCCAGTAATTCTTTAATTGGGGAAAGTTTGTCTGCTCCTTCCTTTATGTTTACTTTTAGTCGTTTGGTCAGTTCTTGGTAAATTCTATCAAAGTACCCTGATACCACATTGTTCACATCTGTCTATGACAATATTCATTTCAATCCATCACACAAACTTTTACACTCATTTTATGTAGTTTTGTTTGATTGGACACAGAATTTATAAAAGAAAAACTAAAGATCTTTAAATTTGTGGTCTAAAGCAAACCAAACTTATTTATGTGGCTATATATCATCTCGCCAAATAAATTAAGTTACTTTTAAACAGAGAAAATGTTAAACAGAATAAAAAAAATGTCACATAAATTGAATCAAAGTGAGTAATAAAGAACAGATTTTGCCTCTAAATTTGTTCTGAAACAAAACTTTAAGAGCGTGGTCTCGCTCCTATATCTTGTTCGAAGTGACCATAATATCAACCCAAAACACAATATAAAGATTTAAGTTATATACACGGTAATGATTTCAAATATACCAGATTACTTATTATTTATTCTAATTAATGTTATTAAATAGATTATATTCAATGACCTGATTGTGTAAATAGTCGGTGCATACAACCTAATTTCTTTTTTCACTTCTTCTCGACCATTAAAAGCTGAAGTTAGTGAAGCCCACCGGAGACTTGCCGGAATTTTGCCGGAGAAGTGACTGTAAGAGAGATTGAGCTGAAAGAGATTCGAGATATTTCTCGGCACGCCGCCGGAGAACAAATTTGCCGGTGATTTGTCCGTATAGCTGGTTGCCGGAACCATTAAAGATTTGTCAAGTTCGAGATTCCCGGCTGAACTTGGCCGGAAAATCCACATTGCTTTCAATCTCATTTCTTTCTTTAAGGTTTCACACTGTCAATTATCAAGTCCAATAAATAAACTCTGAATCGATAATTTAGGATTTGAAATTTGTGTTCAAGTTTCAATTTTAACTTTATTTGAACCGGCTAATAGCCCGTTTGGCGAAGGCTTTTTTGAATAGTACTTTTTTAAAAAGTATTTTTTGTGGGTATTACTTTGTGTTTGGTTAATTAATTTAAAAAGTCCTTTTGAATAATAATTAATATTTGGCCAAACTTTTAAAAAATATTTCTATATGTATTTTTCTCAAAAGTGCTTTTCAGAAAAGTGTTTTTGGACAGAAGCTATTTTTTTCTGCTTCCGCTTCTATTCGAAAGCACTTTTTCCCCTTCTAAAAACTTCTAAAATTTTTGGCCAAAAGTGCTTTAGGTAAAAAAAAATACTTTTGTCTCCAAAAAAACTTGGCCAAACAGGCTATAAATTTTGGTTAATTTTTGATAATTTGGTACATTTGTTACATTATATTACAGCTTGTTTTGGATAGTTTTGGTTATTCTTTCATAAGGTATTCTATTGCATTGTAATACATTATACTGTATTTTTTTAATTTGAATAAATTGTGTCATTTATTTTATAATGTCTCGATCAGCAATCAAAAGATAAATTTCTAATATTATAAAAAAAGAAAGTAAGGGTAGAGTTATTATTGGAAAGGTTAGGATAAAGTAGAATTATGAAAAAATTATTGATGTTGGGCATATTTCTATATGTTTTAATGTTACTTCATTCATATTTTAACCGCTTTTTTATGCTATTTAATCTTTAAAATGTTCAATATGTGTTAATTATTAGTTTTATGACTAAATAAGTTTATGTGTGATGATTTAGGATGTTTGGAGTGCAAAAATATAAAGAAAATATGCTCCAACTAGAGGAGAAGAGGGTGGATGCGTCGCATCCAACCTTGGAAAGAAGGCTGGTTGGTGCACTCTTAGCAGTGAAGTCGGGTCAAGGCATCCACCGTAGCATCTGCACCTGGGCACAATAGAGATGAAGAAACAAAGCATCCACCCTACCATGCGAAGCTGAAGAAGTGGAAGCTGATTCGCAATAGGAAAAGAAAAACTTTGACCCACAATTTTGTACGCAATATATAAGCCAAAACGCCTCTTTTAGGTCATGAACATTCCTTTTGAAGGGAATTCGACCTAGGGAGAGTAAGAAGCCCTCGTGGAGGCCGGATCTCATCTTCTTCCACCAAATTTAGTAATCTTTATGTTTCTTTGTATGATTTGTTGCTTGGCTACCATGTCTATGTGAGCTAAACTTCACGTTCTAAGATCGTGGTTCTTTCATGACTATTATTATTCGAATATTGATTTTACTTTATTGATTTATCATATTGATTTATTTATTCAAACTTGCACTTAATTATTTGATTGCTTGATCACCAATTTAATATTATCTACAAATCTAGAATTGAACTCGAAAGTGGAAATTCTAGATTGCACATAGGATTGAGTAGAGCAAGTTCTTGAACCTGGGCATCGGGGAACGGATTCGCGGTTAGGATAAAAATATACCTAATTGCCTTGCTTGGTTGATGTACAGGAGTTATAAATGCGTTCTTGCTAGTTCTGACTCCATAGACATATAGGCGTTAGGTTAGCTTTAATAAGCGAGTAAGAACTCGACAGATTCTTATGAGCAATATTAACCTTGTCAACTAATAAGCTAGATGAATTAGTTAGTCAATTCAATTGAAAAATACAATAGGAATGTTAGATAGCCCATAACCCTAGATCGTTTTCATAACATTGATAACATAAAAATCTGCTCTTTCTCTGTTCAAAGTTCATTATTTATTTTTCTTTATTTAATTAATTTAGAATCAAATACTTCTAGGTTTAATTCTTGTTTAGATAATTAGGAAAGGCTAATTTAGTTAATAGTTAATCACAAGTCCTCGTGGGTTCGACATCTGACTATTAGTCATTTTATTACTTGACGATCGCGTATACTTGCGTGTGCGTTGAGCCACAACAATAATGATGGGCAAGATGAGAAAAATGACGAGATAACGATGCGATCAAATTGATTGTTATATAAAATGACAATTCATTGTTATATAATGACGAATTTCATAAAATTTAAGAAGTAATTAAAATAATTATTGTATTTAGAATAACAATACGATACAATAAGTAACAACCATCCAAACAAGTTTTTAATGAAATTATCTACTGTGCCACACCTCCTTTTTACCCGAGGGGGATAGGGAGTTTTTCCAATTAAAGTGACATTATTCGAAATAGGATTATTTATTTAATTTTCAGAATCGCCACTTGGAATAATTTATGGTGTCCCAAGTCACCGGTTTATTTTAAATCCCAAATCGAGGAAGTTTTGACTCTTATTTATGGTCTGTGAACACAAAAGACAGGGTAAGGAATTCTGTTAACTCGAGAGAAGGTGTGAGGTACTCCCGGGTTTCGTGGTTTTAGTATGGTCGCTTAACTATTAATAATTGGCCTAATTAACTGACTTATTACGTATTTGAAACCTATGTGCACTTTTATTCCTTTCACCACTTTTATTATATTACTGCAGTTTAAACTTGTATGAAATTAAGCTGAGATGAGTTACGTTGTCGTTGTCGCACCTCCTTTTTCCGCGCCCGCGAGGGTGCGTGGGGAGTTTTCTCCAATTAAAGGACAGTCGAAACGAGATTTGTTTGTTTGTTTCAGAGTCGCCACCTGGGAATTTTAAGGCGTCCCAAGTCACCGGTTTTATTCCCTGAATCGAGGAGAATATGACTCTGTCTATTTAACAGTCTGCGTACCAAAAATCCGGATAAGGAATTCTGTTAACCCGGGAGAAGGTGTTAGGCATTCCGAGTTCCGTGGTTCTAGCACGGTCGCTCAACTGTTATATTCGGCTTGATTATTTTGATTTGTAAAATACATTTTTATTGCATGATTTTATTGTTACCGCTTCTATTTATATTTAAAGACCCTTCTTTGAATCGAATCACGCGTACGTATATTCGTGTTATAAATTATATTTTTAAAAACATGTGGAGTTGTGTCACGCGCACGTGTACACAATAATATAGATAATATATTTATTAAAACAATTATTTTCGAAATTGTGCTTAAATAAAATCAAAAACATTCGCCCTTTTTGTATAATTAAGTAGTGAACCTCACATCTCGGGGTTTTATGAAATTAATAATGATATTCTCCGAGGAATCCCTTTTATTAAATATTCGATCGAAGTTGCGCGAACGCATAATCCGAATTGCTTTTAGAAATATAATCAGGTTACGCGAACGTATCCCTAATCACAAAATATTCTTGATAAGGTTCTCTACAAATTGTTATTATGTGTTGACCGCGAGCCTTGTTTTACACATATGAATCATATACCTCAAATTTTAAAGAATTAATGACGTGAAAAAGAAAACAGACAATATGTATCTAAAACTAACATTTTTTCGTGGATACAACATTTGGATGTCCATAAATCGAATCGTGTATAAAATTGGGAAAGAACTTAAAATGATAAACAAATTAATAGTTTCCGCAGAATCTTCATTGTTTCATTTAAGGCGAACTCTTCTTCTATATATCTTTTACATAAAATGCCACGATTCGTTTATAAATCCTATGTCCTTCTCATGTATTTGTTTTAGTCCAAAGTTGCAATGGTTTGGTTAATGTTTGCAATGGAAGATAAGAGTCAAGTTGATAAGAAAGAGAACTATTATACAAATTGATTCAATAAAATTACATCACATGCAATATAGTTGTACGTTTGAACCATTCCTAATATTGTATCAACTCACCTTCCACATATGATTATATATATACTCATCATCATGCCATATATGAACATACAACTTATATCAATCTAAACCAAAATCAGATTTTTTACAAGATATACTAATAATGTAATTTCTTGATACTTCCATTCTACTTTACATTTAGCTAACAATATTACGGGATGTAATTAATGGCCCATTTTATGCCATGTTCCCTACCTTGATATTTCAATCATGACTTCACTTAATGAAAATTCCGAAATAGATGATATTATTACAACACTTAAACGAATTTTAAGAGGTAACAATTATCTTATATTCATTACGCCAAACGTACTACTATATTAATCAACTGAAACAAAAACCAAATTTTTAACTAATGAACTTGAACGAATGGAAAACAGAATTATAATTCCCGAACTTCATTAATTTGTCATGTTGAAGCTTTTCGTGACATGAATTTACAGATATGTACCTGATATTGGAAGCAAAAGAAAATGAAGATGAGAATCAGCAGCAGTAATAACAGTACAACAGCAACAACTGCCCAGCAACAGTAACAACCCAGTAACAGACCGGTGGAGTAGTAATCCCAAAAACAAAAGCTTTAAGCTTTAAATGAAACAACAACCATTAATACTAATTTCAAACAAAGAAAGAAAGCAGTAGATTTTTAGTTTTATTTTTATTTTGAAAGCTTAAATATTTTTCGGAATTTTTCTCTCTTCTATTCTCTGTCCGTTTTTTCTCTCTATCTGTGTGTGTATTTTTTCTCTCGTATCTCTTTCTATTCTCATATGTCTTGTGTTCAAGACTTCACATATATAACCCATCCCATAAACCTTTCAATTAATTAAAATCCATACTTTTTCTCTACCCAACCCATTATCTTTCCACTCATCCCCATTACATTAAATAAACATATCACACCACCCCATTATATTTTGTCCCCCATGCTTCATTTAAAATAATGCAAGATTCCCCTTTAAATTAAATCTTGTCCCCCCTTTATATTAAATAATCATATCACAACCCACCCCATTTCATTTTGTCCCTCATGCTTCAAATAAACAATTACAAAATGTACAATTCCTAAACTACCCCCTCCGACCTTACTGAAATTACCAAACTACCCCTGAACGTACTACAAATTTACCAAACTACCCATCAGCTATAACACATCAATTAATCAAACTTAACCAAAATATAGACAATATGATCAATTTCTAACAATGTTCAAACAACAATATGAACACGGATGAACATCATAACAACAATATCACATGAACACAATTTTAACAACATTTCAACAACAAATCACATGAACACAAATTGAACAACAAAGAACAACTAAAATTTGATTGAACAATATTTTAGCAACAAACAATCCTATTTTCGGATTCAACAACTACAACAAACAAGTATATTTAGATTTCTAACTTCAATCATATTGAACTTAAAATCAATTCTAACAACATTACAACCAACAATTCCTATATTAAACTTTATGAGACAAATTCAAGAAATAATCACAAATGGTAAACAAGAAATCAAGCTATACAAATTTCGGATTCAAGAACAATCAAACAAAGTATGAACATGAATTAAATCTATTTTAAACAACAAACATGATGGATTTAAACGATTAAACCAACATATTTCTCTAAACACAACTAAATTCTTTTAGACAAATAACAAGATCGACGAATAAACAATTATGAACTTAAGCTTAAACTTAACAATATTAACAACTTCTAACAATACATAAACACATGAAACAAATTGAAGAAATAGTTAATTAAATTTCAATTTGAATCTAACAAACATCAAACTAACAAATATTCATTTAAACAATAATACAAACATGAAATGAATATGAAAACAACTAATTAAACTTCTATTTTGAAATCTGAAAATTAATTTAACAAACAACATGAACATGAACAAAACCAAAAATCAAATATCTAACCATAGACATGAACAAAGCAAACATTCGCCGATTTTAGATTCGAAAAATATCAAAACAAAATAACGGACAAAATAAAATTCAAAAACTACTAACCGGATTGAAACGACGAACAACGACCAAACAAACAACGAACTTGACGAGCCTCGACCAAAACGAAGAAGACGGAAGGAAAGGAGCAGCAGTCCGCAGCTTCAACCCAGCTGAAAACGACGAGAAGCGGAAGCAAGCCGGAGCAGCGAGCAGCAGCACGTCGCGGACAGCAATGGACGACGACATGGTCGACGTCGAAGCTCGTCCATGGTTGGACGTAGTAGAAGGCAGAAGAAAATGGAACGCAGCAGTAGCAGATGCGTGAGCGGACAGCCATGGCATCTTGGTTCGTTTTGTGTTGTTCCGGCGTGGCTGGGGGTCATTCGGAGGTGGTGTTTGGATGGAAAAGATCTAAGCAACCACAGCAGTAGCTCGACGTGCTCGTAAGGAGGAAAAGAAGCAACATGGTCAGCCATAGACGTCGAGCTCAAGCTTGAGCTCGACGAGCCTCGTCAATGGCGGATAGGGCTAGGGAATTCGGACGAAGAAGAAGGAGATGAAGACGATGTAGCCATGGGTGGTCGGATTTAATGGAGGATCGCCGGAGAGGTTTTGGAGAGGAAGAAGATAGGGTGGCCATTGTTGGCTTTCTTGAAGCTTGAGGAAGAAGAAGAAAGAAAGAGGGGGTGAGGATCTCTTAGTCTTTAAGGTTTTCTTCTTTTAATTTTTGCTTTGTTTTTGTAAAATGTAAGACAAAGGGGTTTGGGTCTTTTGGGTTATGGACTGGGTCGACCCAGTTCGAAATGGACTGGGTCGTAGGGAAGATTGGGCCATTTTTTGGGCTTGTGGCTTAAATTTGAAGAAGAGGCCCAATTCCGACTTTCTTTATATTTCCGCTCTCTTTTCTTCTTTTATTTCTCTAAAACTAAATTATAAAAATACTTAAACTATTATTAAGAACTAAATTAAGTTATAAAAGCGCAAATTAACTCCCAATAACAATTAATGCACAATTAAATAATAATTAAGCATAAAATTGTATATTTGGACATAAAATGCTAAAAATGCAAACGATGCCTATTTTTGTAATTTTTAAATTTTTGTAAAACAAATTTAATTACTAACAATTTTAGAATCAAATCCTACATGCAAAATGCGACATATTTTTGTATTTTTTATTAATTTAGCAAATAAACACGCACAGACAAATACAAATAATTATTCAAAATATCACAAAATATCACAAAATTGCACACCAAAGAAAAATCATTTTATTTTTGAATTTTTTGGGAGTAATTCTCATATAGGGCAAAAATCACGTGCTTACAGCTGCCCCTCTTTGCCCGAAGACACGAAGGGTTTTCGTGCAAAGATAAAGCGAGCGATTTTTGCCCATCCGAGTACTCCGTGTGAAGCATTTTTTGAAAAAGATTTGACCGAACCTTTGCTTCAAAGGTTTCCTACATATCCTGGGCTAAACAGGAATCAGGTCAATGTAGTTCGGGAAATTTTGGGTAGCTGGGACTACCGTTGGACTGCAATGTTACTGTTGTTGCATGCTATTACTACTGCTTACCGATCTCCTTGTTACACCGTGCTTAAAAGAAAACAAGAAGCTAAGCTATACTGCAATTTTTCTTGTTGCCTTGCTTTCTTGTCTGCTTGCCTTTTTTCCGGTGTTTTTCTTCTTTTTGACACATGCACTTGAGTTTGTGTTGTGACCTCTTGTTGCAACCTTCTGTTTCCCGGTGCCGGGGAATTTTATTGTTTCCCGCTGGGGATTCCTATTGTAACCCTCTGTTTTATTGTCCTCTGACTTGATCTTGAAATGTATGCCTCTGTTATCTAGGCGGGCTCCCAACTTCAATACTTGAAAATTAAAGACTTGAAATGTATGCCTCTGTTATTTGGGCGGGCTCCCAACTTCAATGCTTGAAATATAAAGACTGAAATGTATGCCTCTGTTGTTTGGGCGGGCTCCCAACTTCGACGCTTGAAATATAAAGACTGAAATGTATGCCTTTGTTATTATGGGCGGGCTCCCAACTTCAACAACTGAAATGTAAAGACTTGAAATGTATGCCTCTATTATCTGGGCGGGCTCCCCACATCAACAACAACTTTTTAAAAATAAGCGCCATTCCTCTTTTCAGGCGGGCTCCTGACTTCAACCGATACATCGCCATTCCTTTCTTTAGGTTGGCAAGATTTCAACAACTTTGAAAAACGCCTTTCCTCTCTTCAGGCGGGCTCCTGACTTCAACAACTTTGAAAATAATTCGCCATTCCTCTCTTCAGGCGGGCTCCTGACTTCAACTTTGAAAATAATCGTCATTCCTCTCTTCAGGCGGGCTCCTGACTTCAAACCATATATCGTCATTCCTTTCTTTAGGTTGGCAAGATTTCAACAACTTTTAAAAACGTCTTTCCTCTCTTCAGGCGGGTTCCTGACTTCCATCAATAAATCGCCATTCTATTCTTCAGGGGGGCTCCTGACTTCAACCAATAAATCGCCATTCTATTCTTCAGGGGGCTCCTGACTTCAACAACTTCTTTTTTTTTTCAAATTCAAACTTTTTTTTTTTTCAAATCATCCTATGAGAAAATTCATCAGACTAGGATTTGATATCTTATCTTAGGAGAAAGATTCATCGGACTAAGATTTGATATCTTATCTTGGGAGAAAAATTTCATCAGACCAAGATTTTGACTCTAGGAGATAAATCGTCAGACTAGGTCCATTTGTTGTGATCTTAGGAGAAAGATTCATCCGACTAAGATTTTATCTTGGGAGAAAAATTTCATCAGACCAAGATTTTGACTCTAGGAGATAAATCGTCAGACTAGGTCCATTTTGTTGTGATCTTAGGAGAAAGATTCATCCGACTAAGATTTTATCTTGGGAGAAAAATTTCATCAGACCAAGATTTTGACTCTAGGAGATAAATCGTCAGACTAGGTCCATTTGTTGTGATCTTAGGAGAAAGATTCATCCGACTAAGATTTTATCTTGGGAGAACAATTTCATCAGACCAAGATTTTGACTCTAGGAGATAAATCATCAGACTAGGTCCATTTTGTTGTGATCTTAGGAGAAAGATTCATCCGACTAAGATTTTATCTTGGGAGAACAATTTCATCAGACCAAGATTTTGACTCTAGGAGATAAATCGTCAGACTAGGTCCATTTTGTTGTGATCTTAGGAGAAAGATTCATCCGACTAAGATTTGATATCTTATCTTGGGAGAAAAATTTCATCGGACCAAGATTGTATCGGGAGGTAAATTCATCAGACTAGGACTTTTTATCCTAGGAGAAAAATGTAAAGATCAATGATTTGAGAAACTTACCTTCGTAATTTCTTTTCTTTTCTCCTTCCTTTGCGCTGCTTTGTTCTTGCTTGCTGGGGATAATACCACTGTGGGAGTCTCCTTTCTTCCCTTCCTCCATTCTTTATATATTTTTTTCTTTTTCTTTTTTTTTTTCTTTTTCTTTTTTTCCAGAATTTATTTTCTCTCAACACTGTTGGGGATAAAAGTGTTATCTTCTTGGGATAACATTGTTGAGGATAACGTTGCTGGGGAATTTTATCCCTTCAAATCGATGCTTCATTCTTTTGGAAGCTGCTGGGGATGATAATGGCTCTTTGTTTTTCTGAGCACAAGTGTCATCCCTTTATTCTGTCTGCTGGGGATAACTTCCTCCATTGGAACTTATTATGTTGGGGGCAACCCTGGTTCAAAGACCACTTCCTTGGTGTTATCTTTATTCTTCCCCAGATGGGTACCTGATTTCCAGAAAATTTTCTAATTGAAAAGAAAATTTTCTGCCCCAGTTTGATAATCTTTTTTTTTATTTTATGGCATGCCTTTCCGTCATCAATGCCATTTCCTTTACCTGTTTCAAATCAAAAATTTGTTAGCTTAAAGCGTTGTAGTTGGCTGTGATACTTCACTGGGATGGTTTTTTCTTTCTCCTTCTTTGCTCTGCGTCCCACAACTTGTTGGGGATGATATTATTTGCTGGGGATAATCTATTTCTGCTGGGGATATCCCTCTTCTTTTGTGGCACAGCTCGGAAATTGGCTTTTCCCCGACTTTTTAGTCTCGCATGAATTTCTCAAATCATGCTCATTGCTCTTCTTGCTGTGTTCATGGGCCTTGGCCTTGAGGTTTATAACCTTTGGTTTTGCAAGGATATCCCTCTTGACACTCGTCAATCCTTCTGTCAATTCCCTTTTGTTGGGGATATCTTTCTTGACACTGGCCTCGCACTTGTTCCTTGCTGACTATACCACTTGGATGTACTAGTCAGATCTCCTCTTGCATAATTGGAAAGCTGATGGCCTATTTTGAAGTCATTTTCCACTGGTTCTGACCAAACAGACTCTACTGGGGAAATTTCTATGAAAGGAAAAGATAAAAGGAAACAAAATAAAAGACAACGGAAAAAGATGACTCTTTAACGAAAGAAACTATAAAGAGAAACCTATCAAACGCATATACCGACTCTAATGGTCATGACATGCACCTGTGGCCTTATCCTCTGCCGTCAATCGTCTTTCAAGACCTTCAATTGGCAATTCCCATCTGATTCTTAATCTTATTCGACTTGTAGTGCCCGAAGGGTTTTCACTATCAAGCCTCTCTCATTTTGGTTTTTCTCTCAGCTTTCATCGCCTTATGGTGTCCGTGAAGATTTTCACCAATAAGACTTTCTCATTTGTATCACTTTCCAGTTGGGGATTTGGAGTGTTGCCGGTATGACTCTCTCTGCTGGAGATTAGAGTCCTTTCTGTTGTGGAACAGAATGTTATGTTCGCTGGTAAGACTCTCATTTGTCTGACTTGGCATCTTTTGCAGACTGGTCAGAAGGTCTTTCTTTGGACCGTAGTGTGAGTTTTGGATAGGCTAGAAAGAAAGGGTATTAAAGGCTCAAAAACAAAATAAATTTGGGGTTTTAAAATTACAACCTTCGGAACCAATTTTACTTACCACGAGCGCAACCCTTGTCCCAGTTTCTTGCTTGGGGATTATTTATTTATTATTATTTTTATTTTTAATTTTTTAATTTATTACACCATGCATACCATGCACATTATGCACACTATGCACCCTATGACCGAGCCGTGAGGCGCCTACGTATCCTCTTTGAGGAATCAGGTCAAACGTAGTTCCCAATTCCTTTGTTTTCATTTGACTTTCTTTTGTTTTTTTTTGTTATCATTTTTCTTTTCTTTTCCTTTTTTCGTTTTTTTTTTGATTTTTTTTCCTTTACCTTCCAGGCTCGTATTTCCTAGTCGTTGCTATTGATTCCGAACGAGGGGTATGAAAGAAAATAAATAAGGCTCAAAGGGGGGTAACGAAGGATAAAGTGTTTAGATAGCAGAACAAAATGCCTTCGTCATTCCAGTCTTCAAAACATGCCAAATGCAAACAACACAATTGATCATAGATTTATAGTCTCTTCCGATGGTGCTGGACTTGACAATTATGTTAAACACTTGCTTTTTCATTTGTCATTTCTAAAGCACCGTTGGGCGACACTCTCATTCTCATGAACGACCCTCATGCCAATTTGGCGAATCTTGCATTTAACGGTTTTCTTTAAGTTTTACTTGCCCCAGTTCCACATGACTCGGGCTTCAAATAATCTCAAACTGTTCTTATTTCCCTTAAATGCTTTGATCACCTCTCCAGGGTTTTATGATTAACTTTAAAGACCAGGCCCAAACTGTGTGCACATGTCATGTCACTAGAATCGGCGTTGAATAAAAATGATAAAAGTACTAAACAAAAAGATGACTGGAAACAATAAAAGACCGGCTTTTGTATTAGACTACCGGCGAAATGGTTTGAATAATAAAACAAACAAAACAACCAGAATAAAATCCTAACACAGCCTTGACAAAACTTAAACAAATTGATATGACAAACTGGAAAGATAAGAAGGTTTGACACAAGACAATATTCGGATTACAACCCTAAGAATAATCCGGACAACAGAAATGACAACAAAATAAGACACCACCAGCTTCTCTTTTGCTAACCAAGGAACGGAGCGTCCTCTCATTTTATCAAAATTGGCATCTTTAGCCACTGAGCTTTGCAGTATTTTCCAGACCATTTCCAACTTCGATATCATTATCATCAGTTAGTGGCTTTCCGGGATGACTCTAAAATCCCATGTTACCAGGCATCCTCCCCATAAAGTGTGCATCATGATGTGCAGGTAAAGGATTCTGCGCGATATTCTGGGTGTCATTACCTTGGATCACAATCAGATTTTCCTGGATCATCCTTTCTATTTCTTTTTTCAAATCCCGACAACTTTCAACATTGTGCCCCTGGGCATTGGAATGGTATTCACACCTTTTAGAAGGGTCAAAGCTTTTTGCACGTGTGTCCAGATGATTTGGAGGAATAGATGCAATCATGTCGTGATGCTTTAACCTCTCAAATAAGCTTTCATAGGACTCTCCTATTGGTGTAAAATTATCTTTCAACCTTCGTTCTCCTTTATACTTCTGGCTTGGATGTGGGTTATAGGGCACCTGAAAGTTATGTGGAGGCTTCTGGAGATTTTGTGACGCTCGTGCTCGCCTTCTGGGGCGTTTTGATGGTCGGGCAACATACTAAGGTGGAACAATAGAGTGTTGTGGGTTCTGAGGGGGGTAATATTGCTCAGGGGATTCATAGATAACTTTAGGAGGCTGCTCATACCTTCGAGATGTTCTCCTAGGACCTCTTCTTGACCCTGATGTCATCATGATTTCTTCAATCTTCTCATTTGTGTCGCAAAAATTATCAGACTCAACCCGGACAGCGTGAGTTGCAGCTTTAAAAACTGCTTGACTCATAATTTTTCCTGTCTTAAGACCATTCTCTATTATTTCTCCCATTTTGATTGCTTCCGAGAAGGATTTGCCAACTGCGGACATCATGTTCTGAAAGTAATCTGGCTCTTGCGCTTGAAGGAAGACAGTTATTAGCTCGTGGTCATCCATGGGTGGCTTAACTCGAGCTGCTTGCTCTCTCCATTTAATGGCATATTCCCTGAAACTTTCACTTGGTTTCTTTTTCAGGTTTGAAAGGGAAATGCGGTCTGGGGCAATGTCGACGCTGTATTGGAACTGTTTGACAAATGCTTGTGCCATGTCGTCCCAGACATACCAGCGAGACGTGTCTTGATCCATAAACCATTCGGAAGCTACTCCCGTAAGGCTTTCCACAAAATAAGCCATCAACAATTCTTCATTTCTTCCCGCACCTCTCAGTTGATTGCAATACCTTTTCAGGTGGGCAATGGGATCTCCATGTCCATCGTACTTTTCAAATTTGGGAGTCTTGAAACCAGGCGGCAAGTGGACATCGGGGAACATACATAGATCTTTGAAGGCAACACTCTTTTGACCAGACAACCCTTGCCTGTTTTTCAACCATTGTTCTAAGTTTCACTCTTTGGGTCATTTCTTCTTGTACCATCTTTCGGGCAGGCTCTTCAATCTTTGCAGGAAGATCAAACGAGTACGGGTGGTACTTAGGAGAGTGGTACTGCTCTTGCAAATTGTGACTCATGACGAGGCTGTCCTTGCCCACTGGCCCATGCTTGACACACTCCGGTCATTTGTTGTTTCAGCATTCTATTTTTCCGGCACATTAGACTCTTGTTGAACCCTCTGAACAAACCGATCAACTCAACTTTCTTCACAATTCAAAACAAAACATGTTAGAATGGACTCAGTCGGTTCTTATTACTAGCAACATCTTTTTCCCTTTTTTTCATTTCTTTTTCATTTTTTGTTGTGGTCGAATCTTATGGAGATTGCCTACGTATCATGACCCCGCATGAATCAGACCTTGCGTAGTTCGGACCAATAAAAGATAAACAATACTAATCATTTTTTCAATTTTCATATTAAAATAAATTGGGTTTCAAAGGTATGAAGAAGACCTACAAACTCGAATATCAAACAACCCACATATTTTAATCAAAAGATTTACAAACTCCAAAAACAAATGGCCAACTTCCTTTCTCCGTTTGACAAATGCAACCGAACGGTTATTTTTTGCAAATGTGTCCCCTTCCAAATTTTGAGGCCGGAGAGGATTATTTTACGACACTTTACAAACTTGTTCATTTTTTTACGAAAATAGCCTTTCGACAATTGAAAGATACTCTAGGGCTATTTCGGCAAGAACGGTTTAAGACGTGGTCAAAGATGGCTCGGCTTATTTTGACCAAAAATCCAAACGGTATTCACCTAACCGTTGACTCTTTTTTTTTCTTCAAATTACAATAAAAACCGGGTGTTGCAAACACGGGCAGCGCCTCAGAGACGAAGATTTTTTAAGGCTATGTGGGTCAACTGGACCAAATTTTAAAAAAATGACCCAAAGGTAGCTGTTTATGCAAAGTCAGCCTTCCGGCGTCCCTTTCGGGAACATTCGGCTATGTCTTGATAAAACAGCGTCACCCGACTTCTTTATGACAAAATTAAAATTTTGACATATTTTTTGGCTTTTTTTTTAGCAAAAAGTGGAGGCTGGACACTGCCCGACTTATTTACGACAAGATTAAAATTTTGACACGTTTTTTTTATTATTTATTTATTGGTTTTTGGCTTATTTTAGCACCATTCTAGTAGACGAGACTGAAGTAGCAAGTGTGCTGAAGTTTTTGTTTGTAATTGCTGAACTTAAGCATAGTAGCTAAAGTTTTGTTCTCTATTTGCTGAAGTTTTTGTTTTTATAACTGGCAAACTTCAACTCTAGAGCTGAACTTTTTATTTTGTAACTGGCAAACTTCAGCTTTGTTTTTGTAACTGGTGAACTTCAGCTCTAGAGCTGAAATTTTTGTTTTGTAACTGTCAAACTTCAACTCTAGAGCTGAAGTTTTTGTTTGTAACTGGCGAACTTCAGCTCTAGAGCTAAAGTTTTTGTTTGTAACTCGCGAGCTTCCGCTTTCTTAGAGTTGAATTTTTAACTGACTTTCCAAATGAAAATTAGAGAAGAACAACAAGATTCTTAACTGTACAAGAATGAAATAGGAAAACATCTGCACTTAATTCACCCATAAGCTCAAAAGGCATTTCATACAGTACAACGTAATAACTTAAACATGAAATCTTTTTTTCTTTTTTTTTTCTTGAGAAGGATGATTAGGATCAGTTTTCTTCTTTTCCATGTTGTTCAAGAATAAATTTCTTGCTTCATAACAGCGTGCACAACAGACTAGTAAAAAAACCAAACCAATGAAACACATGATAAATCGAGCCATTATATTGTTACATCAATGATAAGACAAGAGAGGTTGCTTCCCATCAACTTCCAACCAAGAGGTTGTGAGTTCGAGTCACCCCAAGAGCAAGGTGGAGAGTTTTTGGAGGGAAGGATGCCGAGGGTCTATTTGGAAACAACTTCTCTACCTCAGGGTAGGGGTAAGGTCTGCGTACACACTACCCTCCCCACACCCCAGTAGTGGGATTATACTGGCTTGTTGGTGTTGTTGTAATGTTAAGTTCCGGAGAGATATGGAGATCACTGGGAGAAGGAGGAGGAGAAAGGGGACTGAAGTTGTTTAAAAAGTGGGTACAAGTTAAAACTTTTTAAAAAAATAGGTTGGTCGCCCCGTGCAATTTTTACAGCAAGACTTTAGTAGAAATAGTCCAAATTGTTTTTTTTTTTTTTGTGATTTTGATTTTTTTTATTGATTAATAGATGAAGGTCATAGGGAATTGAACCTATGACCTTATGAAGGTTTTGAACTCCCTTAATCACTAAACTACACTTTTAGGTTGTGTTAAGGGGATTCAAAACTTAATATATAGAGGTAAAAAACAGATTTTGTCTTACATATACAGTGTAATTTTTCGGCGAAGGAGGTTCGGGTGAATCCCCTTCCGCCTCTCCCCCTCAAACAATGCTACTGTTTTTATGCCCTAGCGTGTAGTATTTTTTAATGAAATGCATCCAATTAATCAAAAAAAAAAAATTAAGTAATTGTTTAGTTAACTATATAGAGAATAAAGTGTTTGAAATTGTACCTAATGATTCGATTGTTGATTGTTTCCAAATCGTGACAAGTCGTGGAGTGCAATTGAAATAATAATAGTTATATTCTTATATTATGTTTGTCTGATTCATTACTTTTTCAATTAAATTAATTAACGATACTCACTCTCTAGTGTGCTTGTTTTTGTATATTAGCTCTAAGTCAGGAGTCAGAACCTATCTTAAAATTTAGAACATAATTTCTTTTTCACTCTTTCTCGATCATTCAAGCCGAAGACAGTGAAGTTGGTGTAGCCCGTCGGGGACTCGCCAGAATTTCGCCGGAGATGTGATTGAAACAGAGATTGAGCTGAGAGAGGTTCGAGATGTTTCCTGTGCGCCGCCGGAGAACAAATTTGCCGGTGATTTGTCCACATTTCTCACACACAACTTCATTTCTTTCAGTCCCATTTCTTAATTAAGTTTTAACTCAGTCAATTATCAAGTTTCAATAAATAAAGTCTCAACCGGTAATTTAGACTTTGAAATTTGAATTCAAGGTTCAACTTTCAATATCAACTGACTTAATTTTTGACCATTTGGTACATTTATTCCATTATCTTAGCGAAATTATTTACTGAAGGAAAAATACTATTCACTCTGTCTTCATTTATGTGAATGTTTGACTGAGTTTAAGAAATAAAGGAAAACTTTTTAAATTTTTGGTCTAAATTAAATCATAAAATTGCAGCTAGAAATCATTTCATGAAGGGCAAAAAAGAAAATTTAAATTTGAATTGTTACCAAAATAGAAAATTATTATTCTCTTAGGGACCGACTAAAAAGTAAAGAATATCACGTAAATTGGGATAGAGGGAATAGGTAATTTTAATCCTCTGAGTTATTGCGTTATTTATTTTTAGTGCGTGTTATTCATTGTAGCAATATTTAACCATAAATTAAATTGGTACTTTTACACCTGGACAATGACAAAGTTGCTAATGAAATGTGGGAGGCAGGTGGGGAAAAGCAGTGCGAGGATAAAAACATAAATGAATCCATCATCGGTTGTTTTAAAAACAAGCAGAGCTATCAAACCACAAAGACAATCTCTCCCAATAATCCAAAAATCAATTTCTCCAAATATCCTATTTGACCAAACGTTTGTTAGCTTGGGCGTTTAGCCATCAGAGGTGAATCCAGAATTTAAAGTTTATGGGTTCCAGTCGTAATCTCAAATTAATATACAATAATAACTGGGTTCATAGTTAGATATTTAATGAATTTTTTAATAGAAATACAAGATCTACGCAAAAGTTATTGGGTTTCTAGGAACTCAGTAAAGTAGTAACTATACTCTAAATCCGCCACGATTAACCATGAGGGTATAGCGCATAGAAGACATGGGCATACCTAGTTTGGTTCTTTCCTTTTTTTTCCACGTTATTTTGTTTTTTCTTGTTGCATTTTGTGTTACTTTGGTTTCCAGACTCCACGTTAGTCGTTAGTGAGCACTGATGTTAAGCGGAATTCTACTTTTCTATTTTGTATTTGTTTGTAGTAGAATTATTTGTGGAAACTCTTAATACAAATGTTACAAATTAAAGTCACCCTTGAACAACCGTACATATATAGCAAATCACAATTGAGCCTAATTATACATTACCAGACTACGTAAAGTTCCCAAATTAAAGGAAAACAATAATAATCAGAGAGTGGCAAACTGCAGATCATCCTCTTCTCCAGATGCGTAGAGCCTGTTGATGGTTGGAACAAGCTTCAGAGCCACTCTTTTCCTAGTAGCCAGTCCAAAAATCTCTGACAAGTCGACATCTTGAGCTGCTATTCCAGGAGGCAATTTCCAATCAAAATGATACAACAAGCGAGCCAATGAGAGCTCTATAGTTGCTAGTCCAAGAGCGTAACCTGGACAACCTCTTCTACCTCCGCCAAATGGTAGGAACCTGAAATCTTGTCCCCTGAAATCGATATCCTTGTCCATAAACCGTTCAGGATTGTACTCTAAAGGACTCGTCCAAGATTCTTGATCCCTTCCAATGGCATAGGTGTTGATTAAGATCCTAGTTTTTGCAGGTATTTCGTAGTCATCGAGAGTGCATTTCTCCATGGATTCTCGAGGTACTAGAAGGGGGACGGGTGGATGCAGTCGCATGGTCTCCTTTATTACTGCTTTCATGTAATGTAGGTGTTGAAGATCAGACTCCTCCACCTTTCCCCTGTTGCCTGCAATTTTCCTTACTTCATTTTGTGCCTTTTCTAAAACACTTGGATGCCTAGCCAACTCTGTCATTGTCCATTCCAGTGTAGCTGATGTTGTATCTGTTCCAGCAACGAACATATCCTGTTAAGTCAATAATAACTGTGTTAGTAGCTGAAGAGTCTTGCGCTCCAATATGCTCTATGATATTCAACTTGTCTTTGTATATTGAGAGCACCAATTATTAACTAAAGCAAGTAGGTAGAGAAGCTTATAGTATTGGTCCAAAATATTTGGTACGTTCTGCTTTTCGAGATTCAAATTAAGTGAACAAAATTAACCAACATTCAAAAATATATTTCTTGACCATTTTGATGTGAGGCTAATTGCATTTTATGTGAAGTTTCTCAAATATCAAGTTTTAATTGAAAGTTAGGAATTACTTTAGTTCGATTTATTTTCTAAATTTTAATAAAATTGATCTTCTATATACAAATGAATTTACTTTATATATATTACTCCTTCCGTTCCAATTATGTGAGCATGTTTGACTGAGCACAGAGTTTAACAAAAAATGAAAACTTTGTAATTTGTGGTCCTAAACAAGTCAAAAAGGGGTCAGAGTATTTGTGATAGTTATAAAAGCTTCTCATTAAGGGTAGAATTGTAAGTTTAAACTAAATTGTTACCAAATTTAGATTGGGGTCATTCTTTTTTGAACGGACCAAAAAAGAAATAGGTATACATAAACTGGAATAAAGGGAGTAACAATGTAGAAAACTTTTATGTTATTTGTATATTTTAATCGATAATAATAGAATATTATATCATATTGCATGTTACCAAAATCAGGATTATTATAGACAGTCTATTGCAGCCAATTTTAACCTAAACTTTGAGTGGAAAAGTTAAACTAAAAAGAGAACCTTCACGCCAAACTTATGTGATGAAAAGATTTCAAGGTTAAACTTATTAATTTTAATCGCGAATTCAAATATAAAATATAATGTTTTTTCAAATTTTTTTTAAGTATTTAAAAACAACATAAAGTAATACACCCTCGGTCCACCTTAATTGAATTTTTAACCTTTTTTCGTGGTCCATAATATTTAACTTTTCAAATATAAAAAAGAAATTAACTTTATTTTTCTAAAGTTGTCCTTGAAATAAAGAGGGCAGGAGTATTTGTTATATTTTCAATGAACAAATTAAGGTTAATATTGTCAATTTCATTGTTAATTAATTCTTCTTTATGGTAAAAACAACCACAAAATCAATTACACCGAAAGGAGTATAAGTTAATAACAATTAAAAATATAAAATATTTAAAAGATATGTTAAAAAATAGCGATAAAAATAAATTGGGAAAAAAGAGAGTAGTGTAATAAATACCAAAACAAGAGCTTTAAGGTTGTCGTCAGTGATAGGGACTTCAAGATCATCTCTTTTCTGGACTCTCAGCAATACATCAACAAAGTCTTCCTTCCCCAAATCACCGCAATATTCATTTCTCCTTTTCACATGCTCTTCTATAATCTCCTCACAAACCCTTCTCAAATCCTTCAAATTTCTCATCAATCTCCTCTTCATCCCACTCACTGAGTTAATCCATTCCCAATTTGGGAAAAAATCCCCTACGCAAAACCCCGCTAACAGTGCCTGCGTCTCCGTCAACACACTCACCAAATCCTTCTCCTTCTTCTCTTTCAATCCGTCCATAAATCTCTTCCCAAATGCTACCCTGCACAAAATATCATTCGCAACAGTAAAGAAAATCGAACTCATGTCGAGTTCACAGTCAGAGTGAGTCGAGATAACTCGTAACATGCGGTTTATTTCTTCATCTCTTATGTAGTGGAACGAGTTAACTCGTTTTGAACTGAGCAGTTCGGTGACGCAGATTTTTCTAGCTTGACGCCAGTACGGACCGTAACGGGAAAAGGTGACGTCAGAGCAACCGAAGGAGAGGTATTGAGCAGCAATGAGCTGTGGGCGGCTGGAGAAGATGTGGTCGTGGGTTTTGAGGATGAGTTCGGCGAGTTGAGGAGAGGAGATGATTATAGTGGGGATTTGGCCGAGTTGAAGGTAGATGATCGGGCCGAGTTTTTGAGAGAGTTGGGTGAAGGTGTGGTGGGGCATGTCGGTGAGGAGATGGAGGTGACCGATTACGGGGAGCGCCGGTGGAGACGGTGGTGTACTTGTTGGTCGACGACGACGTAGGATTTTGTGAAAGAGAAAGGTGGCAAGGGCAATAGAAGAAAGTGTGATGATAAGAACTTGCAGTAGTGTTGGATCTTCCATTTTTGTTCTTCTTCCTATTTGGATTGTTAGTGATGGTGTTGATTCATAAGAATAGCTTAGTTGAAAGTGGTGTTTTCTGATACGAGGAAGACTTTAATTTGACGAGAGCGATGTGGGACTTATGGGATTTTGTACATAATAAATATATTGGGGGTTGTTGGGCAGTAAAGCTGAGCTTATAACTTGGACTTTTGTCTTGTCCTAACTCCACATCCAGGCAGCTGCGTAAATCAAGATGAGATACGAGAGTGATAACATCACCAGCGGATGGATTCTTCTCCGTTGGTGAAGTAAGTGGATCCTTGTTTGATCGCCCTAACTCTAGTCCTAAAAAGAATAAGCAGTCGCTGTAAATATAATCCGGTCTAAAAGTCAGGAGTCGAATCTCACAGACAACTAAGGTTTTGATGTAATTGTTAAGTATCACTAAGAATACAAGCTCGAACATTTCTTAATTTATAAATATCAAGATTCTCTTTTCTTATTAATTAACTAGCAAATTAAAACAGTAAATTAACAACTAAAGATACTAAGGTTTTGGATAAAAAGATTAAGGAGGTCTAGAGTTTATGATTTCCCCAATTGTCGGAATCATTCCCGCTACGTCTTCTATAATTTCGTCTAAGTATTCTCTACCGATCGTGAGTACTTCTGATGTCGTTCTCTCGAGCAACTACTACAATTTATTAGACATATTCTCTCGAACTACGCTAGCTGGAACTAATTCACCGCTCACTGTGATCACACCAAGGTTTAGTTATCTCTAATCATGCCTTAAACCTTCCATATTGATCTCTCACGTACGTTAGGAGTGATGTTGTTCAACAACTACTTACATATATACCCTCTCTCTCAAGCAATACACACTAAATAGGCACAATCAATTGATGGTCATTCAATCAATAGCAGTAAATACGCAGTTGAACAAGTGGAAAAATCTAATGGTTCAATTATATAAAAATAGAATGAGAATTTATCTTATAAAAGGTTCCATCAAAACCCTAGATAACAAATTAGCTATTCATAATAGTATGCAAAACTACAATACTAGAATTCATAACCAATAATGAAAATAGGAAGAAGAAAGTGAAAAACTCGTAGAAGAATTCCCCGCCTTGCTCCTAGCGTGTTCGTGCCTCCTTGGGTCGAATCCCCTCTCTAATGATGTCTAACCCTTCAAAACTAACTTTAAGAGGTATTTGTAGGGTTGAGGCCGAAGTCTACATGTTCAAAAATAATGAGGAAATAAAATTGGCTAGGGTAGCATCGTCGGCGTGAGGCACAGTGAGAGGCGCCAACATTTCTGCGCAAGGCACTATCAGGGGTGCCAATGTTTCTGCGCAAGGCACTGTTAGGGGCGCCAATGACAGTGCCCTGGACAAGGCCTTGCACTGTCTATAGCCATGACTTTTCATTGCCTTGCACATCTTCTTTTATCGCTCCATTTTGTAGCTCTGAGGTACCATTTCGTGCAAACTTTTCTCCAATTCATGTCCAAGCATTCCTACACGTGAAATAAGCTCTATTAAGTTTAATTATCGCACAAATTAGCATCCAAACAACAAGCAAGTAGAGTAAATAGCGTCAAAATATATGGAATTATAGTACGACATCATTCTTGCTCAAAGTCGGCCACTATTCCGTTGAATTTTTCCCAGCTTCCGGCGTTTTGGTTCCCAGATTCCGGCCCTCCCCGACATGCCATCTACCACTAGTATCTTGATAATATATGTATTGTTGAAGGAATAAAATATTTGTTTACGTGGTTAAGTATAACAAAGAAAGATTAGTTATATTTTTTTAAATGAAATAATTCTTAATTTTTCAAGGAAACAAATTAATTTATAAATATAATTAAGAACGGCACTATATATATCGTAACAGTGAGGCTTTTTTTTTTTTAGATTCAGTTGTTTTTTCAGTTTTATCAGTGTTTTATGATACTTGTACTTATTTGGCAAGATTTTCATTGGACGAAAATGTTAAATTAAAGTTTCTTACTGCCCAAAAACAATACTCACATAATAAGGATTACCTCATTAATTAGAAACTATAAATAGGAAAAGTTTTATATTTTAAAATAAAGTATTATGTGCTTCGGCTTTTTTACCATAAGAGATTATATTAGTATTTTTGGAATAACTAGTATCTCGACACACTCGTTGCACATGTATCTCATATGTCAATGAACATAAACTTTATAAAAATCACATAAAATCACTAAAGAATTTTTTGGGTAATAAAATAAAAGTCAAAGGGAAAAATTCAAGTTCCTAACAAATGATGAATTTAAATCTTATTTGGCGAACAAATGAACCATACCCAAAAGAAATCCTCAAAAATAGAAGCAATGAAGTCAATACATCATGATCATGTGTTATATCGTACTTATCTCGCCTTGTGTACGAATTTTTTTCATCTTATCCTCCATGTGTATGTTTACTCGTCTAATGTCGACAAATTAAAGTTGAAGGTATTTGTTTTTCGTACATGTTCGACAATACCAAAAAAAAAAAAAAAAAAAAGTACCACCCTTCTTGTCTCCCTTAATTTTACAAAATGAACGGATAAAAGAAACAAAATGAGTACATACTTAAAACATAGAATGAGATTGAAGGAATATATATGCGAGGAACAAATAAAACATATC
Organism: Nicotiana sylvestris; assembly: GCF_000393655.2. NCBI lineage: Eukaryota > Viridiplantae > Streptophyta > Magnoliopsida > Solanales > Solanaceae > Nicotiana > Nicotiana sylvestris. Next base: position 18,275,350 of record NC_091065.1, read on the forward strand.
ATATTAACCAAGCTATGCATAGTACAAATAGTATTAATATTCATATTTCCTTTGTAATGGAGAATGCGATCAATGTGAGTACCGATCAACGGGTGGAAACCAAAAAAAAAAAAAGAGGATGTCATGCGATCACTGTAAGAGCTCTGAAAATAGTTTTACCACAAAAGTTCATGTTCTTGCAAATTCAGGTGTTGATCTGATACCATTAGAGAATGTTCCAGCAAACTAGAAACGTAGGTATTCATTTTTCTAATCTTTTATGATACTCATTTAATTGCCCTGGAGACTGTACCAGTTATCAAAGCCATTGATTTTTCAATACCTTAATAAGACGATGATTATTCGTATATAGACGTCACAACACACAACTATCACCTCCATTCACCGTCTTGACTAGAGAAATGATGTCAACTGCTACCATAGCTAACTAAAGAGAAAATTTAACTTTATATTGTGGCGAAGTCATCTGAAAATTAACTAGAAATTTCATAAGGTATGTTTGAAAGAGCGAAGTGAAAACTATGGTAATATTATTAAAGTTGTAATTTTGAGCGATAGGTACAGATGTACGAATTTTAAGAGTTTTTACTTTGAAAAATGTGAAGTTTTTAACTAAATACATGTATTGAAAGAATGAAGTGAAAACTATAGTAATAGTATATAGTAGTAATTTTGAGCGATACGGTACATATGTATAAGAATTTTAAGCGTTTTTACTTTGAAAAATGTGAAGTTTGTGATGGTTTTTCTATTTGTGAATTTGCAGGATTTCGGCGTGATTCAAAAGCTTTACACGGTGGCAACAAGTGAAGTAGAAAGGATCAAGAAGTATGTGCATTTGTGAGTTGTGAGTGCAGCCGTCCTAATTACAAGCCCAGCTCCATTGTTTTGGCTGAAGATCAAAGATTTTCTCTTTTTTTTTTTTTTGTCTTATACTATTTTACATTTTAATATTATTAATTTAGTTTTAAGAGAACTAAGTAGATTTTGATTTGGTATTCCATACTCGATCTTGTCTGATAGTTTTAACATTAGTTGTATGAGATAACTTTTTTGTGTCACAGTTTTGTGGACCCAGAAGTGTAAGATTGGGGTCCACAAATTTGTGAGACAAAAAAGAGTCTCATACAACTAGTGTCAGTTGTATGAGACACAAAATAAAACTTCTCGTTCGGTACAAAAATGTCATAAAAGTTGTTCTTGTATGAAGGACAAAATGGTTGTTTAACTTTTGATGGCTATATCACATACTATGATATGATGATGTAATATTTTATTTTAATTTGTATTGTAACAGACAAATTTTCAAACAAAATAGAAGATAGGAGACTTACAAAATTTTCTGGGACATTTACAAAATGAGGAAAACTTATAGAAATTTTACGAAAGAATTAACAATTAAAAATATTTTCTCTTCTTGCCTTGATAATCTTTTTGCAAGGTTTACTCAGCTTTGTTTCATAGTATATAATTAGATCCTTTTATCTAAATTGCCCATATGTAGAAAATGCTATTCAAGGTTTGCAGGAACCATTTTGTGCCTTAATTTTAACTTAACTCTAAGTAGTTTCTGTTATTATCATTTCATGCTTTTTGGTGTCGGAAATTAAAAATTACCGGAAAAGATGGATCCAAGAAGTTGATATATCAGAGTTCCTACGAGTTATTTTCCTTCTATTTATTTTTATTTCTTGCCTATGACTTATTTGTCTCAAAATATATCAATAACAATACTTACGAGAAATAATATTTATGTATATCTATAGGTTTCATCAAGTTCATCCCCAGCCGTCATTTATCACCGTTTTCATCAAGTTCTTCCCCTATGTTTTGGTTGTGATTTTGTTTTTGTTTTTTTGAGTTCTTTCTCTTAAATTTTGCATGTCAGTTTGAGAAAAGATTCAAACACAATTTGTGAGCACGTGATTTTTGTTTACACGACAATTACTCCAAAAGAAATCAAAAAATAAAAACAAATGGTTTTGTTATACAATTTTTGAAGTTTACGTGGCACTTTTGGCAGTTAGTTGTAGTTTGGTTTGTGATTGTTTAGTTTTGTCGAACAAAATACAAAATATATGTCGCATGTGAGTTTAGGATGTCATTCTACTATTAGGAATTGATCAAACTATAATTTGGTTTTAAAAGGAAAAATCACAAAAATATGCATCTTTTATTCTATTTTGTTGTCATTAAGTGATTTTATTTTAATTAGATGTTTAATGTGAGTGATAATTGTTGTTTGAGTATTAATTAATATTTGTATGGTTTTATTTTGATTGTACAATTTAGTTAGGAATTTTATTTAAATAAAAAATTAGAAGAAGGAAAAAGAAATGAGTTAAAATCGGATTTGGGCCATTAAATTGGACCCAAAATCAGGCCCAAAAACATTGCTTTGCCCGGTCCAGATTAGTTGGCCTCAGGGGCATCCAAACGACGTCGTTTTAATCATTCTTGATCTGGGCCGTTGATCTCAGAATGATCAACGACCAAGATCACATCTCCATACCCACATTTAAACCCGACCCGTTCAACCCCGGACCAACCCAACCCCCTTTTAGTTGGAACGACACCGTTCCTCATTAGTTGAAAGATCCTGGCCCTCAATCTCACTTCATCCAACGGCCAGGATCTAACCACCCACTACGTATATAAACCCCAAACCTTACCCCACACCCCCATCCGAACACCCCCTTTCATCGTCCCAAACCCAAACCCCAACCCAAACCTCCCAAACCCTAGCTGCCCCTGTGCACTCTCACCGTAAACCCGGCGGCAACAACGCCGGTGACCACCAAAGTAACACCCCTGATGCACCTCACCACCCTGAACATGGATCTGTTATCTCATTGCTTCGAATCATCCCCATCATCTCGAATATTCATTTGAAGGTTCGAGCAAAACCCCGATCTACACCAACCCACCTCAGATTCACACCAGCCATTACCCTAGCCTCACTCGTGACTAAACCAAGCTTGGTTTGGTCCGAATCTACCCACAAGTCCCAAAACCTCAAATCTGACTGTTCGAACCCTAGAACACAAGAACTGTGGGAATCCGATCAGTTTAAACGAATGGTTGGGGTCTAATAGACCTTAATCGAAGTGTTCTCGTCTGAGAACACCTTGATTAAAGTCTGTTCGACCCCAAAATGGGCAAATCCGGTCAAAGCTGGGGTCGTCTGTTGTTAAGCTTTCAGAGTGAGTTCCTTTTTTCTTTTCTATTGTTGTTTAAACGTTTGTTTTACAGCAATAATACTACAGCAACAGCAGGTCCAGCAACACCGCAAACCAGTAACAACCAGTAGCATAACCCAGTAGCAGATTGAAAACTCAGCAATACCAAAGTGCAATTGTAGTCAAAGCAGAAGAGAGACGAATACAAGATGAACCAGTAGTTCTTGTGTAAGAACAACTGTTCTTGTTGAATTCCTCCTGTTTAGATTTGTGGTTGAATATAATTTTTCTTTCTTCGTATAAAGATGTAGTTGAATAATTAATGAATAATGAGGTTGCATATGTATACTTTCTTCATCTAATAATGTTAGTTTAGTTTGTCAACATGTTTAATTAATTTGTTTGATATTCCTGACATGTTCTTTCAATCCCCTCCGTCTTCATGAGACCCTTTTATTTGGTCGAGTTTTTCTCTATTTTTACTGATTGGGTGTATGTGTGTAAACTATACAATCGATTGAAAATGAATTTGGTCGATTAATTAGTTTCGGGTTTAACTGTGTTTTGTCAGTGCAATTTGAACCCCCTGTTAATACTGTTCGACTTGGATTCATTTGCTATTGATTGTGCGTATTGTAATTCACATAGTCGATTCGATATACGTCGTCGATTAGCTTTAGTTTGGAATGATAGTAATCTGACCCATGCTGTTTAAATTCTTGCTAAGGCATTGTTTGAATCAGTTGAGAATTGATTACAATTATTTGTTAATCTGTTAGTTGAGTCAGAAATCATTTAAGGATTGTTTATAGCTGCGGTTTAACATAGATTTCAAAGTTTCAATTGAAATTGAATTTTGTCCCCGTGTGGACAACATGTGCATTGTCAGTTGTTAATAAATTAGGGTTAATTGGACAGCATGTGTTGTCAGGGTATATTCCTGCTGCCCATGCTTTGCTAATTGAACAAAAGATAGGTCACTTTAAACAACAAAAAAGGGGGCTGTCAGGGGAATCTGATGGGAAGGGCTTTTCTTTTAGTCTGTGAGTGGAAAAATAGGAGGAGAACATGGGGGGAGTTTGAATTGTTTAACAGGCTGGTGGATAGATTGATTCTAGGGTATAAAAGAGGAGGTTTCCACTAGTTTTAAGGGGGGACAGCGAGGAGTTCAGAGAAAAGAGAGAAAAGAGATCAAAAAAGATAGAGAAGGGAGAGTTCTGAAAGCAGACAGGAGGAGTTTTTTTTGGGAGAAAAAGGACACACATTAAGAACTTAGGGGAGAGAAAAAGAAAATCCAGGGCTGCTTCATTGAAGCTGAAAATTCTGTTTTTCCTCACCCTTTTCTCTGTCGGAAATTAGCATTAACACTGCTATTTGTTCTGTCAAAACTTAGGTTCCTCCCTTTGAGTGTTTGAAAATCAGAAACTGTGTTCCATTATTGTGTCGGATTCACCTATTACCTGTTGATTAACATTGGAATTTCTTGGGTCTCAACTGAGCCTTTTTGAGTCTTTTACATGGATATTGGGTACTGTTTCATTGAGTTACTGCTGGTTTATTCTGCCTGGGGGTGCTACTGCTGCTGTGTTTGTTGTTGTTGCTGCTATTCTTTGTTACTGCTGCTGACTTCTCTACCTTCTTCTTCTTCTTTGCGTTTCAACATCCAGGTACACACTAGAATTTCACATTGTTGTAACAGTGAAAACATGAAATAAAAGATGCGAAGAAGTTTAATCATTTGCTGCAGTAATTACAGCTTTTGTTAAATGTTGTTAGATTTGTGTAACTTGCTAGGTTGTAACTCAATAGCATAATACAGTAGGTAGTTTTCGTACTTAACTGAAGCTTAGTCTGTTTAAGTATTGTGATTTACAGTTGTTTGGTTGTACGAATGATATAATCATGCAATTTGTGGAATACACGAGTAGTTGGCATATTGATAACTAGATTTCCTTTCAGCTATATGTTGTATGTATAGGGTAGAATGCTTTAACCTTGCCGAATACAATGTAGTTTTAATCTTTTGAGTTTTAACTTTATTGGATCCCTTAGGCAGTTTATAGGACCACGTTCGAATCCCATTAGTAGCAGCTTCTAGTAGTTAATTCTATTAATCTAGTTAAATAAGTTCGCCTAAATTCAAACTCGAAGGATGTTTAGCGTGAGCTTAGCATGCTATTTACCTTGTATGCAATTTCTTTTATCAAATTAAAAGCATGTTCGCTCGTGGAATAAGGTACGAAAATTCCCCGCCTCATAAATAATTAATTCGATAGTTAAGAAAAGTCCGGAGTTGGCCAAGCATGTAATTTAATTAGCATGTATTTTCTTTCTTCCATTTTTAGAGACAAAGATAATAGAAAAATGTAGTCATGCTAAGATTATCCTTTTAAAAATAATGAGACTTGCCTCGCCAAATAAAAAATGCAAAGTGCGGGGCCCTCAATAATTGGTCATAATAAATACTTAGAATTTGGGATGGACTGTTTAGTGAATGTCACTGCCTTCCCCAAATATAAATAACGCGTTAGACTCTTTAGGCGCGACTTAACTAAATTACATTCTTAAATTCGGGTGCGCATTTATGTGACCCAAATTCAAATCTCGACGGAGTCGGAATGTATTGACAACCACGGGTGCATTGATTGCGACGTTGTTCGAGATGCATTTTCACGACGTCGCAATTCTATAAAAAATAATAATAATAATAAAAGCGGTTTAAACTTAATAAAAGCACATAAGTCACAACATGTATTTAAATCAGATATTTAGCCATTATAACAATTTAAGCGACCGTGCTAGAACCACGGGATTCGGGGGTGCCTAACACCTTCCCTCGGGTCAACAGAATTCCTTACTTAGAATTTCTGGTTCGCAGACTTCATTTGGAAAAGTCTAAAATTTCCTCGATTTGGGATTCAAGATAAACCGGTGACTTGGGACACCAAAAGCCAAACCTTTCCCAAGTGGCGACTCTGAATTAAATAAATAATCCCATTTCGAATATTGTCACTTAAATTGGAAAAACTCCCCCGCGCATTTACCCTTCGGGGCAGGCGCGCAAAAAGGAGGTGTGACAGCTCTGACGACTCCGCTGGGGACTTGTCAACCTAGAACCTCTGGTTCAGGGTTCAAGAATTCGAGCTTAGAATAATTGTTATATTTGGCTTTATTATCTGATCTTTATTACATGTTTTGGCATAACGTGCTAAATGTTGTCTTTTACCGCTTTGATATTATCTGAACTGTATATAAATTGCGCCGAAACCTTTCTCTTCTTACCTCCGGGGAGAAGCTCGCTGGTCGAGACTCCCTATTCTGTTAGTGTTAATACCTGAAATAAGAAAGAGGTCGGACAAGTTATAAAGCCGGACGATCTCGCGAGTCCCCGGTACGTAGCCCCCTCCTCGACTCGAGTTGTCCGCTCGGGTACATAGTCTAGAACATATACCCAGGTTATAAACCTAGTATAACGAAACCTCATGCCGGATCCCTAGTAGGAACGCTTATTTGCATCATGTTGCATTTGACATAGGGGACTCAACACAGGGGTTGGGTCTGTCTAGGACAGGCAACCTGAAATGAAAAACCCTCCTGCTGCATCCCGTTTGTTTTGCGCATTTATTTGCTTCAGATCTGCATGCTGACCGGTTTCTAAAAAGAAACTTAAAAAAAAAATGAAAACAAAGTTGGTCTTTTAGTTTGATTTATAAAAAAAAAACATATATAATAAAAATTCCTTTTAATCACTTTCAAAATCCAAAAAAAATATACATATATTTATTTAAAAGCAAAAAAAGGAAAAAATCAAAATTAAAAAAAAATGTTGTTTCTTTTGTAGTATATCTTTTATAAATTCAGACTAATAGTCCAAATACTTTCTTAAAAGATTTTTCTTTAGTCTTCATCTCTTCTCAAAAAATAATAATAATAAAAAAAACAAAATATAAAAATCCAGAAAAATATTTTTTCCTTTTCTTTAAAAGATTGTATTCAGAAGGGGTTTAGTTTATTTACTCTACGCCTGATCGGCCCGAACTACGCCGGTTTGATTCTCACAGGGTGCGAGATACGTAGGCAACCCTCATCGGGTCCAACCTCCCCTTCTCTTTTTTCAAAATTAGCCAAAATGTCAGAATTTTAATTTATGAGTCGGGTGATGCCGTCTTGTCAGGAATAGCCGAATGTTCCCGAGAGGGACGCCGGAAGGCTGACTTTGCACAAACGGCCATTAATGGTCATTTTCATTCTCCTGACCAAATTGCCCAACGGCCGTAAGATCCTCGTCCCCGAGGCTCTGCGAGGCCGTGTTCCCCATGTTGGTTCGTTACTAAAAAAAGTCATAAATAAATCAAGTGATTGTTTGTCAAAAATAGCCAAATGTTCCTGAAAGGGACGACAGAAGGCTGATTTTGCATAAAACGGCCACTTTCGGTCGTCTTTTAGAGTTTTTGATCGGTTGACCCTCACAGCCTTAAAATCTTCATCCCCGAAGTGCTGAAAGGCCGTGTTCGAAAATCAGATCTTCTTTTTTAAAATATAGTCAAAATAATTTTGAGTCAAATCATTTTTGCTTAAAGTCACCTTAATAAATGTGCAGGATGAGCACAATGCAAAACAAACATTTTTCGATAATGACTAAAATTCCTGTCAAGTTACGGCTATGGTGGAATGATCTAGGTGCTGAAGGACAAGATGAGGTCAAGAAATATCTGAAAGGTCTCACGGGTTTATTGGAAATCCAGCCTCGGGGAGATATCATAAGAGCTTTGGTCACCTACTAGGACCTAGCGCACAATGTTTTCCACTTCTCCGATTTTGAACTCACCCCGACTCTGGAAGAAATAGCTGGGTACATCGGAAATGTTGAACTTTCATTAAGGCAAAAATACCTGGTTGCCCCAAGAGCTATCACGGTGCATCGATTTCTAGACTCACTGAAGATACCCAGGATGGTCCATAACCCAGATTTGGCCGCCAATTTTTGTAATCCATGCTTCATATACGACAGGTATGGTCATATAGGAGGACTCAATAATCAAATTAACAATCTATGCAACAAAGGTAGTCGTCAGAAGTGGGATGAGCACAGACGAGTGGCTTTCATGATAACATTTTTGGGCCTTCTGGTATTTCCGAGGAAAGACGAAAATGTTGACCTGAAAATATACGGGGTCGTCATTACTTTGCTCACTCAGAATAATAGTACTCTCGCGCCTATGGTGGTATCTGATATCTTTCGAGCTCTCACGACCTGCAAAGCCGGGGGGAATTTCTTTGAAGGGTGTAACTTGCTGCTACAAATATGGATGACTGAACATCTCTGCCATCGTTCCGAGCTTTTGAGCCATGATTCCTCGAAGAAAACTTGCATAGAAGATTTTTACACAAGAACCGAAAAGATCAGTCTGCCCAAAGGAGTTATGGCGTGGACTTCATTATTTCATACTCTCACTGCCATCCAAATACAATGGACACTGGGATGGTTGCTTGTTGATGAGGTCATGTATATGCCAGCGTCTAGAACTCACTTTCTACTGATGGGACTTAAGAGCATGCAACCTTACGCGCCCTGCCGAGTCTTGAGACAACTCGGAAGGTGCCAGATAGTACCACACGAGGAAGATCTTAGTGCTCAAATAATTGAGATAAGCCCCGACGGACAGTTTCCTGAAGCAAAAATCCGCCAGATCTGGAATGAATGTCAATATTTGAAAGCAGATACTTGTGTGCAGGATCGGGCCAAAAGTGAAATGGCGCCAGGTTACCTTGCATGGTACAGAAGAGAACTTGAACACAAAAGGCCGGCTAAAAGACCTCACATCCTGAATTTCGCCGAGTCATCGCAAAAGCAGTGGGATTGGTTAGCAAAAGAAAGAGGCTATCGAGCCAAAATCAGCAAATTGAAGCAACAAGTTGAAGGTCTGAAATATGAGCACAACGTGCAAGTTGCTACCGATCTGGGAGAAAAGAACAGGTTGACTCAGGAAAACGAGATGCTCAGGGCCCAGATCAAACAGATGAGGGTAGATGTTGATAACCAGCAAAGGAGCCGGTCGGATGAACGATTGATAAAAGGTTTAAGGATGGAGATTGAGGAGTGTCAGAGTGAGTCAGAAAATCTTGAAAATACCATAGCAGGACTCGAAGCACACTGGGCAAGAAGGACAGAAAAGCGTAACCGGTACCTGCATCAGTTGAAAAAGGATCACGAGCAAACCATTGCCAATCTGAAAGAAAAGGTGGACAGAACGGTTGAGCAAACCCGAACCCTTGGAGCTGAAAATAGACATTGCCACAGGCTTTTAGCCCAAATGGAAGTAAAACTTTGGCAGTGGCAAAATCAATGCCTCCAGGATTCTCGGGTTATGACAGCCCGTAATGATCAAATAGAGCACCTACTCAAAGAAATGGTTTACACTCATCTGTTTTGAACTACGTAATGATCGGATTCATGCGACATCGTGATACGTAGGCAATCCTCATCGGATCCGGTCACATTTTTAACTGCAAATAATGAAAACAATAATAATAGGAAATAATAAAATAAAAAATAAAAAATAAAAAATGATTATAAATAAAGGAAAGCCTAAAGAGAAGCTGGAATGACGCATGTCTTCGTTGTAAACATGTAGAAATTCACTTAACTGTATAGGTGCATCACGCCCCAACGTGCGATTACCTATCTGTTATTTGTTTCACACTAACCGTTTGCTTGCCGCTGAGTCCTCCAGGTTTTTAGAAAAGGTGGTTTGGTTCGGTGGAGGTCTGGCCTCACATTCATACTTCACGAGGTCGAAAGGAAGTGTTCAGTTACCCGTCGTTAAGTCAAGAGGGAGTATTCACACTTACTTCACAAGATCAAAGGGAAGCATAAAGATGTCTTCAGAAATTCCTTTGCCGACAATTCCTGTCTCCGAGGAGAGTTCAATCTCGGCCATCCTGACGCCTGAATCCGCAACTGCTGAGGAAAATAAAATCCTGCAGCTCCGCATGTTGGAAATGTTGGATGACTGGAATAACGGAAAAGAGCCACCGAGTGCAATCCCTGGGTTCCCTGAGTTGTTCTCCAGGACAAGTGGGACTTCCAACGTCCCCATAAGTTATCCAACTACCCCATTCGGGTACCCGACCATTTCAGCCCACTCTGCTGGATCACCCTCTGATTCTTATCCCCGGATGTCAACAACAGATGCAGCTACGAACATATTCACTGCACCTCCCTGTCCAATCGTGGCACAACCCGCTACACACAGGCCGAATTTTTACTCATCCTCATTCACCTTTCAAGCACCATACTTCTCACTGGAACCAACTCGGTTCATCACCAGCACTCGTCCTCAACAACCTCAATACAATTTTGCACCTGGGCAAGATCAAGACCCCAAAGCTGCTGAACAAGATGAGATGGCGAAAAGAATGAGGAGCCTCGAGCAGAGTTTGAAAAACATGCAAGGTTTAAGCGGACAGAAGAGTATCTCCTATACCGATCTATGCATGTTCCCTCACGTGCACCTACCCGTGGGTTTCAAAACCCCAAAGTTTGAGAAGTATGACGGGCACGGCGACCCCATCGCTCATCTCAAGAAGTATTGCAACTAGTTGCGGGGAGCCGGCGGCAAAGAAGAATTGTTGATGGCATACTTCGGAGAAAGTCTGATAGGAATAGCTTCAGAGTGGTATATTGACCAAGACATATCTCGATGGCATATATGGGATGATATCGCCAGAGATTTTGTGAGACAATTTCAGTATAATATTGACATTGCACCAGATAGAAATTCTCTGTCAAACTTGAAGAAGAAACCTTCAGAAAGCTTCAGAGAATATGCTATTAAATGGTGCGAGCAGACATCGAGGGTAAAACCTCCCATGGACGAGATAGAAATGGTCACCACTTTTCTCCAGGCTCAAGAATCAGACTATTTCCAGAATATGATGTCAGCCATGGGAAAGCCTTTCGCAGAAGCAATCAAGATCGGGGAGATGGTAGAGAATGGTTTGAAAACGGGTAGAATCTTAAGTCAAGTAGCCATAAGGGCAACCTCCCAAGCCATCCAAAGCGGATCCGGAGGGATGGCAAGAGGAAAGAAAAATGAAGAAACATCCATGGCAGCCTCAGAAGCGAGGGAATATCGTAATCCCAGGCCCCGTTTTCCAGAAAGAACCCCACAACATTACTACCCCCACCAAAATGTGACTTATACTCCTCAAACCTATATGGTCATGAATACCCAACCCTATGTCCATCCACCACAGCAAGCCAATCGAGGCCAAGCTCCACCTCCCAGAAATCAGCCTCCCTACCGGAACCACTATAATCCACAGCCCCTTTAAAATAACTTCCGCCCTCAGGAACCACCTAGAAGACGGACTTTCACACCCATCGGTGAACCATATTCTACCTTGATCCTAAAGCTAGTCCAGATGGGTTTCCTGCAGCCAGTCCCTCAGACAAGGCACAATCCGGCATCACCTGCTTACAAATCCGGTGTTAGGTGCGCTTATCATTCAGGAGCAGAAGGGCATGATACAAATGATTGTTGGACTTTGAGAAGGGTGGTCGAGAACTTAATAGAGCAGGGAAAGATAGTACTAAGGGACAAGGTGGTCCCAAATGTGACTAACAATCCGTTGCCCGTTCACAATAACGGGCTGTTGATTGGAATGATTTGCGAGGACAAAGAATTTGATCCTGCTTTAAAAGCTATAATCGCCATCGTCGATGCAGGGAAAAAGCCTAAAACCACCCTAAAGCTAGAGAAAGGGAAAAAGAAGGTCAGTACTGTCAAGGTTGAGCCCGAAGAGAAGGTTGAGGAAAAGACAGTGACGATGGTGCCGGTGAGGAATGAAGTTCTTTTCGTTCCACGAGGTCGAGCAGAGAAGCCGCAAAGATTCGAAGTCAAAAGGGCAAAACCAATGTACGTACAAAAAGGGGCCTATGTGGTTCGGGGGACGATTCGACCATCTCGGCTGAATGAGCCAGTGGTTATCGGACGCGTACCACAGAAGCCAATGACAGACCCGTCCACAGTACCGTGGAACTATCAAAGAATGTTGGTTACGTACAAAGGCAGAGAAGTCACGGGAGAACTTCCGGAGTGTACTTTCGTTGGAAGGTATTCGAACACTCAAGAGTTAAACAATGCCACACGGAAATGCTTCCCACCCAAGGAACCTGTAAGCGTTGAGGAAGCGGAAGCTTTCTTCCAAAAGATGAAAATGCTAGACTACGAAGTGGTGGATCAACTACGCAAGTGCCTCGAGCAAGTGTCCATGCTATCTCTGCTGATGAGGTCAGCCGACCAAAAGATCTTGCTCAAGACCCTGAACGAAGCGTACATACCAGTTGAAACCTCAGTCGAACAACTGGAACGAATGACGGAGAGGTTCTTCGCCGTTAACCAAGTTTCTTTCAGCAAGAACGACTTACCTCCAGAGGGAGAAGCTCACAACAAAGCCTTACATCTGACAGTTAAATGCGAAGACTACTACGTCAAGCGGGTAATGTTGGATGGAGGTTCAAGTGTTGACATTTGTCCGCTCTCCACACTGCAGAGAATGGAAATTGTGACCGAAAGAATCCGCCCCAATAATGTCTGCGTAAGGGCTTTTGATGGCGTCAAGAGGGACACCCGAGGGACACCCTCGGGGAAATAGACTTGGTGTTGACTATAGGACCGGTGGAGTTTGAAATAACTTTTCAGGTGCTTGACATGGATACGTCTTACAATTTTCTCCTCGACAGACCTTGGATTCATGCGGCAGGGGCTGTACCTTCCACTCTTCACCAAATGGTGAAGTTTGAATACGAAGAATGGGAAATTGTGGTCCACAGAGAAGACGAACAACTTATTTATCGGGACCCATCCATCCCATATCTTGAATCAAGGGAAGGGAGCGAGCACACGGTTTATCAGGCTTTCGAAGTTGTGCTAGCAGAGCAGTATGAAGAAGGAAGACCTCGCCCCCAACCTTTCTTGTCCAACGCCTCAATCATGGTGGCTAAAGAAATGATCCGACATAGATTCAAGCCTGGAAAAGGGCTTGGACGAACGCTGCAAGGAATAACGGAACCCATTCCCTTGCCTTCCACTAAGAAAGTTTTTGGGATAGGTTTTCAACCCACTCCAAAAGATGAAGAGTGGGCAAGGAAGAGGAAAAATGAGGGTTGGAAACTGCCTCGGCCATTGCCAGATTTATACGAGACTTTCGTCGGACTGAAATACATCGAAGAAGAAGACGATGAGGTTTTCACGGCCGAAGAGATCGAGGAGATATGTGGGGCAATGAGAGGAGAAGCTCACATGGTTCAACCGGGAGAAGGCACAAGCACCGCGGAGGTGCTATATGTGGGGCCAAACGCCAAGCTTCGAAATTGGGAGGCCACACCGTTCCCAACTAGGCAGGAGTCCGGGTAGACCTGTCCTGCCACCTTTCCTGCATCACGCGTTATCCCCAGGATGTAACTCGGATATTTTTCCTTCAGTTTCTTGCTTTGAATTCCTGAAATATAAACTTTGTTATCTTCCAAATTCTAAGAAATAAAAATCAGTGTTTTCTCATTTTTCCTTTATTCTGATTTTTTGTTATTTATCTTTTCTTTCAGTTATAATAATGCGACTTTAAATAATATGACATGCTTGCGGACTTCACGCCCAGATCACAACGAGCTGTTTAATTGTGAAATAATGAACCAAGAGTCAGAATATGACGAAGAAGAGGCTTTTAGGGAAATAAATCGAGAATGGGAACACTTTGAGAATAAACCTAAGCCGAATCTGAATGACACTGAACCGGTTAATTTGGGAACTCCTGAAGAAATCCGAGAGACCAAAATAAGCATTCACACGGACGAGAAAACGCAAAACTCGATAATTCAACTCCTTTTTGAATTTAAAGATGTGTTTGCTTAGTCATACGATGACATGCCAGGATTAGGTGTTGACCTAGTGGTGCATAAATTTCCAATCCACCCTGATTGTCCTCCAGTTCATCAAAAGCAGAGAAAGTTCAAAACTGACGTCAGTGACAAGATTAAAGAAGAAATCACCAAGCAGTTGAAAACGAGAGTAATTCGGGTAGTCCAGTACACCACGTGGTTGGCGAATGTAGTTCCAGTGCCGAAAAAAGATAGGAAGACTCGGGTATGTGTGGATTATTGAGATTTGAATAGGGCGAGTCCCAAAGACAATTTCCCATTGCCCAACATCCACATCCTTGTTGATAATTGTGCCAAACATGAGATACAGTCTTTCGTAGATTGTTACGCTGGGTATCATCAGGTGTTGATGGATGAAGAAGACGCCGAGAAGACTGCCTTCACTACACCTTGGGGCACTTACTGTTATCGGGTTATGCCATTCGGCCTGAAGAATGCTGGGGCAACTTACATGAGAGCCATGACTGCTATTTTTCATGACATGATGCATCAAGAAATCTAGGTGTATGTGGACGACGTGATAGTCAAGTCCAAGACTCGGGATAATCATATCCAAGACTTGAGGAAATTCTTCGAGAGACTGAGAAAGTATGACTTGAAGCTGAACCCGGCCAAATGCGCTTTCGGAGTCCCATCAGGCAAGCTTTTGGGTTTCATAGTAAGCAGAAGAGGTATCGAATTAGATCCAACAAAGATAAAATCTATCAGAGATCTACCTCCCCCAAGAACGAAGAAAGACGTGATGAGTCTATTGGGCAGGTTAAACTATATCAGCCGATTCATTGCCCAGCTGACTAGCACGTGTGAGCCCATATTCAAGCTATTGAGGAAGGATGCATCGATCAAATGGACGGCTGAGTGTCAAGAAGCTTTTGACAAGATCAAAGAATATATTTCAAATCCCCCAGTTTTGGTCCCGCCAGAGCTAGAGAGACATCTGTTCTTGTATCTGACAGTCTTGGAAAATTCTTTCGGTTGCATCCTCGGGAAACATGACATAACCGGAAAGAAGGAGCAGGCGATCTATTACTTGAGCAAGAAATTCACCGGCTACGAGGCTAAGTACACTTTGCTGGAAAGAACGTGTTGTGCTTTGACGTGGGTTGCTAAAAAATTGAGACATTATCTCCAAGCTCACACTACTTACCTCATAAGCAGGTTGGATTCTTTGAAGTACATATTTCAGAAACCAATGCCTACTGGAAGACTAGCCAAGTGGCAAATCTTGCTTACTGAATTTGACATAGTCTATGTCACCCGCACGGCAATGAAAGCCCAGGCATTAGTGGATCATTTGGCCGAGAACCCGGTTGATGAGGAATACCAACCGTTGAATACTTATTTTCCGGATGAAGAAATAAACACCGTAGAAGTAGTCTCGGAAAACGCTCATGTTTGGAAGATGTACTTTGATGGGGCCGTAAACGCCAAAGGTGTAGGAATCGGGGCAATTTTGATCTCACCCTCTGGTCAGCACTATCCTGCTATAGCTAGACTGCGCTTCTTTTGCACGAACAATACAACTGAATATGAAGCCTGCATCATGGGCATGCATATGGCGATCGATCAGGATGTTGAAGATTTATTGATTATGGGGGATTCTGACCTGATTATCCGGCAAGCCCAAGGTGAATGGGAAACTCGGGATGTCAAGCTTATTCCTTACTGACAGCACGTGGAGGACCTCGGCAAGCGTTTCAAATCAATAGAGTTCAGGTATATCCCGCGGTGTCACAATGAACTAGCAGATGCACTTGCTACCTTAGCTTCAATGTTACCCTACCCAGGCAATGCCCACGTCGATCCCTTGGAAATCCAAATCAGGGAAAGACACGGTTACTGTAATGTAATCGAGGCAGGATCACGTACACAGCCATGGTACCATGATATCAAGAGGTTCTTGAAGACACAAGAATACCCCAAACATGCTACTGGAGACCAAAAGAGGACTATCAGGCGGCATGCATGAGGTTTCTTTTTGAGCGGTGAGGTACTATATAAAAGGACCCCAGACCTCAATTTGTTAAGATGTGTTGACACCGAGGAAGCGGGAAAGATCATGCATAAAATACATGCAGGAGTGTGCGGGCCCCACATGAACGGGTATGTTTTGGAAAAGAAAATCCTTCGAGCAGGTTATTACTGGATAACCATGGAAAAGGACTGTTTTAGCTTCGTTCGAAAGTGTCATCAGTGCCAGGTGCATGGTGATTTGATTCATGCACCTCCCACAGAATTGCATCTCATGTCTGCACCTTGGCCATTTGTTGCCTGGGGCATGGATGTCATTGGTCCGATCAAGCCGAAGGCCTCAAATGGACACAGATTCATATTGGTTGCTATCGACTACTTCACTAAATGGGTAGAAGCTGTCACTCTCAAATCAGTCACTAAGAAGTCTGTGGTGGATTTTGTACATTCAAATCTTATCTGTCGTTTCGGTATTCCTGCAACTATCATCACAGATAACGCAACAAACCTGAATAGTCACTTGATGGGAGATATATGCGAGCAGTTCAAGATAATGCATAGGAACTCCACTCCTTATCGGCCCAAGGCCAATGGAGCTGTTAAAGCAGCAAACAAGAACATCAAGAAGATTTTGAGGAAGGCGATCCAGAGTTCCCGACAATGGCATGAACAGTTACCCTTCGCATTGCTGGGATATCGCACGACAGTGCGCACATCAGTAGGGGCAACCCCTTACTTGTTAGTTTATGGGACAGAGGCTGTGATACCAGCAGAGGTAGAAATTCCTTCGCTCCGAACCATTGTCGAAGCAGGAATTGAAGATAGCGAGTGGGTTAAGACTCGATTGGAGCAACTGACTTTGATTGACGAGAAGCAAATGGTTGCGGTTTGTCACGGGTAATTGTACCAACAAAAAATGGCCCGTGCTTACAACAAGAAAGTACGACCCAGGAATTTTGAAGTGGGTCAACTGGTATTAAGGCGCATTCTGCCACATCACCAGGAAGCGAAAGGAAAATTTGCTCCTAATTGGAAAGGCCCATATATCATCAGGAAGATATTGCCGAGAGGAGCATTGTATCTGGGCGATATTGAAGGAAATGATCCTAAAACAGCAGTGAATGCGGATGCAGTCAAAAGGTACTATGTTTGAGTTTACTTCGGTGATATTTTGGCACATTTGAGATGATGAAGGATTTATCCCCACTACCCAAACACTATCAACTTTCTCCACAAGCCTTATGAGCCGGTTACATTTCTTTGGCTACCTTACCAAAAAAAAAAATTTTTTGATTGGCCTGAAATACGTCTGACTTGATTCCGAAAGGATACATAGGCAGCCTCTCTCTGGGGTTCAGTCACACCAAAAATAAAATCCAATTTACCCTGAAATTGAAACCGGGGCACACCAAATGGCTTAGAAGTTGCAGTTTCATCTACCATTCTTTTACCAAGCACAAGTCCTTCGGATCAATCGCCAAAGGCAGGGGAAGCCGAGAGACATCAAGATTGAAGGCCGACACATTCAAATTGAGAGAAATAAAATGAGAGAGTCTTGTCGGTGAAAACCTTCGGGCATCGTGAGGCGACGGGAGTAGAGAAATCGAAAATGAGAGAGCTTGTTTAGTAAAAACTCACAAAGAGTGCTATCAAGCGACAACAAGAAGAGAAATGAGAGAGGTTGACTAGCGAAAACCCGCAAAGGGCGCTGTCGGCCAAAAAGATGATTCCACCTCAGAAAGTCTTGGCAAAGTTCCACCGGTTTGGAAACTTAGATCCGCTTTGGTTCATGAGGAAATGCAAGTTCGTGAAGGTCAGGCGTCCAGTCCAAAAAGCATGTCATGTCAATTTAAAGTCAGCATGTCTTCCTCAGATAAGTCTTTCTTGTCCCGAAAGGGACACTTCTCTTTTAAATTTGTTTTCTCCGTTCTTTGTTTTACTTTTCTTTGAATCCCTTTCATTTTTAACCCCAAGTTCCAAATATACTGGAAAGAATAGGTGGTAGGACCGGTTTCACGGAGCTCCGTTTAGTAAGAAGTAAATACCCCGCTTCAGTGGTACGTCTGTCCAGTCCCGATTGATCACGATGTTGGTTGCCTTCGAAGTAAAGCCACACACACCCACACACACAAAAAAAAGAATAAAAAATCGACAAATCCCCACTAGGTCTCCCTTTGTACAAATTCCAACAGGGTCTCCCTTTGTAAAAATCCCCACAGAGCCTCCCTTGTAAAAATCTCAGTCTGCCCCAGCTAATCCCCAACGAGTCTGCCTTGTACCAAATCCCCACAGAGTCTCCCCAATAAAAATCCCCACTGAGTCTACCTCGGTAAAAATCCCCAAGCAGAATGGGATGGAAGAACCAAAGCCTTACACGGGCAAATCATCACAAAATCCAGGAATGCGATTTTGAGCAGTTTTAAAAAGAGTTTCGCCTGTTGAATCCAACCAATGGCAGAGTTTCTCAACAGGAATAAGGACGGGACAAAGCAATTGGAACAATCAAGGCCATCGAACCAACCACCATTTTCAAACTGGCAATTGTTCTTTGTTTGGAAAATTGAAACAGGTGTGATCCAAAGCAACCGTGCAAGAAGTAGGTGTCGCCCAAAAAGAAAAGAAATACATGAGTGCAAGAAACAGCTTTGCAATAAGGAATCTACCCAAAAGGGAAGTTTCCCCAAAATTCTCTCCTGCATTTTACTAAGCAAAAATAATAATAATAAAAAAAAAGTAAGAAGAAAACCCAAAAGGGGGGGGGGAGTTAGTTAGAATCCCCAATTTTCTGTAAGCCAGCATTAGGGCTCTAATCCCTGAACTGAGTATTTCTTCTGTTAGCTGACATTAGGGCTTCAATCCCTGAGTTGAGCACTTTTCCATTTAGCCAGCATTAGGGCTCCAATCCCTGAACCGAGCGTTCTTCCTTTAGCCAACATTAGGGCTCCAATCCCTAAGTTGAGAGCTTTTTGTTTTAGCCAGCATTAGGGCTCCAATCCCTGAACTAAGCATTTTTCTGTTAGCCGACATTAGGGCTCCAATCCCTGAGTTGAGCACTTTTCCATTTAGCCAGCATTAGGGCTCCAATCCCTGAACTGAGCATTTTTTTCTGTTAGCCGACATTAGGGCTCCAATCCCTGAGTTGAGCACTTTTCCATTTAGCTAGCATTAGGGCTCCAATCCCTGAACTGAGCGTTTTTCGCCGACATTAGGGCTCCAATCCCTGAGGTGAGCGCTTTTTGTTTTAGCCAGCATTAGGGCTCCAATCCCTGAACTGAGCGTTTTTCTGTTAGCCGACATTAGGGCTCTAATACCTGAGTTGAGCACTTTTTCATTTAGCCAGCATTAGGGCTCCAATCCCTGAACTGAGCGTTTTTTCTGTTAGCCAGCATTAGGGCTCCAATCCCTGAACTGAGCATTTTTCTGTTAGCCGACATTAGGGCTCCAATCCCTGAGTTGAGCACTTTTCCATTTAGCCAGCATTAGGGCTCCAATCCCTGAACTGAGCGTTTTTCCTTTAGCCGACATTAGGGCTCCAATCCCTGAGTTGAGCGCCTTTTGTTTTAGCCAGCATTAGGGCTCCAATCCCTGAACTGAATGTTTTTCTGTTAGCCGACATTAGGGCTCCAATCCCTGAGTTGAGCACTTTTCCATTTAGCCAGCATTAGGGCTCCAATCCCTGAACTGAGCGTTTTTTCTGTTAGCCAACATTAGGGCTCCAATCCCTGAACTGAGCATTTTTTCAGTTAGCGACATTAGGGCTCCAATCCCTGAGTTGAGCACTTTTTCCATTTAGCCAGCATTAGGGCTCCAATCCCTGAACTGAGCATTTTTCCTTTAGCCAACATTAGGGCTCCAATCCCTAAGTTGAGTGCTTTTTGTTTTAGCCAGCATTGGGGCTCCAATCCCTGAACTGAGCGTTTTTCTGTTAGCCGACATTAGGGCTCCAATCCCTGAGTTGAGCACTTTTCTATTTAGCCAGCATTAGGGCTCCAATCCCTAAATTGAGCATTTTTTCTGTTAGCCGACATTAGGGCTCCAATCCTTGAGTTGAGCACTTTTCCATTTAGCCAGCATTAGGGCCCCAATCCCTGAACTGAGCGTTTGTTCTGTTAGCCGATATTAGGGCTCCAATCCCTGAGTTGAGCACTTTTCCATTTAGCCAGCATTAGGGCTCCAATCCCTGAGTTGAACGCTTTTCCATTTAGCCAACATTAGGGCTCCAATCCCTAAACTGAGCGTTTTTTCTGTTAGCCGGCATTAGAGCTCCAATCCCTGAGTTGAGCAACCTTCCTTCAGCCGATATTAGGACTCCAATCCCTGAGTTGCGTTTTGTAGACTAGAGTTTTTTTTTCCAATCCCCTAATAAGTGCTGTAAATTTTCATGGCAATTAACTCACGAAATTTTCCTAGTTGAAACTGGGGCAGAAAATTCTGTTCGTTTGTTTATTGTCTCAGCAGGTCTGACCTCGAGGCGCGTGGATCGAGATGACCTACGGGATGAGTCTCAATCCAGAATAGAGGAAAAGAAAATGAACAAAAAGAAGATGTTCCCAAATATCGGAACAAACAAAGGGCAAGTCGCTCAAAATTTGATCAAATCCCCGAGCTCCGCCAATCCCGTCTCACTCAATACTGCAGAAATAAACAAGCGCCTACAACTTGCAAGCATCAAGATTCGGATCGAAGTCTACAAGCATAATAAGCTAAGACCCAAGATCAAGTTGTAAAAGAATTATACATAGGAATCTTGTAACTAGCGGTTGATAGGCATAAGTAGTTAGTTCAGTTTCAATTTTCCTTTGTTTGTAATAAGGCGGTCATTAAAGCAGCAGTGGCAACAGCAACAGCGGTAACAGCGAGCATTGCAATCCCATGGTAGTCCCAGCTACCAAAGTTTCCCGAACTACATTGACCTGATTCCTGTTTAGCCCTGGATATGTAGGAAATCTTTGAAGCAAAGATTCGGTCAAATCTTTCAAAAATATGCTTCACACGGAGTATTCCAATGGGCAAAAATCGCTCATATCCGCTCACTTTATCTTTGCACGAAAACTCTTCGTGTTTTCGGACAAAGAGGGGCAGCTGTGAGCACGTGATTTTTGTTTACACGACAATTACTCCAAAAGAAATCAAAAAATAAAAACAAATGGTTTTGTTGTCCAATTTTTGGAGTTTACGTGGCACTTTTGGCAGTTAGTTGTAGTTTGGTTTGTGATTGTTTAGTTTTGTCGAACAAATTACAAAATACATGTCGCATGTGAGTTTAGGATGTCATTCTACTATTAGGAATTGATCAAACTATAATTTGGTTTTAAAAGGAAAAATCACAAAAATATGCATCTTTTATTCTATTTTTTTGTCATTAAGTGATTTTATTTTAATTAGATGCTTAATGTGAGTGATAATTGTTGTTTGAGTATTAATTAATATTTGCATAGTTTTATTTTGATTGTACAATTTAGTTAGGAATTTTATTTAAATAAAAAATTAGAAGAAGGAAAAAGAAATGAGTTAAAATCGGATTTGGGCCATTAAATTGGACCCAAAATCAGGCCCAAAAATACTGCTTTGCCCGGTCCAGATTAGTTGGCCTCAGGGGCATCCAAACGACGTCGTTTTAATCATTCTTGATCTGGGCCATTGATCTCAGAATGATCAACGGCCAAGATCACATCTCCATACCCACGTTTAAACCTGACCCGTTCAACCCCGGACCAACCCAACCCCCTTTTAGTTGGAACGACACCGTTCCTCATTAGTTGAAAGATCATGGCCCTCAATCTCACTTCATCCAACGGCCAGGATCTAACCACCCATTACGTATATAAACCCCAAACCTTACCCCACGCCCCCATCCGAACACCCCCCTTCATCGTCCCAAACCTAAACCCCAACCCAAACCTCCCAAACCCTAGCCGCCCCTGTGCACTCTCACCGTAAACCCGGCGTCAACAACACTGGTGACCACCAAAGTAACACCCCTGATGCACCTCACCACCCTGAACATGGATCTGTTATCCCCATGCTTCGAATCATCCCCCATCACCTCGAATCTTCGTTTGAAGGTTCGAGCAAAACCCCGATCTACACCAACCCACCTCAGATTCACACCAACCATTACCCTAGCCTCACTCGTGACTAAACCAAGCTTGGTTTGGTCCGAATCTACCCACAAATCCTAAACCCCAAATCTGACTGTTCGAACCCTAGAACACAAGAACTGTGGGAATATGGTCAGTTTAAACGAAGGGTTGGGGTCTAATAGACCTTAATCGAAGTGTTCTCGTCTGAGAACTCCTCGATTAAAGTCTGTTCGACCCCAAAATGGGCAAATCCGGTCAAAGCTGGGGTCGTCTGTTGTTAAGCTTTCAGAGTGAGTTCCTTTTTTCTATTCTATTGTTGTTTAAACGTTTGTTTTAGTTTGTCAGCATGTTTAATTAATTTGTTTGATATTTCTGACATGTTCTTTCAATCCCCTCCGTCTTCATGAGACCCTTTTATTTGGTCGAGTTTTTCTCTGTTTTTACTGATTGGGTGTATGTGTGTAAACTATACAATCGACTGAAAATGAATTTGGTCGATTAATTAGTTTCGGGTTTAACTGTATTTTGTCAGTGCAATTTGAACCCCCTGTTAATACTGTTCGACTTAGATTCATTTGCTATTGATTGTGCGTATTGTAATTCACATAGTCGATTCGATATACGTCGTCAATTAGCTTTAGTTTGGAATAATAGTAATCTGACCCATGCTGTTTAAATTCTTGCTAAGGCATTGTTTGAATCAGTTGAGAATTGATTACAATTATTTGTTAATCTGTTAGTTGAGTCAGAAATCATTTAAGGATTGTTTATAGCTGCGGTTTAACATAGATTTCAAAGTTCCAATTGATATAGAATTTTGTCCCCGTGTGGACAGCATGTGCATTGTCAGTTGTTAATAAATTAGTGTTAATTGGACAGCATGTGCTGTTAGGGTATATTCCTGCTGCCCATGCTTTGCTAATTGAACAAAAGATAGGTCACTCTAAATAACAAAAAAGGGGGCTGTCAGGGGAATCTGATGGGAAGGGCTTTTCTTTTAGTCTGTGAGTGGAAAAACAGGAGGAGAACATGGGGGGATTTTGAATTGTTTAACATGCTGGTGGATAGGTTGATTCTAGGGTATAAAGGAGGAGGTTTCCACTAGTTTTAAAGGGGGACAGCGAGGAGTTCAGAGAAAAGAGATCAAAAAAGATAGAGAAGGGAGAGTTCTGAAAGCAGACACGAGGAGTTTTTTTTGGGAGAAAAAGAACACACATTAAGAACTTAGGGGAGAGAAAAAGAAAATCCAGGGCTGCTTCATTGAAGCTGAAAATTCTGTTTTTCCTCACCCTTTTCTCTGTTGGAAATTAGCATTAACATTGCTATTTGTTCTGTCAAAACTTAGGTTCCTCCCTTTGAGTGTCTGAAAATCAGAAACTGTGTTCCATTATTGTGTCGGATTCACCTATTATCTGTTGATTAACATTGGAATTTCTTGGGTCTCAACTGAGCCTTTTTGAGTCTTTTACCTGGATATTGGGTACTGTTTCATTGAGTTACTGCTGGTTTATTCTGCCTGGGGGTGCTACTGCTGCTGTGTTTGTTGTTATTGCTGCTATTCTTTGTTACTGCTGCTGACTTCTCTACCTTCTTCTTCTTCTTTGCGTTTCAACATCCAGGTACACACCAGAATTTCACATTGTTGTAACAGTGAAAGCATGAAATGAAAGATGCGAAGAAGTTTAATCATTTGCTACAGTAATTACAGCTTTTGTTAAATGTTGTTAGATTTGTGTAACTTGCTAGGTTGTAACTCAATAGCATAATGCAGTAGGTAGTTTTCGTACTTAACTGAAGCTTAGTCTGTTTAAGTATTGTGATTTACAGTTGTTTGGTTGTACGAATGATATAATCATGCAATTTGTGGAATGCACGAGTAGTTGGCATATTGATAACTTGATTTCCTTTCAGCTATATGTTGTATGTATAGGGTAGAATGCTTTAACCTTGTCGAATACGATGTAGTTTTAATCTTTTGAGTTTTAACTTTATCGGATCCCGTTAGGCAGTTTATAGGACCACGTTCGAATCCCATTAGTAGCAGCTTCTAGTAGTTAATTCTATTAATATAGTTAAATAAGTTCGCCTAAATACAAACTCGAAGGATGTTTAGCGTGAGCTTAGCATGCTATTTACCTTGTATGCAATTTTTTTTATCAAATTAAAAGCATGTTCGCTCGTGGAATAAGGTACGAAAATTCCCCGCCTCATAAATAATTAATTCGATAGTTAAGAAAAGTCCGGAGTTGGCCAAGCATGTAATTTAATTAGCATGTATTTTCTTTCTTCCATTTTTAGAGACAAAGATAATAGACAAATGTAGTCATTTTAAGATTATCCTTTTAAAAATAATGAGACGAGCCTCGCCAAATAAAAAATGCAAAGTGCGGGGCCCTCAATAATTGGTCATAATAAATACTTGGAATTTGGGATGGACTGTTTAGTGAATGTCACTGCCTTCCCCAAAGATAAATAACGCGTTAGACTCTTTAGGCGCGACTTAACTAAATTACATTCTTAAATTCGGGTGCGCATTTATGTGACCCAAATTCAAATCTCGACGAAGTCGGAATGTATTGACAACCACGGGTGCATTGATTGCGACGTGGTTCGAGATGCATTTTCACGACGTCGCAATTCTATAAATAATAATAATAATAATAATAAAAGAGGTTTAAACTTAATAAAAGCACACCAGTTATAACATGTATTAAAATCAGATATTTAGCCATTATAACAATTTAAGCGACCGTGCTAGAACCACGGGATTCGGGGGTGCCTAACACCTTCCCTCGGGTCAACAGAATTTTTTACTTAGAATTTCTGGTTCGCAGACTTCATTTGGAGAGTCTAAATTTCCTCGATTTGGGATTCAAGATAAACCGGTGACTTGGGACACCAAAAGCCAAACCTTTCCCAAGTGGCGACTCTGAATTAAATAAATAATCCCATTTCGAATATTGTCACTTAAATTGGAAAAACTCCCCCGCGCATTTACCCTTCGGGGCAGGCACTCAAAAAGGAGGTGTGACACAATTCAACTAAGTGCGGGTGACATCCTTTGTTTGGTTACAAAACGGTGGGGAATGCAAAATTTAGTAAATTGTTTACCTCGAAAATACGAGTAACAATTAAATTTGATTAGTGGTTTTAAAGATATGTGATTTAGTTCAATACCAATTAATAATCAAGAAATAGGAAGTAGAAATGAAAGATAGAAGTGAATCAAACCAATGCTACTTAGCAGCAGTGACCTCGAGCTCAGGGACCTCGAGGTGGCTTAGGGCAATAAGAACGATAAAATAGGAAAAGCCAAGTAAGAACAATAAAGCTAAAGGACAATTCTGATGAATAGTAGGCAAAAAGTAGAGAGTATATTCTTTGCTCAATGATTAAATGGTGTTACAAATGATTGAGGTTACCTTTATATAATAAGGGAACCCTAAATAAGGAATATTTTTATTTATAGTAAGGAATATTCTTGGTACAACTGTCTAACCGCCTAGTACGGAATCGTACAATCATATTCCGGGATTTGCGCTATGACTTTGGGGACGTGGCATGAATCCAACTAGTTTTGGTACAAATCTATAATGGTACTATTTCGGGGTCGAGCACACTCGACCTCGGTATGTATCGAGCTTTGCCTTCGAACCCGGGTCAGGTCCCTCGAGCCCTAACTTGATCTTGCCCGGACTCGGACTTAGGAGGAGCCCTCAAGCCTATAAGTTGGAGATACATGATTTGACCGTATACAGATAGTCCCCGCGTTTCTTAGAGTAAGATGATAAGAAAAGATTTGAATCTCGATCTTATCGATGTCTCGACCATGATGCCAGTCTCATGACGTCAGCGTCTGAAGTGACTGAAAGGTTGCGTCTGCACAACTTCCTAGGTCATTAATTAGAGGTGGCTGACGGTCGGCCTTTTGGCTTCCCCAATACGCTTAAGTGACTTTGATAAATAGGCCAACTTCACGATTTTGAAAACTTTGCTTCTTAATTCGTTCCCAAATCTTGTTAACTCCTTCAACTTTACTGAAATCGCATTCTTCTTAATTTGTTCTTTGCTCTATCACCAATCTTTCCTTCTTCACTCGAATCACAATGGCTAAAACATCCAAAACTATTCCGCAACAAGAAAAGGCCTCTTCGTCATCAGGACCATCCAGGAGTAAACCTGTGGTGCCTGTCACACCTCCTTTTTCCATTCCCGCGAGGGGTGAAGGAGTTTTTTCCAATTAAGATTATTAAAATGCGCCTAAAGAGACGCATTATTATCTTTGGGGAAGGCAGTAAAATTTACTAAATAGTCCATCCCGAATTCTAAATATTCAATTAAACGTTTATTGAGGGCCCCACAATTGGTGCGTTTTATTGGGCGAGGCTCATCTCATTTATTTTTAAAGGACAATCCTAAAATGCCTACATTTTTCTCTATTAAATTTGTCTCTACAAAATGAAAGAGAAAATGTCTTAATTTATTTACATGCTTGAGTTATTATAGTTGGGTTTCGATATGATTCATAAAATCTAAAAAATGATGCAAACAGGACAGTCCGTTGCCAATGCGGGCCCAGGCCCAACGTGTATGGCATAAACTAGACCTGGGTCATCTTATTCACATATTACTATCTAATTACACTATACTAGGCATGTTCACAGTTTGTCAAATTAAAAAAAAAAACTAGCAATCTAATTTTAATTCTAAACCATTTACATGCTGAAATTAACCAATAGTATTTAACTAAACAACATTCCTACAAGTTCTAAAATGGTCTATTCGCTTGATGAACTAACGTGCTTTTTGATACATGGTAATCATCCAACAATAACGAATTAACTAGACGAAGTTACTACATCATTTATTTATTTTTAGGCAATATATAGATAGTTCGTCCGTTAAGCTATCGTCAGATGTTTCACTATATATATTAAACAGCTACATGATTCTGATTAGAGTAAGCTAAATAATTTATATATACAAATAAAATTCAGAATATAATTAAAATAAATTTAGAACTTCAACTCTTCATTTCCGTATTCATGCTACATGTTTCAGTTTACAATAATCAACGTGTCAGTTGTGTACCTGATATTGGAAGCAAAAGAAAAGTGAGATCAGCAGAAATTCAGTAGCATACAACAACAGCGACACCCAGCAACCAGCAATGAGAAACCAGTGAAGGATTTTAAAACTCAAGATAAAAATTCAGAAACACCAACAACAATCAACGGACAGAAGCCAAGGGAATCTTTTCAGATTTGAAAGACTAATTGATGTTCAACCCTTAATTTCTGAATCCGTATATCAGAATATTTAAATTATATATCAGGTGTATACTATTCTTCTCTTGAATTTCCAGAATGTTTTTCTTTTTATTTTTGGAGTCTTAGTATTTTCGGAATTTCTCTCTCTCTTAAAATTCAGCTCCCTTTTTTTCTCTCTCCCTATCTTCCTCTTCTTTCTGTCTCTCTCTTCTTCTCTTTCTCTTTTCTCTCCTTTTTTAAAAATCTGATCAAGTTTCTTATTTATTTCCCATCCCAAACTCTTTAATCAATTAATAAAACCACCACTTTCTCCTACCAAACCCACTACTACATAAAAAATACAATTATTATTTATTTAAACAACTTTTCTTGAGCCCCGCAATCCCACTATGTCTTGTTCCCCATGCTTACATTAAACAAATACATTATTCCCTCCAATTATGTCTTGTCCCCCATGCTTAATTATTTTAATATTATTTTAATCCTAATTGACAGAGCACTCAAAATAAATAATTGTTCAGAATTTTAATTCCAAAAATACCCCTCTAACTTTACTGAAATTACCATTTTACCCCTGAACGTACTGCAAATTATCAAACTACCCCCATCAGCTATAACCAATTCACCTAATTAATTTCAACCAAAATACAGCAAATATGACCAATTTCTAAACAATTTTCAACAACAAATTCAAAGAAACAACTAAAATTATTTTGATTGAACAATATTTTTTAACAACAAACAAACCTACTTTCAGATTCAACAAACCTACTTTCAGATTCAACAACAACAACAACAAACAAGTATATTCAAATTTCTAAATTCAATAATCATTTGAACTTAAAATTAAATCTAACAACATTACAACCAACAATTTCTATATTAAACTAAACAAGATCATGAAACAAACTGAAAAAATAATCAAAATGATAAACAACAAACAAGAAAATCAAACTTATACTAATTTCGGATTCAAGAACAATCAAACAAAGTATGGACATAAATGAAAAGATTCAACAACAACAACAAACAAGTTTTATTCAAATTCGAATTAAGCTTAAACAAAACAAATAAACATATTCAAATCCCTAAACTTCAAATAATCAATTGATCTTTTTAAATTAAATCCAACAAAATTATAACAAAGATACATTGAATCAAAAAAATTAAAAACCAAAACATAACTGCACATTAAATTATTGAAAAAACGAACTTCAAACAAAATGAACACGAATTAAATCTATTTTAAACAACAAACAACGGATTCAAGCGATTTAAACTAACACTCTTCTATATTAAAATTAAATCCTTTTAAATTAATAAAACAAACTGAAAAATAATTAATTGAATCTTCAACTTAAATATAGCAACATTATAATTAAGCTAATCAATTTCTACCTAAAAATAAACAAGAAAAATGAATGAAAACAAACTGAAAAAATAAAAATAAAAACGATGAACATGAAATTAATATCAAACATATTTGATTTCAAATCCGAAAAATATCAAACAAATTACGGACAGAAACGAAACTTAAACCAACTAACCGGATCGGAACGACGAAGAACTTGAATGAAAACAAATCCGTTCGGAAGCGATTATCGCACCTTGACTGCCAACGACCTAACGGATCTTGAAATTCAACGACAAACTCACCTTCCCTTTAACCTTGACGACCTCAAAACAACAAACGAAGACCTCGACGGAAGCTCGAATAAATGAAATGGTGGCAGCAAAACAGCTGAAGCAAAACAACTGCTCGTCGTGGCAGCAACACCGCAGCAGAAGGGAGGCGCTAGGGGCATCGACCAACAGCCATGGGATTTGTTTGGACGTGATGGAGCTGCTGGGAAACGACTGAAGAAGATGAAGTAGTGGCAGTGTGATGGAGCAGCAGCAGTAGCATGAAGCAGTTAGCTGCAACACGAATCAGTAGCAGCAAGCGAGGAGAAGAAGACGCAGCAACAGTGGTAGCGGAGCAGAAGAAGCAACATCGACGAGCTTGCAACTCATCCATGGTCAGCAGCGACGGGCTGGAAATTTAGGTGGTCGTCCGACATGGTCGTGGTGGACGTGAGGACTGTGGTTGTTTGGGTTTGCTGGAGGGGTCGTTTGAGAAGGTGAAGCAGCAACGATGGCTTCTTGAGACGCGGCAACGATGTTCGTTGACGGGCTGCTTCAAGTGGTCGACGGAGCTGTTCGTCGTCGATGGCTGGGGCTCGGCGGATGGTGGTGCGATGAAGACGACGCAGCAGGGGTGGCGGGGCAGCCATGGATGACTTGTTTGGAGCTTGAAGAAGAAGAAAGAAAAAGAGGGGGGTGGCGGATGGGTAGTGTTTTAGGTTTTGTTTTTTTAGGGTTTTTGGGTTTTTTGTTTTGTTTTGTGTAAGATAGGGGGTGTTGGGTATTTGGGTTATGGACCGGGTCGACCCGGTTTGAAATGGACCGGGTCATGGGGAAGGTTGGGTATTTTTTTGGGCTTGTGGCTTGAATTTGAAGAAGAGCCCAATTTCGATTTTCTTTATATTTTTGCTCTCTTTTCTTCTTTTATTTGGGTATTTTTTGGGCTTGTGGCTTGAATTTGAAGAAGAGCCCAATTCCGATTTTCTTTATATTTTTGCTCTCTTTTCTTCTTTTATTTTTCTAAAACTAAATTCTAAAAATCCTTAAATTATTATTAAGTTATAAAAGCGCAAATTAACTCCCAATAGCAATTAACACATAATTAAGTAATAATTAAGCATAAAATTGTACATTTGGACATTAAATGCTAAAAATGCAAAAGATGCCTATTTTTGTAATTTTTAATTTTTGTAAAACAAACTTAATTATTAACAATTGTAGAATTAAATCCTACATGCAAAATGCGACATATTTGTTTATTTTTTATTAATTTAACAAATAAACATGCACAGACAAATACAAATAATTATCCAAAAATGTCACAAAAATTCTCAAAATTGCACACCAAGGAAAATCGTTTTATTTTGAATTATTTGGGAGTAATTCTTTCATAGGGCAAAAATCACATGCTTACAGCTGCCCCTCTTTGCCCGAAGACACGAAGGGTTTTCGTGCAAAGATAAAGTGAGTGATTTTTGCCCATCCGAGTACTCCGTGTGAAACATTTTTTTGAAGAAAAAAAAAATTTAACCGAACCTTTGCTTCAAAGGTTTCCTACATATCCCTGGCTAAAAGGGAATCAGGTTAATGTAGTTCGGGAAGTTTTGGTAGCCGGGACTACCATGGTACTGCAATGTTACTGCTGTTGCATGCTACTTTTACTTGTTTGCTCACCTCCTTATTACACCATGCTTAAAAGAAAAATCAAGAAGTTAGGCTAGACTACGGATTACAAGATCCCACCTATCTTCCATTTGTTCTTGATGCCTTGCTTTCTTGTCGGCTTGCGTCGATTCCGGTGCTTCTTTCTTCCGAGAACTGACGGGGGGTAATACCGACCTTTTGCTACTCTGAATACCAATTCTCACTGTCTGGTTCGGTCCGCTGGAGATATGACTTTCTTCATTTAGGCTTTGTTATGCGGGGCATAATTCAATGTTCACAGGCCGCTTCTTTCAAGTCCCTTTTGACTCATGCGCTTGATTTTGCGGTGGGATCTCTTGTTGCAACCTTCTGCTTTCCGGTGCTGGGGATTTTTATTGTTTCCCGCTGGGGATTCCTGTTGGATTCTTCTGCTTTACTGACTTGCAATGTATTCCTCTATTATATGGGTGGGCTCCCAACTTCAACCAACAACTTTGAAAATAAATTCGCCATTCCTTTCTTCAGGCCGGCTCCTGACTTCATCAACAACTTTGAAAAATAAAACGCCTTTCCTTTCTTCAGGCGGGCTCCTGACCTCAACAACAACTTTGAAAATAAAGCGTCATTCCTTTCTTCAAGCGGGCTCCTGACTTCAACAACAACTTTGAAAATAAAATGTCATTCCTTTCTTTAGGCTGACGTGATTTCAACAACTTTTAAAAAATAAAACGCCTTTCCTCTCTTCAGGCGGGCTCCTGACCTCAACAACAACTTTGAAAATAAAATGCCATTCCTTTCTTTAGGCTGGCGAGATTTCAACAACTTTTAAAAATAAAACGCCTTTCCTTTCTTCAGGCGGGCTCCTAACCTCAACAACAACTTTGAAAATAAAATGTCATTCCTCTCTTCAGGCGGGCTCCTGACCTCAACAACAACTTTGAAAATAAAATTCCATTCCTTTCTTTAGGCTGGCGAGATTTCAACAACGTTTAAAAATAAAACGCCTTTCCTTTCTTCAGGCGGGCTCCTGACCTCAACAACAACTTTGAAAATAAAATGTCATTCCTCTCTTCAGGCGGGCTCCTGACTTCAACAACAACTTTTGAAAATAAAATGCCATTCCTTTCTTTAGGCTGGCGAGATTTCAAAAAAATAAAATGCCTTTCCTCTCTTCAGGCGGGCTCCTGACCTCAAAACAACTTTGAAAATATAATGTCATTCCTCTCTTCAGGCGGGCTCCTGACTTCAATAACAACTTTGAAAATAAAATGCCATTTCTTTCTTTAGGCTGGCGATATTTCAATAACTTTTAAAAATAAAACGTCTTTCCTTTCTTCAGGCGGGCTCCTGATTTCAACAACAACTTTGAAAATAAAATCCTATTCGAGGGCGGATGAACCCAAAATATCCTATTCAATGGCGGATGAACCCAAAATATCCTATTCGAGGGCGGATGAACCCAAAATATCCTATTCGAGGGCGGATGAACCCAAAATATCCTATTCGAGGGCGGATGAACCCCAAATATCTTCAACTTAAATGTAAAGACTGAAATGTATTCCAAATTCAAAACTTGAAATTTAAATTGCCATTCTACAGGTGGGCTCCTGACTTCTTCAACTTAAAATTTAACAACCTCCGTTCTACAGGCGGGCTCCTGACTTCAACAATTTCTTAAATTTTAACACCTCCATTCTCCAGGCGGACTCCTGACTTCAACTCTAATATTTTTAAAAATAAATCAAGCTCCTTTCGAGTTTTGGATAAAGATTCATCGGACTAAGATTTGATATCTCAGGAGAAAATTTCATCAGACTAGGACTTTTATCCTAGGAGGAAAATGTAAAGATCAAAGGTTTGAGAAACTTACCTTTGTAATTCCTTTTTTTTCTTTTCTTTTTCTCTTGCGCTCCTTTGTTCCTGTTTCAACTCTCAAACAAAGAAAATTTTATCAGTTTTTAAAATGGTGGCCGATTTGTGGCCTTGCTAGGGATGATTTTCTCCTTTAAAAGCTCGTGTTGTCTTTCCCCGAGACTGCTGGGGATAACACGGATGGGGAATTATTTACTTACCTGTTGGGAATAATATTATTGGGGAATATCCTTTCTTCCCCTTTTCTCTAAAACTACCTCCTTCAAAACTTTTCTCTCTCAACATTGCTGGGGATAAAATGTTATCAGCCGGGGATAACGCTGTTGAGGATAACACTGCTGGGAGATTTTGATTCCTTCAAAACTAGTGCTTCACTCTTCTGAAGGCTGCTGGGAATGATATTGGCCTTTTGCTTTTTCCGAGCACAAGTTTCATCCTTTTGTTCTGTCCACTGGAGAACAACTTCCTTTATTAAAACTTCTTATGCTGGGGGTAAAACTAGTTCAAAGACCACTTCCCTTGAGACTGGTGCTATCTTTATTCTTCCCCGAATGGGTATCTGACTTCCAAAAAATTTTCTAAATGAAAGGAAAATTTTCTGCCCCAGTTTGACAATCTCCCTTGTGGCATGCCTTTCCGCCATCAATGCCATTTCCTTTTAAGATTTGACTGTGGTGGTTGGTTGTGATACTCCTACTGGGGATGACTTTTCCCTTTCTCCTTCCCTGCTCTGCGTTACAAAAACTTGTTGGGGATGATATTATTTGCTGGGAATGATCCCTTTCTGCTGGGGATATCCCTCTTCTTTTGTGGCATAGTTCGAAAACTGTCATTTTCCCGACCTTTTAGTCTCGCATGAATTTCCCAAATCATGCTCATTGCTCTTATTGATTTGTCCACGGGCCTTAGCCTTGAGGTTTAATAACCTTTGATTTCGGCAAGGATATCCCTCTTGACACTCGTCAATCCTTTTGTCAATCTCCTTTTGCTGGGGATATCTTTCTTGATACTGGCCTCGCGCTTGTTCCTTCCTGACTTAGACCATTTGGATCTTCTAATCAGATCTGGTCTTGCCTAATTGGAAAGCTGATGACAAATTTTGAAGTCATTTCTCACTTGTTCTGACCAAACAGACTCTACTGGGGAATTTTCTATGAAAGGAGAAAGATAACAAAAAGGGAACCGAATAAAAGACAAAGGAAGATGACTCTTTAACAAGAGAAACTATAAATAAAAATCTATCAAACGCAGATACCGACTCTAATGGTCATGACATGCGCATATGGCCTATCATCTACCATCAATCGTCTTTCAAGATCTTCATTTGGCGATTCCCCATCTGATTCTCAATCTTATTCGACTTGTAGTGCCCGAAGGGTTTTCACTATCAAGCCTCTCTCATTTTATTTTATTTTTCTCAGCTTTCATCGCCTTATGGTATCCGTGAAGATTTTCACCGACAAGACTCTCTCATTTGTATCACTTTCCAGCTGGGAATTTGGAGTGTTGCCGGTATGATTCTCTCTGCTGGGGATTAGAGTCCCTTCTGCTGTGGAACAGAGTGTTATGTTCACCGGTAAGACTCTCATTTGTATGACTTGGCATCTTTTGCAGACTGATCAGAAGGTCTTTCTTTGGACCATAATGTGGGTTTTTGGATAGGCTAGAAAGAAAGGGTATTAAAGGCTCAAAAACAAATCAATTTGAGGTTCAAAATTATAACCTTCGGAACCATATTTGTTTACAACAAGCGCAACCCTTGCCCTAGTTTCTTGCTTGGGGATTATTTATTTTTATTTTTTTAATTTTTTAACACCATGACCGAGCCGTGAGGCGCCTACGTATCCTCTTTGAGGAATCAGGTCGAACGTAGTTCCCAATTCCTCCGTTTTCTTCTGACTTTCTTTTGTTTTTTGTTATCATTTTTCTTTTCTTTTCTTTTTTTTGTTTTTGTTGAACGTATTCTTTTTGTGTTTTTTTTTTCTTTTTCTTTTTCTTTTCTTATCTTTTTATGTTTGTGTTTCTACTCTTTGCTACTGACTCCGAAAGAGGGGTATGAAAGAAAACAAATAAGGCTCAAAGGGTTAACCAAGGAGAAAGTGTTTAGATAGCAGAATAAAATGCCTTCGTCATTCCAATCTTCAAAACACGCCAAGCACAAACAACACCATTAAATATTCGCCACATCTTCTGATTATGCCGGACTTGATAACCATATGCATACATTTGCCTTTTTCTTTTGTCATTTTTAAAGCACCGTTGGGCAATACTCTCACTTGATTTTATGGTTTTTCTTTATGTTTTATTTGCCCCAGTTCCACATGACTCGAGCTCCGAATAATCTCAAACCGTCTTTATTCCTTTTAAATGTTCTGATCACCTCCCAATAGTTTTATGATTATCTTTTAAGATTAGGCCCAAACTGTGTGCGCATGTCATGTCACCAGAATTGGCGCTGAACCAAAATGATAAAAGGACCAAACAAAAAGATGACTGGAAATAATAAAAGACCGGATTAGATTACCGGTGAAATGGTTTGGATAACAAAACAAATGAAACAAACCAGAATAAAATCCTAAAACAGCCTGGACAAAACTTAAACAAACCGCTATGACAAAATGGAAAGATAAGAAAGTTTGACGCAAGACAATATCCGAATTACAACCCTAATAATCTGGAGAACAGAAATGACAACAAAATAAACCATCAAAAGCTTCTCTCTTGCTAACCAAGGAACGAAGCGCCCTCCCAATTATCAAATCTGGCATCTTAGCCACTGAGCTTTGAATCAATACTGCCAAGACCATTACTAGCTTCAACATCATCAACATCCGTCAACAAGTTCTCGATAGTGTTCGAGTGCTCCATGTCACTGTTATTGATCACAATCCGCCCTTTTTGGATCATTTTTTCTACTTCCCTTTTCAGATTACGACAGCTCTCAATGTTGTGCCCTCTGACATTGGAGTGGTATGCGCATCGTGCTGCCGGATCAAAGTTTCTTGCACGTGGATCTGGAGTATATGCGGGGAGCGGCTCAATCAAGCCAGCATGCCTTAACCTTTCAAACAGACTTGCATAAGATACTCCGATAGGGGTGAGAGCCTTTCCTCGTTTCAACAACCTCTCATTCCTAAATGCTTGATTGGGCCGGAAACCTGATCCAGGGGGCTTCCGATAGGCTTGTGAGGGTGGATAGGACTTCTGTGGAGCTGGGTATTTGGAAAGTGAAGCATGTCTTTGGGAGTCTCGTGGAGAGAAGTAGTGTCGAGGAGGGGAGTAGCGTTGACGAGTGATGGAGCTCCTCGGGTAGCTGGGAAAGCTGCCATAAGTGGGTTGGGATGGAGAGTATGGGGGATCTTCCGTTATGGTATTGGGTGCTTGGGTAATGACAGAGTTCAAGAAGCTTGGCGGTGGAGGGGGTGGTACTTTCCCAGTAATCCATGCCTGATACATGTCTGCCACATGTTATCTCAGCATTTTCACTTCTTCTACCAACCCGTTGATCTGTTCGACCAGTTGTTGTCGGTCATCAGTACCGACCCACTTGGTTCTGAGGTTCTGAGTCATTGTCCTTTGACTTTGCTTTGCGGGGAGGGGTTACCACAACCAACCACTTTTCTATATATGAACAACAGCAAAGTGAAGTCATCACGTTAGTGTTAGGGCATTTGACAGATAATCATATATCAGAGATACAATGCCCCTAAGCAGTTAGACCGTTTTATCACGCATTCACTTCAGTTACGTGCGTCGTTCCGGCTTCTTGTAATTGTGCCTCTTTGAAAATCTCCCACACTTTCCTTTATATATATATATATATTTCAGTGGTGGTCGAATCTTATGGAGATTGCCTACGTATCATGACCCCGCATGAATCAGACCTTGCGTAGTTCGGACCAATAAAAGATAAACAATAATAAACATTTTTTTTCACAATTTTCATATTAAAACAAACTGGGTTTCAAAGGTTTGAAGATGACCTACAAACTCGAAAATCAAACAGCCCACATATTCTAATCAAAAGATTTACAAACTCCAAAACAAATGGCCAACTTCCTTTCTCCGTTTGACAAATGCAACCAAACGGTTATTTTTGCAAATGTGGCCCCTTCCAAATTTCACATGAATTTTGAGGTCGGGGAGAATTATTTTATGACACTTTACAAACTCGTCCATTCTTTTACTAAAATAGCCTTTCGACAACTGAAAGATACTCTAAGGCTATTTCGGCAAGAACGGTTTAAGACGCGGCCGAAGCTGGCTCAGCTTATTTTTGATTAAAAATCCAAATGGTATTCACCTGACCGCTGACTCTTTGTTTTTTTTTCAAATTACAATAAAAACCTGGTGTTGCAAACACGGCCCTTCAGCGCCTCGGGGACGAAGATTTTTAAGGCTGTGTGGGTCAACTGGACCAAATCTAAAACAATGACCCAAAGGTGGCTGTTTATGCAAAGTTAGCCCTCCGGCGTCCCTTTCGGGAACATTCAGCTATTTTTTGTCAAAACAGCATCACCCGACTTATTTATGACTTTTTTTATCGTTTTTCAAAAATAGAAAACTCAATATTGCAAACACGACCTTTCAACGCCTCGGGGACGAAGATTTTTAAGGTTGTGTGGGTCAACTGGACCAAATCTTAAAAAATGACCCAAAGGTGGCTATTTATGCAAAGTCAGCCTTCCGGCGTCCCTTTCGGGAACATTCGGCTATGTTTTGACAAAACAGCGTCACCAGACTTCTTTATGACAAAATTAAAATTTTGACATGTTTTTTATTTATTTGTTTGTTTTTGGCTATTTTAGTTCATTCATTTTTAGCAGCAAATATCAAACCCACTTTCAAAGCACGACTCTTTTCCTTTTCGATTTTGGGCATTTTCATAAAAATAAAAAAAAACTATTTTAAAAATAAGACCCTTTTTTTTTTCTTTTTCATTTTTCATGGCAAGACAAACTATTTTCCTTTTCTATTTTTTGAAAACAAGACAGAACAACGACTTTTTTTTCTATTTTTCCTTTGCTTTTAGTAAAACAAATTAATACAACATTTTTTTTTATTTTCTCAAAATTTCGGCAGAGTTCGACAGTATTTGGACATTGTTATTTTTTCAAAACAGAAGAGTAACTCTATACACTGCTATTTCCCTTTCTTTCTCTTTTTTTTTTTTTTTAATTTTTCCCAATATTCAAAAACCGGACATCATGCAAGTCCAAAGCAAATAAATGCACAAGCAGTGAGTAGGATGCATCAGAATGGTCTTTTCTATTTCGGGCTGCTATTCCTAAACGGACTCAACCCCTGTGTTGAGTCCCCTAAGTCAAAAAATGCACATGATGCAGATAAGCGTTCCTAAGGGATCCGGCATGAAGTTGAGTTATTCTAGGTTCAGAACCTAGGTGTTTGTTCTAGACTTGGCTTACCCGAGCGGACAGCTCGAGCCGGGGGGGGCAGCGTACCGGGAATACAGAAGTTTCACCGGCTTAGCAACTTGTCCGAACCTCGTTCTAAATTGGGATTTGACACTATATAGAAAAGAAGTCGTACGAAGTACACCCTTCTTCATGATTTAGAAGACTCAGAGAGGAGATGAGTTTCGGCACAGTTTATATACAGTTCACGTAATATCAAAGCGGTAAAAGGCAACCAATTAGCACATTAAGCCAAAACATGTAACAAAATCAAATAAAACCAAATATAACAATTTATATAAGCTCGAATTTCTAATCCTGAACCAGTGGTTCTGGGTCAATTTTGTCCCCAGCAGAGTCGCCAGAGCTGTCACACCTCCTTTTTCAATCCTCGCGAGGGGTGAAGGAGTTTTTCCAATTAAAGGACAATCGAAACGAGATTTGTTTCTTTATTTCAGAGTCGTCACTTGGGAGATTTAGGGTGTCCCAAGTCACCAATTTAATCTCGAATCGAGGAAAAGAATGACTTTGTATTACAGTCCGCGAACCAGAAATCCGGATAAGGAATTCTGTTAACCCGGTAGAAGGTGTTAGGCATTCCCGAGTTCCGTGGTTCTAGCACGGTCGCTCAACTGTCATATTAGGCTTATTTATCTGATTTTATACAATTATGAGCTCATATGCAAATTTTAACTCTTTACCGCTTTTATTATATTTTTAAAGGAATGTGAACATCGTTTAAAAAATATGTCTTTGGATTGCGTCACATGAAATGCACCCGCAATCTGGAACATATTTTATTCAATATTTTGGGATTTGGATTTGGGTCGCATGAAATGCACACCCGAGTTTAAGAAGGTAAGATTATTAAAATGCGCCTAAAGAGTCTAACGCGTTATTATCTTTGGGAAAGGCAGTGAAATTTACTAAACAATCCATCCCGAATTCTAAATATTCAATTAAACATTTATTGAGGGCCCCACAATTGGTGCGTTTTATTGGGCGAGACTCATCTCATTTATTTTTAAAGGACAATCCTAAAATGTCTACATTTTTCTCTATTAAATTTGTCTCTACAAAATGAAAGAGAAAATGTCTTAATTTATTTACATGCTTGAGTTATTATAGTTGGGTTTCGAATATGATTCATGAAATCTAAAAAATGATGCAAACAGGACGGTCTGTTGCCAATGCGGGCCCAGGCCCAACGTGTATGGCATAAACTGGACCTGGGTCATCTTATTCACATGTTACTACCTAATTACATTATACTAGGCATATTCACAGTTTGTCAAATTAAAAAAAAACTTAGGAATCTAATTTTAGTTCTAAACCATTTACATGCTGAAATTAACCAATAGTATTTAACTAAACAATATTCCTACAAGTTCCAAAATGGTCTATTCGCTTGATGAACTAACGTGCTTTTTGAGACATGGTAATCATCCAACAATAACGAATTAACTAGACGAAGTTACTACATCATTTATTTATTTATTTTTAGCCAATATATAGATAGATCGTCCATTAAGCTATCGTCAGATGTTTCACTATATATATTAAACAGCTACATGATTCTGATTAGAGTAAGCTAAATAATTTATATATACAAATAAAATTCAGAATATAATTAAAATAAATTTAGAACTTCAACTCTTCATTTTCGTATTCATGCTACATGTTTCAGTTTACAATAATCAACGTGTCAGGTGTGTACCTGATATTGGAAGCAAAAGAAAAGTGAGATCAGCAGAAATTCAGTAGCATACAACAACAACGACACCCAGCAACCAGCAATGAGAAACCAGTGAAGGATTTTAAAACTCAAGATAAAAATCCAGAAACGCCAACAACAATCAACGGACATAAGCCAAGGGAATTTTTTCAGATTTGAAAGACTAATTAATGTTCAACCCTTAATTTTTGAATCCGTATATCAGAATATTTAAATTGTATATCAGGTGTATACTATTCTTCTCTTGAATTTCCAGAATGTTTTTCTTTTTATTTTTGGAGTCTTAGTATTTTCGGAATTTTTTTCTCTCTTAAAATTCAGCTCCCTTTTTTTCTCTCTCCCTATCTTCCTCTTCTTTCTGTCTCTCTCTTCTTCTCTTTCTCTTTTCTCTCCTTTTTTAAAAATCTGATCAAGTTTCTTATTTATTTCTCATCCCAAACCCTTTAATCAATTAATAAAATCACCACTTTCTCCTACCAAACCCACTACTACATAAAAAATATAATTATTATTTATATAAACAACTTTTCTTGAGCCCCGCAATTCCACTATGTCTTGTTCCCCATGCTTACATTAAACAAATACATTATTCCCCATTATGTCTTGTCTCACATGCTTGATTATTTTAATATTATTTTAATCCTAATTGACAGAGCACTCAAAATAAATAATTGTTCAGAATTTTAATTCCAAAAATACCCCTCTGACCTTACTAAAATTACCATTTTACCCCTGAATGTACTGCAAATTACCAAACTACCCCCATCAGCTATAACCAATTCACCTAATTAATTTCAACCAAAATACAGCAAATATGACCAATTTCTAAACAAATTTCAACAACAAATTCAAAGAAACAACTAAAATTATTTTGATTGAACAATATTTTTTAACAACAAACAAACTTACTTTCAGATTCAACAACAACAACAACAAACAAGTATATTCAGATTTCTAAATTCAATAATTATTTGAACTTAAAATTAAATCTAATAACATTACAACCAACAATTTCTATATTAAACTAAACAAGATCATTAAACAAACTGAAAAAATAATCAAAATGATAAACAACAAACAAGAAAATCAAACTTATACTAATTTTGGATTCAAGAACAATCAAACAAAGTATGGACATAAATGAAAAGATTCAACAACAACAACAAACAAGTTTTATTCAAATTCGAATTAAACTCGAATTAAGCTTAAACAAAATAAATAAACATATTCAAATCACTAAACTTCAAATAATTAATTGATCTTTTTAAATTAAATCCAACAAAATTATAACAAAGATACATTGAATCAAAAAAATTAAAAACCAAAACATAACTGCACGTTAAATTACTGAAAAAACGAACTTCAAACAAAATGAACACGAATTAAATCTATTTTTAACAACAAACAACGGATTCAAGCGATTTAAACTAACACTCTTCTATATTAAAATTAAATCCTTTTAAATTAATAAAACAAACTGAAAAATAATTAATTGAATCTTCAACTTAAATCTAGCATCATTATAATTAAGCTAATCAATTTCTACCTAAAAATAAATAAGAAAAATGAATGAAAACAAACTGAAAAAATAAAAAAACGATGAACATGAAATTAATATCAAACATATTTGATTTTAAATCCGAAAAATATCAAACAAATTACGGACAGAAACGAAACTTAAACCAACTAACCGGATCGGAACGACGAAGAACTTGAATGAAAACAAATCCGTCCAGAAGCGATTATCGCACCAAGACTGCCAACGACCTAACGGATCTTGAATTCAACGACAAACTCACCTTCCCTTTAACCTTGACGACCTCAAAACAACAAACGATGACCTCGACGGAAGCTCGAATAAATGAAATGGTGGCAGCAAAACAGCTTAAGCGAAACAACTGCTCGTCGTGGCAGCAACACAGCAGCAGAAGGGAGGCGCTAGGGGCATCGACCAACAGCCATGGGATTTGTTTGGACGTGATGGAGCTGCTGGGAAACGACTGAAGAAGATGAAGTAGTGGCAGCGTGATGGAGCAGCAGCAGCAGCACGAAGCAGTTAGCAGTAGCACGAAGCAGTAGTAGCAAGTGAGGAGAAGAAGACGCAGCAACAGTGGTGGCGGAGCAGAAGAAGCAACAGCGACGAGCTTGCAACTCGTCCATGGTCAGCAGCGACGGGCTGGAAGTTCAGGTGGTCGTCCGACATGGTCGTGGTGGACGTGAGGACTGTGGTTGTTTGGGTTTGCTGGGAGGGGTCGTTTGAGAAGGTGAAGCAGCAGCGATGGCTTCTTGAGACACGGCGACGATGTTCGTTGACGGGCTGCTTCAAGTGGTCGACGGAGCTGTTCGTCGTCGATGGCTGGGGCTCGACGGATGGTGGTGCGATGAAGACGACGCAACAGGGGTGGCGGGGAAGCCATGGATGGCTTGTTTGGAGCTTGAAGAAGAAGAAAGAAAAAGAGGGGGGTGGCAGATGGGTAGTGTTTTAGGTTTTGGTTTTTTAGGGTTTTTTGGTTTTTTGTTTTGTTTTGTGTAAGATAGGGGGGTGTTAGGTATTTGGGTTATGGACCGGGTCGACCCGATTTGAAATGGACCGGGTCATGGGGAAGGTTGGGTATTTTTTTGGGCTTGTGGCTTGAATTTGAAGAAGAGCCAAATTTCAATTTTCTTTATATTTTTGCTCTCTTTTCTTCTTTTATTTTTCTAAAACTAAATTCTAAAAATCCGGGCTTGTGACTTGAATTTGAAGAAGAGCCCAATTCCGATTTTCTTTATATTTTTGCTCTCTTTTCTTCTTTTATTTTTCTAAAACTAAATTCTAAAAATACTTAAATTATTATTAAGTTATAAAAGCGCAAATTAACTCCCAATAACAATTAACGCACAATTAAGTAATAATTAAGCATAAAATTGTACATTTGGACATTAAATGCTAAAAATGCAAAAGATGCCTATTTTTGTAATTTTCAATTTTTGTAAAACAAACTTAATTACTAACAATTGTAGAATTAAATCCTACATGCAAAATGCGACATATTTTTGTATTTTTTATTAATTTAACAAATAAACATGCACAGACAAATATAAATAATTATCCAAAAATATCACAAAAATTCTCAAAATTGCACACCAAGGAAAATCGTTTTATTTTGAATTTTTTGGGAGTAATTCTTTCATAGGGCAAAAATCACGTACTTACAGTGCCACCCCATATCGAGGAGTGCATTCCCCTGCCGTGTGATATTTCGATTTCAAAATTGAAAAACCTACATCTACACCAGGCCGATGTGAGCCTATGTATCGATACATCTGTTTGATAACCAACGATGAACTCGAGCAGGTAAAGAAAGATTGAAACTGGGGTGACAAAGATGCGGTGATCCCCTCCCTGAAGAGGACATCACTACCCATAAGGCAGGGTACTTAAGCGTGTACACCTATCCATTTACGCTAGGCCCTATAGATCCAACTCTGGGTTCCGTAGATCCAATTATTCTCGACTTCTTCCAACGATACCAAGTGACGCTTGGCCAGATCTACCCTTCGTTCTGGTGAATTGTTCACTTGATCAGATTCTTTTCGAGCCACGTCAAGGGGATGCCTTTCACTCTTGACCATTTAATCAGGCTGTACAGTCCTCGACTATACCGAGGTGGCTTGATAAAACTACAGCGCCGATCCTCGAAATTTCTCTTCTCCAGCATCGATGAGGATAAAGACCGAGGATGGATGGGCCGGTTTGTTCGAGTCAGGACCTCCAACTTGATTCCTGACGAGAGGATGCCATTCCCCGAGGAATGGAACATGAAACATAAGTACATGGCGACTTTATACCTTGCTTCCCCTTTTCTTTCATGATTTTATCTTTTTCTCGATATGACCCTTCGCCGATGGTGCAACTGTCACTTGGTTTCCCAGGGCAGTCCCAAACCTCGAGGGTTGATTCGCAAACTGGCCTCTACTTCTTCATATGCGGAGCGCTACTGGTGCGATTTAGCTAAGGGCCGATGGGAGGCAAAAAAGCACGGTGAGTTTTCTTGTTTGCTTACTTGTGTTCCTCAACGCAATACTTTCTTCATTTCTATGCAGGCCTCGGAGAAGCTACTAAAATGTGGCCACCTCCACCTGGTGAAGAAGAGATATCAAAGCCTCCCAAAGAAAATAAGAGAAAGAGGGGTCGCCCGTAAATACGCCGAAGCGGAAGAAAAACACGGTTTGAAATCCTAAGGCCGATATTGTGGCCTTATCTCCAGAAATGGCCCAA
This sequence comes from Nicotiana sylvestris, assembly GCF_000393655.2. NCBI lineage: Eukaryota > Viridiplantae > Streptophyta > Magnoliopsida > Solanales > Solanaceae > Nicotiana > Nicotiana sylvestris. The sequence continues at coordinate 18,319,344 of NC_091065.1, forward strand.
CGCCTCCTGGAACAGGAAGAAGAAGAAGATGACGACTGCCTATTGGTAGCTTGTGAAAGAGGAAGCCCTGATGCTTCAAAGGCCGCTGAACCTGTGGTGGCAGAGGCGGTTTGGTCTCGAACCGAAGAAATTTCTGAGGGAAGCTCGAGCAAAGTCCCCGGGTCATCAGGTGAAAAAGGCGTGCCTTGACTCGGGGGATGCTTGGTGGATGAACTAGAAGATCCTAACCCCGAGACTCTTCAAACACAAGATAATATCCTAAGTGAACCACTTTGGGTAATCAACATAGACGATTCATCGCAAGTCCTGGTCTTTTGCGAGGGGCAACTCCGAGATGCCAAGGACATGGAGACTCTCGATATGGGAACGCGCCATGAATGGCATGATATCTTTTGAGAGTGCCTTGATGGGATCGAGGATGGAACCGACCTAGATGTTTCTTTCATTTTCGATGAGGCTCGACGGCTCTTCAAACAAGTAAGTATTTGTCCTTTGAAATCAGGCTTGTATTTTATCCTTGTTGTTCTGAATCTAACTTATCCCCTTTTTTGAAGGCCGTCATGCTTCGTAAGAAAACATTCTCCAAGTCTCGAGCCGAGCTTAAGAAGATCTCGAAAGAAAGGGACATTCTTAAAATCCTCCACGTCAAGAAAGAGGGGGAGATCAACGATCTCCGAATTGAGTTGACGAAGGCTTCTCAAGAACGGACCGAGCTCGTTGAAAAGGTAATATAGCCTTTGAAGTTCTGTTGTGTATGTGCTTATTTTGACGACTAATACTTCAATTATGCAGTTTCAACAGAAGGGCGAGTTGGTGGAGCAGCTTCGGGAAGAGCTGAAGTTGAAGGAGGCCGAGACCCTGAGGTGGAGGCAAGGCATGGACAGTCTCGCTTCTAAGAGAGAAACTCTTCGAGAGCAGCTGGATTTACTTGAACGCTAGTTTCAAAGAGTGAAGGAGGAGAGCCTAGCTCGAGGCAGCGAAATCGAGGAGCTTAAAGCTAAATCTGCTGCCGAACTAGCCAAAGCTAAATCTGACGCTGAGGCAATTGCATCTTCGTACCGAGCTGACGCCGAGGCAACCAACACCCCAACAAGAGAGATCTCTGTTGCAGGTGAAATCAAGTTATCATGTGAACTCGACCATGCCATGCAAAAGTCCCGTAGAGAGACCCTCGAGAAGGTGCATGCTCGCAATTTTGATTTCTCTGCCGACATTGAAAAGGCCAAGGCTTCGGAAGAAAAAGCTGTCACTTTACTTTCTAATGACGAGGTTTAGCCAGTGGCTCTGATAGTGGGGGAGACGAAGAAGAAGACCCTGAGGATGAGGCTCTTGAAGGCGCGCTCCCTGAGATGCAGCTGCCGAAGATGCAACCCCGAAGTAGTTTTAGGTTTCTTTTATTTTGTTTTTGTGTAAGGACTTATCGCGGGTATTGTAAATATTTTTTGTAAAATCGCCCTTGTAAATATAAGGTATCCTTTTGTTTTATCCTTGACTTGTGAAGAATTTTGTTCTCATTTGTGGGAGATTTCGATAATTCAAATAATCAGCTTGAGTACTGGTTTAGCCTCAGAACATAGTAAACCCTTAGGTTTTTATTTGATCAATATAATACCCTTTAGGGTTTCGTTAATCCTCGAGCTAAATCTAAATCTATTTGACGTGAGCTCGGGACATCGGAGTTCTCGAGTTTGAGTTGAGTGAGAACGGAATCTCGACCTCAATATGTTTTGGCCCTTAGGCCTTTTTTAATTGGCCCTTAGGCTCTTATACATCGGCCCTTAGGCTCTTTAAGTTGGCCTTTAGGCTCTTAGACATCGGCCCGTAGGCTCTTTAAGTTGGGCCGTTTCGGCCTCTAAAATGGCTATAATTTTTCCCTTTTTTTCGGCTAAAAGACTTAGTAAAAATTTTGTATGCCTTAGCATGTAGTTTTTGTACCTGTTGGATTTTTCAGAGTTCGACGTATCGGAACCTTATTAGTAATTTGTTTGTGTAAACATAATCGAATACCTCTTGAGGTTTTTCCAAAGGGTGATGTTTATCGAAGCCTTTAAATTATTCGAGGACTAAATTTATCAAAGCCCTTAGGTATTTCGAGGGATGAATTTATTGAAGCCCTTCATATTTTTCTTTTGTCGAGGGTAGCCTGATTTAACCAATTTTTCAATGTTTGAAGGCCTTTAATTTATGGTGGAAGTCGGACGTCTCCGAGCCGCATTATTTTGGTCGTAGCCTTTATATGACCGTAGTCTTAAATATGGCCATAACCTTCGGGTATGTCGCTTGGACTTGCTTCCTGATAACTTTTTGAACTTGTCCGAAGAGTTAGTCCACGAGTATATTGGCTCTGGCCTTTGTTTCGAGGGGATCCCTCTTTGAGGTCTTATAGGTCCAAGTTTTTGACGACTCGGATGTATTGACCGTCAATGACAGTCCCCAAGTATTTCGAGGTGTTTTGGCCCTTGAGTCGCTTCCCGTATGATTGTAAGTGTAGAGCTCGTATGATAGTAAACTTTTTTGAGATACAAAGTGTTTTTGATATAACCGAAATACTTCTTTAAATAATTGATCTATGCGTACATGTTTTGCTGTCGGGGCTCGACTATTCTATATGGACACGGTTCATTTGACTGTTTGGCCCATTACAAAGTTATCCTATCGAGTCCCTCTTAGGCGTGAAGTATTTTTCCCAAAAATATAACCTCCGAGGGTGATGCCCCCCAGTATTCGAGGTTGATTGAAAAGAATCCTTGGATACTGTTGAGTTCTCCTTAGGTAGCACATAATTGTTCCAACATTAAAAACCTTGCCGGTAAAACCCATTTGGGACAAAATCCGATCTAAGGGAAAAAGAGTGCAACACATGCTTTAAAACCTAAGGCCTTCATGTGAAAAGGGGTGTCTTCGAGATCGCGTGCCTTCGAAAGCTTCGATCGAAAGATCTATAATAAGTTAGTTTTAAACTTAAACGGACAAAAGGATAAATTCATGCCTTAGCAGTAGTATTGCTTGAGTAACGACATGTTCCAATTGTTTGGCAGTTGTTGGCCTTCCATTGTGCTAAGTTTGTAAGATCCTTTACCGACAACTCCGAGGACTCGGTACGGTCCTTCTCAATTCGGGCCTAGTTTCCCTTCATTTGTGTCTCGAGTATTGAGGGTGACTTTCCGTAGGACTAAATCCCCTATTCTAAAATATCGAAGGGTGGTTCTTCTATTGTAGTATCTCTCGATCCTTTGTTTTTGCACGACCGACCGAACAAGCGCCACTTCTCATTTTTCATCTAACAACTTGAGGCTAGCATTCATGGCCTCATGGTTTGACTCCTTCGTTGCATGTCAAAATCTGGCGCTGGGTTCCCCGACCTCGACAGGGATTAGGGCCTCAGAGCCATATATTAGAGAAAATAAGGTGGCCCCCGTGCTAGACTTCAATGTTGTCCGATATGCCCAAAGGACCTCGGGTAAAACTTCTCTCCATTTTCCCTTTGCATCGTTTAACCTTTTCTTTAGGTTTTGAATGATAGTTTTGTTTGTTGACTCGGCCTACCCATTTCCAGTTGGGTGGTACGGTGTTGACAAAATTCTCTTTATTTTATGTGCTTCGAGGAACTCAGTTACCTTGTTGTCGATGAATTGTTTTCCGTTGTCACATACAATCTCGGCAGGTATCCCGAATCGGCATATGATGTGGTCCTAGATAAAGTCAATAACTTCCTTTTCTCAAACCTTCTCGAAGGCCTGTGCTTCCACCCACTTAGAAAAATAATCAGTCATAAATAAAATAAACTTAGTTTTACCTGGGGTCGTTGGTAAGGGTACAACTATGTCCATATCCCATTTCATGAAAGGCCACGGGGATAGGACTGAATGGAGTTGTTCTCCGGGCTGATGGATCATTGGAGCAAATCGTTGACACTTATCACATTTTCTAACAAATTCCTTAGTATCGTTTTCCATGATGTCCCAATAGTAACCTGCTCTGATGATTTTTCGAACCAAACACTCGGCGCCGGAGTGATTCCCACAAGTGCCTTTGTGTATTTCTCGAAGAACATAATCGATATCCCCCGGTCCCAAACATACCGCCAATGGACCATCAAAAGTTCTTCGGTACAACGTTCCATCTTCATCTAATGTAAACCTAGCAGCCTTGGCTCGCAAGGTCCTCGATTCTTTGTGGTCCGATGGGAGTTTTTCACTTTTCAAATAGTCGATATACTTATTTCTCCAGTATCATGTTAAACTTGTTGAATTTATCTCGGCATGACCCTCTTCAACCACGAACCTCAATAATTGGACGATAGTCCCCGGGACGATATCATTTTCTTTGACCGAGGATCCTAAGTTAGCAAGTGCATCGACCTCGCTATTTTATTCTCGAGGCATATGATCCAGAGTCCACTCCTTGAAGCGGTCCAAAGTTACTTGTAGCTTATCCAGGTATCATTGCATCCTATCTTCTCGAACCTCAAAACTTTTATTTACTTGGTTTACCATCAATAGATCGCATCTGGCCTCGATGACTTCTACCCCCAAGCTTTTGGCTAACTCGAAACCTGCAATCATGGACTCATACTCGGCCTCATTGTTAGTTAATCTTGGATTTTTGATAGATTGGCAAATGGTATCACCCGTGGGTGGTTTTAAGACATTGTCGAGCCCGAACCCCTTCACATTCGAGGCACCGTCCGTGAAAAGGGTCCATACCCCCGATGTTGTCCCCCAGCTTAGTAGGAGTTCTTTCTCCACTTCGGGTACGAGGGTCGGCGTAAAATCGGTCACGAAGTCAGCTAAGATTTGAGACTTGATGGCCATTCAGGGTTGATATTCGATATCGTACCCGCTAAGTTCGACGACCCATTTGGCCAGTCGGCCTGATAGCTCAGGCTTATGCAAAACATTTCAAAGAGGGTAGGTGGTTAATACACATATAGGATGACATTGAAAATATGGTTTTAACTTTTGAGATGTGCTTATCAATGCAAGTTCTAATTTTTCTAAGTGAGGGTACCTAATTTCAGCATCTCCTAGAGTTCAACTTACGTAATAAACAGAAAATTGCGTACATTGCTCTTCTCGAACCAGTACTCCACTTACCGCTATCTTGGACGATGCCCAGTATAGATAAAGTTTTTTATCTACATTCGGGGTGTGAAGTAAAGGCGGGCTCGACAGATATCGCTTTAATTCTTCTAAGGCCTGCTGACATTCAGGGGTCCATGCGAAGTCCTTTTTCTTTTTGAGCAAGGAAAATAACCGGTGACTCCGATATGATGACCTCGAAATAAATCGACCCAAAGCAGCTATTCGACCTGTCAACCTTTGCACGGCCATCACATTGTCCATGACTGTGATGTCCTCGATGGCCTTGATCATATTGGGGTTAATTTCAATGCCCCGATTCGATACCATAAAGCCAAGGAACTTACCAGAGCCGACTCCAAAGGCACATTTCTCTGGGTTGAGCTTTATGTTGTATTTTCTCAAGATTTCGAGTATTTCCTGCAAATGAGTCAAGTGGTCCTCTGCGCGCAGGGATTTAACCAACATATCATCAATGTAAACCTCCATTGTTTTACCTATTTGTTCTTCGAACATTCTGTTAACTAGGCGTTTGTACGTAGCCCTCGCATTTTTTAGCCCGAAGGGCATTACATTGTAACAATAAGTCCCATATTTAGTAATAAATGAAGTCTTTTCCTGGTCCTCTGGGTTCATCTGAATCTGATTGTACCCGGAGTAGGCGTCGAGAAAAGTTAGGATCTCATGGTCGGACGTGACATCGATCATATGATCGATGTTGGGCAGTGGGAAAGAATCTTTTGGGCATGCTTTGTTTAATTCCTTATAGTCTACACACATTCTAAGTATGTTTCCCTTTTTAGGAACTATAACTATATTGGCTAACCACTCGGGGTACTTTACCTCCCGTATAGATCCTATTTTAAGAAGTTCGGCTACCTCGTCTTTTATGATATCATGCTTTACCTCAGACTGAGGCCTCCTTTTTTGCTTCATCGGTTTCAACCTAGGATTGGTGCTCAGCCGATGCGTGGTAATCTCTAGTGGAATCCTTGTCATATCTAAATGGGACCAAGCAAACCAATCCATATTATCAATAAGAAATTGAATGAGTTCTTTCCTGAGTTCGGGGGTCAATCCTGTTCCTAGGTATACCTTTTTCTCAGGCATGTGTTCGATCAAAATGACCTGCTCCAGCTCCTCGATAGTTGATTTGGTTGCATCGTATTCTTCGGGAACGACAAAGGTTCGGGGAGTAAGGAAATCCTCGTCATCATCTTCGATTACCTGCTGCTCCGATTCTATCAAGGTTGGAGGCGGTGATTGCTATTTGGCCGCTTATTTACCTCCGATGCTTGATTTCTCTGAGGTCGAGGGATCTGGAGTCGAACCACTTCCTTGATTGCAAACATGTCCTTTGCATCATGTTGCTCCTTGTAGACCGTTTTTACTCCTTCCTCTGTTGGGAACTTCATCATCTAGTGAAGAGTTGAAGGCACTGCCCTCATGTTGTATATCCATGGTCTCCCGAGGAGTGCATTATACCTTATGTCACCCTCGATGACATGGAACTTCGTATCTTGTATGGTCCCGGCTACGTTTACAGGTAAGATAATTTCTCCCTTTGTTGTTTTACTTGCCATGTTAAAGCCATTTAGGACCCTGGATGCAGGTACGATCTGATCTTGTAGGCCGAGTTGTTCCACGACCCTCAATCTAATTATGTTTGCTGAGCTACCTGGATCCACTAAAACATGTTTAACTTGAATTTTATTCAAAAGGATAGAGATTACCAGGGTGTCGTTGTGAGGCTGAGATATGCCTCTGCTTTCTCGTCACAGAATGATAAGACATCCTCGGGCACGTAGCTCCGAGTCAATTTTTTTCTAGTGATTGATACTTTGGTGCACTTGAACACACGTCGCTGAGGGATATCGATTCCACAAATGATCATGTGGATTACATGTTGTGGTTCTTCTTGCTTAGTTTTCCTTACATCCCTTTCCCTGAAGTGATTTTTTGCTCGATCACTTAGAAATTCCCGGAGGTGGCCCTCGTTGAACAACCGAGCCACTTCTTTCCTTAGCTGGATGTAATCTTCTGTTCTATGACCATGTGTGCCATGATACTTGTACATCAAGTTCGGGTTCCTTTGAGAATGATCGGTCTGTATTGGCCTAGGCCACTTGGTGTCTTTGATTTTCCCAATAGCTGAAACAATCTTTGATGCATCTATGCTGAAGTTGTACTCTGATAATCGAGGGGCCTCGGCGGGGTTGGCATGCTTATCGAACCCACTCTTACTCATGAGTCCCTGAGAACTTTGACCTCGAGCGTTTCTCCGATTGCTCCGAGGGGCATTGCGGCTCGGGCCGCTATTCCTTCGATCGGCATATGGATGATACCGTTCTTTGTTAAATCTTGATTCCCGGTCTGTGTCCCTCGGGGGCTTGGCTGCAAATCTGTTAGGATGAATTGAACCCGAGGGGGCTCCCAACTGGTCGTCCTCGACCCTGATTTTTGACCGGTAACGATTGTGCACATCCGACTATGTCACGGCTGGATATTTGATCAAGTTTTGCTTTAGCGAGACGCATTCGAGCTCCTTTCATTCAAACCTTACATAAAGGCCCGTACTGCCCAGTCATCAGAGACCGGCGGCAATTCCATTCTTTCCATCTGAAACCTGGACACGAACTCCCTAAGCATCTCGTCGTTCCTTTTTTTTATTTTGAAGACGTCTGATTTTCTCATGGTCACCTTTATGGCCCCGGTGTGTGCTTTCACGAAGGCATCTGCTAACATAGCAAACGAGTCAATAGAGTTGGGGGCTAAGTTGTGATACCAAATCATAGCTCCCTTTTGATAGTATTTCTCCAAACGTTTTCAATAACACTAACTTGATTTCATCGTCATTCAAGTCATTTCCTTTGATTCCATAAGTGTATGAAGTAATATGTTCGTTAGGGTCGGTTGTCCCGTTATATTTGGGTATATCGGGCATTCGAAACTTTTTGGGAATGGGCATCGGAGTTGCACTAGGAGGGAATGGTTTTTGTATAAACTTCTTGGCATATAATCTTTTCAAGATCGAAGGTGCCCCCGGTATTTGATCAACGTGAGAGTTGTAAATCTCCACTTTTTTGTCATTTTCCTCAATCTTCTTTTTTTCGGTCTTGATCCTCTTGGCGAGCTCTTCGAGCATCCTCATAATGGTGAGGTCAGTCCCCGAGTTATTTTCGTTTGATCTCTTCGGTTCTGGTTCAGCATGTCGAGTATTTTCATGTTCAGCTACGCTCGGAATCTTATTATGACTTTGAAGTTGAGCGACGACGATTTGCTGAGCTTGCAGCATCTCGAATATCACTTGGAGGCTGATTCCCCCATCTCCCATTCCTCCTGCTCCTTGGCTACCAGATCGAGCTTCCCTGCATTTATTCCCTACGGGGTCTGTGCTTGAATCCACGTTTAGAGCATTATGTGAACTGATATCAACTGGCTCCATATTTGGCATTTCTTCAGGGTTTATCGGTGGTACACCGATCCCTATACTGTTATTTTCTCCAAGACCTTTCGTTGTCATGAACAAGTGCGTTTTGTGTTCTAGACATGTTTTAGCCTGAGAATCAAAAAATCTTGACAATAAAAAGTGTAAAAACAACGTGTGTAATGAGAATCAGTAAAGAAACAATCACTATTATCTTTAGCCCCATGGTGGGCGCCAAACTATTTACTTCGAAAATACGAGTAACAATTAAATTTGATTAGTGGTTTTAAAGATATGTGATTTAGTTCAATACCAATTAATAATCAAGAAATAAGAAGAAGAAATGAAAGATAGAAGTAAACTAAACCAATACTACTTAGCGGCAGTGACCTCGAGCTTAGGGACCTCGAGGTGACTTAGGGCAATAAGAACGATAAAATAGGAAAAGTCAAGTAAGAACAATAAAGCTAAAGGACAATTCAGATGAATAATAGGCAAAAAGTAGAAAGTATATTCTTTACTCAATGATTAGATGATGTTACAAATGATTGGGGTCCCCTTTATATAATAGGGAAACCCTAAATAAGGAATATTTCTATTTACAGTAAGGAATATTCTTGGTACAGCTGTCTAACTGCCTAGTACGGAATCGTACAATCATATTCCGGAATTTGCGCTATGACTTTGGGAATGTGGCAGGAATTCAACTCGTTCTAGTATAAATCCATAACGGTACTATTTCGGGGTCGAGCACACTCGACCTCGGTATGCATCGAGCTTCGCCTTCGAACCCGAGTCAGGTCCCTCGAGCTGTAACTTGATCTTGCCTGGACTCGGACTTAGGAGGAGCCCTCGAGCGTATAAGTTGGAGATACACAATTTTGACTGTATACATAGAGGAAGCTAAATTGTAGCTGGCTTCCATTTAATGGATGAACCTCTTACCGACTTTGAAATCACTGGTGCTCTTCATGGTTTTCAACCGTATAAAGCTCATGAACCGGATGACCTACATCCTTATTTCAACCAAAAATACTGGCACGAAGTAGGCCCCGAGGTTAAACGTTTCTGTCACCAAATATTCCTAGACAAGGTCATCCCTCATAATCTTAATCGCACCTATCTTTGCCTGATTCCCAAAGTCAAGAATGCGCATACCATCCAGCAATACATGCCAATTAGCTTGTGCATTAATATCTATAGGCCCAACACAAACTAGCTTCCAACAGGGAAATAGGGCTTCAGACAATGCTATAATAGTTCAGGAAACCCTATCTCATTTTCAAAAAATGAAAGGCAAAACTAGTAACATGCTTTTAAAATTAGATCTTGAAAAAGCTTTTGATCGCCTAGAATGGTCATTTATCCAGAAAACTCTTCTTTACTTTAACCTTCCTTCGTCAATAACTTAACTAATCCTGTATTACTACTACATCTACTTCCATACTCATTAATGGAACCCGTACTTCCTACTTTCACCCATCTAGAGGCATTTGTCAAGGGGACCCTTTGTCACCTTACATTTTCATAATGTGTATGGAAATGTTCTCGCATGTTATTAATCAGTCAGTGGATCATCTCCAATGGCAACCTATCCACATTTCAAAAATTGGTCCTAATATTTCTCATCTATTCTTTGCAGCTGACATCATACTACTTTCTAAAATTACTACAAAGAGTTATCATGCAATCATTGATGTTATTAGTCTTTTTAATCAACAATCAGGCCAAAAAATTAATTTCCACAAATCAAAGATCTTTTTTCAAAAAATTGCTCAGAAGCAAATAAAAACTTTGTTCTACAATCTTTCTCAATAAAGGAAGGAAACTCTTTTGGAAAATATTTGGATTTTCCTATGTTTCACTCTTGTCCCAAACTGAGTGATTTTCAATTCCTACTAGACAACTTTAAAAACCGGCTAGCTGGTTGGAAAACCAAATTTTTTGACTATGGCGGGGAGAACTACACTCATCAAATCTACACTCAATACTCTCTCCAACCATGTCATGCAATACATCCATACTCCAACAAATATCATTAACAAAATGGAGCGTTACCAAAGAAACTTTCTGTGGGGTACCACTACTACACGGAAAAAATTACATCTCCTCCAATGGAAGCAAATTCCCACTAGTACAGAAAGAGGCAAATTGAATATCCAAACTCTCATAACTAAGAATAACGCTTTGCTAGCAAGCCTGACATGACGGATTTTTCACACGCCTCAATCTCTTTGGGCTAAGACTCTTTTAACTAAATAACTTCCACTAACATCAGTCGTTAGCCACTCATTAACTTGGCGCAATATTCTAAAAGGTTGGAACCACTGTCAACTTGGTCTCCAGTGGCGAATTGGGACAGGGCACCATATTAGGTTATGGACTGACCTATAGATTAAATCGGGGACGCCTTTGAGATCCCTCTTTGTAGAGCCCCTACCACAGTTTCATCAAACATTTACACTCTCTCATGTACTAACACCTTAGGGATGGAATTGGGCCAATTTCCCGTTTGATATTCATCCTAACATAAAAAAGGCTTTCAATAAGCAATATCGTTCTATCTATACACAACAACCAGACCAACTCCACTTTTGGGCGCTTACAAACAGCGGACGGTTTACTGTCCAAATTATGTATAAGGCACTAGCAAATAATGACACCCAATTTCCTAATGCACCCAATCTTTTCAAAAGGATTTGGGTTCTGCCAATCCAGCCAAAAATCAAAACTTTCCTTTGGCTTTTACAACACAATAGACTACCCACATGCCACTACCTCAATTATATTGCCACTACCTCAATCTGTCCGGATGCCCACAAAACTATAAATCACATCTTTCTAACTTGCCTTAATGCTAAACAATATTGGCTTTCTATAGGAATCTATGGTTACATTCGTAACCTCTCAACCATGGATTCCCCAAATCTTTGGCTACATAAACTCATACCCTCAAAAGGACTCCAACTCCCTCATAAATTGAACACACGCACTTTTATACCATTGAGTCTATGGAATATCTGGATTACACGTAATCAGAATATCTATGATTACAAAGCATTAAAACCTAGTCCTAAATTAGTCTTACATCAAGCTATTGAGTTTGCATATATGGCTGCATCACAACCCATACAACCTAAAAGGGTACGTCTCAATCTTAGATGGATACCTCCAAAACCAAACTATTACAAATTAAATACGGATGGGGCAACATTTTCTAACACTGATACAGATGGAATCGGAGGAGTGATTAGGAACCACTTAGGCGTTTGGATGGTGGACTTTATTGGCCCAGTCACACATGTTCATTGTATCACAGCAGAGCTGCAGAACCTCATATGAGGGCTAAGTCTAGCCATACAAATGCAATTACTGCCACTGGAAGTGGAAACTGATGCAGAGGAGGTAATCACACTTTTAGCAACAGATGACTCTAAATACACTAATCTAATTTCTGATTGCAGGCACCTCCTCAAGATGCTACATGATCTAGTAGTTCAACATGTGTACAGGGAACAAAATGGAGTAGCAGACAAACTTGCGAAGTTAGGAAGTAGGATGCAAGAGGATGCTACACTGCAAGTTTTTGTTGAATCACCTTTTTTATATCAAGTCAACTGCAGGCAGATCAACTGGGAACCACGACTCAAAGTCTTGTAACTATCCCAAATACAAGAGAAGCAGCCTATCACAATAGCTAGCCATGTTTTGTTAGTAACCTAGTAGTTACAGATGTTGTTGATACTACCGTTTTGCCAATAGCTAGGACAACAGCTGCTCCCAGTAATAAGGATCGTCAACATGTTGACTTTAGGGACGAGACCTCACATCTACCTGATAATGTAACTAATGTTAGTTTATGTACTATGGTGCATGAGTACCAACCTCTGTACGCAACTTTTACTTAATACAAGTTATCTTTTACACCAAAAAAAAGAAGGATGTGCTAAATTGTGAGAAGGATGTGATAATGGCTGATGAGAGTAAGCAAAAAGTAGTTTTGTCAAGGCACTAAAATATTTATGTACCAACTACGGTAAAAGCTCTTTTCGGCCAATCATGTTGCTCTATTTTATTGTAATTACAAGAATGTCCTTATTCATGTCAGACAAGCATGTTGACCTCCCGTGTACTATTCCCCTTATTAGATGTAGTAGAATAAGCTAGTTAAGAAGAAAGAGTTAAGTAGATTTTTTTTTTTACTATAAACTGCACAAAGGTCGCGTAACCACAAACAGTTATATCATAAAAAGAGATAATTCTGAGACAGTTTAGAAGCATGATAAATTGGAAACAAACAACAGTATCCAAAAGAATAGGGGTGGGCATATTTTGGGTAAAACCGATAACCCGAACCATTAATTATTTATTAGGTTATTGGTATTAGGTTATTGAGTTAACGGTTCGGTAACGGGTTAATTTTTATTGGGTTATCGGTTCGGACTCGGTTCGACAATTCTGTTATTGGGTAAAACCGATAACCCAATAAGGAATAACTAATTTACTAGTTTACCCTTAAGTATATACATACTAGGGTTTCATAATTCATAGCTCACTCTTTGATTTCCCTATTCTTTGTAAGTTTCTCCGCCTCACGCCCTCACCAGTCAGCCTGTCAAGACTCAGGCCGACGCCAGTCGCATTTCTCAGCTTCTTTCTTTCACTCTTCAATCGCATCTTCACTTCATTTCTCAGATCCTTCAGATTCTTCAGTCGCATCTTCACTTCACTCTTCAATCGCATTTCTCATCTACATTCTTCAGCTTCATCTTGATTCTTCGTGTAATTTTTTAGTTGCTTCATCTTCATCTTTTTCTTAGTTTGTTTGAAAGCATTCTGGCTCTAGATTTTACTTAGTTTGTTTGAAAGTTGAAGTTAGATTTGTCGTGTGCTTTAATTGTTGAGTTGTTACAAAGTTATCTTGTGTCAGTTGTTATAAAATTTGTATTTCATAATTAATAAACTTTTTAATGTATATACATAATTCTGTACTATATTAAAAAGGTAGATATCAATGTACAAAGAGTTACTGCTAGTCGTTTGAACAAAGAAGATCTTAAGAACACTGATTTTACCGAAACTGTTGTATACACTGCAAATCTTATAAAACTGTTTTGCTAAAACAGTTTTATATCGAAACTGTTTTATACATTGCAAAACAGTTTTATACATTGCGAAACTGTTTTAGTTGTTTTATCTTATCGGGTAAACGAATAACCAAACCGATAATGATCGTTAACCGATTAACCGATAACCAATATCTTATCGGTTTGGTTATCGGGTTATGATATTTGTAAACCGATAACCGATAGGCGAAACCGATAATATTCATAACCGAACCGAATCGACCGATACCCACCCCTACAAAAGGACCATTGAGATTAAAAAGGGCAAAGAACCATATCATCTTCTCTTAAAAAAAACATCATTCATGTTCAGACCTTGCTCAATGCTCATCATTACATTCTCTAAATAGCTCCAATGAAGGTGGAGGAGGTAGAGTTACGGCTTTGGTGTTTAACAGAGTTTTTTTTTTTCCCCCTTTTCCTCTTGAGGAACGAAGCATAACAACAAACAAAGGGCTGAATCTAAGTGGAGCTAATAGAGCCTTGTTGGAAAAATGGATTTGGAGGTTTGGTATATAGAAATATATCGTATTTAATATGTATTGAGAGAGAAGTAGCAGAAAGAAAAACCACGCTAAGATGCAAGATAAATAACCGAAACAAAGAGAACTATTAATTGAAACCAAACAGAAGTACCTAAAAGTAGCATCAGGATAGAAGAAAAAGACGACATGGAGACACCCAACAAGCATGCAGGAAAACATAATATCCAAAATCTTCACGTCAACGTTGACATCCGGCCATTTTTTGCCTTTTCGCTAGAACAGAGGCTGCAAGTGATTCTAAATCATGAATGCTCGGGAAAGAGCTGGAGAATTTGAGGTTGTCCAGAAGAGCATGGTGCCTCCAATTCTTGGAATACCTCAGAGCTGCTAGACCCATTTGTCACTGAATTATCTTTGTGCTCATCTGGAGAGACTTCAAAAGATTCAGGCTGCTCGGAAGAGCTTGGCGCTTCCAGTTGTTCAAATACCATGCCGGAGGTAGCCTCATTTATCACTTCATCAACTTGTGGATCAGCTAGAGGGAGCTGTAAAGTTTGTGGCTGTCCAGAAGAGCATGACTCTTCCCTGTGTCGGAAGCTTTGAGCTGCAGAAGAGCATGGTGTTTCCAATTGTTGATCAGGAATTATTTGGAAAGTTTGAAACTCACTGGGAGAGCATGAGTCCTTTATCGCTTGAAATTTCATAGAGCAGCCAGCTTCAAATGAAACCATATTATCTCTTTGACAAATATCAAGCCGTCTTCTCTTAACAGAAGCATCCTCCGTTTTCTGGCCTTGGTCATCATTAGATTCTCTCAACAGGTCAGAACTTGGAGACTCAACATCACGTTGGACCACGATGGTTGATTGATCTATCTGTTGAATTTTATTCTCGTACACCAGAAGAAGTCCCCATTTTGTTGCAGTGCCTGGGTCTATAGACGCCTCAAAGAAGCAATAGTCATTTGGCTTCTTCCCCTTTTCACTATCAGAAGTATGCCATAGTGCTACAAAAGGTATGTAGCTAAAGCAAATGGCATATTTACTACTATGAGAGCAAAATGCTTGGCGAGCAACAATCAAACATTTTTTCTGGAGTACATCTTGTTCTTGCCTGTCATATCTTTGCACTAACTTAACTGTAACCTTAGTGCAACCGAACCAGTGACTTCCTCTTCGTGATTTAGCATCCAAAGGTTTCTGGTTCTGAACAGTATCCAATGGTACACGAAAGCATATAACAAATCCCTTGAATTTACTCTCATACCAACATGGATCAAGTGGAGTGGAGAATCTTTTTGTATGTTCTTTTCGATAATAATTGAACCCGCTCCATCTTATATCTCCAGGGGAAAAAATGCTAAAAGGTAGCACTTTCTCACACTGCACGAAAGAAAATTGCATCAGCTCCAATCTCCATTTCCTTAAACTTAATCGGATAAGCAGAAAAATGACGAGCGAGAGAAAGAGCGATACCTGAGATGCCGCACTAATTAAACGAAGGACAAAGTGCAAGATATCAGTCAGTTCCCCTCTGTTCTCAATATGCTGTGCGAATGACACTGAATACAGCTCTGAATATTTTGTGGGGAAATCAGGAATGCTTTTCAAGACTAAAGGATCATATGCATATAACTCCTTTATGCATGCTGGAAGTCTGGGCAATACAAGCTTCTCACAAAATGTTATATCTAGGTAATGAAAGGGCTGATTGTTGCTTTCATTGAAACTCGTAAAATCATTTCTAGTGAAATCCAAGTGAGCCAAAGAAGATAAGCATCCAAGATCCTGAAAATGTTCTCCACTGCATAGTGTGTGCTTCTTAAGCTTTAACACCCTAAACGACGATGAACCTGATGCAGAGGGTAACAGAAAAGTTGCATCTTCTCTGTATCCAAACCAGCGAGAGAATGATAAAAAGCTTAGTTCACCAAGGTCTGCAACTGAAGGGGGTATACGGGAAATTGCAGTACCAGATATTACTAGCTTTTCTAAAAGCTTCAAGTCCCCCATCTTCTCTGGCAAATCTGCAAATCTTTTGCAGTTGTAGATCACAAGAACTCTTAGATTCTTCAGACAAGAAAAGCTGTTCGGAATGCTTACCAGATCTTTACAATGACTTAACCATAGTTGTTTGAGGGAACCAAGATTTCCAATTGACACCGGAAGCTCTACTATTGGAGTATATTCTATAACAAGTTCCAATAAATGGTGCATCCCTTCTGTTGCCGGCAAAGCCATTATTTTTGGAAGACAAGAAAGTTTGAGAATCACAAGAGATTCCATCTGATTACAACTTGGAAGCATCTCAAGACTCTGACAATCAGTTAGCTCCAATGTCAATAAACGGTGCAACCCCTTGGTTTCTGGTAATTCCCTCAACTTTGGAAGACAAGAAAGTTTGAGACTCTTAAGGGATTCCATCTGAATATAACTTGGAAGCTTCTCAAGGCTCTGACAATCAATTAGCTCCAGTGAAGTGAGCTTCATGAGAACTCCAAACGATGGGCTCACTTCTCTCAAACTCTTACATCCCTCTAGCTTTACTCTCTCTAAATTTGGCATCAACTCAAAGCTTGGAACTTCTTCCAAGTGTTCGCAATAGCTGAGGTACAAAGTTTTTAATTTGTCCAAACCCTGTTTAGCATAGAAAGAAATTATAATTATGTGATAACATTCAGCAAGTGGATTGATTTCACTTTTAAAATATGGAATAAGAATGCCAAAGGAAAGGAATGGTAACAATTCTACCTTCGGAATTAACCAGAGTTTCTGAAGTGTACTACATTCGAGTATATCAAGGCGAAGAAGCTTTGATGGTTCAAAACTCTGTGGCAATGAATTTAAAGGGCAAGCTTCCCAATCAAGCCACCTTAGGCTGCTAGGAAGATGAGTAATCGGGTCAATAGAGCAGAAATTTGTTGCTCTAACTACAAGTACCCTTAATCTTTTCATTCTCCTAAATGCTTCACTGATGTTGTAATATGATATATCCTGTTTTGGAATGTAATTCCTTGGTATCCATAGTCCCTCCACAGATTCTGCTTCCTAAAAGGAAACAAAAGAAAACCTTTAGAAAACACTATTGTGTGAAATCATTTCCATAGCTGAAAGTTCGATTAATACTTGAAGTAGTATTGGCATGAGCTTGCAAGGGGATGTCTCCTAATCTTACATATACTCATTGGTAGTTCAATTCAAGAAAAAGCTACCAAAAGACGAGACCACACAAATACAACAATATGGAAAAAGAAACAACTGATAACAAAAGAATGTGAGCCCTCCCTCCCTCCCTCCCTCCCGTGTGTGTGTGTCAGTGTATCAAAATAATTGAGAAAACAAAATACAACGCTATTCTATGTTGCAAAATAATTGAAAAAAGAAAAGAAAAAGAACAAGAAATCCGTACAGATAACCTAAAAGTGGATGATGGCAATACAGTTCTTATGAATGAGATAATGACATATCTTACCAAATTCCCAGTAAACAAATCCTCGATGTCCTCGGGAAGCCATATTCTACTCCTTCGCGAGTCATCTTGACTCACGATGTGCCAGGCCATTTCTTGTATCAAATCATGCATTTCAATTGTGTCATATGGTGAGATAAATAAGAGAGACTTTTCAATCAAGACTTTTATTCTTATTGTAGATCCGATATCGCAGCTCTCAAGTATTTCCTCTACATAACTCCTCAATTTTCCTCTATAAAAGCATGCAATATCTAGAAAGAGTCTCTGATCAACATGCCCCAGTCCTTCAAAACTTATCTTAAGCTTAGCAAGAATTTCATCATTTGGCAGATCCTTCAGGCTTTCCCAAGCGGATCTCCACTGGCTCCTGTCTAATCCATAGAGAAACGAACCTAAAACTTTCAAAGCTAAAGGGAGCAAAGCGGCACAATGTACAACTTGATTTGAAAGCTCCTCAAAGTCTTTCTTAGGAATTCTTTGCTTAAAGGCATGTAGGCTAAATAGCTCAATAGCTTCATTAAGAGTCATCAAGTTCACAGAATACACTTCATCCACAATATGATTATCTAACAAATGTTTATCTCTTGTTGTAATCAAAATTCTACTACCACTACCAAACCAATCATGCCATCCAACTAACATTTCTAATTGGTCTTTTTGATTTACATCATCAAGAATGATCAAAACCTTCATTGTGCGCAACCTCTTCTTTATGATTTCCATGCCTTCATATACACTTGTAATAGTTAAGCTTACCTTTAGGATTTTTGAGAGGAGAACACCTTGCAAATATTGCAGTCCATATGTCCTTTGCATTTCTGCAACATTATCAAGAAAACAAACACCTTCAAATAGGCCAGAATATTTGCCAAACACAGCGCTTGCAATTGTTGTCTTACCAATGCCGCCCATCCCCCAAATTCCAATAAAACGAACATCATGTGTTTCCATCCTTAGTAATGAACTTACTTCACGCACTCGAGATTCCATCCCCACTAAATCATTATCAATGGTTGAAGTAACTTGACACAATTTACCCAGTATGTCTTCAACAACATGCTGGATGCAATTAGATTCATACCTGTACAAGCAATTGCAAAAACAACTTGAAATGAAGCTTCACAAACAGAGTGCATGATTGATACGTCTAAGTATTCCTAGTCCATTCAAAACCATAAAAAAAAATTAGTGGGGAAATTATGTAACAGATTTAGTATTTCTAATCCTTTTGGGACCATGAAAATCAGAAAATACTGAGCTCAATCATCTGTCATCTCTCTCTGTTCGCATACTCCATTGGTTCCTGTTAGATAGTAATATATATAATGTCCAACATCGGAAAATAGATATCTATTATTATGTAATCAATGTATATAAATAGGGCATTATAAAACACTTTAGACATAATTAATAAAACTTTTCCGTGCTATACTTCACACATGGTATCAGAGCGTTGCTGCGAAACATCCGGAAAAGAAAACTCCGCCAAACAGTCGCCATGTTTTCAGTTTTCGGTGACTTCTAGGGCTGTTATTGCGTCACCTACGTTTCACCTCAATGTTGTACTTAAACCAACACCACAACAGGGTCCTCCACCTTGCGGCAACCAAACCCCAGCAAACTCCACCGAAAAATACCTCCCCCCCCCCAATGCGCCCACACCCGCCGACCAAAAGGGGAAAATTCCGGCGAGATCTCCTCACGCGCCGGCACGTGAGCTGCCTTCTGGCCAGTTTCTAACAAAACTCCTTTTGGACAGCTTGCTCGCGAGACTATTCCAAGTCTATCCATCTAAGTTATATCAAATTCCGATAACCTTTTTATTTTCCGGCAACTGTTCAGTTTCCGGCGAGATACAGTGTTTTTTCTTCACTGTTCCTGTGAGTTTTTTATTGTTCTTGATTGTCTATGCTATTTGGTCCAACAATGTCTTTGGGACTTAATATTTTTTATTCTAAAAGCACGGGTTCTGGAAATTCAAGTTTGATGATTACTTTGAAACCCTTAATGGGAAGTTCAAACTACTTAGCTTGGGCTTCTTTTATTGAGTTGTGGTGCAAGGATCAAGGTGTTCAAGATCACCTAACCAAGAAGACTAGTGATGGAGACGAAAAGGCCAAAGCACTCTGGGAGAAAAGTAATGTTCAATTATGTAGTTTGTTATAGCGATCGATTAATTCCAAGATAATACCTTTGTTTCGTCCATTTCAGATATGTTTTTCAGTTTGGTACAAGGCTAGTACTTTACACACTAATCACATAACTCATTTTTATGAGGTAATATCACGGATGACAAATTTATGAAAAACAGGAATTGGATGCCTACCTACTTGGGACAGGTGCAGGCAATTATGGAGGAATTTGAGAAGTTGATTTCAGTCACTCCTAGTGTTGAAAAGCAGCAAGAGCAGTGACATAAGATGTTTCTAGTTCTTACACTTGCTGGATTGCTTAATGATCTTGACTCGGTGCCTGACCAAATTTTGACTAGTCCTTCGGTTCCTACGATTGATGAACTATTCTCTCGATTTTTTCGTCTTGCTACGCCACCCGGTCACACAGTGGTGTCACCACCAAGTGTTGATTCATTTATTATCGCATATCCGACAATGGAAAATCGGATATCTAACACTATGGAGAATAGACGAGGATGAGGTCATTTTGGAAGATCTCGACCCAAGTGTTCTTATTGTAATAAGTTCGGACACACTCGTGAGGTGTGTTACTCTTTGCATGGTCGACCGCCTAAAAATGCCCATGTTGCTCAAACCGAGACTATAGGTAACCAGGGTTTTTCTTTAACTAAAGAAGAATATAATGAGTTACTTCAGTATCTAGCAAGTAAACAGACACCTCCACAAGTAGCCTCTATTGCTCATACTTATACCTCTGTTGCTAGTAATTTCTTTGCTTGTGTTTTCCAGCGTATTACTCGACCGTGGATCATGGACTCCGGCACCTCTAATCATATTTCTGGTAATAGGTTAGTTTTGTCAAATATTGTTTATGCTAAGTCTCTTTCCAATGTTACTTTAGCCAATGGAGTCCAAACAAAAGCAAAAGGAGTTGCACAAGCTAATCCCTTATCCTCTGTCACTTCGGATTTTTGTTCTTTATGTCCATGTTTATCCTTTTAATCTTGCATCTGTTAGTCGTTTGACTCGTGCCCTCCATTGTGGCATATAATTTATCGATGATTCCTTTATTATGCAGGACCGCAGTACGGGACAGACGATTGGTACAGGGCGTGAATCACAAGGCCTTTACTATCTTAACTCACCCAATCCCTCCACAGTATGTCCCCTCCAGATCTAATTCACAGACGTTTAGGACATCCGAGTTTATCCAAGCTTCAGATATGGTGCCTAGTTTGTCTATATTAGATTGTAAGTCGTGTCAACTTGGGAAACATACCCCAGTCACCTTTCCGTGTAGTGCTGAGATTCGTTCAAAGTCTATTTTTTTCTTTAGTTCATTCTGATATATGGGATCCTAGTAGAGTCAGTTCAACCCTAGGATTTCATTATTTTGTTAGATTCATTGATGATTACTCAAGATGTACTTAGATTTTCCTAATGAAAGATCGTTCTGAGTTGTTTTCTATCTTCCAAAATTTTTGTGCTGAAATTAAAAATCAATTTGGTGTTTCTTTTCGAACTTTTCTTAGTGATAATGCTTTAGAATACTTTTCCTCTCAGTTTCAGCAGTTTATGACCTCTGAAGGAATTATCCATCAAATATCTTATCCGTATACCCCTCAGCAAAATGAGGTAGCAGAGAGAAAGAATAGGCATCTCATTGAAACTACTTTCACACTTCTCATTCAGCCCCATGTTCCGCTGCATTTTTAGAGCGATGCAATTCTTACAGCTTGTTACTTGATTAATCGGATGCATTCATCTACTATCCATAATCAGATTCCACATTCAGTATTTGACAAGGCCAATGTGTATTGGAATTTCCTGGTCGTACTCTGTCAAATTCTAGCATAGTTTAAGTTATCGTCCCACAGAGACCGGATAATCTATGCTACAGAATTGTACTATTTTAACTACTATTTGAGATAATCAAATTGATAAAAAGTGAGTGAGGTTTAAAACTTGTTAATTACTTAAACAAAACAAATAGCTTTTGAAAGATTTATAATTTTAAAAAAGAGTTGGGAATCATTGAATTCACTTGATAATATTACTATAATAAAATCTCAATTTCTACATTTATTTCTTTAAAGAATAATTGCTTATTTCTAATACAATTATATTTTGATCATTAAGAAATAATCAATTAATAACACTCCGTGAGAATTATGTTAATTAATCAACTTAAGACTAGTGACGTTTAAACCGAAATATTTTTCTTACTTGAATTGTGCTAAAAGAAAATAAAAACTTCGTGAGAATATTTTTACTAAGGATCAATAATCTTGCCAACAACAATTCCTCCGTGAGAATTAAAACTGAGGCAAGCAAGATTACTGACTTGAAATAATAGTTTACTAAAAAAATTACTCTCACTCTACTATTTTATTCATCACTTATTATATATTAATTTTGCTCCGTGAGAATTACAAAATTAATATAAGAATAACTTAGAGATAAAATATATAAACGTGATAATAGAGTAATTAAAAACTATCATTCCAGCACAGTATGAAATGTAAATAAAAAGTTTCAAGCCAAGAATATATAAAAACTGAGATAGTATTATAAAATATATCAAGCTTCATCAACTATCCAAACGAAAAGAGATTACTCCATTATGGAGTAATAAAAGCTAAAAAAGATATTTAGAAGACTAGAAATATTTTTACTACAAGAAAAGAAGACCAAGACTAGTTCTTGTCTTACAAAAATTTTATATCCTTATACAAAGAGAGCTTGCTATTTATAGGAAAAGATGAGTAGCTTTTGTCATGTTCCACTTTTGCGAATGTGAAATCCATGTATGCGAAGTGACCTTTGTGTACGTAGATTCTATATATGCAACTATGGCACTTGTGCTTCACTCTTGACTTCATGAGTTAGTCTTGCAAACGTAGGTTCCATGTATGCGAATGTGACCTTTGCAAATATAGATTCCACGCATGCATCTATGACTCTTTTGCTTCCATTCTTGACTTCATGAGTTAGACTTGCAAATGTAGGTTCCATGTATGCAAATGTGACATTTGCGTATATAGATTCCACATATGCATCTATAGCTCTTTTGCTTCCATTCATGACTTCATAAGTTAGACTTGCAAATGTAGGTTCCATGCATGCGAATGTGACCTTGCGTATATAGATTCCACATATGCAACTATGCTCCTTTTCATCTCTAATTGTCTCTTTCCATAAGCCCATATGTATATTCCACATTTACAAATATGAAGATGATGTGTGCAACTGTGGCTTTGCTTCATTCTCTTGTCTTTTAGCCTCTTTCCTTCTTTTTCATAATTTCTTCTTCCAACAAGATTTGTTAGAAAATATGCGATATAGGATATTATTATTCATATTTTATTTTAAAAACTTATTTTTTACATATGAAATTACATGAATAATTTATATCCATCAAATACCCCCATACTTGAACTTTTACTCGTCCTCGAGGAAAAAGAATACTTTAAAAATATATCTTCCAAAATTCATGACTATTGTAGGATAGAAAATTTATACATAATAAATATCCTCCAATATGGTCAATGCAATTAACCTTTTTAAATTCACCAAATCTTTTACCTTATTTCTGAATTCTGCTTTGATCAACAAGAACTTGCAATCTTCTTCCCTTGAATCTTTCAGAATTGATAGATTTATGATCACTTATTCAGTTAGTATCATACTCTTGTCCATACGCTTGCTTCTCATATTTTTCTGCACTAATATAGATTCAACACTGATTTTTAGAATCTTTCTAGGACTTTTCTTGGCTTGTAATGTCAGGCTTCAGGCTGGTAGGATAAGGATATTTTTAGAGTGACTTCTTTTCCCCAGCTTGGAGCAAACATTTCTTGGTGCTCGATATTTCCTCCCTTTGATAACACTTTTTCTTCTTCTTTTTTTTTTTTTTGTAATTTCAAAGATCTTATATTCACCTAATTTTTTTTTTAACATTTTTTTTCTTCGTTCATCCTTTTTTTTTGACAAGGCCAATGTGCATTGGAATTTTCCGCTCGTACCCTGTCAAATTCTAATATAGTTTAAGATATCGTCCCACAAAGACTGGATAATCTATGCTACAGACTTGTAATATTTTAACTACTATTTGAGAGAATCAAATTGATGAAAAGTGAGTGAGATTTAAAACTTGTTAATTACTTAAACAAAACAAATAACTTTTGGAAGATTTATAATTTTAAAAAGAGTTGGGAATCATTGAATTCACTTGATAATATTACTATAATAAAATCTCAATTTCTACATTTATTTCTTTAAAGAATAATTTCTTATTTCTAATACAATTATATTTTGCCCGCTAAAATATAATCAATTAATAACACTCCGTGAGAACTATGTTAATTAATCAACTTAAGACTAATGACGTTTAAACCGAAATATTTTTCTTGCTTGAATTATGCTAAAAGAAAGTAAAAATTTCGTGAGAATATTTTTACTAAGGATCAATAATCTTGCCTACAACAATTCCTCCATGAGAATTAAAACTGAGGCAAGGAAGATTACTGACTTGAAATAATAGTTTGCTGAAAAATTACTTTCACTCTACTATTTTATTCATCAGTTATTATATATTAATTTTGCTCTGCGAGAATTACAAAATTAATATAAGAAATAACTTAGAGATAAAATATATAGACGTGATAATAGAGTAATTAAAAACTATCATTCCAACATAATATGAAATGTAAATAAAAAATTTCAAGCCAAGAGTATATAAAAACTGAGATAGTATTATAAAATATATCAAGCTTCATCAACTATCCCAACGAAAAGAGATTACTCCATTATGGAGTAATAAAAGCTAAAAAAGATATTTAGAAGACTAGAAATATTTTTACTACAAGAAAAGAAGACCAAGACTAGTTCTTGTCTTACAAAGATTTTATATCCTTATACAAAGGGAGCTTGCTATTTATAGGAAACGATGAGTAGCTTTTGTCATGTTCCACTTTTGCGAATGTGAAATCCATGTATGCGAAGCGACCTTTGTGTACGTAGATTCTATATATGCAACTATGGCACTTGTGCTTCACTCTTGATTTCATTAGTTAGTCTTGCAAACGTAGGTTCCATGTATGCGAATGTGACCTTTGCAAATATAGATTCCACGCATGCATCTATGACTCTTTTGCTTCCATTCTTGACTTTATGAGTTAGACTTGCAAATAGAGGTTCCATGTATGCAAATGTGACCTTTGCGTATATAGATTCCACATATGCATCTATAGCTCTTTTGCTTCCATTCATGACTTCATAAGTTAGACTTGCAAATGTAGGTTCCATGTATGCGAATGTGACCTTGCGTATATAGATTCCACATATGCAACTATGCTCCTTTTCATCTCTAATTGTCTCTTTCCATAAGCCCATATGTATATTCCACATTTGCGAATATGAAGATGATGTGTGCAATTGTGGCTTTGCTTCATTCTCTTGTCTTTTAGCCTCTTTCCTTCTTTTTCATAATTTCTTCTTCTTACAAGATTTGTTAGAAAATATGCGAGGATAGGATATTATTATTTATATTTTATTTTAGAAACTTATTTTTTACATATGAAATTACATGAATAATTTATATCCATCTGTATTGTTTCCAAAGTCACCCTTATACTCTCTTTCTCCTCGTGTTTTTGGGGAGTACATGTTTTATTCACAACTTAGCTCCCGGAAAAGATAAGCTAGCTCCTAAGTGTGTCTTCCTTGGTTATTCTCGGGTTCAAAAGAAGTATCGCTGCTACTCACCTGATATTTGTAGGTATCTTATATGTTATTTTTGAGTCTCAACCTTACTTTACTTCTTCTGATCATCTTAATATATTTGAAGTCTTACCAGTACCTACTTGTGAGGAATCTACATCCACAAAACCAACACAACCACTACTACCTATATAGACTTTTGAGGAGTCTACAGTTGCTCCTCCTACATCCCCGGCCACAAGGCCACCACTCTTGACTTATCATCATCGTCCACGTCCAGCATCACGCCCAGATGATTCACGTCTTGCATGCAATTACTGCAGACTTGTCTCCTCCTAGTCCACCAATTGCACTCCGAAAAGGTGTACGGTCTATACTTAGGGGTCGTTTTGTATGAGGTATAAGAATAACGCTGAATAGAGCGTATTAGTAAGGTTGGGATTAATTATGCTGAGATTACTTCTTATCAACTATTTTTGGTGTATTAAGGCACTGCAAAAAATTGATTGTTTACAAAAACACTCCCCACATTCTTTAACTTTGTACATTATGTTTATTGCAACAGTTTTATTACCCTCCACATTTTTTACTCTCTTTAAAGCCAATTGTTTCTTTTTTACGGGGGAGCAAATAGTGGGTTCTTTTACACTATTCCATTTGTTAATATTATTATTAATCTTTAGTATATAGTTTTTTCAGAAAATATTTTTCATTTACTAAACAAACACAAGATATTTTTAAATATTTTCCGTCAGTATTAAAATAGTAAACTGAAACAACGATCATGTGAAGTCAACATGTCAATTACAAAATATAGCAGAAAGTATTTGGAATAGGTTTTAAGGGATTTGAGGGGCAATTATGTCTTTAACCATGTTTATGCAACTATTAAAAACCCTTGCATTGCTAATACCATGGTTTGCTATGTATTAGTTATACATAAGATAATACCAAATAGGATGTATAACTAATACAAGTATTAGTTATACATAGGTTGAGAAAATGTATCAAACGAGGGATTAGTAATGCATAAAGCTAATGCTTGCATTGTTTTTTCTAATACCTCCTACCAAACAACCCCTTAATCCTAATCCCCATTATGTCGGTTTAAGTTATCATTGCCTGTCATCACCCCATTACGCTTTTGTATCATCTTTGTCCACTATTTCCATCCCTAAATCTACATGTGAGGCACTATCTCATCCAGGATGGCAACGGGTTATGGTTGACGAGATGTCTACTTTAGATGCGAGTGGTACTTGGAAGCTTGCTCCTCTTCTTTCAGGTAAATCTATTGTTGGTTGTCATTGGGTTTATACAGTCAAAGTCGGCCCGGGTGGCTAAGTTGATCGGCTTAAGGCTCGTCTTGTTGCAAAAGTATACACTCAGATATTTGGGATGGATTATAGTAACACTTTCTCTCTCGTGGCTAAAGTAGCATCCGTTCGCCTCTCTTTGTCCATGGCTGATGTTCATCATTGGCCTCTTTATTAGTTAGACATTACGAATGTTTTTCTCCACGGTGATCTTGAGGAAGAAGTTTATATGGAGCAGCCACCTGGTATTGTTGCTGAGGGGGAGTCTAGTGGTCTTATATGCCGATTGCGCAGGTCACTCCATGGTTTGAAATAGTTTTCTCGAACTTGGTTTGGTAAGTTCAACGCAGTTATTCAGGAGTTCGGCATGACTCGTAGTGAAGTTGATCACTCTGTGTTTTATCGGTATTCGGCTCTTAATCTGTGTATTTATCTGGTGGTTTATGTTGATAATATTGTTATTACTGGTAATAATCAGGATGGTATTACTAATCTGAAGCAGCATCTCTTTCATCACTTCCAGACTAAGGATCTGGGCAGATTAAAGTATTTTTTAGGTATTGAGGTTGCTCAGTCTAGCTTAGGTATTGTTATTTCACAGCGTAAGTATGCCTTAGACATTATTGAGGAGACAGGAATAATAGGCTGCACACCTGTTGACACTCATATGGATTCGAATGCTAAGCTTCTGCTAGGACAGGGGGGGCCTCTTAGCGATCTTGGAAATATAGGCGGTTGGTTGGAAAATTGAATTACCTCATAGTGATTAGACCTGACATTTCTTTTCGTGTGAATATTGCAAGTCAGTTTATGGATTCTCCATGTAATAGTCACTAAAACACAATTGTTCGCATTCTTTGGTATATAAAGTCAGCTCCAGGTAAAGGATTACTATTCGAGGATCGAGGCCATGAGCAGATTGTTGGGTACGCAGATGTTGATTGGGTAGGATCACCTTCTGATAGACGTTTTACGTTTGGATATTATGTTCTAGTAAGAGGTAATTTGGTCTCTTGGAAAAGCAAGAAACAAAATGTAGTTGCTCGATCCAGCGCAAAAGCAGAATATCGAGCCATGGCAAAATGTGAGCTAGTTTGGATCAAGCAGTTGCTTAAAGAATTGAAGTTCGGAGAAATTAGCTAGATAGAACAGTATGTGATAATCAAGTTGCTCTTCATATTGCGTCAAATCTGGTATTCCCTGAGAGGACGGAGAAAAGATACTCTCAGCAGATATTGTTATATAAAGTTTGTGAAGTCGAATGATCATCTTGCAGATTATTTTCACCAAGTCCCTTACTGGTTCTCGTATTAGTTACATCTGTAACAAGCTCGGTACATATGATTTATATGCACCGGCTTGAGGGAGAGTGCTAGATAGTTAATAATGTATAATGTCTCACATCGGAAAACAAATATCTATTAATATGTAATCTATATAAATAGGGTATTGTAAAACACTTTAGACATAATTAATGAAACTTTTCTGTGCTACTTCTCACAATTCCTTTCCTAGTTAATGGTTTGTTACTTATTTTTCTCATTTACCTTTCTTTCTTCATTTAGAGATATATCTTTTAGGAAACGACCATTATTAAAAATGGACATTATGTCTAACTTAACCCCAAAAGTTAACTCATTAGATGAGGATTGCCCAACACCATATGAGGCGACAACAACTCATATCCAAAAATAATGTGGGATTCTAACTCCTTTCACGCGTCCAGAACTAGACATTTGGAGGATGGACAACATAACATGAGGACCATAAAATTGGGTAAACCAAGAATAGAGATGGGTTTGGCTCTAAAAAACATGTTAAGAAAATGTGCCAAACTTAACCGCAAAACTAGCTCATGAAGTAAGCATTGCCAAATCCATATAAGGAGACAATAACTCATACCCTCAACCATTGTGGTACTCGAACACAAAAGCAACATATTTTTATTTTCAGCCCTACCTTTTCTTTCTCTCTTTTAAATTGCATAAGGATAGTATACCTACTTTTAGCTTCTCTAAGCTGTTCAAACATATCTTTGAGGCTATTGTTTGGTCAATGATGAACCAAGCTCTTACCTTGCTTTCCCAAAAACTTATTAATATTCCTGACTGAGGATATATCTTCAGTTCGGTATACTGGATAAACTACAGAAATGTTTTCTTGAGTGAATTTTCTATGAATCCCCTGAATAGTGAAGAGTATAGATAACCCCAACTATTGGGATTAAAGTATCGTTGACTCACATGAATTTTGTTATGCTAAAAGGATTCAGAGAATAAGAAGGAAAATGAAAGAGAGCCTTGTACCCATCGTAGCCATTTGGTAAATCATATCCTGCTGTTTTGCCTGCCTCACCAAATGCATCCCTCCAACATTGCACCTTCTCCAAATCATCTCTCAAATTTTCCTCATGTCTAGAAAATGATTCAGCAAAAGTTCCACTTTGCTTACTCACATCCGATGGATCTACGTCATAGAATATGGGCATCACAGTTAGTCCTAATTCTTTCTTGCATTTCATGATCTTTACAAGTTCATCCAAGCACCAAGTGGAGGATGCATAGTTCTTAGAAAATACAACAATAGCAAATCTTGATTGTTCAATAGCTTTCACAAGTTCAGGTGAAATGGACTTTCCTCTCTCCAGCCTTACATCATCTTTGAAAGTATGAATCCCTTTATGTTTTAGAGCATAGTAGAGATGACCCACAAAAGTTTTACGAGTATCTTCACCTCTAAAACTCAAGAAAACATCATTCTTCCAATTTTGAGTGGGTGAAGAAGTAGAAGCCATTGTAGGTGAATGTGAAAGAAGTTTGCAGATGTAGGAAAGTTGTGTTCAGTTGCAATTTAAGGCACCATCTTCTTTATTATTGTTATAAGTCTTTGGTTGACTTATCAACACGGTTTAGCAAAGACTTGCTCACCATTCCAGTAATTCTTTAATTGACGAAAGTGTATCTGCTCCTTCCTTTATGTATATTTTATTCATTTTGTCAGTTCTTGGTAAATTCTACCAAAGTAACTTGAAACCACATTGTTCACTCCTCGCGAGTAGCACTTTGATTGGACACAAAATTTAAAAAAGAATTAAACATTTTTGAAACTGATGGTCTAAAATAATTCATACGTATTTATGTGGCCCTGTAATCATCTCGTAAAATAAAAAACTTTAAAATAAAATTATTTCTAAATATAGAAAGTGTGCATTGAAACAAAATGTGAAATACAAAACAAGGGGAAAGTACAGAGTTTGCGTCTAATTTTGTTCTGAAACTGATTTTAAGAGCGTGGTCTCGCAATTAAAGTTATATATACACGGTAATGGTTTCAATTACGTTATAGCAAATTACTTATCATTTATTCCAATTAATGCTATTAAATAGAATATCTTCAATTACCTGATTGTGCAAATAGTCAGTGCATAGAACCTAATTTCTTTTTTCACTTTTTCTCGACCATTCAAGCTGAAGATAGTGAAGTTGGTGAAGCCCACCGGAGACTCGCCGGAATTTTGCCGGAGAAGTGATTGTAAGAGAGATTGAGCTCAAAGAGGTTCGAGATGTTTCTCTGTACGCCGCCGGAGAACAAATTTGCCGGTGATTTGTCCATATAGCTGGTTGCCGGAACCATAAAAGATTTGTCAAGTTCGAGATTTCCGGCTGAATTTGGCCGGAAAATCCACCTTTCTTTCAATCTCATTTCTTTCTTAAGGTTTCACTCTCTCAATTATCAAAATCCAACCAAATAAACGCTGAATCGATAATTTAGGATTTGAAATTTGGTACATTTGTTCCATTATATTAGTGAAATTATTTACCAGTAGGTAATTTTGATCCCTGAGTTATATGCGTTATTTTATTTTTTGTGCTTCTGTTATTTATCGTTTCACACTTAACCTTAAATTAAATCAAATTAAATTTTTTAACCCGGATAATCGATACTATTATGTCACAGTTATAACAATTAACAAGTAACAATACTTCAGATATAACAAGTAACAATACTTCTTTTGTGAGGTTTGAACATTACCACCTCATCCTATCCTACTCCAGGTCCGTTTGGTACGCGAGATAAGGTGGGATAAGGTAAGGTATTAAATTTATATCATATTTAGTTGATAGAATAAATTTATACCATCAACCAAACATGGAATAAATTTAAACTCAGACTTAATACTGGATATACCACCTTATCCCATCAAGCTTGGGATTATTTTACTCTATCTCTAAGAGAGGATAAAATAGTCCAGGGATTATAGTCCTAGGATTATTATCCTGAGATAAATTAGTCCGCTTACCAAACGACCCCTAAACGCTATCAATTCTCTTATCTTGGCATAATATTTGGCATCAAGTCTTCTTTGTCTCTTTTTTATAGAGTTAGAGACGATAAAAGAGATATTAACAAAAAAATTATAAACATACAACTTGAGAGACGTTTAAATATATCTTATATTTGAAAGAACACATAACCTTACTCTTTAGAGATGAAAAAAGAGTTTTAAATGATTTTCTCCACTTATTGCCCATTTGGTCAACCTTTTAAAATCGTTTTATTTTAAGGAAACGTTTTTGTAAAAAGAAATTTTTAGAGAAGTATTTTAGATAGGTACGTAATAATTAGTGTTTGACTGAATCATTTGAGATGTGTTTCTTTATCAGTTTTAGAAACAGTTCTAGTGTCAATAACAGAAACATGATACATAAACTCAGTTTCATATAAGCATTGTTTAAATAAATAAATGCTTTTAAATACCTATTATGAAAGACTTTTATTATGTTATCAGATTTTCTTTCAATAAAGAGTACTGTTAAATGTAAGAGTGCACCATTAGCCACGTTTACGCATGTTTACAATATATTCACAATATCCAATGTATTTAAAGATCAAGCAAGTCACCCAAACTTCAAGATTAAGTATCCTAAATTTTTGTATTTCTATTTTGGAATTCACAACTTAGTATCCCAAATATTTGAACTGCTAATTAGAAATTCAGGATTAGGTCTCCTGAATTCTTAACTGTTAATTTAAACACAAAACTTATACTCAAACTCCTTTTCTCATCTCTTAAAATCCATGCTTTTCCCTCTTTATCACATACCTCGATCGCAGAATTAAATCAGCAGACACTAGAAAAGTCATCCCGGATCCCTAATGAGGCCAAATGTAGATAGCAAACAATTGAACTGTAAAACAAAGGATTAGAACTTGACCAAGTGGTTGACACAATTTTCCAGCAGTATGTCCCTCTGAGTTAATGTACGCAAAAGAAACATACACAAAGCACACATTGTTCGAGACTCACAAAGTTCCAGCAAAACATACTACAATTCCATATCAATAACAGTAACTAGGTTATGATTAAAAGAACAGCAAACAGATAAACGCAACGAAGTCATGAGAAAGCAGCACATTAAAGATCTAACTACAAGCCTCATAAACCAAGAGACGCCAAATGGCAAAAAACACCTATGTAGTATTTTCACAAACCCAGATAAAAACAGATAACAGCCAAAAAGATAATACCCCCTAATGGTAAATACTGCAAAGCTCATGGACCTGATCTACGCAATTCTTCTGCTCCATGTGCAAAGTGGCACCTTTCTCCAAAAGTGCACGACCCTTTAGCAAAGTTCTCACAAATTTTTGTTTTAAAGTTGCTTGTTGCAGTGGAGCTGGGATTCTTCATCAGGGGTGCCGCAGATTTTGCTGTAACGCTCTGAATAAGCTCACGAACCATTTGACTGGCTTGTCCAATCTGATCAATTGTACCTTCAAGTTCAATATTCCTCAAGTTAGGATCCGACTCATGATCCCTAATGGAAAATTTGACTCCAGTCACACGGCTTATTTGCTTTGAGTTGACACCACCCTTTCCAATAATAGGTCCGGCAAGAGAGGCATCTACACTGATCTTAGCAGTCGCAGAAGACCCAAAGCTGGCAGCTGCTCCAAAGCCTGCAGGAGTAGTCTCTGGTCGACTACCATACCTTCCATGAGTCTGGAACATACCACGGGACTCCTCATGCAATGGAGCCATTGGCTTGCCGAGCTCCCACTCACCATGGGCAAAATTACATTTGTCACCAAATTTGCAACCTTCAGCAGTGTTGAATTTGTTGCAGAGACGAGTCTTAACAGCTGGAGGAGATGATCCATCAGGGAAAGACAGTGGAGCTATTGAATTTCTAGAAGCTGCTGGAAGAGCTGGGTTGCTGCCAAGCAATTGAGTTACAGCTTTAAGGCCTCCAGGCACATAATGCAAGAAGTGGCATCCTTCCCCAAATGGGCATCCCGAAGTACTGCAGAAAAATCAAATTAATACATTAATTCAACTAGTAAGTTGGAAAAACAAAGTTGCCATCGTGAACCATTAGAGTCAAGCTTATCAGCAAGAAGATCAATAACAGCGAAAGCTTAAGTCATACAGCAGCTCCCAGTTTCTTCACATATCTTGAATATGGCTCGATCTTTTAATTTCTTGATTAAGGCGTTTGACAAGCAAAAACACTCTACAAAACCTCTTTGTTATCATAAAAGAACATGATATCCAACTAAAATCTCCAAAATTCAAACTCTGATACATTAAGAAACACAAAGAACACCACATTGCAGGACTCGTCTACGATGTTAACTGCACATTACTACTCAAAATTACGAGTCCCTAGAGCTCTTTTGCATGTCAATTTTTAAAATTGCCCAACACTTGCTTATCAAGAGGAAAGAAAGTTGATAGGAATCAAAAAAAGGGTAATTTCACATGAACCAAAAAGTGATCAAGCATGTCTTTTTACTAGACAAGAACCAATTAATTGTAAAGTAACATGCTCACATATTTCTTGAAATCCACACATTGCATATTCACTTCTGCACAAGATTTTGACAAGAAATACAAAATACTAAAATAAGCTGAGCACAAATCTTCTAGCTATTTGCCTAGCAATATCTCCAGAAAGATGATATCTCAAAATATCGTTAGTCACTTTCTCATGACATCGTTTAAGGACCGGTCAAACTTTAGCCTATTAAAAATATTTTACAGCTTGGGGTATCAGGGAGGCAGTGGAAGGTTGGAACAATTGGAAAGTTAACAGGCCCATCAAGAAAGTCAGGAAGATGATCCCAACAAGATTTTTTGGTGGCTTTGGCAAGGAAGGAATCGCAGATGGTTTGATGGCATTTCAACTCCTATCCATACTCTCAAAGCCAAATGCCTTGTGCACCTATTTAGTTGGAGCTCTCTAACCCCTGTAAATAATGTAGTTCCCCTCCTAGACTTCATTGGCTCGCTTACTCTAGCTTAGCCCAGTTATGTGTTTACTTTTGTTTTTGTGGTTAGCTCCCTGAGCAGAATAAGGTTTTTTGTTGTAAGGGAGCTAACTCATCTTTTTTGTAGCTTTGCATCTTCATGATGCCTGCAATGAAGAATCTTATTTCATCAAAATTATTTTACAGCTTAAAGGATGAAGAAAGGACAATTCTCATATCTAAATGCTCGAAAAGCTTAAGCTAAACCTAATATAAATCACCTCAACCCAAACAAAAAAAATTGGAGACAGAGTTTTTGTTTCCTTTGGAAACTTCTCTCAAATGGATAAGGATTTTTTCTTTTCATAAAAGTTAAAACAGACTTTACATTTTTATTTTTTTTGATAAGGTAAAGAATTTTATTAATGTTCAGTCCTCGGCGAAACACCGTATACAAGTAGTATACCAAGAAGTAGAGAAACCTACACCAAAATATGGTTCTCTACAAATGTTACCTACTCGTCTATACGATCA
The DNA here is from genome assembly GCF_000393655.2 of Nicotiana sylvestris. NCBI lineage: Eukaryota > Viridiplantae > Streptophyta > Magnoliopsida > Solanales > Solanaceae > Nicotiana > Nicotiana sylvestris. The sequence continues at coordinate 18,353,891 of NC_091065.1, forward strand.
AGGACCTCATGGGTGCACCAAAAAGAAACTAGAAACAAGAGGCTGCCCCTCATCTGTGCAAACTCACTATCGACCCCTTCACACGTTGTCCCATTCCTCTTCTTCTACACAACAAACATCAGAGCTAATGGGGCTATATCACATGCCCTCGGCGAAACACCGTATACAAGTAGTCTACCAAGAAGTAGAGAAACCTACACCAAAATATGGTTCTCTACAAATGTTACCTACTCGTCTATACGAACAAGGACCTCATGGGTGCACCAAAAAGAAACTAGAAACAAGAGGCTGCCCCTCATCTGTGCAAACTCACTATCGACCCCTTCACATGTTGTCCTATTCCTCTTCTTCTACACAACAAACATCAGAGCTAATGGGGCTATATCACATGCCCTGGGTCTTCTCTTTCTCCTTTTGAAACTCCAGCTATGCAATGCCCCCTTTACTGAACTCAGCATAACCACGGTATTCCAAACCAATTCAGAACCTCCCACCAGACTTTACAGTTAAAAGACCATCAACATACAATGGCAGCTAAAATTAGAAACTAATCATCTTCGTATAACGATCAACATCCTCAGGCAGCCAAAAAATCAGAACGTAAATCATCTTGGTATAAATTAAATGGCTCAGGTGTCCCTTGCATAAGAAAAGAAAACACTTTGCAACAAGAAGCATTGAAATTTTCTCACTAACATCTCATCTCCTTGAAGATCCTCCGTTCATATCACCTCAAAGGAAAATGAGACTTAAGAGCCAACATCCAAAATTTATTCCTTGAGACAAATCTCTACCCATGAACCAAAAGCAACAGTGATTCATTGACACCAGTACAGCAAAATGCCAATCATCACGTATATGGTCTTTTTCCACCACTATCACATAAATGTCGCACCTTCACACAGTATCTATGAATGCGTCCTCATTCCAAGTCTCCAGTAAATGTATTACTACATGAAATAACCATACAGATTTTATAAACTATAATAATAGTCTGTGAGTGTAGCAAGAGAAATGTAATCTCCGGTGCGTTGAGCGATCATGACCACAATTTCAGAATGGAATAGAACAGCAAAGTAGATGTATACTACTTTTGTAACCATAAGCTGGTTTACAAATTTCCAGGAAGATGTTACCCTCAATGTTGCACTTTTCTCCACAAATCCACATCTAAGTATCAGAGATCAACACAGATCATACTGATTATTTGTCCAGCTAACTAAAAACTTTCAACTTGGGAAAGACGATGTATAAACCTCGGATACAATGAAGTTAGTGTTTAAGATCTAAGAATTCCTCACACATAATTCATAACAATCTAATTCTCTCATACATATCACCAAACACTTCCTTTTATGATCATCCAAACCACTTCTTGTTATAGTTCCAACATTCATAAAGTATTCAGAAATGACAGAAGAATGTCAATTTCGTGTTACAAGCACAGCCTGTCCAATTCCACTCGATTTTTGGTTTAAACAACTGAACGACAAGGAAATTGAGATCAATGGTACAAACTCCAGTTGGAGGGGAAATTCCTCAAATAAGAACAGCATAGCAATTCTAAGACTACTCAATGGAGAAGGTTTCCCATTATGGTATCATGGTATGCTTTATGCACCAAGGAGGGGGGAATTAAATATCTTTTTTTAATAAGTAGAATGAGGAATTGAATATCGAAAACGTCATTTCATTCCCATTCTCAGAGTTACTACGCAATTTTAAATTAAATTTAAATACCAAAATTTTGAGTGCAATCATATCATATGTAATATAATAATCAGATGTTTAGTTTCATATTGTCCAAAATTGACTCTTCGGACTTGTCAGATTCTTTTTATTCGTTTTGTAAGTCACTTGTCAGATTCTCAGTAGCAAATTCCAGAATTGCACCACAAAAGATTACCTATTTTTCTTATCTATGCACAACCTGTTCAATAAAACAAGATACAGAGCTTATTGCTGTGAAGCAACCAAACATTTTATACACAATCAGCCGACTAGAAGAAACTGGTGACGTTTCTATCTTTTGAATACACCCATCAATTCTAAGGCATCTGAAGGGAATCACTTAACAAGTGTCATGAAAAGATAACTTATATGAAAAGAATAACGAAGTAACGGAAAAGAAGGCAGGGATTCTTATTTCAATAAAATGAAAACTGTATGCAAGCTTCTCTTCGGCGCACACTAGATATTTCTTCACTGCCTTTCGGTTGAAAGATCCTACTTCACCAACCCCCCGGCCCCAGAAAAAAAGGATCTAAAGTCAAGCGAAAATTTTATGTTAGCTTACAACACACCAGGCTGCTTCTTTCTATTCGACTTTTGGTCTAAATAACTGAATTGAAAGAAAATTAAGGTGGAAAAGTCTGCGTACAAACTTTAGTTGCAAGGTAAATTCTTCAAACAACAAAAATACCTGATAAGACTCGAAAGAAAAGGTTTTCCCAGATATCAATCATGGCATTATAATGCACCAAAAAGGGGATAAAAGAGGACTTGAAGATCTAAAATGCCATTTCACTACTTTCCCCAGCATTGCCACATAAGTGAATAAAGTTTAAAGACCAATTACGGTGTCATCATATCTAGCATCTACAGAGAGAAATGTCATAACCATCAAACATTCATTTTCAGAATACTACAATTGACTCTTCTTCGCAATTGTCAGAGTATCTCCAAGATCATCAAGTTTCAGTTAAAACAGAATCAGAGAAAACATGCTCAATGGCAAGATTTAAAACTGCACCTACCGATTTTTCTATTCCTAACAGTTCAACAAATACAAAGATACAAAGTGTATTGCTATGAAGCAACCAAACATCTTATACACATTCAGCCAACTAGAAAAAATGAGGTCCTTCCTATCTTTTGATGAAAGATATCAACCATGCACTTTACCTCTACGGACAACTTCAAGTTTGAATTTCCTACCCCTTCACAATTTACTGAATGAGAATAACAATCATCTAACCAGAAGAATTTGGTAATATTCTCCTTCCAAAAAATAATATGCATCTGGGATCTTTCTTATCAAATGACTGAAGGGAATTTCTCTGCACATAGCACAATTCACCAAAACAGCCACAGAAGAAATATATTGAAACGTGGTACCTGGTTCATGTCAAACATGTACTCTTCAATAGGCCCAAAACAAGGCACCAGTAAATTCTTCTCACAGTTTGGTGCCTGTAGCAGAGAAAAAGCCAGAGCTTATTACTTCTGTCTCAATTTAGTCACTGATAAAGTAGGGATACTTCTGAAGCTCTTTTAGACCACCCTCTAATCATACAAGTAAATCCAACTATTATATCCACTTTCATCTATGCTTTAACCAGCTCCATAGCAAAAGCAGAATCTCAAACTATCAATCAAAGTTCTGTTTTCAAGTTACCAGCTAAACTAACCAGTGTCCTACTTAAATCCACCCTAAACATCTTTTCAGATTTCTTGCGCCTTAAAACAAAGGCTTTAAGCTCATAAAATTGCTGCAAACTTGCAATCATAGCATATATGCAATATAACCAATTATGTATTACTTCATAAAACTCCACTAGTTATATGACTAGGTGTTATACTCTTCAATCTTCAGAAGCATCATGTGTAACAACCAACCTTTCCTGATTTAAACAGAAAATGGATCCCAGACCTCTGCATTATGACTTACTAATACAATGACAACTGGAAGTTTAGGGCTCTTTTCTATCTCTAAAGTCTAAACGAAGGCAATCATAACCCCTTTTTCCAACAGAGAAACAGCCACATAGGTAAAAGACCCTAGAATCAAATCAGACTAGTATTTGAGCTTTTGAAAGAATCTACGTAGGATGGTTGGTTGACTCTTACAGCAAAACAGGCTATGACAACTAAGCAAAATGAAAGTTGTTTTTCACCAGCGACAACTTCAACTACAACTGCTGCTCTGACCAACGGTGTTACATCCAAACATGCAGATAGAGATTTCACAGGTACTATTTTTAAAGCAACAATTTTTTTTGATAAAGAAGAGAGAACCGAAAAAAATTATCAGCAAATTACAACCTTTTTGATATGTAAGGTGAATTATCAGCAAGATTATATCAATGACACTCTTCTAATGATGCAGTGCATGCTACCATTAGAAAAAGGGCATCTATAATCCAACATGAATATAGCCTCCAACCAAAAATAGACATTTGACCAATAAAATCTTTGATAACTATTTTAACCTCGTGATCACATTACATGGCTTAACCATATAGATATGTCTGACGACTCTGACCTCACAATCTCTTGCACAATTAACTTTAGTGCCTCTTAATATAAACAGAGCAGCATCCTATCCTAATCTTAAAACATTTCTTCAGTCCACATGATTTCTTCTAGTAACTTGACTCATCAAGGAGAACTGAACATATGCGCCAAACCGTGTAGTTCGCCATCGTATATGACATAATTCTCGAATTAGGCATTATTATGTATACCAGCAAGATTATATCAATGGCACTTTTCTAAAACATTACAAATTTAGGAAAACTTCAGTTCATGCTACCATTTAAAAAAGGCCATCTGTGATCAAACATGACCATAGCCTCCAACCAAAAGTACACCTTTGACCAACAAAATATATGATAACTATTTTAACCTCATAATCTCATTTAAGGCTTAACCATATAAATACATCTGAAATCACGTTCATCCTGCACAATTAACTTAATGCCTCTTAACATAAACCATAGATCTCAAAAAACACAGAGCACCCCTTAATCCTTTCTTCAAACTTTTCTTCAGTCCACATGATTTTTTCTAGTAACTTGACTCATCAAGGAGCACTGAATATGCTCCAATCTTTGTACTAAGGCTATTTTTTTTTATGACCGAGAAATCCGTGATCCATCTAAGGAAAACCCTTTGGGCCAACAGCAGCCTTCAAAACTTGGGGATAATGGGCTCCTCCCTCTACCCTTCTCCACTTAAAAACCAGGCTTAGTTCGCATGGCGCAGGGCTCGAACATGTGACCTAAATCACAGATCCTTCAACCTTCGCCACTTGTACTAAACCCTTGGGGCTTCGGTATCTTTTTTTTTCTTGAAGTAATTGGTTTCATTGATAGCATCAAGAAGATGCAAAATAGTTACCTTGGGGCTTCGGTATCTTATATGACGTCTCGAGCTATGTGTTAATATGTATGTAGTGATCTCATCATTTTGAGTTCCTCTCCATCTCAAAAATAACTGATCAATAAAATAAAATAAAAGGAATGTCCTTTTGTGAATTTACACAAAAGGCCAAAAACTGAATGGTGCCTCATACTACCAATAGAGACATATCACGCCTCATCTTGTAGATAGAAATAGGTACATCAAAAGAATCAAGTTAACCAATGAATTTATTTATTTCCAACCAATAGGTAGGGATCGCATTACTTTGGATGGTATATCTTGGTGTCAAACAAATCTTATACAAGTTACAGTGAAACCAAAGAAAATGTTTGTTACCCCATCCATTCATAAAACTCTTTGAAGAAATAGTTCTCTTAACTAGTTAGCCAGAAACATTCCAATAGCCGGGATCCATTAAGCAATTGAGACCTAGTAGGCCAAGAGGAGAAGGTTTAGAACAAACAAAGTAGCATAATGGAGTGGGAAGGCAGCTAGCAGAAGTCACCTGAGACGCATGAACACTCTTGAAAAGGTTCAAGATTTTATCATTTTGGACATGCTTGAGACGCTTTTAACCAAACATGAAACATATTCTACAGGATGAAGTATACACTCTATCTCTTAGATTTGGTGATTCATGGAGTCTTTAAACACAATATTATATTTATATATATGTGTGTGCGCGCGCGCTTAAACATGTTTGCTTCACAAGATAAGTGATTCTTGAGATGCAGTAATTGGCTCGTAATTTACTTGAATGATCACAAAACACATGTTTTGTGCCCAACAGGTTATGTTCCCACCAAGTAAAATGACATGTAGTAAGGTCCATATTCGATTTTCCAGACATTGTGCTTTCTCCTTCTTTTTATTTCTTAGCCTTCATGCGTTGATCCTTAAAGTACAAATTGACTTTATAAAATCACCTCATGCAACAACATTTGCCTAATTCATCAATGAGACTAACCAATGCAAAATCTTCCCACATAACAGCTAGATCATCACAACCACCCAGAAGCCTATGCAGAAAGATTAGGTTCACGTCATACATTAGAGAATAGGAGAAGCCAAAAATACAACTTAGATTGCTTGAAAAGAGATTAGGCAAACTATAACTTAGATTGCTTGAAAAGACTTCTCATATCAAGATGCTTAGCTATTCTAAAAACTTTACCAATATAACACTCCCGGCCCACCCAAACCCTTGAAGTACCAACATATCAATTTGATTGCAAACTACAGAATTGTTCAATGTCAAGAAAAGTCACTTAGGAGGAGAGAACAGCCTAATAATCATATGAAAGACCAATTCATCTATCTGCCGCATCATCACAATGTTATTACCAGATTGACTCACCAAAGGTTCTCACAAAAATATATAGCTAAGTTTGCACTGCATTTACTTGCTAACATGATTGAGTGTAGCAGAGTCATTATACTGGCTTATTTAAAGGCAGCAGAAGTTTTCCTCCTGCTGATCAGCTTTTTTGATTATAAACTCTGAACAAGTTGCTAGTTCAACGTCATATCAAAATCATCGCATTTCCTTTCAACAACTGTTTTCAACTTAACTATTATCCCTGTAACATAACCTTGGATGACCAATCCATTAGTCCGAAAAGGATTTGAATAACTGGAATAACTACATAAATACCCTTGATTAAAATTTAAGAAGTTAGAAATATAATAAACTACACTTAAAGTACTTATTTTAGATGAGTTAAGATTGTAACCTGAAAAACTTTGTGCACGGCTTCAATTTGCTTCCTATACCAGTTGGAATTGACTCCAGTTCTGTTGCATAACATTAATCAATTGTTTTCCAGTTAAATTTGTGATATTATCCATCTATTTGAAAGACATCTATTATCACTCATTTACATTATCAGCAAAGTACAACTTTTTCAGATCAATATAAAACCAAGGAGAATGATGAAAACCATTACAAATTAAACTAAATCCTTAAGTTTGTCTCGTAAACTTTTAAAGTATAACCAGGTTTTATCTTTCTCCAGAAACAAGAACTTACACTTTTTTGGTAAGTTCTTTTTTTAGACACAGAACAACTTGCACTTGAACTCTTCAAACTCTAATTCTTTTAGAGGTGAACATAGAATATATTGTTCACGGCAATTTACCAGGACAAACTTGGCCGACAAGAAAATTCAATGTCATATACAATGTACATATCATCTAACAGACCCTTTTTTTTTTTGGAGAATATCTACCAGACCCTTTTTTACAAATAACTTCCACAATTTTTTTGGAGAACTCCAGCAAAAATTTCTGAATACATAGAAGCAAATACTAAAACCTATCTTCTTGGAGGTATAAAAAAACAAAAGAGAAACGCAAGAAGGAATTAGGTTCTCCTCTCTTTCTCACAAGAAAACAAAAAAATTCAACTCGATCGTGATAAACTATTTTACTACCATTTGTTTCAGATTTAACTTAGCAAGTTTTATATGACAATTGTTCCCTCTACTGTAAACAATTTTTCTTTTTCTTTTTTAAAAAATTGTGGTGTTCGGGCCATCTTACATGCGTCTTGACTATTCCACCAGGTGCCTGACACCTCCCACCATAAATCACCTATTTTTTCTCCGTTGGAATTTGCACCCACTTCAGTGACCACTAAGCCACACCATGGGTGACTGCAAACGATTTTAACTATCATACTTTATAAGACACTCCCCCCTCGTGGGAATATACTGTTGTTGTATACTTTATAAGACAACTCTTTCATCGCTAAAAAGTTAGACATTTAAAAAACTTTAAAAACTTAATTCATTTAACTATTCAAACTTTACACTTTGATGTAACTGTCTTTGCGACCACTACTTAGAAATTTTCAATCACCACAGCCATAAAATACATGAGTCGAAAACAACCCTATTAATCCACACCATTACTTGTTTCGGAATTAAAAAACACAAAATAAACGCAAATAGAGACAACGAGAAAAGGATAAAATGTCAACAAAAATTGATATATATTAAATTCCAAATAAAAGGGAGAAGTGAAATTAGCAAAACCCTAGATTGACAGCACGTATAGATAACAAGTAACGAAGCCAACAATATGCAAGTAAACAAAGATTAGAAAAAAAAGAGAGGATGAAATGCAAAAGGTATTTAGCAAGAAAAAGAAAGATAATAAGTACCTTGCTTAGATTTCTTAAAAGTACCATTGCCATTAATAGGGCCATGTGGCCTTCCTCTTTTTCTATCACCTCCAAACTCCATTAATGAAGCAGCAGAAGTACTCGTAGTCGCAAAAGAAAAGGAGATCGAAACCCTAGATTTGCAGAGAAGAGAAGATTAAGGGTTGTGAGCGCGAGTGAGAGAGAAAGAGAGGGAGGACTGTTTGTGTTGGGCGCGGATGTGGTAAAAGAGTGAGATTTGATGCGGTTGATGTAACTTTCCAGAAAAATGTCGGGAAAAAAAAAAAAAAATCACGTGCACCCTAAAAGGTCCTAATATAACCTGACATTTGTGATTTGTCGGATATGTACTATAGTAATTACACTATTTAAGTGTATATTTGCCCATTTTTTATTATTGATAGGTTAACATTATATTATTACCAAGAGTGTATCAACCAATTAATAGTTTAAGAATATAATTGAATCATTCATTTGTTTATGTGGCTCCAAATATGAGTCAAAATCAATAATATTGGGCGTTTCTTATTTATTTTTTGGCTTTCATGTATCAAAAGATAAATGAATGAAAAATTTAAGATAAATCGAAAGTTAGGGTAAATTTTAATAATTTTCTTGTCATAGATAAATTGATTGGAAATTTTTTTTTAAAAAAAAAGTACAAGTGGCCCAACTTTTACGCCTACAACCAATGTCGGCTGAAACTACTTCAATTTATTTTTTTCATTTTGTTAAGTTTATTAATTATTAATTTTTTTAAAAATAATTATATTGTACTGCACTTTAGGGAAAATATTACTAGATGTAGCCCTATTTGAATTTCTTACCCACATTTAGCTGCCAGTCACTATTGAAGAATGTTAATAACTTGAAGCTTGAGCTCTTGAACTTGAATTTGATTTTTACTTGTTTGAGCGTTAATAAAACTTATTATACATAGTTAGAGAAAAACGCAGCGAAATAGACAGATCAAATATATATTCGGTCATTATTCAAAGTCGTCATTATCGGTAACGGATTTTCTACCGGTGACTCTTCTAAGCACTCAAACTTCACTCTAGATGATATGGAGTTCAGAAGAAAATCTATGCTTAAGGACCTCAACCAGATCTACACTATTGATAGTGTTCTTCCATCAATAATATCTTGTAGCAGTTATAAAATGGGCAATAATTTCTGGGCAATTCAATACTCAACGATGACAGATTCATAATGAGGAGAAAATGTTTTAACTTGTCCAAATTAAACAGATCATCTTAAGCATTCATTACAGAATATTACTAACATTCTCCCATTTTGTCCATATAATTAACGCCCAAAGTATGCCTTAAGGAGAATCATAATACAACAATCATGGCGATAGTTCTCTAAGAGCTCTAAGAGGGAGTAGTATCTTTCATGTATCACAATGTATTATGCCTCTACAATGTAGCCCAAATTTCTTAAGGAATAATTCAATATTTATTTTAGGTCCATACTTTAGTGATATTTCTCAAAATTACTGAATAAATAACAAATATGAGAAATATCATACAAAATAAAGTTTCAATAATATTTGTTCTAACAACAAAAAATTTATATAGTGGAACCAAATCCCATTCTAACAACATAATCCTTAAATTTCTGTAGTAAAATGTCTCTAGTTAAAGATAAGCTAAAATTAATTTAGTGTTAACGTATTAAATGACCACTTTCTTGTCTTTAACATATTCTCTTATGGCCATATACTTAATGTCGATGTGCTTGCTTCGACAATCACTTTTATTATTCTTAGCAAATAAAGACATCAAATAAATTATCACAATATATCCTCAAATGGCCTAGAGATTGAGTCGACAATTCTAACCCAAAAATAAAACTCGTCAACCATACACCATGTGAGGTAGCCTCAAAATAAGAAACAAACTCAGCTTTCATAGTGGAAGTAGCAGTTAGAGTATGTTTAGCACTCCTCCAAGATATAGCTCCACCAGTCAACATAAAATTGTATCATGATATTGATTTGCATTAATCAATGCAGCCAACAAAGTATGAATTAGAGTAGTCAATCACTTCTAATTATCTGATGGTTTGTACATAATCATGTAGTCTTTTGTCCCTTGAAGATATCTTAAGACTTTCCTTGTAGTTCTCCAATAGTCAATACTTAGATTACTCTGATATCTTTCCAATATTCCAATAACAAATGCAATATCAAGTCTAGTGCAAACCTGTGCATATATCAAGCTCCCAATAACAGAAGTATATGGAATGTTCTTCATTTGTTTCCTCTCAAATTCGTTCTTCGGGCATTGGTTCAAATTGAAACTGTCATTGTTGATATAGGTTTCTTGAGATAAAACCAAAATACCTTGATATTATCTCGATTAATCTTAATGCCAATGACATAATATGCATCACTCATATCGTTTATATCAAAATATTGAGAGAAAAATTATCTCCCCTCGTATGGCATTCCATTATCATTGACTACAAAAAGGATATCACCCCACGTATAGAAATAGAAAATAAATTTTACTCCTATTGATCTTCTAATATATACATTGATTCATAATATTCTCAATAAAGCCTAATGCCACACCCTTTTTCTACCCCCTCCAAAAGATATGTGTGTTATGCTATGGATTTGTGGGTTAAAAAGTTTTTTTAATTAAAGTGAGAATTTTGAAATAGAGATTATTTTTGTTATTCAGAGTCGCCACTTGGAATTGATTTGTTGGTGTTCCAAGTCACCTTTTATTTGAATCCCTAGTCAAAGGAAGGTTTGACTATTTTATTATTGGTCTGCGAAAACAAAGTCCGGATAAGAAATTCTATTGACCGGGGAGAAGGTGTAAGGCATTCCCCGAGTCCCGTGGTTCTAGCACTGTTGCTTTATTGACTTAAACTTGGCTTTAATTAATTACGAATAAACTGTGATTTATATGATTTTCATGTCTTACATATCTGCTTTTATGTCTTGATTATTAAAAAAATTAAAGAATATAATAAAATGTCATAATCACACTACGCAAGCGAATGCGTGATCGAGATAAAATTTATTAATTTTATCATAACAACGTTACGCAAGAGAATCCGCAGTTATGACAAAGATTATTAGTACATTATTACTTTTGAAAAAAAAAGGTTACTACACTTAAAGAAATTACTAAGATATCAAGTATCGCGCTGCGCAAGCGAATCCGCAATTTTAGTAAAAGAATTAATTAAGTTAGAAATTAATTAAACTAATGGGTATGATATGAGATTATTAAATTAATTTATTGAATGTTAAGCATCACGCTACGCAAGCGATTCTGTGAGTTAAAGCGCGCCTACTAATTGCCAAGCGTTTTAATTAATTATTAAGGAGTGATTAAATAATTCTAATTTATAAAGAAAAATTTTAATTAAAAAATAAAATATATAACATATGTATTATTTTAAAGGTTGGGCAAAACTCTTGTCTATTACTCCGGCTTGATTAGTTCAAACTTCCGTCGTCTAGTCGTTAACAAAAACATGAAATAAACGTAACTAATACAAGAGTGACATCAACCTAAACTATTTTCTTTTTTCTTTTTAAAAGAAAAGAATGAAGCCAAAGCTAATACATGGGACTAAGGATAAAATAATGCATTAAAAATATGAGTTCCTAAACATGTACCTAGGAAAACACATGTTTCGTTCTTAATAATGAATATTCAACACATTAATAACACAAAGGTATTCTTCCACTAGTTCTTTCCAACCTACCAGCATACTTAGTCACATATTTTCCCCTATTTCATCAACTTGCCATGAACATAAATATTACTAAGAGACATATTACTATTTGTTACCTTTTTAACACTAAGAGAGGAGTTAAAATGACTAGCATTAGATATATGAAACCAAGTCAAAAGAAACTAAACATCTACATATAAATATTTCTAGAAAATAAAATGTTTCTTTTCCTTAACTAGATACACTTCACAGAATGTTGTTTGAGCTACCTATGTGAAGAAAAATGGAAGATTAACCAAATATTACAGATGTACATGCTTTAAACATAAGTAACATGCTAAATATTCATTCATTCCAGTAAAGCACATCGAGCATATCCTATGAGCTGAAAGAGACCCATATTCTCATCCATTGAATATAAAAATCTGCACTGCAAAATTTGAGAAATATCTGGATTGTAGAAAATAAATACACCAGTGAAAAAATGGAGTTCCACAGCGAAAAAAAAAACAGCAACAAACACAACAGAAAATAGCAGCAATTTCGTGTTTAAACAGCCCGAAAACCTTAGAGAAGAAACCCAGAACCAACTCTAAAGAAGACTTATACTTTTCTAAAAGTTTGCACTCTAAAATTTACTCACCAAGCTCACTATTTCAGCTTACTAGAGGGTGCTTTAGTTGCTGAATTTTCACTCTCAAAATTGTATTTTTAGGGTGTAAAAACTGTCCAACAAATGTGTGATCGAGTGTCCTCCTCCTTGAAGGTGGTTTGGCTTATTGATATAGAAAATAAAAATAGGAGAGTCCGAAAAATCCGCGAAGCTACGGTCCAAGAAAATATTTTCTAGTTGCTCTATTTTCTCCTTCTCCTATTGCCTTTTTCACTTTTCAAAATTCTTTCCCCTTCTTTCAACGTTCTTTTCCTTCTTTTTTTTCAAAAGACCCCCCTTTTCCTTATGTTGTCCCCCCTTCTTTCTCCTCCTTTTTTGACTTTTCTTTATTTTTCTTCTTTTTCAAAACCAAATCACTCATTTCTGTGTTGTTTTCCTCCTCTCTTTTTTATGAGTTCATTTAGTAAGAGAGAGTAGGAATGTCGTTGTTTTGGGAATAATTGTATTGGTGATAAGGTATGTGCTAAATAATGTGAGGGAGTTGGCAAAAATTCAAGTATGGTAAAAAATTAGGTGCTCACAGCATGCCCTTCTTTGCTTGAAAAGATGAAGAGTTTTCACGCAAAGACAAGGTGAGACATGTGACTAATTCGTTATTTGGGAATAATTGTATTGGTGATAAGGTATGTGCTAAATAATGTGAGGGAGTTGACAAAAATTCAAGCATGATAAAAAATTAGGTGCTCACAACATGCCCCTCTTTGCTTGGAAAGATGAAGAGTTTTCACGCAAAGACAAGGTGAGCCATGTGACTAATTTTTTATCAAACCGTTATTCAAAAGGAAAAGAAATAAAAGATAGGGTGCAACCAAGTCCAGATTTTGGACGGCCTACATATCCTAGGTTATAGGGCAGTCAGGTCGCGTGTAGCTTAAAGAAAAGGCTAGAATACTGAGTTGAGGAGTCGAGTGAGGTTCCGTCTAGGCTCCGGTACGCGGCTTTGTTTATTACATCAAAAATAAAAATAAAAAAATAAAAAAGTTACATTAAAGAAAATGAAAATACAAGATCCTATCTATAAGTCTTATGAAACTTGATCTTGTGTCTTGACTAGTTCTTCTTCGCAAAATCTGATCGGAACCTTGATGCTTGCTAATTGCAGGTGCTATTTTACTCTTCTACAGCTTCTTCTGATCAAAATGGGAAAATGCAATGCATCGTGACTTCGGTCATGTCTTGAGCAGTCTGTATCTTTTCATCACTTTTGTATTTTGGACTCACTTCTTTTTCTTTTCTTTTCTTTATTTTGGATTGAGAATTCTTCTTTTGATTATCTCGAACCCTGTGCCTTGAGGTCAAACTTGCTCATATACCAAAACAAACAAACAAACGAATTTTTTCTGCCCCAGTTTTCACTAGGAAAATTTTGTGAGTTATTGCAACAAAATTCTAAACTACTTCTTTTAAAGCACTAAAGTGTCGGAATTGGTGTACCCTAGAAAAATACAATTCTTTGGGAATGGTGTACCTTGATTATCTAAATAGTGTCTTAACTAAGGATTGACATACCTTATATTAGAAAACAATGCTAAGGATTGACGTACCCTATACTGGTAAGGAAATGTAACCAGGGGTTGGTGTCATGTATTATTGAAAAAGGAAATGTAACCAGGGGTTGGCACCCTGTATTACTGACAAAAATGTTGAATCCCTCTGGGTGATAAAGTTCTACCTGGGTTATGGGTGATAAAGTTCTACCTGGGTTAAGCTACGAAAACTAAGCCTGGGCACAGAGTACTTCTACCCGGAAATAGGAGCTTGATCCCTCTAGGCTAAAAGGTTCTAACCGAGTTAAGATACGTAAAAACAACTTGAGCAAAGAGTACTTCTACCCGGAACTATGAGCTCGATCCCCCTAGGTAAAAAGGTTCTACCTGGGTTAAGCTACAAAAACTAAACCTGGGTGAAGAGTACTTCTACCCAGAAATATGAGCTTGATTCTCCTAGGTGAAAAGGTTCTAACCGAGTTAAGCTATGAAAATTAATCCTGGCCGAAAAGTACTTTTACTTGAAAATATGAGCTGGATCCCCCTAGGCAAAAAAGTTCTACCTAGGTTAAGCTAGCAAAACTAAGCCTGGGCGAATAGTACTTCTACCCGGAAATAGGAACTGGATCTCCCTAGGCGAAAAGGTTCTACCTGGGTTAAGTTGCGTAAAACACCCTGAGCGAAGAGTACTTCTACTCGGAATATGAGCTGGATCCCCCTAGGCAAAAGGATTCTACCTGAGTTAAGCTGCCTAAAACACCCCGAGCGGAGAGTACTTCTACCCAGAAATACGCGCTGGATCTCCTAGGCGAAAGGATTCTACCTGAATTAAGCTGCGTAAAATACCCTGAGCGAAGAGTACTTCTATCCCCCTAGGCGAAAGGATTCTACCTGAGTTAAGCTGCGTAAAATACCCTGAGCGAAGAGTACTTCTATCCCCCTAGGCGAAAGGATTCTACCTGAGTTAAACTGTGTAAAACACCCTGAGCGAAGAGTACTTCTACCCGGAATATGAGCTGGATCCCCCTAGGCGAAA
The DNA here is from genome assembly GCF_000393655.2 of Nicotiana sylvestris. Taxonomy (NCBI): domain Eukaryota; kingdom Viridiplantae; phylum Streptophyta; class Magnoliopsida; order Solanales; family Solanaceae; genus Nicotiana; species Nicotiana sylvestris. The sequence goes on from NC_091065.1 coordinate 18,369,100, forward strand.
GAATTCTACCTGAGTTAAGCTGCGTAAAACACCCTGAGCGAAGAGTACTTCTACCCGGAATATGAGCTGGATCCCCCCAGGCAAAAGGATTCTACCTGAGTTAAGCTACGGAAATGGGAGGTGTGAACAATAGTGATGCATGCTGAAAATAAAAGAAAATGGAGATTTTAAGGAGCTTACGTTTGGTGACATTCGTTCTTTTAAAATCGCCATTCTGCACTGCTTTGTTCCTGCTTCAATGTCACGCCCCAAAATCGAGGGGCGCGACCGGCGCTCGACCGGGCAGCCCCAGCCAAGCGGACCTGGGTGCCTTTCCTATTCCACGTGTTACCCCGCGTTTCCATTTCCCATTAACCAAGTGAAATAGCCATTTATAAATTTAAACACATTCTTACGAGATTTACATAGCATACATAGTTACTTAGCGTGGTTTACAAGTTATACTGCCCAAAATACATAAGTACATAACCCACATTTCCTGTCTACGGAGCCTCTAGAGATACAAAAGAGTGATACAATACTTGCCGGTAACAAGGCTCCCGTTATACCTTATACCAAAAACCAAAACAAGACTCCGAAATAAAAAAACGTCATGAGCCACGCAAGGCCCCGGGAGGAAAAGGGCTCACCAATGCTTCTGGCGGGAAGTGAAGGGGAGCTACGGTCGGTGGACTGGAGTACCTGCTATGGATCCACCTACAATCATAGCACGAATGTAGCGCCCCCGGCAAAAGGGACGTCAACACATTTGAATTGTACTGGTATGTATGAACAAACTTGCCCTAAGTAAACTCAAACCATACACAAGTAACAAGTAGTAATGGAACCAACAATCAAATACACATGAAAGAAAACCATCAAGCCAAACAAGTTACAATCTCTCCATTTCCCCTTCAACATTTTCACATCAATGATTTCACAACTTTCTCATATTTTCATTTCAATAGTGATTTCGATCACTTTTCCACCCTTATTACCTCGGCCACCCTTATTACTTCGTGTTGCGGCGCGCAACCCGATCCCACCGAACAATCACAATTCACAAAAAACACAACAACAACAACAACAACAATTCACAAAGAATAACAACAACAATTCTCAAAGAATTTCTATAGCCATCAATACTATTTCCATCATATTCAACAACTCATATGCATTTTATGTCACCGCGATAATTGCCAATACAAGCCATATATGTTATTACCACAGTTGTTCCATCTGCATCATTTACGATTTCCTTCCATCATTTGTTTCTCAACTCTTACCACATAACACATTCACAATCACACATTTGGTTTATTGCCAATTACGTACACCATTATATCGGGAGACTTAACCACGAACAATCAAATCATACCAATCACAAGAATTCCACAAATAATCCACGTAGATATCACATACCAAATATTCGTACACCAAACAAAGTGACTTTACAAAGGTCAAAGTTAGTCATACATACCTCGTTTGAGCTTTCCTTAAGTTACTAGGACATTTCGAAAATTCTAACAATCCCAATCTACTTGAGACATAACAAAATTAACACAAATTAGGAAGGTATTCATGGTTTCAGCTCATTTGAGCATTTTATCAAACACTAGTTGAGCATCTTGATTTTAAATTCCTTTTACAAGATTTTCTTCTTTCCCCAACCCAATCTTTACTTATTTATATTCAACAATCTTCCCACAAACCTAATTTGTACATGCATGTATACATAATACTATTACCCCAAGAATCACGCCTCAATAACCCACCTCACAATCTCTACAATACCAACACAACCTAGGTTAGGTACCTATGACTTTCAATCCCCACCCCATGAGTTACAATACTTAACCCATACTCATATTTCCATAACAACTCCATATATGTAAGTCTAAGGTGTAGGATTACCTCTTGTAGACCAAATCTTGAAAGACAACTTTGGGGTGTTCTTGAGATTTTGAAGAAATCCTATGAAACCCAATCAAAATCATGTTGTAACTAGCGATTGAGAAGTGAAATCACCATAAAAACACACTTAAAAACTCACCTTAGGTGTGCAATTGGATGCCTTGGTCGAGTTGGGGTGTAGAGGAAGCCCTAAGCTTGAGAAATGACTCAAATTCTCTTATTTCTAGTCTTTAGGATATTTAAAAACCTTCCAGGCGTGCAAGCTCGCGCTATTTTCGCGCGTGGGAGGCAGTATACTCAGCATAATGCGCGACTTCGCGCTAGAGACACCTGCCCAGTAAAATGGTCATAACTTTCGGTATACACCTCCAAATGATGAACGGTTTGATTTTTTAGAAACTAGAATCAATGGGCTTTAATTTGATAGTTGTGAATCACACAAATCTTTATATAACCGGAGATATGATTGTCCAAAGTAAGTTCTTGTGCGTATTCATTCACAACTTTAGTCCATTATGAAATTTTCCAACTTGGCTTAGACTTAGGCCTCTCCTTGGACCCCAAATTACTTACCATAAGACTCGTACACATATTTACCAAATCCAATTGATGTCTACCATGTTAATAGCACATAAAATATTATAATTAGCCTACGTAGCACCACGAAAGCATAGTTTACTTAGCGAAATTTTTTTCCGGGGCCTTACATTCTCCCCGCCTTAGGATCATTCGTCCTCGAATGAGGAATTGAGTCCGACTTAAATGCTTAACATAATAAATTTCTTTCTAACCTACCTCAAGTCCCTAAATTTTGACTAACTCCCAAATTTTTCAAAAATTTCGGCAGAGTCTCCTTTGTAACTCGGCCTATCTACCTGTCAGAGATCCCCCGAAACACATTTACAAGCACCATTACACCATACACATTTCAAATTAATCACTACCAACCTACACCACCATTAATCATTCACTTATATCATGAGTTCTTACAAAACTTTCATTTACCAAAGAGGGCTTGCGCATGACTCAAATAATCACAACACATATAATTCTTGCACAACTTGAGGAGTTACAATAGTAAAGCATTTAGGGGAAATATGGGGTATCCTTGCACCAAATTGAACACAACATCAGTTTGCTTAGAGATACGAATTCACACAATCACTACTAGACTTGTTCAAACAGATGGGGGTATTTTTCTTTCATTTCACTTTCCGTTTCCCACGTGGCTTCCTCAACTTGTTGACTTCGCCACAATACTTTAACTGAAGCAACTTCCTTGTTTCTCAATTTATGGACTTTCCTATCAAGAATAGCGACCGGAACTTCTTCATACGATAACCCTTCATTAACATCAATATTCTCAACTGGCATGATGGTGGATGGATCTCCAACCACTTTCCTTAATAGAGACACATGGAACATTGGGTGCACTAAGAACATCTCGGGTGGCAGCTTGAACTTGTATGCCACCTAACCAATCCTCTGAATGATTTTGTATGGCCCCATATACCTCGGACTCAGTTTTCATTTCTTTCCAAACCGCATGATACCCTTCATGGGGTAAACCTTCAAAAATACCCAATCATCTTCTTTGAACTCCAAGTTTCTGCGATGAACGCCTGAATAAGACTTTTGGCAACTCTGAGCAGTTTTCAACCTCTCCTTAATAATCTTGACTTTCTCCATGGCCTAATACACGAGGTCTGGCCCTATCAATTCTGCTTCTCCAACCTCGAACCACCCAATGGGAGACCTGCATCTCCGACCACATAGTGCCTCGAATGGTGCCATCTAGATGCTAGAATGGAAGCTGTTGTTGTAAGCAAATTCTATGAGTGGCAAGTGGTCATCCCAACTACCTTTGAAATCAAGAGTACAAGCTCGCAACATGTCTTCAAGCATCTGAATAGTCCGCTCTGCCTGCCCATCAGTTTATAGATAAAAGGCTATATAAGATTTACTTGAGTACCCAAACCTTGCTGAAATTTCTTCCCAAAGTTTGTTGTGAATTAAGCCCCTCGATCTGAAATGATTGAGACTGGAGTGCCACACAACTTGACTATTTCTTTGATATACAGTTGAGCATACTGCTCCGCCGCAAGCAACGCCTCAGCCCTATTTTGCACAATTTCCCTACCTTTACCAGACTTGGCAAGACAAACTTTCAAACTAGCCACTGGTGAACCTCCATGGCCAACTACCTTTGACATATCTCCGAGTGAGCTAAACTACCCATAGATTTCCGGCTAAGAGCATCCGCCACAACATTGGCCTCTTCTGGGTGATAGAGAATCTCAATATTATAGTCCTTGAGTAACTCGAGCCATCCTCTCTGTCTCATATTCAACTCCTTTTGTGTTAAAAAATATATATTGAAGGCTCTTGTGATTCATGAATACATCAACATAGACCCCATACACATAGTGTTGCCAAATCTTTATACAAAAACTACCGCCGTAAGTTCAAAGTCATGTGTCGAATAGTTTCTTTCATGATTATCGGGTTGCCTTGAAGCATAAGCGATCACCTGGTCATGTTGCATCAATAGTGGACCATCTATGTCCCATTTCTCTTACATATGACCTCCTAGGATTTGAGTTCTTCAATAATTTCCTTGATATGGTTACAATCTTTTGTGAATATATGCAACTTTCTCTTCCAAATTCTCAACAAAAGACATTACTGGATGAGTTTTCTTATAGATACTTCTATTTCAAAGAAATCATATCTTCTAGACTTCGGGCACACTTTCACATCATCAACATGCACAACATTGCATCAAATGTAATGTAATATTGTTCTCAGACCTTTCCTGGTCAACCATTTTCCTCCTTATGTGACTTATAGAATTTAAGAAACCACTCTACTTCCCTTGTGAATATTCTCACGATCTCTCTTTACTGTTCAACACTTCCCAAAACACATATCAACACCCTTCATACATATCCAATTCCGAAAGCACCACTAGCCCGAACAATATGCTGGTACCATCTTTTCTTTCTAACTGGAATACTCATTCCCATTCTATTTTGCTCACAATGCATAATTAATAGCCTCATTGTGCCCCGCACTTGTCTACCTCCCGTGAACTTGTAATATCATTGTGGCTGGTTTAGTGAGTTTTTCATACCACAACTTGACCTCCAGTAGTCTCACTTTCCATTGTATGTAGACATGAGCTATCTCTAGATCCTTTAGTTGATATTCGGTGTCACCCAAGTCGGTTGCATTAAGGTTAGTCCTTTATAACTTTTATTAACACTTATTCTCTAAGCGCGTCCACCATTCTAGTACAAGATATTTTATGATAACCATGACCGTCTCAATTTATAGGTTTTCTCCCCATTTCTTCTCACCTCATTTTTCCTAACTAGTGAATAGCCATGCATTCTTCCACATGTTACGTGGTCTTTTCCCTTAGTTATTTCATCCCTGCTCACCTCTTAACTCTTGTTAGGATATCCATGGGAAAGTGTGCTCATCCGCATATCACTTAACACTTCTTTACTTGTAAGATTCTTTAGAGGCTCTCCATCAAGCCCAAATACCCTCTTGGGTTATTATAGCATCACATTTATTTTTCCCACTAGTTCCACCTTTCTTAACACCTTGGTACTTTGGTTAAATCACAGATCTATGATTAACCCATTCTAAAATCTCGCAACCTTCCACATTTTACCTATAGTACTTCGTTAGGTTCCATTGTTCCTGACCCTCTAACAAGTATAAGATCCCGTTACAAACGTACTCTTAGCTTCTAGGATCGTTGACCATATCATTTACATTGCCCTGTATGAAGAATTTACCTTTCTTAACCTTCCACCTTCTTGGGGGTACTAGCGGTCTATCATTAGCATATCTTTTCAGATAATCACATCATCCATTATCACTTTTCTAGACAACGCATGTCTTCAACAAAATATTCAAACATCATATCTACATGATCTTACTCTTGTTTCATTGTATTTAAGTGGCCTTACTATGGACTTTCCTCTCCACTTAGGGCGAATGTCCCAGATTTTGACACAAGTCTTGAATTTAGCAACTTTAGGGACATATGTCTCATATCTCTATCCCTCATATATATGTTCGACTATTAGAGAAATTTAAGTCACCATGGTATTAACCTCATAAGTTCTCTGCCCTTATTCAGCCACACGGTCTTGGGATTCCAATTCCTCATATCAATATCCTTTAGGAGTGTAACATCACTTAGTACACTTCTGGAGTTTTATAAAGTTCGTAGTACAGGGGTCTTCTCATCATGGGTTCAATTGACTCTCCTTTCATAACTTCTTGTCTCCTAGTTGAGACTTGCACTCTCATCATTAATCTCTTGGTCATGTCTCCCATATATCACATGCTTACATAACAAATTTTCTTTCACCCCTTAGGATCATTTACATACTTGTCACACTACCCACAAATGCTATACAAGCGTACATATCACTTATCAATCCAATGATTCTTCGGAGGTCACAATCATTTTTTAACACTTTCTCAAATAGAGTATGCTTATGGTACTATGTACGTACCTCATATATTCGTTCAACATGATACATATGCCATCTCTTTAATATTCAGGCCTTTACCCATTGGTCATGCCATATGATAACATTACTTGAAACAGACGAAAGAGCGTTTGAACTTATCTTGAATCTCAATGCACGACTTAGAAGACGATCTTATTGTCAAGCTTTATCGCACGATCATGAGTGTTGAAGAAAGGGTAACATTCCTAAATGTCCATGTAGCCTCCAACTTATAGATGTGGTCGACAACATACCGATAAGAAGGACTCTACTAGACATGGCTCCGAGACATCCTAGGACACTTTAAAACCTTAGGCTCTGATACCAAGTTTGTCACGCCCCAAAACCGAGGGGCTCGATCGGCGCTCGACCGGGAAGCCCCAACCAAGCGGACCTAGGTGCCTTTCTTATTCCACGTGTTACCCCACGTTTCCATTTCCCATTAACCAAGTGAAATAGCCATTTATAAATTTAAACACATTCTTACGAGATTTACATAACATACATAGTTACTTAGCGTGGTTTACAAGTTATACTACCCAAAATACATAAGTACATAACCCACATTTCCTGTTTACGGAGCCTCTAGGGATACAAAAGAGTGATACAATACTTGTCGGTAACAAGGCTCCGGCTATACCTTACACCAAAAACCAAAACAAGACTCCAAAATAAAGAAAACGGCATAAGCCACGCAAGGCCCCGGGAGGAAAAGGGCTCACCAATGCTTCTGGCGGGAAGTAAAGGGGAGCTACGGTTGGTGGATTGGAGTACCTGCTATGGATCCAACTACAATCATAGCACGAATGTAGCGCCCCTGGCAAAAGAGACGTCAACACATTTGAATTGTACTGGTATGTATGAACAAACTTGCCCTAAGTAAACTCAAACCATACACAAGTAACAAGTAGTAATGGAACCAACAATCAAATACACATGAAAGAAAACCATCAAGCCAAACAAGTTACAATCTCTCCATTTCCCCTTCAACATTTTCACATCAATGATTTCACAACTTTCTCATATTTTCATTTCAATAGTGATTTCGATCACTTTTCCACCCTTATTACCTCGGCCACCCTTATTACCTCGGCCACCCTTATCACCACAACCCACACCTTATTACTTCGTGTTACGGCGCGCAACCCGATCCCACCGAACAATCACAATTCACAAACAACACAACAACAACAACAACAATTCACAAAGAACAACAACAACAATTCTCAAAGAATTTCTATAGCCATCAATACTATTTCCATCATATTCAACAACTCATATGCATTTTATGTCACCGCGATAATTGCCAATACAAGCCATATATGTTATTACCACAGTTGTTCCATCTGCATCATTTACGATTTCCTTCCATCATTTGTTTCTCAACTCTTACCACATAACACATTCACAATCACACATTTGGTTTATTGCCAATTACGTACACCATTATATCGGGAGACTTAACCACGAACAATCAAATCATACCAATCACAAGAATTCCACAAATAATCCACGTAGATATCACATACCAAATATTCGTACACCAAACAAAGTGACTTTACAAAGGTCAAAGTTAGCCATACATACCTCGTTTGAGCTTTCCTTAAGTTACTACGACGTTTCGAAAATTCTAGCGATCCCAATCTACTTGAGACATAACAAAATTAACACAAATTAGGAAGGTATTCATGGTTTCAACTCATTTGAGCATTTTATCAAACACTAGTTGAGCATCTTGATTTTAAATTCCTTTTACAAGATTTTCTTCATTCCTCAACCCCATCTTTACTTATTTATATTCAACAATCTTCCCACAAACCTAATTTGTACATGCATGTATACATAATACTATTACCCCAAGAATCATACCCCAATAACCCACCTCACAATCTCTACAATACCAACACAACCTAGGTTAGGCACCTATGACTTCCAATCCCCATCCCATGAGTTACAATACTTAATCCATACTCATATTTCCATAATAACTCCATATATGTAAGTCTAAGGTGTAGGATTACTTCTTGTAGACCAAATCTTGAAAGACAACTTTGGGGTGTTCTTGAGATTTTGAAGAAATCCTATGAAACCCAATCAAAATCATGTTGTAACTAGAGATTGAGAAGTGAAATCACCATGAAAACACACTTAAAAACTCACCTTAGGTGTGCAATTGGATGCCTTGGTCGAGTTGGGGTGTAGAGGAAGCCCTAAGCTTGAGAAATGACTCAAATTCTCTTATTTCCGGTCTTTAGTATATTTAAAAACCTTCCAGGCATGCGAGCTCGCGCTATGTTCGCGCACGGGAGGCAGAATACTCAGCATAATGCGCGACTTCGCGCTAATGTTCGCGCTAGAGACACCTGCACAGTAAAATGGTCATAACTTTCTGTATACAGCTCCAAATGACGAACGGTTTGATTCGTCGGAAACTAGACTCAATGGGATTTAATTTTATAGGTTGTGAATCACACAAATCTTTATATAACTTGAGATATGATTGTCCAAAGTAAGGCCTTGTGCGTATTCATTCACAGCTTTAGTTCATTATGAAATTTTCCAACTTGGCTTAGACTTAGGCCTCTCCTTGGACCCCAAATTACTTACCATAAGACTCGTACACATATTTACCAAATCCAATTGATGTCCACCATGTTAATAGCACATAAAATATTATAATTAGCCTATGTAGCACCACGAAAGCATAGTTTACTTAGCGAATTTTTTTCCGGGGCCTTACATTCAAACAAAGAAAAATTTGTGAGTTTTCAAAGTGGTGGTTGGTTTGTGGCCTTGATGCCCTGAGTAGTTTGATTCACGGCCATTACTGTCAAAGAACCAATTTGTCAGCGTGGTACCGAGATGCTCAGTTGCTCTGTATCATTTTCTGGAGACCTTAGCTTTCCAATGTTGCCCCCAATTGTTTCATACCCAGATGTCCATGGTACCTCCACCCTTGTCTCCAAGGCAATTTTTCTTTAAAATCAAACTCAGCTGTCTTGCACCCAGTATCAGTTTTTGTCTGTAGTGCTTATCAACTTTTCTCATGAAGCAGGTCTTGCTTAGGTGACCTTTTTAATTTCTTTGAGACACTTTGTTCGCCTTATCAAATGAGTTCACAGATGGATTCGTGCCTTCGTCAATGCCATATATGCCCCAAATTGTACTCGATATCACGGGGAAACCGTAGCCAGTTTTGCAGCCATTTCTTTACTTCTCTTTTGATGCAGGATTAGACTGAAATGGACTCAAAGAAAAATTATGGGTAAAAACAGAATAATAATTGAAAGTGAAAAAGAATTGTGCTTAAACAAAAGGTGTCCCTTTCGGGGAAAGGAACAAGAAGACTTATCTAGAGGTATGTACCGACTTCAATGAATCATGACATGCCTTTTGGACTGGACGCCTGATCCATCTGAGTTGTCTAATTCTCAAAATCCATCGCAAATGTTCATCTTGAAATTGTCTTGGTTGTGCTCATGCCGGAGAATCGAAGACCCTCATTTGGCTAGTAGCGCCCTTTGCAGGTTTTCACTAACTAACCTCTCTCATTTCTCTACTAACCGTCGCCTTATGGTGCCCATCTGGGTTTTCACCAATAATACTCTCTCATTTGTCTACTTATTGTCCCCTTATAGTGCCCGTACGTGTTTTCACTGATAAGACGCTCTCATTTCTTTTTTCCTTTTTTTTTCTTCTCTTTTTTTTGACTAAGATACTACATGAGGGAGGTTGCCCCACGCCCTTGGCATGAGGACTTCAAACATTCTCAAAAACATCGATCAGAAGTTCTTGAAAGGTAAAAAGGCGAAATGAACCTTGAAACGAATTACAACTTTTGGAACTATTTTTACAGAAAAACCATGAAATAAAACAAAATTTTGCCCCAGTTTTGGAGTATTGGGAATATGGATTTTTTGTTCTGATGGGACCGAACCCAAGGTAAGGTTGCCTACGTATCATTTCAGAATCAGGTCGGATATAGTTCAATGACTCAGAGATTTGTTGTTTGGCCTTTTTTTTACAAGTACACAGGTTCCAAAAAGTTAGAAATAAAGAAAACAAATACGGCTCAAAAGGATTAACTGAAGGGTGACACCTATTTGGAATAGCGAGCAAATGATAGCCTTCGTCACTTCGATCTGAGAAAATCAATGCATGAAAATTCTACAGTAGGTATATATCAGACATAATATCTTTTGACTGCATCTGCGTTAATACTCATGTATGGTACCCGTCCTTCTTCATCTACCAAGTGCAAGGCCCCTTTTGGTAACACTTTATTGATGATGTAGGTTCCTTGCCAGTTTTGGGTAAACTTTCCTTTAGCTTCTACCTGGTGCGGAAGGATGTATTTCAAAACTAGCTGGCCTACCTGAAACTGCCTTAGGTGCACTTTCTTATTGTAAGCGCGTGTCATTCTTTGCTGGTATAACTGGCTGAAACACACTGCTACTAGCCGTTTTTCATCGATCAACATCAGTTGTTCTAATCGAGTCTTGACTCACTCAGTGTCTTTAATCTCTGATTCCACAATAATTCGGAGAGAGAATTTCGACTTCAACGGGTATTACAGCTTCAGTTCTATATACAAGCAGATATAGAGTTGCACCAACAGATGTGCGAACAATCGTGTGGTATCCCAAAAGAGCAAAAGGCAACTTTTCATGCCATTTGCCTAGAACCTTGGATCATTTTCCTAAGAATCTTCTTGATGTTCTTGTTCGACGCTTCAATGGCTCCATTGGCTTTTGGCCGGTAAGGGGTAGAATGGCGATGTATGATTTTAAATTGTTCGCATACCTCCTTCATCAAATGGCTATTTAGATTGGTTGCATTGTCAATGATAATGGTTTTGGGATACCAAAACGACAAATGATATTGGAATGAACAAAGTCTACCACTGCTTTCTTGGTGACTGCTTTGAAAGTGACGGCCTCCACCCACTTGGTGAAGTAATCAATTGCAACCAAAATGAATCTATGTCCATTTGAAGCCTTTGGCTCGATTAGCCCAATAACATCCATTCCCCAAAAAACGAAAGGCCAAGGAGAGGACATGGGATGCAACTCCGAAGGAGGCGAGTGAATCAAGTCACCATGAATCTGGCATTGGTGACACTAGCGAACAAATCTGAAGCAATCTCGCTCCATAGTAAGCCAATAATACCCTGCCCGCAGAATCTTTTTCGCCAAACCATATCCATTCATGTGAGGTCTACATACCCCCGAATGCACTTCACTCATGATCCGCTCCGCTTCTGTGGCATCTATGCATCTCAACAAATTTAAATTTGCGGTCCTTTTGTACAAAATTTCCCCATTCAGGAAGAAACCACTGGCGAGCCGCCTTATAGTTCTTTTTTGATCTCCTTTGGCATTCTCTGGATATTCTCTTGTTTTCAGGAACTGTTGTATGTCATGATACCATGGTTCACCATCTGGTTCTATCTCAATTGTATTGCAGTAACCGTGTTGATTTCGAACTTGGATTTCTAGTGGATCAATATAAGTGTTGCCTGGATAAGGGAACATCGAGGCTAAAGTAGCCAAGGCATCGACTAGCTCGTTGTGAAACCTGGGAATGTACCTGAACTCGATGGATTTGAATCTTTTGCTCAAGTCTTGCACATGTTGTCTGTACGGAATAAGCTTTATGTCCCGAGTCTCCCATTCATTTTGGGCTTGCCGGATAAGCAAGTCGAAATCTCCCATAACCAATAGTTTTTGCACATCCAGATCGAGGGTCGTTTTTAGACCCATGATACAAGCCTCGTATTCTGATGTATTATTGGTACAGAAGAAATACAGTCGAGCCATTGAAGGGTAATGTTTCCTAATAGGTGAGATGAGGATTGCCCCGATCCCAACTCCTCTGATATTGACATCTCCATCAAAATACATTTTCCATACACGGCTATCGTCCGAAACTAACTCCTCTATTGAGTTGATCTCTTCATCTGGGAAGTATGTTCTTAGTGGCTTGTAATCATCATCAACTGGATTCTCTGCCAAATGATCTTCCAAAGCTTGTGCTTTCATCACAGTGCGAGTGACATGGACGATGTCGTACTATGTGAGCAAGATTTGCCATTTTGTGAGCCTACCAGTGGGCATTGGCTTTTGGAATATGTACTTCAAAGGATCCATTCTGGATATGAGGTAAGTAGTGTAGGCCAGAAGATAATGTCTCAGCTTCTGAGCGACCCAAGTCAAGGCACAACATGTCCTTTCAAAAAAGGTGTACTTAACCTCATAGTTTGTGAACTTCTTGCTCAAATAATAAATTGCCTGTTCCCTTTTGCCTGTTGCGTCCTGTTGCCCCAGAACACATCCAAAAGAGTTATCCATAACCGATAGATATAAAAACAAAGGCCTACCAGGTTCAGGTGGGACCAATATAGGGAGTTTTGACAGATAATCTTTGATCTTATCAAAGCTTTTTGGTAATCGTCCGTCCACTTGATAGCAACATCTTTTTTAGTAACTTAAAGATGGGCTCACATGTGGTTGTGAGCTGAGCAATGAACCGACTGATGTAGTTCGACCTCCTGAGCAAACTCATGACTTCAGTTTTGTTCTTTGGTGGTGGCAGATCTCGAATGGATTTTATCTTTGATGGATCCAATTCGATGCCTCTCCGGTTGACTATGAAACCGAGGAGTTTCCCAGATGGAACTCTAAATGTACACTTGGATGGATTGAGCTTAAGGTCATACTTCCGCAGTTGTTCGAAGAACTTTTTCAAATTGTGCACATGATCACCTTGTGTCTTTGACTTTATAATGACATCATCGACATATACTTCAATCTCTTTGTGCATCATGTTATGAAAAATAGTGGTCATGGCCCTCATATAAGTTGCCCCTGCATTCTTCAAACCGAATGGCATGACCCTGTAGCAATAAGTACCCCATGGAGTGGTGAAAGCTGTCTTTTCTGCATCATCCTCATCCATTAGAATTTGGTGGTACCCATCATAACAATCCACGAATGATTGTATCTCATGCTTTGCGCAATTATCTACAAGAATGTGGATGTTTGGTAAAGGAAAATTATCCTTTGGACTTACTTTGTTCAGGTCTCTATAGTCAACACAAACTCTGGTATTTCCATTATTCTTCGGTACAAGCACGATATTTGCCACCCAGGTGGTGTATCGGACAACTCTAACCACATTGGCGCTCAATTGCTTTATTATTTCTTCTTTTATTTTATCACTCATATCTGTTTTGAATTTTCGTTGCTTTTGTTGGACTGGTGGAAAATCAAGATTCGTGGGAAGCTTATGAACCACGAGGTCAGCACTTAAACCCAGCATATCATCATAAGACCGAGCAAACACATCTTTGTATTTAAACAAAAGTTGAATCAAGGCATCTCTGGTTTTTTGTTCAGTGTGAATGCTTATTTTTGTTTCTCTAATTTCTTCATGACTTCCGAGGTTAATTGGCTCAGTATCATTGAGGTTGGGCTTAGGCTTGTTCTCAAATTGTTCTAATTCTCTTTTTGTTTCTTCAACAACCTTATCTTCATCACATTCAACCTCTTGATGCATTATTTCGAAATTAGACAACCTTTTAAGATCTGGGCGAGAATTCCGCATGCATGTCATGTTATTAAAGCAGACATTAACAAAACTGAAATGGAAAGAAAAGGACATGAATTAGAAAGAAGGGAAAAAATTAAAAAAAAAACATAACTTAATATGAAATGGAATTGCATTTTTATTGAATTTGAAAGGATAGAAGAGTTAACATCAAAATAAAATAAGCAAACTGAGATGTTTGGATTACAACCCTGAAAGTAACCCCCAAAAATACAAAAAAGAAGCTGCAAAAGCAAACTACCAAGACTCATTCCTTGTAGGGAGAGGAGTTGCTTCCCAGTTATTGAGCATGGTGTCTGGGCCAAATAGTTGCAAATCGGCACGACTAGTGCCTTCACCATCCTGGATCTTATTCACTTCAGAAAACATCTGGCTGAGGCCATGGCAAATTTCATCAACGTTCGGTTGCGCTGAGGATTTTTAACCCTCTTGGAGTAGTGGCTTGATGAAAGTGTAGAAAATGTGAGGGATAGATTGCTGCAAGTCCCACCTATACTTTTTGCAGTGCTTAGCTTTGCTTTCGTCTGCTTGTGTTGCCCTGAAACCTAAACCAAAAACACCCCTCTTACTGAACGGAGAAATGTCTTTCGAAATTCCTTGTAGTGATGCCCCCAAACCTTTTCCTAGCTCATAACCTTGTCTCAGCATTAGTGCAGCCACCATTACAGATGTGGTAGATAGACGAGGATGCAGAATGGGCTTTCCTTCCTCAACATGGTCCATAGAAACCACTTCGAAAGCTTGATAGACAATGGACTCACACCCTTCCTTGGACTCAATACATGGGATTAATGGGTCTTTATAAATGGACGACTCGTCTTCTCCGTGAACAATAATTTCTTGCCTGTCGTATTCGAACTTGACCATCTGATGCAATGTGGATAGCACAGCTCAAGCCATACGGATCCATGGCCTTCCAAGAAGAAAGTTATAAGAAGTGTCCATGTCCACTACTTGGAAGACAATTTCAAAGTCAATCAGCCCAATCGTTATAGTGAGGTTGATCTCCCCAATGGTATCTCTTGCTGAGTCGTCAAAAAGCCTGGATGCGAATATTGTTGGGCCGGATTCTGTTTGTATTGATCTTCATGCCTTGCAAAGTAGAGAGAAGGCATACATCTACACTCGAGCCTCCATCAACCATGACTCGCTTTACATAATGCCCCTCACATTTGACGACCAGGTGCAAAGCCCTATTGTGCCCGGCTCCTTCCTCGGGAAGTTCATCATTAGTAAAGGAGATTTTGTTTACCTCAAAAAATCTGTTGGCCATCTTCTCTAACTCATTCACTGTGTCTTTTCTGAGACAGGTGCCTTGTTCAGGGTCTTAATTAGTACACGGGCATGCTCTTTTGAATGTAGGAGCAGAGATAGTAAAAAGATTTGGGTAGGAGTCTTCCTTAGCTGGTCAATGATTGAGTAATCGTGAACTTTCATACTTTTCAAAAACTCTTCTGCCTCTTCTTCAGTGACCGGTTTCTTTATTGGCAATTGTCCTTCTCTGATTTGCTTGGCCTTCCTCAACTCCTCTGGAGAGTAACACCTCCCTGATCGAGTCAAACCTCCAGTTTCTCTCACTTCTTCTATGATTTCCTTGCCTTTGTACGTCATCACAGTTTTGTTGTAGTTCCAAGAAATGGTTTTTGTATTTGTCACAGGGGGTTGCACGGCATGTCTGATTATTATCGGCTCTGTTATACCCTTCGTACTGCCCTGATTCTGCCTTGTGATGGGCTGGCCTCCAATGACATATAACCTTGGGCTTGGAACATTAGAGCGAACTTCCAACCTGGGGACCTTAGGAACAAATAAAGTTATATTTTCTAAGCTCGGGGCGCCTTTCATAATCAACGAAACATCTTGGCTTGGACTCTCTTCCCATTTGGTTACCTCTTGAATTGTTCCCATGGTCATCTCTACCCGATCAAATGGCTTGTGTTCCTGATCTCGTCCAATCATTCCTACAAAATGAACATCGTTGTGTGTTGGCAATGGGTTATTTGTAACATTGGGAGGGTCTTCACCATTTGTTACCACCATCAATTTTTCAGTGATGAGTCTTTCTATAGCTCTTTTCAGAGTCCAACAGTCATCAGTGCTCTGCCCCGGGGCACCTAAATGGTATTCACATCTAGCATTTACTTGAAATCCATGTGAATCGGGATGCATATGGTGGGGAGCGATGGGTCCAATCACGCCCATCTGTTTCAACTTCTGGAAAAGACTAGAGTATGGTTCAGTCAATGGGGTGAATTTTTCCACCGGCCTCTGCTCTCGGCCATAATCCTGCCTGGGATGAGCATTGTAGGGTGCCCAAAAATTTTGCTGCTGAGGTCGAGGGTTCCTCGGAGCTGGTTCCAGTATTTGTTGATTGGTAGACCGAACATAGGATTGAGCATTAAACACTGTATATTATGGTGGGCCCACTGAGTATTGAGGAATTGGTGGAGGATAATAATGTTGAGGGTAGCTGGATTGCCCTTGTGGAACTTGTACGTAAGGGTGCGATGCCCCTCTTTGAACTTCCCTAGATCCGAAGTCATCATAGAACCTTCATCTCTTTTTCTCCTATTTGCAAAACTTCCCGACCCATTTTGGATTGCTTGGGTGGTGGCTTTGAGAGCAGCTTGGCTTATAATCCTGCCAGTCTTTAGGCCATTTTCGACCATTTCTCCTATCTTGATTGCTTCTACAAAGGGCCTACCCATTGCGGACATCATGTTTTGGAAATAATCAGGCTCTTGAGCCTCCAAAAAGATAGTGATCAACTCATGATTATCCATGGGTGGCTTAACTCTTGCTGTTTGCTCCCTCCACTTGATGGCATACTCTCTAAAGCTTTTCGTTGGCTTTTTCTTCATATTGGATAGGGAGTTGCGATTTGGTGCAATATCAATGTTGTATTGGAATTGCTTGACGAAGGCCTGGGCCATGTCGTCCCAGACATGCCAATGAGAGATGTCTTGGTCAATGAACCATTCAAAGGCTACCCCTACAAGACTTTCCTCAAAGTATGCCATCAACAATTCTTCTTTTCCACCTGCGCCTCTCAGTTGGTTCAGTACCTTTTCAGGTGGGCGATAAGGTCACTGTGTCCATCATACTTCTCAAATTTTGGGGTCTTGAACCCTGGTGGCAAATGGATATGAGGGAACATGCATAGATAACCGAACGAAACACTTTTGTGACCACCTATCAGGCTTTTCATTTTCCACTAGCGACTCGTACTGAGGTGTCTGATTGTAGGGAGCTGAGACCCTGAATGCCATATTTGGGGAGTAGTATTGGACATCATAAGCCTAAGGTAGTGGCTCATTATTTGGTCTCATCACAAGAGGTGGTGGCAGGATTGTATATACCGGTGCGCCAAACACGACGAGAGGGATGTTCCTGACCGGTACGACTGGAGGTCGCATATTAGAGGTACTAGGGGCAGCATGGAGGCTATAGTTTGGCACATACTCTAGTGGTAGAACATGATCGCTCGCTACATGGAGTGGTTGTTGAGTATCCTGGGGTACGGTGGAAGTTGCCTCAGAGGGACCCTGGGGTGGTGGTTGACCAGAAACCCAAGCCTGATATACATCTGACAGTTGTTGTCTCAATTTTCTTATTTCCTCTGACTCTTGCTTGACCGACTGACCCTGGGGATTATCACTGATCAACTCAATTTCATCACTGTTATCCATTACTACCGATCCCTTAGATCTTGTGAAGTAATGATGTGTTGCCAGATTCACCATAAACCAACCACCTTAAACTTACTGTATTAAGAGACATCAAACGTGTTAGAGTTAGGCATTTTATAGATATGAATTACACATAATATGCCATGCTCCTAACATCATCACCATTTCTAAAGTGCTTTTGGAAGGCTTCATGTTTCATTCCGGCTTATTAAGTTGCTTCTTATTGGTGCTCTTATTTTCTTTTTCTTTTCTTTTTTCTTTTTTTGTTTTTACACTCCCCTCATTTTGATCCCTCAATTTAGATTCATTGAAAAATATTTTGATCGAATCTTTTGTGGGTTGCCTAGATATCATGTCGCCGCATGAATCAGATCATTACATAGTTCAGGAAGATTGAGAATGGAGTAAATAAACTAACTCTTTTTTTTTTACTTTTTTATAAAACTCAAACCATGAAAGCTTTAAGACAAAAGAAAAATATTTTTGATATTTTTTTATTTCTTTTGGAATTTTCTAAAAAAATGCTTTAAAATAAGAAAGGAAATATTTATTTATTTATTTATTGGATTTTTGATTTTGATTTTTCTTTTATTTGTGAAAGAAAGACTTCTAAAAATTCCTTTTCTTTTGATTGGAACTTTGGGATTTTTAAAAGTAAAAAGAAAATATTTTTGTTTGAATTTTTATTTGTTTTCTCTTTTTCCAAAGAAGAAAGAAAATATTATTAATTTTTTTTTGGATTTTGGATGTTGCCTCTTAATTTTCGAAAGAGGGACTTTTAAGAAAATAATTTGAATTTCTGAGTTTTTTAATTATTTACAAAAGTACTTCTAAAGAAAAGCAAAATATTTTTGAACTTCATTTTTCAAAAGAAAAAAATTTTGTTTGACATTTACGAAAGAAATAGTTTTAAAGAAGGAAAAGAATATTTTCTTTTTTTTGGATTTTTTTTATTTTTTGGAAAAATACTTCAAAACAAAGAAAACCCGTTTAAATACTCTAGAAAGAAGGAAACTACTTTTTTTTTTTAGTTTTAAAAAACACTTCCCCTTTTTTTTTTATTTTGAATTTTCTAAGGAAAGATTTCTAAAGGAAAATATTTTTGGATTTTTGAAAATTGGGGTCGGAACCGATGAGGTTTGCCTACGCTTCTCACATTCGGTGAGAATCAGACTCGCGTAGTTCGGTCAACTGGGTATTTTTCTCTTTTAATTTTTATGAAAATTAATTTTTACACCTCACACCAGACTACTAAATTTTTTTTAATGTCGACAAACAAATCTAACTTTTCTCTGCCTTCTCTCTAGAAAAATCTCTGAACAGTAATTTCGTCATTATTTTCCGGTCATAACTTTGGAATCCGGTGGTGGAACCAACCAAACATGGTGTCAAAAGATACATAATTTCCTTACAAATAATACCCAATTGGTTTCAACTTCAGATCTATAGTCAATTTTTGTAGATCTTAATTTCAGTTTCACGAGTTACTGTAGCACACAGAGTTCTTCATTCAATTTCAACAATTCAGCTAATTCCAGCGCTACTGTTAAGCACAATAGATTGCGTGAAGCAAATTCAAATTACAGTAATTTCATTTTATTGCAAACATACTGCACCTTTGTCATGTAAGTAAAGTGCTAAAGAATTACAACTGTAATGGACACACAGGTAGGTGGCCAGCCACTTTTGGTGGCTGCGCTGCCTACACAACTTCCTCCAAACATTGCGCAAACATCAGGGATCACAATTAACAACAAACAGCCGATGGATTACTCCAAAATTCTGAAACCTTCCACTTTAAATGCTGGAATGCAGGAGCAACAGGAAGTTGAGCCAATTGCTATTCGTACACCTATAATATTGAATGGAGAACATGTTATTCAATTCACAGAAGCAGAAGTAGAAAGGATGGATATCATCGAAGGATTACAATATGCAATAGTTGGTAAATGTTCTTATGGCAGCCCAGAAATTCAACAATTGCGTAAGTTAATACCAATTCAATGCGGAATTAAAGGTGAATGTAACATTGGATTTCTAAGGGATAGACATATTTTGATTAGAATGACATTAAGGCAGGACTATCTTCATTTCTCATCAAAAACTCATTACATAAAGGATAGGGATGACTATCAATATCAGCTTAGGCCGTTGATTTATGACTCAAAGTTTAGAGCAGATGAAGAAACACCCAAGGCAATGGCTTGGATCTCAGTCCCAGGTCTATTGCCAACCTTTTTTGTAAAGGAATATCTATTTTCTCTAGCTTCAGCAGTAGGTAAACCTATGCATCTAGACATGGCAACAATTAATAAAACTAGACCTAGTTGTGCTAGGGTGAAGGTACTAGTGGACTTACTTGCAGATCTGCCTAAAAAGGTGAGGATGGACATAGTCAACGAAGCTATAGGAACAACAAGAACTGAATGGGTGAGAATTCAATATGACATGCTGCCTAAATACTGCAGACATTGTAAACTTCAAGGGCATGATCAATTTGAATGCTGGAGGATACACCCTGAACTATATATGGAGAAGGAGAATGATAACCAAGCAGATAATTCTAAGAAACAGGACATAGGGAACTCACAGCCTATAATGATGTTATCTAGTGGAAAGGTCGTGGGTAATGTGAATGTTACAGCTAAAGAGCAATGGAAGGAAGTGAAGGACAACAGAGTTAGAAATGTAGTAATTCAAAATACTAGTATCACTATTAATGGAATGGAGATGGCACCAACTAAGCAGTTTGAAAACATTAACAACAAGGAGAGTACAAGCACTGTAGGGAGACAAGTAGAAGCACATAGCAACAGTGGTAAGGATTTGGTGGCAGCAGACAATGAAGATAATGATCATGTTCAAGTAGCTAACAAGTTTGCAATATTACAAGGGATGGATGAAGAGGAAGAACCTATTAATCAATTGGCAATGGTGGCAGATAATGTAGCAACAAACAGATCAGCACTTCATAACCAAGCATCTACAAAGCAAAAAAAAAATATGGTCAATAATGAGGGAAAGTTAAATCCAGCGGCACAAGCTTTTCATCTTAACTCATCCGGTATTAGTTTGACTAATGGTCTAGTCAATGGAAAGGAGGCATCAAAAGCAACAAACGATACCGCACAATGGGTAGAAAGAAGCTTCAAGGATAAAACAGAAGAAGGAATAGTGAAGATCAATAAACCATGCAAGGAAATCCCATCACAAGATATATTAGTGAACAAGGTACTTAATAAAAAGCCAAATTATATAGCAGAAGGGTCAAAATCGTCTACATTTAAAGAAAGAGTGCAAGAATGTGGAGGCAGGCTATGGGAGGCACAAAGGGAATACGATTCATAAGAGAACGAAGTACCACTAGGAGCACAAGATGATGAGAAACCTAATGAGAATGACAAAGAAGAAGATGAGCAAAGTGTAAATGGAGAGATCCATGCCAATGAAAACAATACAACTGGTAACTATTTAATAAAGGAAGGAGCAGAATATGTTGAGCACATCAATAATTCTCAGACGGCAGAAGTCACAGAAATTAGTAACTATGAAGGAAGAGGCCCAGAGGTAAATGATCCTAGAGGCACAGAAGATGATCAACTTCAGAAATCACAAGAAGACCCACAAGGACACAACACAACAGAGAAGTTGAAACAACCAAAACAAAAACAGAAATAGTAAATATTACTGTTACATTAGAGAAAAACCAGTTGCAGATGTTAAAAAGAGGAGAAGAGAAACCCTTGGACCCTAAAAATAATGCATTTGGAGCTACATCAGGAGGGAAGGAAGACAATGAAGAAGGAGAAGAACCTGGTAAATCAGGATACGACATGGATCAAGAATCAACTACCCAACACCTTATGATTGCTGCAAGGAAAGGTGACTTATCACCTACGCAAGTGGAAAAGGCAAAATCAGCAGCAAAAGGTAAGAAGAAGCAACAAAAAGATAATTTTGCAGCACCAAAAGCTGGGGTGCACACAAGGAGAACGATGACTAAATCCAGCAATCAGTGATGAATGCTCTCATTTGGAATATAAGGTCAGTCAACACACAGCAGGCCTTTGAAAGGTTGACAAAAATGCATAGGCAAAATCACTATGATTTTGTAGGATTAATGGAGCCAAAGCAACAAGCAAAAAAACTGGAAAGGTACAGAAACAAGATAGGACTTGCACATGCAATTTCAAATGTTTCCAACAAGATCTGGGCTTTTATAGATGAGGTATTTGAGGTAACTGTTATGTACAATATGGTGCAACAATTAACATTAAGATTGTTTCATACTGAATCGCATGTGGAGTTTGTCCTAACATTGATATACGCAAAATGTGATGCAATCGAGAGGATAGAATTATGGGATTCATTATATGCAATGGCAAGGGATATGGATGCACCATGGCTTGTAGGAGGTGATTTAAATGTAATAAGGGACGAAAAAGAAAAATTTGGTGGGATACCTGTGTCATTGAATGAAATTGATGATTTTCGACACTGCATCAACACTTGCAATCTATTCGACCTTGGATTTAAAGGCAGCATATTCACATGGTGGAATGGGAGAGCAGATGAAGACTGTATATTCAAAAGACTAGACAGATGTTTGGCCAATGTTGAGTTCCAACAAAAATTTCCAGGAATAGAGGTGCAACATTTGTCAAAGACTGGCTCTGATCATAGTCCAATGTTTTTGAAGTGTGATATTGAGACTCCACCTATAAAAAAACATTTTAAGTTCTTGAATTTTTTTGGGGAACATGCAACTTTTAAAGATGTGGTAAAAGAGAATTGGTCTGCTGATTTCAGTGCAAATCCTTTTATTCTTTTTAATCATAAGTTAAAAAAATTAAAGAAGGCCCTTTCATTGTGGAGTAAGGCTACATTTGGAGATATTTTCCAAAAGATAGCAAGTATGGAAGAGGTAGTGATGGTTCATGAAGTAGAATTTGAAGCAAATCCTACAGGAATGAATAGGGAAAGACTACAAAAGGTTCACGCAGAATTGATCAAAAGTCTTGCACTAGAGGAGAAATATTGGCAACAAAAGGCAGGCATGACTTGGTTCAAGGAAGGGGATAGGAACACTAAGTTCTTCCATGCACAAGTGAGAGGTAGAAGGAAGAGACTTCAGCTTAACAGAATTCAAAATAGTGGAGGAACCTGGATTGAAGAAGAACAACAAATTGCAGAAGAGGCTATCAAATTCTACGAGGAACAGTTCACAGAAGAAGCTACTCCTTCATCATTTGATATCGTAGAGCATGTTCCTAATCTTATTAACACTGAGCAGAATGCAGAATTGATTAAGAAACCAACAAAAGAGGAGGTTAAAGTGGCAGTACTTGGACTTAATGGTGATAGTGCTGGGGGGCCAGATGGTATGTCAGGAAAATTTTATCATTCTTGTTGGGACTTAATAGGGGATGACCTGTACGACATGGTGAGGGCTTTTTTCAATGGCCATGAGCTACCCAAGTGTGTAACACACACAAACCTAGTTCTTCTACCAAAGAAAAAAGAAGTTACCACCTTTTCTAATTTAAGACCAATAAGCCTCAGTAATTTTTCTAATAAGGTTATATCAAGGGTGGTTCATGAAAGGCTAGTGAAATTTCTCCCAAGTTTGATATCGAAGGAACAAGCAGGTTTTGTTAAGGGAAGGAATATAGTAGAAAACATCCTTTTAACTCAGGAGATAGTGACTGACATTAGGCTTAGAACTAAGGCTGGACCTAATGTCATCCTGAAGCTAGATATGACCAAAGCTTATGATAGAATATCTTGGCTATTCCTAACCAAGGTACTAAGAAAGACGGGATTCATAGAAAGGTTGATAGGGATTGTCTTTGGATTAGTTTCAAACAATTGGTATTCTATTCTAATAAATGGTCAAGCTCATGGGTTCTTTAAGTCCTCAAGGGGAATAAAACAAGGTGATCCTGTATCTCCAACTTTGTTTATATTGGCAGCAGAAGCATTATCTAGGGGACTCAATGCACTACACACTAACCTGTATTTTTGTGGATTTGGGATGCCAAAGTGGAGTCCAAAGATCAATCATTTGGCGTATGCAGATGACATGATTATCTTCTCATCCTCAGATGAAACATCTCTGATGTTGATTATGCAAGTGCTGAAGGCATATGAAAATGCATCTGGGCAGCTTGTTAACAAGACCAAATCAGCTGTGTACCTGCATCATTTAACAGACATGGAAGTGGTCGGCAAGGTAGAAAGGATCACAGGCATTCATAGGAATGATTTCCCTATCATATATCTAGGTTGTCCGATATTTTATGCAAGGAGAAAGCTGGAATTCTATCAGCCCCTAATTACTAAGGTAATGGACAAAATGCAATCATGGCAGGACAAGTTATTATCAGTAGGGGCAGGGCAGTTCTCATATCCCATGTATTGCAAAGCATGCCTATGCATCTACTTTCAGCTGTAAACCCTCCAAAGTATGTGATAAATAGGTTGCACAAATTATTTGCTCAGTTTTTTTGGAGCAGCACTGTAGGAGGAACTAGTAGGCATTGAGCTTCATGGAATACCTTATGCATGCCAATTGAAGAAGGAGGAATAGGTTTCAGGTCACTGCATGATGTAGCAAACGCATTATTCAGTAAGTTGTGGTGGAATTTCAGAACAAAACCGAGCCTATGGAGCTCTTTCGTATGTCAGAAATACTGCAAAAAATTAAATCCTGTTATTGTTCCGTGGAAAAGGGGGTCTCACATATGGAGAAAAATGTTGGAATGCAGAGATCTGATTGAACATCAAATCTTTTGGCAAACAAAAATGGGATCCTCACTAGTTTGGTATGAAAATTGGACAGGTCTTGGGGCACTATATTTTTTAGTTCCTCAGGACTTTGGCATTGATGAAAATATATATAATGTAAATGATGTTACCTTAGATGGTGAGTGGGATATGGATAGGCTATATGAAATACTTCCTGAAGTCTTAGCAGTACACATTATGGAGAAAATCAAACCACCTTCACCGACGCAGGTTCTTGACAGGCCTTGTTGGATGCTGGAAACAAGAGGATATTTCAGTGTAAATCATCATGGGAGTATACGAGAAGAAGAGACGAACCAAGAACAACTTATAGAATGATTTGGGTAAAGGGAATGCCTTTTAAAATATCATTTTTCATGTGGAAAGTGTGGAAAGCAAAGCTACCTTTAGATGATTTCTTGAAAAGGATAGGCTACTGCATGCCATCAAAATGTTGGTGTTGTATACAGCCTGATGAGGAATCTCTTCAGCACTTGTTTTTTAGATCAGAAACTGCAAAGATAACTTGGAGGTATTTTCTATCGAGGGCAGGAATAGATGTGGAGGGACTTACGTTGCACCAAGCAATCATAAAATGTTGGACTGCAAATGTGTGCTTAAGGCTAAAACCAATAATGCAAGCATTCCCCTCATGCATAGTCTGGGAACTTTGGAAAAGAAGAAATAGTATGACGTATGGTGATGGAGTGAGAACAAGCAGGGTGATATATCAAGTTTCATCAAATCTTCAGGCTTTGGTGAAAGTGAGAAAGCCTGGGATGATCATGGTACCTCACAAATGGCAAGATCTATTAGCTGTGATGGAAAATTTCACTCCTAAACTTAAGGTTACAAAAGTCATGTGGGAATTTCCAAGTGCAGGATGGCTAAAAGTTAATACGGATGGTGCGTCGAGGGGAAATCCAGGGAGGAGCTCAATAGGTTTTTGTATAAGAAATTAAAATGGTGACATAGTCAAGTCAGTAGGGAAAGAGATTGAGGAGACAACAAACACAGTAGCTGAAGCGAAGGCAATGGTAGAAGCACTAAGGTTCTACAGATTAAAACAATACTCTCATGTATGGCTTCAAACTGACTCAATGTTATTAAAAAAGATAATGGATGGGATCTGGAAACCACCATGGATCATATATGAGCAAGTAGAGGAAATGATGCAACTAATGAATGGGGGCAATTACACAGTGACTCATATTCATAGGGAGGGCAAAAAGCTGGCAGATCACTTGGCTAATTATGCTTTAGATCATGGAGAAATAGAATGCCAACAATTCTGGCATCTAGATGCACATGGAAGGAGGTTGGTTAATGAAGATAAGTTGCAATGTCCAAAACTAAGGGTGAAGGTGAACAGGAGATAGGAAGCAAAGAGAAAAGGAAGAGCAGGAGGCATGTCAACTTAACCGCTACTGCAGGTGACACTAAGATGTTTAAGGCACTCCATGAGGCAAATTTCGAGATAATTGATGCTAAGGAACAAAAACAGATAAATAAGCGAGCACAACAACAGAGACTAATGGCATTGGCAACCCAACCAGCATGGGGTGAAAGCGTGCTTTCAGTTCATTGGATATACAACCAACATGGAGCAGAAGTGTTTAATATCACACGCATGGTTCAATTACAAGCAGGATATTCGAATAGAAAAATGATTCCTACTCATTTCTAGCACAACATGAAGCAAATGGCATTGGAAACACAACTAGCATGTGAAGCAAATATTTTTTCGAGTAAAGCAGGCAACAAAGGCCAATGAGCATGCTTCAATCCATTTCGGATTTAATAATCTTTTAATATGCACACAAGGTTTAATGGGGAAGGCCTGACAGACAACACATGCTGGTGAGCAAAGGAATCAAATGAAAAAGTGGAAAGCACATGGAAATTTATCTAGGATACATAAAAGCATGCAATACTCTAGGAAGAAGGTACTATGGGATATATTTCTTTATGATGCAGCTGTAGGTGGAGCTCACGTGCTTTCCAACAAAAGCTGTCTCCTTTAAGGACAAAGAAATAGGAACGCAGCAAGGGGAAAGAAGATGCAGCTGCCATGTACGATAATGTTTGTCAAACTTCACGACATCAACATGTGGGAGAGATTAAAATATTATGCTGAATTTGTGAGAGAGATGTACACTTTTTGGAGTGGAATTTACAGCAAGAACAACAACCATATGGCTACAGAAGATCGACATTAACGGCATTAATGCACGTGCGAAGGTAATTAAACACAACAACTAAAAATACCAAGGGACAAAGAGCACGCAATTCTGAATATTTTAATGTGCACACATGGTTTAATGTGAAAGGCATGGCAGACAACACATGTTGTTGAGCAAAGGGATCTTCACTCTTCGGCATCAGCGCTGTCATGCAACAAGAACGAAGCACATGGCTGCTGCTTCAAGAACAGACGTCGACCAAAAAGAAAATGGCGTGCAAGCTTAGCTGTGCAATGGTTTCCCAACAATATTTGGAACCTCAAGAATGTATGCTGGAAACGTATTAAAAAATGAAGGAACGCAAATGAGAGATAAACGTACATTGGAGGATACAAAATGACACTTGCAAATGGAGTGCATGCAATTAGAACGTTGCATTATGCTTTTCAAATGCACTTTCGGGGATGCTGAATTATATTACAAAGTTTAATAGCATTAATGTGATATCAATGTTGAGTGCATCACTCAATTTTGATAATAGGATATTTGTTAAGTTCAAACTATATTTCATTCAGTTCGTACGATATCATGACGTTGTATTTCGTATTTTTAATGATTATATATAAAACTAACCCTAGGCAATTGCCTAGCGGACTAAAAAAAAAATCTTTTTTAAAGGGTTTATTTGCGCTAAACTTGGAGAATGACTCCCCTTTTTTTCTTCTCTTATTTTTTTTTAAATAATTTCACTACACTAATTTTCTAAATCCGATCGACAATGCAAGTAAGCCTTCCAAATAATGTATCAAGTAGCACATAAGTGAACATGATGATCTCAAAAAGGATACCTGTCTTATACGGACCCGGCTCCTGTGCTGAGGTTCGCTAAGTCAAATGCATGTGATGCACATAAAACGAACCTACTTGGGATATCTGGCATGAGGTTTATTCTTTTAGGTTTAAATCCTGATGTAGATAGTATCTAGACTGGCTTATTCGAGCGGACAACTCGAGCCGAGGAGAGTCAATGTACCGGTAGTATTGCTTTCCGGCTTAACTAGCGGTGCTCCCCGCCTAAAATATGTGTGACTAAAAATCATTCACCGGGTGGCAAGCACGTCGACTATCTCAAAGAAAGCGGGCTATGCCAAACAAATGCCAAATTTTAATTTCAAGAAAACTCAGAAGGGGTGCGTGAGAATACATTTTATAATGTACAGTTCAACAATGTCAAAGCGATAAAACGCAGACAAGTAGCACATTAGCACCAAATAAAATCACAGTATATACAAAATTAATAAAGCCAAATAAAAAGTCAACATGTACAAACTCGAATTCTGGTTGTCCCCAGCAGAGTCGCTAGAGCTGTCACACCCTTTTTCTACCCCTCCAAAAGATATGTGTGTTATGCTATGAATTTGTGGGTTAAAGAGTTTTTTCAATTAAAGTGACAATTTTGAAATAAGAATTATTTTTGTTATTCAGATTCACCACTTGGAATTGATTTGTTGGTGTTCCAAGTCACCTTTTATTTGAATACCTAGTCAAAGGAAGGTTTGACTCTTTTATTATTGGTCTGCGAAAACAAAGTCCGAATAAGGAATTCTGTTGATCAGGGAGAAGGTGTAAGGTATTCCCCGAGTCTTGTGGTTCTAGCATGGTCGTTTTATTGACTTAAACTTGGCTTTAATTAATTACAAATAAACTGTGATTTATATGATTTTCATGTCTTACATATCCACTTTTATTTCTTGATTATTAGAAAAATTAAAGAATATAATAAAATCTCATAATCACACTACGCAAGTGAATGCGTGATCGAGACAAAATTTATTAATTTTATCATAACAGCGCTACGCAAGCGAATCCGCAGTTTTGACAAAGATTATTAGTATATTATTACTTTTGAAAAAAAAGTTACTACACTTAAAGAAATTACTAAAATATTAAGTATCGCGCTATGCAAGCAAATCCGCAACTTTAGCAAAAGAATTAATTAAATTAGAAATTAATTAAACTAATGAGTATGATATGAGATTATTAAATTAATTTATTGAATGTTAAGCATCACGCTACGCAAGCGATTCCGTGAGTTAAAGCGTGCCTACTAATTGTCTAGCATTTAAATAGCAGCAAACACAACAGAAAATAACAGCATTTTCGTGTTTAAACAACTCAAAAACCTTAGAGAAGAAACCGAGAACCAACTCTAAAGAAGACTTATACTTTTCTAAAAGTTTGCACTCTAAAATGTATTCACAAAGCTCACCATTTCAGCTTACTAAAGGGTGCTTTAGTTGCTGAATTTTCACTCTCAAAATAGTATTTTTAGGATATAAAAACTGTCTAACAAATATGTGATCGAGTGTCCTCCTCCTTAAAGGTGGTTTGGCTTATTGATATAGAGAATAAAAATAGGAGAGTCCGAAAAATCCGCGAAGCTACGGTCCAAGAAAACATTTTCTAGTTGCTCCATTTTCTCCTTCTCCTATTGCCTTTTTTCACTTTTTAAAATTCTTTCCCCTTCTTTCAACGTTCTTTTCCTTCTTTTTCAAAAGACCCCCCTTTTCCTCATATTGTCCCCCCTCCTTTCTCCTCCCCTTTTGACTTTTCTTTATTTTCCGTCTTTTTCAAAACCAAATCACTCATTTCCGTGTTGTTTTCCTCCTCCTTTTTTTTGACTTTTTTTGATGAGTTCATTTAGAAAGAGAGAGTAGGAATGTGGTTGTTTGAGAATAATTGTGTTGGTGATAAGGTATGTGCTAAATAACGCGAGGGAGTTGGCAAAAATTCAAGCATGGTTAAAAATTAGGTGCTCACACCTAATAAAGAGATAACATCATAAAATTTTAAATACCACTAATGAGAGGCTTGCTTCGATCCATATATGAATTTTTTTAGGTTGCATACTAAGTGCTTGCCATTACTAGAGGAGAATCCTTCATGTTGTTTCATATAAAACTTTTCCTCTAGGTCACCATTGAGAAATGCGGTTTTTATACCCAGTTGTTGCAATTCTAAGTCAAAATGGGCTATTAATGGTAATATGATGCGCAAAGAATCCCTCTTAGATATAGGGGAAAAAATCTCTGTATAAGTCATTCCTTTTTTCTGAGTGAATCCTTTAGCACCGAGTCGTGCCTAATATCTTTCTATGTTGCCTAATGAGCCTCTTTTAGTTTTGAAGACTCATTTACATCAAATGGCTTTTACACCATTAGGAAACTTGATAAGATCCCTTACCTTGTTACTTTTTGATGTTTGGCTATAATTATATATTTTAAGTGCATCACTTACCTTAAATTTTAGTATTTTAATGTTAGTACTATGTTTGTGCTTAATTGAGTTTATTTTATGTGTAGGTACTTTGGAGACGAAATTGAAAGCAAAATAGAGATTTTATGTGTATTTTATACACTACAAGAATATATTCATGATTATTTAATTATTGAACAAGGATTAAAGTTTTATGTTATAAAAGAAGACGAAAGAAGACAATAAGAATTGAAAAAGAGAAGAAAAGAACGAGAAAGTAAGTCAAAGTTAATACTGCACGTCGTAACATCCTCATAATATATTGCTGCAGAGGGTAACATCATCATAATATATTACTGCAGAGCATAACATCGACGTAATATTACAGGGCATAACATTATTCCCCCTTTTGGAACATTCGTCCTCGAATGTTGTCTGATGCACTTATCATTTTCATAATTTTATATCTTCCGAATACTTTAGAACTTCCCTTGCCATCTAGGCGACTGTTCTGTGAATGAGTCCAAAGTCCAGGGCATTCCCCCCTTAGGCCTCCTTCTCACACCATAACTTGTAGTCGGAATCCTTCCAATCTCATAACATATACGTAGGCTTTGGATAATTTCGGGGTCAGATTTTGAATTCGGAAGTTAGAGTAGGTCTGTAATGTCAAATGTGACTTGTGTGCAAAATGTGAGGTCAATCGGACTTGATTTGATAGGTTTCGACATTGAATGTAGAAGCTTGAAGTTCTAAAGTTTAATAAGCTTGAATTGGGGTGAGATTCATGATTTTGATGTTGTTTGATGTGAGTTTGAGGCCTCGAGCAAGTACGTGTCATGTTTTGGGACAAGTTGGCATGATTGGACGGATCCCGGGGGCCTCGGGTGTGTTTCGGATCATTTTGGGCTACTTTGGATGCTGATTTACTTATATCAGGTGTTGTTCTTCGCATTCGCGTGGATTCTCTCGCGTTCACGAAGAAGTTTTGGCTTCTAGGATATTGTTCTTCGCGTTCCCGAAGAGGCTCTCGCGTTCGAGAAGAAGTAAATCGATGTTGCATAGGTCTTATTTCGGAGGCTCATATCTCGCAATCTATAAGAAATTTGGAGATGATACAAAAATAAAAGTTGTAGCACTTTGTGTCTAGTTTTCAGAAATATAAACCATTTAGCTTTTGGATTTGTGTACAAAAAGTTATGGCTAGTATACTACAAGCTATTCGAGAAGATAAGAAGAAATTTGTGTTGCACAGGGCTGAATTTGGCAGCTTATATCTCGAAATCTATAAGTAATTGGGAGATGACCAAAACATAAAAATTGTAGATCTTGGTGTCTAGTTTTCCGAAAGTTAAACCATTTGTTGTTTGGAGTTTGGTACAAAATATTATGACTATTATACTAGAGGCTGTTTGAGAAGAGTTTGGAAATAGCTTTCGAGAATTTTGTCACGAACGCGAAGAAGGGTTGCCTGGCAGTGTATAAGTTTGCAAAAATGGGTTTGGCTCATTTTATCTCATTTCCTTCATGGGAGACGACATATGAGCGATTTTGGAGCTCCATCTTCCTCATCTATGTCAAGGTGAGTGATTCCCACCTATTGCAAGTTAAATACTCGGAGTATATATAGATTTTAACATGGAAATTCATGGAAAATTAGTGAAAATTTGGGGTTTTGGTAGAAAACCTAAAAAAATAATATTTTTGAATTTTGACCACGAATTTGGGCATGTAATTGAGAATAAATTATATATTTGAGTTCGTGATGTTATGAGTAATGTTTATCATCAAATATTTTCAGAATATGTGCATGTGGGCCCGAGGGCTAATTTTATCAACTTTTTGAGCAGAGTTGGAAATTATTGTAAATTGGATTATAATAAGTATTGGAGTATATATTTATAAATTTGCACATTTATTGACTAGTTTTGGAGTGTTGGGCATCGGTTTGATTTGTTGGAAAGGCTTGGGAGCCAGTTATGGAACTTCAGAGCAAGGTAAGTCTCTTTTTTAACCTTGTAAGAGGGAATTAACCCCATATATGAACTAAATTAATATGTGCTTCTATTTGTGGGGGCTACGGACTCATGAGGTGACAATAATCCGTACGTAGCTACTAGCTATGCCTATGTCCGGGTAGTTTTAGGTTACATCATTCCTTGTTAATATTGTTATTTGATTTATGGTTATTTTTGCCTTGAGAAAGAGCGAGATTGAGGTTACTTATTAATTGCCTTGAAAAGAGTTGAAATTGGGAGTTTGAAATTTTAAAAGTTTTTATTTGGACTTCGTATTTTCGAAAAGAATAGAGGAATGTTATAATAACTTATGAAATCTATGTGTAACCGTGCCACAAGTATGATTTGCGAGTGGGGTAATTCCTTAAATTTATATTTAACCGCGTCGCATGTATAATTTGTGAGCGGGGTAAGTAGATGCATCTATGGTTCACGTCGTTCGACCCTCGGTAGTGCACAATTTATATTTATGTTGGATTGGACCGAACGTCCTCGGTGGAGTTTTGTGTGTGATGATAGAACTAAAAGCCCCTTTTTATAATTGGTATAGCTTAATTGTTTGAGAGATCATTTGTTTTAAATAAGGGAAGTAATTTGGGTTCTTAAATGTGGTGAAGCATTGTTCAGTATTTCCTACTCGGAGTTTTATTGTTACCTCTACATATCGTGCTTTATTAGAACTTCATATTATTATATTGTTGTCCCTAGTAAGTGTCGGAGTCGACCTCTCGTCACTACTTCTTCGAGATTAGACTGGATATTTACTGGGTACGCATTGTTTCGTACTCATACTACACTTGCTGTACATTTTGTTGTACATGCACATGTATGTCTAGTGGCCTTGTGGGCGCAACAACGTGGTTGATACGGGGACTTAGGTGAGCTGCATCTTATGAGACGATCCACAGCCAGCAAAGTCTCCTTCAGAGTACATGTATTTTCTTTTCTGTCCAAATTTGTATTCTGGACAGTTATTGTATTCTATTTTATTTCCTAGTAAATGCTCATGCACTTGTGACACCGGGTTTTGGGATAATTATGGAATATTCAGTATTAAGATTTGAAAATATTGTTGATTATTCTGTAAAGTTCATCTTTTTACTTGTTAAATTAAAGGATATTTATGATTTCAAAAAGTATTAAAAATGAGAATTTAGTTAACTATTTAGTGTTAGCTTGTCTGACAGTGGCGTCCGACGCCATCACGACCTTTAATGGATTTTGGGTCGTGAAAACATGGCATCAGAGCGCTAGGTTCACTTAGGTATCACGAGTCATGAGCGAGTCTAGTATAATCTTGCGGATCGGTACAAAGACGTCTATACTTATCTTCGAGATGCTACAGGGATGTTAGGAGAACTTCCCTTTCTTGATTCCTCATCGTGCGATTTGATTCCTTTGAGGCTTATGTCTTCATTTCCTTCCTATTCAATCTTATGCGACGTGAAGCACTTGTTATAAATTGGGAATCGAGGAATTGTAATGGTACTACAGATGTGGTGCAGGATGTTTCTCCCTACGTACTTGATTGGGCTATTGTTGTCGCCTTGCAGAAGGCCGTTCTGCCGTTTCAGCTCAGTATCAGTATTACTTAAGGTTTTGAGATTTGCCATTGATTGTTATGACGATTCATGTGTTGCTATCGCACAGTGTTGTGTAATGGTAGGATGTTTGTCTATGCGTTAAGGTAGTGAATGACTTGAAAGGAGGTTTATTTAGTGCATGATTCAGAGATTCAATATTTTATTCCGGCAGAGAAAAGGCAATCTGCCCACGAATGCTCAGATTTAGGTTGATAGAGTAACGAGACTTGGTAATTTTGAGTGTGGTAGAATTTTCATCAGTAATATTGTGTCGTTGCCCTTGATCGAATGTGTTAAGTTCGCCGGTATTATGGTCTTCGTCAAAATCTCCCTCGGGGTAGGGTAGTGTGAAATAGTGCTAGAGAAGCAGCTATCAGATATAGCAGAGTGTAGCAATTTCGAAATCGATTGGGTATTTCTAATATTGATGGCTTGAGAAAAATGATCTTCAGAAAGGTTTAAAGTTGGTAGCGATCTATTGATCCAGGTGCTACAGAGTTGGATTCCTGATTCAAGGCAACGACTGGGCAGCAAAGGATGAGGAAGGACCTGTGGGAGGTGTCTTGCGATGGTTAAATTTCTAGAAGGCGAGGTGTAAGAAATATGAGCCGAGTAGTTGCTTAAAGGA
Organism: Nicotiana sylvestris; assembly: GCF_000393655.2. NCBI lineage: Eukaryota > Viridiplantae > Streptophyta > Magnoliopsida > Solanales > Solanaceae > Nicotiana > Nicotiana sylvestris. Next base: position 18,403,278 of record NC_091065.1, read on the forward strand.
GTGAGTTGACCAAATTGGGAGAGTGGAAGAGTAGCATATGGGTTCTGTGGTAGGATGAATACACACCTTGTGAAAAGTTTAGAGTGATTTGGGATTCATGGTGGACAATGACTAGATCTATGGATTTAATTTGGAACATTGGGTATTATACGGCGGGAGATTGGATATGACAGAAAAGAGTTGCTTGATATGAAGAAGTATACAACATGACTTTGGATTGGAATGTATTGTCTCACCATTAGTTGATGTCCATGAGGAGTGAACGGACTTGTACAGCTGGTGAATGAGCATGGGCTCAGGATGGGTTACTGAGTTTGTAGTAATTGTACTAGTATAGCGACGTTGAAAGATGCCGACATGTAATTTCCACATGTGGGCTATCTCCTGTGAGCGGTTCAGTAGTCGAATGGTTGGCGAAACTTCTACAAAGAATTCTACTGGCTATCCGATAAGAGGTCGAATATGTAAAGGTGGTTAGTGATTGAGAGTGTTCATGAAATGCTAACAGAAGGATTTCGAGGAATTTGGCGGGTTGATTGTGCAAGACCATGTCAATGAGGGATAAGGAATCTCGGTGGATTCTAGAGTTATGTAATAGGTGGCTTCAAGCTAAGTGGGAGAGCCCCACCGCCTACGATTGAATTGTATGGTTATCTACTTCTGAGGTTTGTGGTTATCGACATATTGGTGGGTTATTACGACTAATGAAAGAGAACATAAATGGTGATTTGATCAAAGTATTTTAGGAAATGTATGCTATAATTGGCCTTATCAATTTATGTTCAGGCTTGGGGAAGACTCAGGATTTATGCTTCGTGTATAGGTGATTTACAAGAAAGGTGATTCAGCCAGGCGTTTCTTTGAGAAGGGTATTCATGTGCTAGCAGAGCCTTGGAGTTTAATCATATTTGGGAACAAGTCAGAGTGGGTGACTCTCAACAACGGTCCTAGTGGATTTGAAAGTTAAAGTGCGGTGCCTAAGGATTTCGAGTCCGTAGTATGGTTAAGTATCGAGCTTTTGCAGCGGATTATGAAAGGGGCTTGGAGTGTTTTATGTTATCTTTGGTCTGCGGTGTATCATTGGAGAAATGAGAGATAATAACTTCGAACTCATAGAGGAATTGTCAGAATGGGTATACCAGTTAAAGATGCGAATATGCGCACAAGGAGGGTATAAGATGGTTCGTGGGATTTGGGACAACGTGGTCTCGTGAAATAAGGTCACTCGGGATGAGTGCGGATTTAGTTTCGTGACGTAATGAATGGAGCTATTATTATTATTTCTAAGGCAAGTTAAGAATTAATTGGGAGAAGACGGGTTGGATAACAATGGTTAAATTGGCATGATGGTGGCTATGATCAGTTCTATTCAACATGTTGAGTTATACATGTGATTTATAGCGGTACGTGCGAGGCTTGACGTCCGCCGTAATTGATTTTATTTGGAGGTATTCAAGTATTATGGCATGTTATGTGTAGATGAATCCCAGAAGTATCATGTTGGTTTAGACCACTGCTTGAGGATCATATTTTCTGCGGTTATGAGAATTTAGTCGCATGTTGATATGGTTCTCCTGAAAGGAGTTAAGTGAAAGGTTTCTATATGATGAAGTATATAATCTATTAGTGGTTCAGGAGTTATGATGAAATTCTTGTATTGTCGCATATTAGCATGTTAGGTGCAATGAGCGGCATGTGAATTGGAAGTTGAGGAACAAGGTTGCCATTTGGTATTGGCAAGAATATCACGAGCTCAGGTGAGCAAGAAAGGATTCAGATGGTTAGAGTTAGCTAGTATTGTCTTTAGCGTCACCTAAGATCGGTGTCCTGTCTAGGAGGCTTTGCGTACTGATTGCGGATTCTTGATTTGCTTTACGGCATTAGTGTGGCCGGTGGTATGGATGTGTAGACTTATTACCTAGTGTGGAAGGTCGTGAGAGCGTATCTTACGGGAAGAATGTATAAGTGTGACATGTAGTCACTTTATTGATTGAAGATTGAAACCAAGTGTGCAGATTTTTGGCACTATCGCTAATGTGAGAGTTTAGGCCTGAAAGGCGTTGTATTCAGTTGGTTGTGAATTGTGGAAGTTTTTTTCCGAATTCGACGACTGTTCTTATATGTCATGAATAGGTCATTATGGGTCCTTGAGAGGTTATTTTCCCAAGCATAGTATGATCAAAATCGGATGAGGTTCGTTGATGGGTCCAAATGTGGGTGTGTACTCTACACCAGCCTGGGTGTGTTCATTTAGCATACCACTCCTTATGGACGAGTATTCGGACGTTGGATGTTATTTCGTCGTTGGTTATTTCATGTAATACTCTATTGTGCCGCGTGGGTTGTGAAACGGCTTAATTAATTGCACATGTGTTAAGGTTTCCCGTAGCGATGGTGTTATGTGAGTAAGATGGCTCTCGAGATGCAGATCATATATCGCACCTTAGTCATGTTTGCGTTTTGTGGTGTACAATGCTATTTGTCTCCCCGAGGATGGTATTACACACTTGGCGTGCTTGTGGTCGATATTGGGGTAATTTCGTAGTTATGAGCATTTTAGCTCGGTAAGTATTTCCTTATAAATTTTATATGTGGATCGGATGGCATGTCGCCAAGGGTATCATGGTTGGATCGGGTCACATGCCGCAATAGTATCATGTGTAGATCAGGTTGCACGCCGCAACAGTGTGATGTTGAGTACAATTTCTCATATCTATTCTTGTGTGTTTTGCTTCTCATTTATGAGGAAGGTTCATAACATCTTTTCACTTAGTAAATTAGTTACGTGGGTTGAGAAGTTCTTTCCAGAGCTCATTTCTCCTTACGTATCGCATTCAAGGTTGTGGCTTGTTAGCACTCTGTGGCATCATATGAGACTTTTTACAGTGTCTGAGGTGGCTTATCGCTGGAGCATCTGTACTGGGTGAGACGAGATTATTGGACTGGGATCAGTGCGATCAGATTTATATGCGGCACATTAAAGAGAAAATATCAATATTCAGTCCAAAATGAGGTAGTGGTTCTTGTCGGGAGGAGAGACTCTATGAATTGTGATTCGATAGGTGGTTATGAGTTTCTATACATCTCTTCTGTCACGGCAGTATTGCAAGAGTTGAACCGGGACTTATATGCTTTATGAGGTGTGTTGAGGGCGTCAGATTCGTAGAATTTCAACTATTGGCTTCAGACAATGATATTATGGTCACATGAATTATGTGGTGCATGGTGTGAATTCGATAAGGGTGTGCAATCATGTTTTGGTATAGTGTATAGTGACTGATACAATGTTCGTATGTTGAAAGCGGGCCTGGTGGAAAATTCTGGATGTTTGGAAGTTGGCTCTAAGGCTAATGTGACTAAACAAAAGGGAAATCTTCAGATTTCCTCGAGCAAATGTGCTCAACTGAGTTGTGGTAGCACGGGTAGGTGCACGAGGTGTTAAACAGTGATTTCAGACAACTCCAGTGCAGTTCTTAGCATGTTTGAGGACGAATGTATGTTTAAGTGGGAGAGAATGTAGCAACCCGGCCGATCATTTTGAGCTCTAGCATGTCATTCGGCGGTTTGAGGCCATAAGTAGCTTCACTTTAGGCATAATGACTTGTACGTGTGGTCGAAATTGAAATTCGAGAAGTTCAGAGTTGATCTGGAAAGGAATTTCTCATTTTGTAACCTTTAAGTTGGAAGAATTGACTAAGATTTAATTTTGAGTAAACAACCTCGGAATTGGGATTTGAAGGTTCCAGAAGGTTTGTATGATGATTTCGAACTTGGGCGTATGTTCGGATCGGGTTTTGGATGACCCAGGAGCATTTCGGTGCCTATTTTGGAAGTTAGCATTTTGGAAAAATTTCATAAATTTGGGTTGAAGTGAATTTCAATGTTATCGATGTCCGTTTGGAATTCCGAGTCTGAAAATAGCTCCGTATGGTGATTCTGGTATTGGGAGCGCATCCGGAAGTGGATTTGGAGGTCCGTAGGAGTCATTTGGCGAAAGTTAGAAATTTGAAGGTTTTTGAGAAGTTTGACCGGAAGTGGACGTTTTGATATTGGGGTCGTTTTCCAATTCTGAAAGTTGGAGTAGGTACGTAATGTCGAATGTGACTTGTATGCAAAATTTGAGGTCAATCGGACGTGATTTGATAGGTTTTGGCATCGAATGTAGAAGTTTGAAGTTCTAAAGTTCATTAAGCTTGAATTGTGTGCGATTCATGATTTCGATGTTGTTTGATGTGATTTGAGGCCTCGAGCAAGTTCGTGTCATGTTTTGGGATAGGTTGGTGTGATTGGACGGGGTCCCGAGGGCCTAAGGTGAGTTTCGGATCATTTTGGGCTACTTTGGATGCTGATTTACTGATATCTAGTGTTGTTCTTCGCGTTCGCGAGGATCCTCTCGCGTTCGCGAAGAAGGATTTGGCTTCTAGGATATTGTTCTTCGCGTTCGCGAAGAAGTAAATCTCTATTGCATAGGTCTAATTTCGGAAGCTTATATCTCGCAGTCTATAAGGAATTTAGAGATAATCCAAAAATGAAAGTTTTAGCTCTTTGTGTCTAGTTTTCAGAAAAATAAACTATTTAGCATTTGGATTTGCGTACAAAAAGTTATGGCTGGTATACTATAGTCTATCCGGAAAAATGAAGAAGAAATTTGTGTTGCATAGGGCTGAATTTGACAACTTATATCTCGAAATCTATAAGGAATTGGGAGATAACCAAAATATGAAAGTTGTAGTCTTGGTGTCTAGTTTTCAGAAAGTTAAACCATTTGTTATTTTGTTATTTGGAATTTTGTACAAAACGTTATGACCATTATACTAGAGGCTGTCTGAGAAGAGTTTGGAAATGGATTTCGAGAATTTTGTTCATCGCGAATGCGGAAGGGTTGCCTGGCAATGTATAAATTTGCAAAAATGGGTTTGGCTCATTTCATCTCATTTCCTCTATGGGAGACGACCTAGGAGCGATTTTGGAGCTACATCTTCATCATCTATGTCAAGGTAAGTGATTCCTGCCTATTGCAAGTTAAATACTTGGATTATATATAGATTTTAACATGGAAAATTAGTGAAAATTTGGGATTTTGGTAGACAACCTAAAAAATTGTTTTTTATTTTTTATTTTGACCACTAATTTGGGCATGAAATTGAGAATAAATTATATATTTGAGTTCGTGATGTTATGGGTAATGTTTATCTTCAAAATTTTTTGGAATCCAGGCACGTGGGCCTGAGGGTTGATTTTATCGACTTTTTGAGCAAAGTTAGAAATTATTGTAAATTGGATTATAATAAGTATTGGAGTTTATATTTATGGATTTGCACATTTATTGACTAGTTTTGGCGCGTTGGGCATCGGTTTGAATTGTTGGAAAGGCTTGGGAGCCGGCTGTGGAACTTCGGAGTAAGGTAAGTCTCCTTTATAACCTTGTAAGAGGGAATAAACCCCATAGGTGTATTAATTAATATGTGCTTCTATTTGTGGGGGCTACGACGCATGAGGTGATGAGAGTCCGTACATAGCTACTACCTATGCCTATGTTCGGATAGTTTTAGGTTACATCATGCCTTGTTGATATTGTTATTTAATTTATGGTTATTGTTGCCTTTAGAAAGAGCGAGACTGAGGTTGCTTATTCATTTTCTTGAAAAGAGTTGAAATTGAGGAATTTGAGATTTTAAAAGTTTTCATTTGGACTTCGTATTTTCAAAAAGAATTGGGGAATATTATAATAACTTATGAAATCTGTGTGTAACCGTGTCGCAAGTATGATCCGCGAGCGGGGTAGTTCCTTAAATTTATATTTGACTGTGTTGCATGTATGATTCGCGATGGGATATCTAACAATCCTATTGTATTCTTCAATTGAATTGACTAATTAATTTATCTAGTTTATTGATTGACAAAGTTATTATTGCTGATAAGAATCTATCGAGTTCTTACTCGGCTATTTAATCTAACCTAACACCTATATGTCAATAGAGATAGGATCAACAAGAATGCATTCGTAATTCCCGTATAATAACCAAGCAATGCAATTAGCATGTGTCTATCCTAACTGCAAAACTATTCCCCGATGCCTAGGTTCAAGAACTTGTTCTACCCAATCCTCTGTGCAGTCTAGAATTTTCACTTTCGAGTTCAATTCTAGAGTCGTAGATAGTATTCAATAGGTAATCAAGCAATCAAATAATTAAGCGCAAGATTGAATAAATAAACCAATACGATAAACCATAAAATCAAAATCAATATCAGAATAACAATAGTCATAAAAGAACCACAACTCTAGGATGTGAAGTTTAGCTCCACATAGACATGGTAGCCAAATAATAATTCGTACAGAGAAACATAAAAATTACTAAGTTTGGTGAAAGAAAAGATGAATCGACCTCCACGACGACTGTGTGCTTTCCCTTCGTCAAAAGTTGTGTAAATATTTTGTTTAATAACTATTTATAGGTATAGGAAAAATGCCTAAATGAAATAACCAAGGGCAAGACTAAAAAAGAGACAAAATAAGTTCGAAACTGGATATGCGCGTCGCCATGCGGACATGCGAAACACTTCGCGCCAGGTTGCGCATCGTCCGCTTAAATGCGAGAAGATAATCTCGTGTCACCTAACTTCTGCTCAGCTTTGATTCACTTTGTTGGTAGAACAACAATTATGACAGTTCCTCCAATGTTTGCAAATGAAGCTTTTTGGCAAACATCTTAGGAATTATTTTTCCTAGGAAGTTTTCAGATTGTAATATTAATACTCTTGACCACAATGCTAGGTCGATGAACTTCTACGATGTCGCTTCCGGGAAACAATTTCGACATGAGAAGGAATGCGATATTTAGACCGAAGGTCGCTATGTGAGGCGGTCCCATCTAAAAAAGCCACTTCTATATGCGCTCCCAATACCAGAATAACCATACAGAGCTATTCTCATACTTGGAATTCCAAACGGACATCAATAACATTGAAATGCACTTCAACCCAAATTTATGAAATTCTTCCAAAATGCTAACTTCCAAAATAGGCGCCGAAATGCTCTCGGGTCATCCAAAACCCGATCCGAACATACGCCCAAGTCCGAAATCATCATACGAACCTGCTTGAACCTTCAAATCCCGATTCCAAGTCCGTTTACTCAAAATTCAATCTTAGTCAATTCTTCCAACTTAAAGCTTCTGAAATGAGAATTTTCTTTTCAATTCAACTTCGAACTTCCCGAATTTCAATTCCGACCACGTGTATAAGTCATAATGCCTGAAGTGAAGCTACTCATGGCCTCAAACCTCCGAACAACACGCTAGATCTCAAAATTACCGGTCGGGTCATTACAAAACAAGTTCCTAAATTCACCACTTGGAATCAATTAACGTGAAAAAGAATTACCGCACGCAACTGAAAATAAGATAAAGACTATCACAACCTTGCTTGGAACCAAAAATAAAGATAAAGAAGACAAAATAAAGAAAAATACTCTATTGTAAAATTAGGGCAAGCCTCAAAAACGTGAATTGCATTCTACAAGGCATAAAAACCCTTTATATAGGCCTAGAGTCTCTTATTTGATGACTAAAATTCCTATTCTAATAAGTAAATAAAATAACTAAAGACAAAGAAAGTATGATCCATATTCTACAAGGAAAAGAAACTAGAATCCTACTAAAAGGACAATTCTTATTCTAAAAGGAATAAAATAAATCCTATTTTAAGAAGGAAAGGGTCTTGGATTCTTGAAATCAATCTTGGGCTTTTTGAACTTGAAGATACGTCCAGGAGCCTATTCGTGGGCATATAAGAACTTGCTTTTGGCGAGCTAAATAACAAAAGGATTATATAGTTTCTTGATTTGCATCATTATCCCTTGGTTTAAAAGGACTCATCCTCGAAACTAAAGGCTCTATAAACGGTACAAGGTCAACAACATTAAATATTGGTGATACCCCATAATTGTCAGGTAAATCCAATCTGTAAGCATTGTCACCTAACTTTTGAACAACTCGAAATGGACCACCAGCTCTTGGTTGCAACTTTGGATACTTTTGGTTAAGAAATCTTCTTTCCTCACGTATATCCAAACTAAGTCTCCCACGTTAAAGAATTGTTGTTTTCTCTTCTTATCAACTTGTTTCTTATATGTCTTTATTTGACTCTCAATCTCTTATACTACTTTCTTATGCAACTTTTTCAATTGCTTAATGCTCTCATCAAAATCTCCAATAAAATAATGGGCTTTAAGAAGAGGAGACAAGTCTAATGGACCAAGATGATTCTTACCATAAACCACTTCAAAAGGACTTTTTCCAGTTGTTCGATTCATAGACTTGTTGAAAGCAATCTCAGCATATAGTAGCAATGATTACCATTCTCTTATGTTCTTCTTGATCAAACATTTTAGCAATGCACCTAAACTTCGATTGAATACCTTTGTTTGCCCATATGTTTGAGGGTGATAAGATGAGCTATAATTCAACTTCGTAACATGCTTAGCCCATAAAGTACGCAAAAAATGACTGGAAAACTTAGTGTTTCGATCAGAAACAATGCTTCTTGGAATGCCGTGTAACTTGACAATATTATTAAAGAACAAAATAGGCACATGAGTTGCATCACTTGTCTTGTTACATGGGATAAAGGTGTACCATCTTAGAGAATCTATCAACAACAACGAAGATAGCATCCTTACCTCCTTGAGTCCTTGGAAATACAAGCACAAAGTCCATGCTAATATGTTCCCAAGGTGTTGTAGGAATTGGCAAAGGCTCATATAATCCCTCATTGGTCCCATGCATTTTTGCTTTTCTACATGTTTCACAATGCTCAATCAGCCTCAAAACATCTTTGTTCAATTTAGGCTAGTAGAAGTTTCCTTGAATCATCTTCAATGTTTTAGAATGGCCAAAATGACCAGATAATCCACCCTCATGTGCCTCCCTCACAATGGACTCCCTTAAAGAGCTTTGTGGTATGCGATGCTACTTTCCATAGTAAATAAACCCATCTCTAATTATAAACATTCTTTGTGGACCCTCCAAGCATTTCTTCCAAACATATCCAAAGTCTGGATCATCCTTATAAAGCTCCTTGATATGGTCAAATACAAATACATTAGTTTGCATCATAGAAATTAAACATGGTCTTCTACTAAGAGCATCAACCATTTGATTGAAGTTTCCAGCCTTGTGTTTGATTACAAACTGAAAATTCTGAAGGAACTCTACCCATTTTTTATGCCTTTCATTGAGCTTTTGTTGGTGACTAAGATACTTAGTGCCTTATGATCAGAATATAGCACAAAATCTCTTGGTAATAAATAATGACTCCAATGTTGCAACATACGAACAATAGCATATAACTCTTTTTCATAGGTGGAGTACTTCAATTTAGATCCACTTAGCTTCTTGCTAAAATAAGCCATGGGTTTACCTTCCTATCTAAGAACTCCTCCAACATCAACACCTGAAGCATCACATTCTACTTCAAATAAAACATCAAAGTTAGGCAACCGAAGGCTAAGAGCTTGTGTCATATTCTTCTTTATCAATTCAAAACTCTTTTGAGCTTCTTTATTCCACTTGAACATGCCTCCTTTCAAACACTCAGTTATAGAGGCAACCAAAGAGCTGAATTTTTTGATAAATCATCGATAGAAGGACACCCCCCCTGAAAGCTCCTTATATTCGAAATTGACCTAGGAATTTGGACAAATTATGATTGCCTTGATCTTACTTGGGCCATCTTGAATACCGACACTAGTTACTATGTAACCAAGAAAGCAAATATTATTAGTATAAAAGATACACTTCTTGAGTTGTGCATATAGCTTCTCTCTCCTTAAGGTTTCAAAAACCTTCTCCAAATGCTTTCCATGTTCAACTTCCTCTTTGCTATAAATTAGGATATCATCAAAGTAGACAACAACAAACTTCCCAATGAACGGTCTAAACACATGAGTCATAAGCATCATGAACGTGCTAGGAGAATTCGACAAACTAAAAGGCATTACCAACCATTCATACAAGCCTTGGCTAGTCTTGAAGGCAGTCTTCCATTCATCACCATCTCTCATACGAATCTGGTGGTATTCACTCTTCAAATCAATCTTTGAAAAGATCTTAGAACCATGTAATTGGTCAAATAAATCATGTAACCTTGGGATTGGGAAGTGATGTTTGATAGTGATCTTGTCGATTACTTGACTGTCAACACACACCTTCGAAATGCCATTTTTCTTAGGAACAAGCAAAATAGGTACTGCACAAGGACTAAGGCTCTCTCTTATTAAACCCCTCTCCAATAGATCTTCGACTTACCTTTGGAGTTCAGCTTGTTGTGTAGGAGTCATCCTATAAGCTGCTTTGTTTGGTAATGATGCTTCGGGTATAAGGTGAATTTGATATTGACTATTGCACATGGGTGGAAGTTCTAAAGGAACATATTTAGAGATCACATCATCAAACTTAACAAGTAACTTCTTGGCTCGTGTATCTAACTCATGCTCCTCATCTCGTGAGTCTTCCATGGCTATTGCTATGTGCAAATTGCAATGGATCTCCTTTATTGATATGGACAATAATATGTGATATGGTCATTAGCATATCAGACATAGTCTTTGCCCTCTTTGAAAGTTCTTTTGGGTGCAACGGCGTCAAAACAATCTTACATCCATCAATTATGAATGAATAGGTGTTACAGTATCCATCATAAAAAACATGCTTATCATATTGCCATGGTCTTCCAAGTAATAAATGGCAAGCATCCATCTTTACCACATCACACCAAATATGGTCTTTATGGATCTTACCAATAGCAAAAGAGACCAAGCGTCTTTTAGTGACTTTCATACCTCCACCATATTGCATCCATCCGACTTTATAAGGTTTGGGGTTTACCTCAGTCTCCAAACTCAATTTAGTCATCATCTCTTCCGAAACAGCATTAGTGCAACTTCTACCATCGACAATCATTGAACATACCTTGCAATGCGATATACACCTCGTGTGGAAAGGGGCCTCTCATTGCGATGATTCTTCATCTTCATGTTCAACATGTAAGATCCTCTGAATAACAAACATATCACCTTCATCAGGTTCTACATAGGTATCATTATCTTCCTTATTAACTTCCTCACTTGGCTGGTTGTCTTCATGATTGGAATCATCTTCTTCATCAACCAATATAACAACCTTTTGGTTGGGACAATCAACTTGCATATGCCCATACCTTGGCACTTAAAACATCCGCTTCTAGTGTAACGACCCGGCTAGCCGTTTTGATAGTATTAGCCTCGATTACCTATTTATTGCCCCTATGTTTCATTTTATGGTTACTTGACTTGTCAGGGTGCTTGGCCTCGGGTTTGGGAGAGTTTCAGAGTGCAATGGGACACATAGTCCCTAAGTGTGAAGTTTGAGTTTTAAGAGTTTACCGTAGTTTGACTTGTGTGAAGACGATTTCGAAATAGAGTTTTGTCGGTTCCAAAAGCTCTGTATGGTGATTTTTGATTTTAGGAGAGTGTCGAAAGGTTGATTTGGAGGTCCGTAGGTCATTTCGGCGCTAATCAACAAAAGTTGGAAAATTGGAAGATCTTTGGAAAGTTTGACCGGGAGTGGACTTTTTGATATTGGAGTCGGATTCCGATTCCGGAAGTTGGAGTAGGTTTGTAATGTCAAATGTGACTTGTGTGCAAAATTTGGGGTCAATCAGAGGAGTTTTGATAGGTTTTGGCATCGTTTGTAGAAGTTGAAATTTCCTTAGTTTCAATAAGCTTGAATTAAGGTGCGATTCATGTTTTTGATGTTGTTTGATGTGACTTGAAGGCTCGACTAAGTTCGTATCGCATTTTAGGACTTTTTGGTATATTTGGTTGAGGTCCCGAGAGCCTCGAGTTGATTTCGGGTGGTTAAAAGATCATTTAGAGTTGTGTTAGATTGCTGAAGCATTGATGTGCCTGGTGTAATCACACCTGTGCACTTTGGGCCACAGGTGCGGCACCGTAGAAGCGGCCATCGAGCATGTCACCCCGACATCAGGGAGCACGACCGGCGCTCAACCAAGATAACCCGGCGAAGCAAGCCTGTAAGATACTCTCTACCCTAACTCACTCATTAATAAAGAGAAGACATATTTTCATTAATTAGACAATAAGAAGATCATGTATGCAATACCACTTCATTACCATTAGTTACTTCATTTTAAAGTTTCAAAATACACATATTTTCTTAGTTTGAAGTGGAACAATTGATTCAAACACAACATAACTTGTTTGACTTTCCCAACACCAATATACAACCCACACTATGTCTACAGAGCCTCTAATAGATACAAAAGAGTACTATAATAGTGCTGACAACAAAGCCCCGGCTATAGCTCAAATACAATATACAAGGAACAAAAGATACCTGACCCCGAAGTGAAATGGGGCTCACCCTGTCTGCTGGGAATAGGGTATACCGCTATCACTAATCAATGCAACTTGCTATGGAGTAACTTGCATTCATTAAAGATGCAGCGCCCCTGGCAAAAAGGAAATTGGTACATATGGAATAATACTAGTATGTATAACTAAACACCCTCTTAATAGAATGAGTAATAATACAAGAAGGATCAATCATAAAATCAATAGGAGTCTCAACTAATACCAAACCATTAAGTTAAGAACAAGATAAACTTTCAAGTAAATTTTCATATTTTAGGTTGGGAGATCTTAGCACCCAATATACCACCATGATTCTAGCACAGAGTCTAATCACGGCCCTATCAGCTAGGTCGTCTCACCCAAAGACATCAACTACAATCACAATCATTATCTCAATCTCAATCATTGATTCAATTATAATCTCAAGCACAATCACTACCATGTGTGCGGCATGGTTTCCGATCACGATCCGACTGGCTAGGCCATCTCACCACAATGCCATGTGGATCAAATCACCCTTTCTAACAATCATCCCATCCCATTAAAGGGGAATATTCTCATCATGTAAATCTCACCCCAAATAAAGGGAATAATCACAATTCTCTCCTACATCGGTACGTGTGGGGTTAGGTTACTTCCACTTATCCTTCCTTGATGACTAACGATACTCCCATGTTGTTTATTATTTAAAGGACTTTCAATGCATTTCATTATCTTTTATACGTCTCTTAATTTCATCGGCATTAGTGGCCCTAAATGTAATATCATTATTGGCACGTTGGCCATATTTTATATTTCATGCTCACCTCTTTCATATTCAAACATCATCATGGGTCATCAACAACAAAGTATTTCTATTCAAGACTTTAAGTCTACATGTGAGCAAGTAAGAGTCTTAAGCACATAGAGATTTCTTACACAATTTGGCATAATAGCTTTCATTTGAAACACGACGTGAAGTCATAACATTTATAAATGCAATCCTTACTTTGAACACATTCTCCAATAGTAATACAACATAACAAGAACATTTGAAACTTGTATTGAACATATATCTTTTGTCACAAAGCTTATTCGAAATAATCAATTTATGATGAACAACTCAGGACTTACAAGGACATTGTCGGGTTCAATTCTAAGAGAAGAGTTTAGCCAACATACCTCATTTTATGCTTTCCTTAAGTTACTACAATATTCCAGAAATCCTAGCAACTTCAATGTATTTAGAGACATAGCAAAATTGAACCATAATTAGGAATATATTCATGGTTTCAGCTCATTTGAGCATTTTATCAAACACAAGGTATGCATCTTGATTTCAAGGTTCTTCTATGGTGGATTCTTTCATCCCACAATCCAATATTTACCCATCCTAGTTCAATGATCTTTCCACAACCCTTGATAGTACATACATACATAAATAACACTCTCATACCCAAGAATCATACTCCCCTTTAACCATCTTTTACCCAAACTCGAAATTGAAGTAGGGGTTAGAACCTCACCTCTTGGGTAAAGATCTTGTGATATTTCCTTGTTGGATTTCAAAGTTTAGACAAGATATTGATGAACAACACACTTGGTCTTCCTTCTTTCTCTCTAGAACACTCTCACTTCTCTCTAAAATGTCAGAATTTTGCCTTCAAAATGAACCCCAAAAGCTATTTATCAAAATGCGGTCGGGTTATAAAATCAGAAAATAGACTCTCTAAACTCAGGTATGCAGTCACAGAATAGACCGTAGAACAACTATGCAACCTGCAAATGGACCGCACAATTGATGTACAAAATTGGACTGGTATGCAACAGATCTACGGTCCGCAGACCAGTTCTGCGATCGTAGATTGGAGCACAGAATCACCTCCAGATATTTTCATGTTGTTTATGCGATGAGTTGTACGGACCGCAAAATGATTATGCGACCGCATAATTGACCACATAATGGTCCTCAAACTTGGCTCGATTTCTGCTTCACTCTGTGGCGCTTATGCGATCCGCGGAACAGTACTGCGGCCGCGAAGTTGACCGCAAAATCACCTTCTTCAGCCAAAAGTTTTCATCAACAATTTAGTGCTTTCTTCAACCCAAAATGTTTGTGCCTCTGAACACTTTAGCCTAACTCAGCACCACGAAACCTTATGTCTCTTGGCAAAAATTTATGGGGCCTTACAGAGCCGCAAAAATGAGATTGGACTTGCCAACTAGGACTGCAGATGTGGTCAAAGTCCCGCAGAAGCGGACTAGCAGGGGCGATGATGAAAGCGCAGAAGCGGATTTGACCAGTGGGGAGCTTGCGCAAGTGTGATGGAAATTTTCGCACCTGCAGTTGTGCAGATATAGGGGAAGGATCGTAGAAACGGAGGCCCAGCTCCAGTAGTTCACTCCAGAAGCGGGAAGATTGTCGCTTCTGCGATGCCGCATATGCGGTTAAGTTCCTGCAGAAGTGAGAAGGTTGGACAGAACCTTAAATTCAAGGGTTCGCGATTTTTCTTCATTTTGAACATTTCAAGCTCGAGATTAGGCGATTTTGAGGGAGATTTTCGAGGGGTTTCTTGAGGTAAGCCACATGTGAATATTTTTATTCAATAATCTTGTTTCCCCATTGAATTTTTCACCTAGTTTGTGTGTATTTATGGTGGAATTTGCGAGTGTGAAACTAGAGATTTGGAGAGTTTAATTTGGGAATTTGAGTGGCGATTTGGTGTCATATTTTGGTAAATTTGGTATGGTTGGACTCGTGGTTGAACGGGTGTTCAGATCTTATGACTTTTACCTGATTTTGAGACATGGGCATGGGTTAACCTTTGGATGATTTTCTATTTCTTTGTTAAGGTCATAATTTCATTATTTAGATTAGTTTCTTATGGTTATATTTATAGTATGTAATTGCTTTTGGATAGATTTTGGCCGTTCGGAGTCGAAAAGTCAAGGGAAAGGCATTCTTATTGACTAATTGAGCTTGGTTTGAGCTAAGTGACTTGTCTAACCTTGTGTGGGAAAAATCCCCTTAGGATTTGGTAATATTGTAACAATTTGTGATTTATGAGTGCCGTGTACGCGAGGTGATGAGTGCGTACACGGGCTAAATGTGAAATTTTCATTCTTTGTTAAGTAGTTTCCTTTTTATGCCTTATTTGAGTTATTCTAGCACGTGTAGTCATCATGTTTAGCCAAATTTCACATGTCTACGTAGCTCGCCTCTAAAATTGCAATTTGTAAAACATGCTTAGTTGAATTACCTGCTTCATTGATTTCGTATTCATTCTGTAACTGTAGGATTTTCTTGCTTGTATTATCATTGTTTCGTTTACTACGTGTTGACTTTCATGATTCTTTTTGAGATGGCTGTTTGGTTGTGGCATGAGGTTTCTTTCGTGCGGAGTGTTATTGGCACGAGGTTTCTTCCGTGCGGAGTATTATTTCGCACGAGGTTTCTTCTGTGCCGAGTGTTATTTGGCACGAGGTTTCTTCCATGGGGTTGTTATTGTGGCATAAGGTTTCTTCTGAGCGGAGTGTTATTTAGCACGAGGTTTTTGTCGTGAGGGTTGTTAGTGTGGCATGAGGTTTCTTACTTGCGAAGTGTTATTGGCACGAGGTTTCTTCCGTGCGTAGTGTTATTGATATGAGATTTCTTCCGTGCGGAGTGTTATTGGCATGAGGTTTCTTTCGTGCGGAGTGTTATTGGGCATGAGGTCCCTGCCGTGCGGCTACTATTTTCCTCTATTTGTTGTATTGTTCCTTAACTTGTAAGATGTTCGTTCCCTTATGTGATGTAATTGTCTTTTTATTTTCCCGTGCTATTGCTTTTCCGTACATTCTTATTGTTTCATTAACCTGCCATTTATTTTATCATTTCACCTTTTGCCTTATTTTTTATATTCCAATAGGGCCCTGACATGACCTCGTCACTCCTCTACCGATGTTAAGCTTGGCTCTTACTGGGTACCATTATGGCGTACTCATATTACGCTTCTGCACATGTTTTTGTGCAGATTCAGGTACATCTTATCATCCTCGTTAGTAGAGCGTGTGCAGCTACTTGGAGACTTCAAGGTATATCTACCAGCGTCCGCAGACCTCGGAGTACCCCTTTATCCTTTTATCTTGTCTTTTTTTTCTCTCTCTTAGACTCTGATGTATAGAGATATTTGGTATTTCTTTAGAGCTTGTGGCTTGTAACTACCGTGTTTTAGGAGTTGTTCTTACTCTGTGTTGAAATTTTACTTGTACATGTCGAGCGACAGTTTTTAGTTATATATATATATATATCTTGATGCTGAGTTTTAGTCGTTATTTCAGTTCTTTCCGCAGTTAGGCTCACCTAGTCTTAGAGACTAGGTGCTATTACGACATCCTACTTGGGTCATGATGTAAGCACGTGATTTTTGCCCTATATGAGAATTACTCCCAAAAAATTCAAAAATAAAATAATTTTTCTTGGTGTGCAATTTTTGTGATATTTTGTGTAACTATTTGTATGTTTGTCTATGCATGTTTATTTGTTAAATTAATAAAAAATACAAAATATGTCGCATTTTGCATGTAGGATTTAATTCTACAATTGTTAGTAATTAAATTTGTTTACAAAAATTAAAAATTACAAAAATAGGCATCTTTTGCATTTTTAGCATTTAATGTCCAAATGAACAATTTTATGCTTAATTATTACTTAATTGTGCGTTAATTGTTATTGGAAGTTAATTTGCGCTTTTATAACTTAATTTAGTTCTTAATAATAATTTAAGTACTTTTATAATTTAGTTTTAGAAAAATAAAAGAAGAAAAGAGAACAAAAATACAAAGAAAAATCGGATTGGGCCACTTCTTCAATTTCAAACCACAGGCCCAAATAATTGCCCAACTTTCCCCATGACCCGGTCCACTTCAAACCGGGTCGACCCGGTCCGCTCCATTAACCCAACACCCCTTCTTCATTTTTGTCCAACACAAAACAAAACCAAAAAAATAAAAAATAAAAGGTGAATTATCACTATTAATAGTTTTATTTTTTGTTTTTTTTATATATAAAAATCCGAAAATATTTTATTTTATTTTTATTTTTATTTTTATTTTTTTAAAAAAAATAATAATTTCGGGAATGATTTTAAAAAAAATAAGAAAAAGGGAAGTATTGAATAAAAAAAAATATAAAAGTAAAAATAGGTGAAATTCTCTTTTTTTTTTAAAAAAAGTAAAAGAATGTAGAAAATTTAAAAAAATAAAAAGTTTTGTGGAAATTTTTAAAAAATTTAAAAGTAAAAGAAGGTTGGAATTAAAAAATAAATATAAATGTATCTGAAAATTTAAAAAATTTAAAGTAATTGAAAGTAGCATTTTTGAAAGAAAAAGAAAAGATAGTGGTTTGTTTTTTTAAAGAAAAGTTAAATAAAGTGAGATTCTCTTTTAAAAAAAATAAAAAGTGGGATTTTAAATAAGATAAAGTAATTAAAGTTGGAATTTTAAAAATAAAATTAAATAAAGGTGGGATTTCTTTTTCTAAAAAAATAAAAGCAATTTGTAAGTGGGATTTCTTTTAATTAAAAAAATAATAAAATAATAAAAATCTGAAAATTTAGAAAATTTTGCTATAAATAGAAGAGAAAATTTAGGAAGAGAGGAGTTGAAAAAAGAGGAAAAAATAGATAGAGAGAAGAAGAAAAGAGGGGGCGGAGAGAGAAGTATACACTCGATATACACTTTTGATACACAGAATATACAAGGACAGAATTCATTTTTGAGAGAGTAAAAAAGATAGAAATTTTTTTTCTGAAATATTGAGAGCGGAAGAACACCATAGAGAGTTCAAATCTAGAAAGAAAAAATAAAGAGAGATTTCCGTACTATTTGTCTTCTCCATTTTTACTAGTTTTCTCCGTGTTGCTGGGATTTCTGGACTGAGGTGTTGAAGCTACTGTGTTGGGCTTTCTGCTGCTGTATGTTGCTGCGTTACATACTACTTTGCTGATCTTCTTCTTCTTGTACTGTCATTTCCAGGTACACATTTGTACACTCTCGGTTTGAAGCGAAATGAAATATTAATCAGGCTTTGTTCTTGTTGAATCCCTTCTGTTTATATTTGTGTTTGAATATAATTTTCCTTTCTTTGTATAAAAATGTAGTCGATTAATTAATGAGTAATGGGCTTGCATATGTATAACTTCTTCATCTAATAATTTTAGTTTAAATTAATCAAATACTAGTTAATTTGTTTTTGATATTATGGTGTGTCAATCTCATGTTCCAGTATTATTGAATAATAGAATATAGAATGAAAGCAATTTTTCTTTGTACAAACTCGATCGCAATTTTCCATTCACATTAGCCGTAAACTAATAACTAATAAGTTATTTTTTTTCAGCATGTAATTAATTGAGAAATATTCTTTTATTTTTAGAGACAAACTTAATAGAAGAAATGTAGTCACTATAGGTTTATCTGTAAAAATAAGAATGAGATGAGCCTCGCCAAAAAAAAATACAAAATTGTGGGGCCTTCAGTAAATATTTGCTTTATATTGCTTAGACTTCGGGATGGACCGTTTAGCAAAATTTCACGGCCCTACCCAAAGTAGATGATACGCTAGTCGCTTTAGGCGCGCCTTTAATAATTTAATTTTCTTAAACTCGGGTGCACATTGATGTGACCCAAATCCAAATCTCAACGGAGTCAAAGTGTGTCGACGACCACGGGTACATTGATTGTAACGCGGTTCGAGATACATTTTCACAACGTTGCAATTCCTTGTAAAAAATAATAATAATAATTATGAAAGCGGTAAAAAGTTAAAATTTGCACATAAGTTCATATTTGTATTAAATCAGATAATCAAGCCAAATATGACAGTTGAGCGACCGTGCTAGAACCACGGAACTCGGGAATGCCTAACACCTTCTCCCGGGTTAACAGAATTCCTTATCCGGATTTCTGGTGCGCAGACTGTAATATGGAGTCATTCTTTTCCTCGATTCGGGATTAAAATTGGTGACTTGGGACACCCTAAATCTCCCAAGTGGCGACTCTGAAATAAATAAACAAATCCCGTTTCGATTGTCCTTTAATTGGAAAAAAACTCCCTTGTACCCTCTCGCGGGTGCGGAAAAAGGAGGTGTGACATCTCTGGCGACTCTGCTGGGGAATTAAACCCAGAACCACTGGTTCAGGGTTAGAAATTCGAGCTTAGATATAATTGTTATATTTGGCTTTATTATCTGATCTTTATTACATGTTTTTGCATAATGTGCTAAATGCTGTCTTTTACCGCTTTGATATTATCTGAACTGTATATAAACTGTGCCGAAACCCTTCTCTTCTTACCTCCGGGGAGAAGCTCGCTGGTCGAGACTCCCTATTCTGTTAATGTCAATACCTAAAATAAGAAAGAGGCCGGACAAGTTACAAAGCCGGACGATCCCGCGGGTCCCCGGTACGTAGCCCCCTCCTCGACTCGAGTTGTCCGCTCGGGTACACAGTCTAGAACAAATACCCAGGTTATGAACCTAGAATAACTCAGCTTCATGCCGGATCCCTAGTAGGAACGTTTGTTTGCATCACGTGCATTTGACTTTGGAGGCTCAACACAGGGGTTGAGTCTGTCTAGGACAGGTGTACCAAAAATTGAAAATGACCATCCTGATGCATCTTACTTGCTACTACTTGCGCATTTATTTGATTCGGACTTGTGTGTTGACTGACTTGTGAATATCAGGAATAATATTTTGAAATTGAAGTAAAAAGAAATAGCGGTTAGGGAATTGATTGTTTATTTTTGAAAAAAACTAATACCCAAATACTGTCAAAACTCTGCCGAAATTTTGAGAAAGTGAAAAAATGTCTTATTAGTGTGTTTTATTAAAAGCAAGGGAAAAATAGAAGAAAAAAAAAAGTCGTTTTGTTTGTTGTTCAAAAAAAATAAATAGAAAAAATAGTTTGCCATGAAAATGAAAATGAAAAAGAGTCTTATTTTAAAATAGTTTTTTATTTGTTTATGAAAATGCCAAAAAAATAAAAATAAAACGAGTCGTGCGTTGAACGTGGGTTTATTATTTGTTCCAATTATATATATATATATATATATATATATATATATATATATATATATATATATATATATATATATATAATCCAAAAAGTATTTTTCTTTACTTCCAAAATATATATATATATATATATGTCTTTATTTGTTGCAAAGAGTATTTGTCTTACCAAGAAAATTCAAAATAAAACTCCAAAAGATATGTTTTGCAAAAAATAGATATATATATATATCTTTATTTCCCATCATTGATTTCTTTAGAAAGTCTTTTTAATTGTTTTTTTTAAAAATAATAATAATAAAAATATATATAAAAATAAAAATAAAAATATTTTCGTTTAAAAAGAAAAAAAATCTGAAAATATTTTGATTCTTCTTTCAAAATTTAAAAGAAAATTCAAAATTCAAAAAATATTTTTTTTAGAAGTATTTCTTTTATTAGAGGTAAAATTCCAAAAAAATATTTTCTTTCTTCTTTAGAATAAGAGAAAACAAATGAAAATTCAGACAAAAAATATCTTCCTTTTACTTTTGCAATTCTCAAAGTTCAAATCAAAAGAAAAGGAATTCTTACAAGTCTTTCTTTCAAAAAGAAAATCAACCAAAAAAATACTTCCTTTCTTCTTTTGAAGCAGTTCTTTCACAAATTCCAATTAAAAAAAATGTTAGTTCATTTACTTATTCATGACCTGCCCGAACTACGCGGGTTTGATTCTCACCGGATGTGAGATACGTAGGCAACCCTCATCGGGTCCAACCCCACCTTTTGCTAAAATAGCCAAAAACGAATAAATAAATATATATAAAAAAACATGTCAAAGTCGGGTGACGCTGTTTTGTCAAAACATAGCCGAATGTTCCCGAAAGGGACGCCGGAAGGCTGACTTTGCATAAACAGCCACCTATGGGTCATTTTTTAAAGATTTGGTCCAGTTGACCCCCACAACCTTAAAAAATCTTCGTCCTCGAAATATTGAAAGGCCGTGTTTTCAATATTGAGTTTTCTAATTTGAAAAATGATAAAAAGAGTCATAAAGAAGTCAAGTGACGCTGTTTTATCAAGACATATCCGAATGTTCCCGAAAGGGACGCCGGAAGGCTGACTTTGCATAAACAACCACCTTTTGGGTCATGTTTAGGATTTTTGGTCCAGTTGACCCACACAGCCTTAAAAAAATCTTCGTCCCCGAGGTGCTGAAGGGCCGTGTTTGCAACACTAGGTTTCTATTGTAATTTGAAAGAAAAAAAAACAAAGAGTCAATGGTCAGGTGAATACCGTTTGGATTTTTGGTCAAAATAAGCCGAGCCAGCTCCGGCCGCGTCTTAAACCGTTCTTGCCGAAATAGCCTTAGAGTATCTTTTAGTTGTCGAAAGGTTATTTTTGTAAAATAATGGACAAGTTTGTAAAGTGTCAAAATAATCCTCCCCGGCCTCAAAATTCATGTGAGATTTGGAAGGGGCCACATTTGCAAAATAGCCGTTTGGTTGCATTTGTCAAACGGGGAAAGAAACTGGTCGTTTGTAAATCTTTTGACTAGAATATGTGGGTTGTTTGATTTTTTGAGTGTTGGTCATCTTTCAAACCTTTGAAACCCAGTTTGTTTTATGAAAATTGAAAAAATGTTTAGTATTGTTTATCTTCTATTGGTCACGAACTACGCTCGGTCTGATTCATGCGGGGTCATGATACGTAGGCAATCTCCATAAGATTCGACCACCACTAAAAAATAAATAAATAAAGGAAAGTGTGGGAGATTTTCAGAGGGGCACAATTGTCTAACTGCTTAGGTGTATTCCATCTCTGATACATGCCCTAACACTAACGTGATGGCTTCCCTTTGCTGTGTTCATATATAGAAAAGTGGTTGGTTGTGGTAACTCCTCCCTGCAAAGCAAAGTCAAAGGACAATGGCTCAGAACCGCAGAACCGAGTGGGTCGGTACTGATGACCGACAACAATTGGTCGAACGGAACAACGGGTTGGTAGAAGAAGTAAAAATGCTGAGACAGCATGTGGCAGACATGTATCAGGCATGGATAACGGGAAAAGCACCACCCCTTCCACTGCCAAGCCTCTTGAACTCGGTCATTTCCCAAGCACCCAACACCATAATGGAAGATCCCCCATACTCTCCATCCCAACCCACTTATGGCAGCTTTCCCAGCTATCCGAGTAGCTCCATCACTCCTCAATGCTTCTCCGCTCCCCAACACCACTTCTTTCCCCGTGACCTCAAAAGCCATACCTCACATCCCAGGTACCCGACTCCACGAAATGCTTACCCACCCATACAAGCCTACCAAAAGCCATCTGGATCAGGTTTCCGGCCCTGTCAACATGCAAGAATGAAGAGGTTGCTGAAACGAGGAAAGGCTCTCACCCCTATCGGGGTATCTTATGCCAGTCTGTTTGAAAGGCTAAGGCATGCTGGTTCGATTGATCTACTCCCCGCATGTACTTCAAATCCACTTGCAAGGAACTTTGATCAGGCAGCACGATGCGCATACCACTCCAATGTCATAGGGCACAACATTGAGAGTTGTCATAGTTGGAGAAGGGAAGTAGAGAAAATGATCCAAGAAGGGCGGATTGTGATTAATAACAGTGACATGGAGCACTCGATCCCCCTCGAGAACTTGTTGACTGATGTTGATGATACTAAAGTTGGTGATGGTCTTGGCAATGTTGATATAGAGCTCAATGGCTAAAAAGCCATGCTTGGCAGTTGGAAAGACACTCAATCTTAGGTCAGCCGGAGATGTCGTGCTTGGATAGTTGGAAAGACACTCCATTTTGGGTCAGCCGGAAAGGATCTTTGATGGTTTATTTTGTTGTCATTTCTGTTGTCTGAATTATTCTTAGGATTGTAATTCGGATATTGTTTTGTGTCAATATCTTTCCGCTTATCTTTCCGTTTTGTCATAGCGGTTTGTTTATGTTTTGTCCAGGTTGTTTAGGATTTTATTCTAGTTTGTTTTTGTTTGTTTTGTTATTCAAACTATTTCACCGGTAGTCTAATGCAAAATCCGGTCTTTTATTATTTCCAGTCATCTTTTTGTTTAGTCAGGATATCATTTTTGTTCAGCGCCGATTCTAGTGACATGACATGCGCACACAGTTAGGGCCTAGTCCTAAAAGTTAATCATAAAACCCTAGGAAGGTGATCAAAGCATTTAAAGGAAATAATAACGGTTTGAGATTACTTGGAGCCCGAGTCATGTGGAACTAGGGCAAGTAAAACACAAAGAGAACCGTTAAAAGAAAGATTCGCCAAATTGGCATGAGGGTCATTCAAGATAATGAGAGTAAGAGTGTCGCCCAACGGTGCTTTAGAATTGACAAATGAAAAGGCAAATATGAATATGATTGTCAAGACCAACACCATCGGAAGAGACTATAAATCTATGTTCAATTGTGTTATTGGCATTTGGCATGTTTTGAAGACTGGAATGACGAAGACATTTTGTTCTGCTACCTAAACACTTTATCCTTCGTTACCCCTTTTGAGCCTTATTTATTTTTCTTTCATACCCCTCATTCGGAATCGGTAACAACAGGTTAGAAATACAAAACATGGAATATAAAAAGAAAAAAGAGAGAAAGAAAAGAAAATGACAAAAACGAAAAAAAAGAGAAAAGTGAAAAAAGAAAAGAAAAGAAAAGAAAAATACTAAAAAAAAAGAAAAAGAAAAAAAAAGAGTCAAATGAAAAAGAGGAATTGGGAACTACGTTTGACTTGATTCCTCAAAGAGGATACGTAGGCGCTTCACGGCTCGGTCATAGTTTTGAAAAATGAAAAAAAAAATCAATTAAAATATCCCCCAAGCAAGAAACTGGGGCAAAGGTTGCGTTTGTGGTAAATAAATCTAATTCTGAAGGTTGTAACTAATAACCCAAAATTAATGCATTTTTTAGCCTTTAATACCCTTTTTTTCTAGCCCTATCCAAAACCCACATTACGGTCCAAAGAAAGACCTTCTGATCAGTCTTCAAAAGATGCCAAGTCAGACAAATGAAGAGTCTTACCGGCGAACATAACATTCTGTTCCACAGCAGAAAGGACTCTAATCTCCAGCAGAGAGAGTCATACCGGCAACACTCCAAATCCCCAGCTGGGAAGTGATACAAATGAGAGAGTCTTATCGGTGAAAACATTTACAGGCACCATAAGGCTATGAAAGCTGAGAGAAAACCAAAATGAGAGAGGTTTGATAGTGAAAACCCTTCAGGCACTACAAGTCGAATAAGATTGGGGATCAGATAGGGAATCGTCAAGGGAAGGTCTTGAAAGACGATTGACGGCAGAAGATAGGCCACATGTGCATGTCATGACCAATAGAGTCGGTATCTGCGTTTGATAGATTTTTATTTATAGTTTCTTTTGTTAAAGAGTCATCATTTCCTTTGTCTTTTATTTTGTTTCTTTTATCTTTCTCCTTTCATAGAAAAATTCCCTAGTAGAGTCTGTTTGGTCAGAACAAGTGAGAATTGACTTCAAAATATGCCATCAGCTTTCCAATTATGCCAGATGAGATCTGACTAGTACATCCAAATGGTATAGTCAGCAAGGAACAAGCGCGAGGCTAATGTCAAGAAAGATATCCCCAGCAAAAGGGAATTGACAAAGGAGTGAAGAGTGTCAAGAGGGATATCCTTGCCAAAACCAAGGTTATAAACCTCAAGGCCAAGGCCCATGAACAGAGCAAGGAGAGCAGTGAGCATGATTTGGCGAAATCCATACTAGACTAAAAGGTCGGGGAAATGCCAGTTTCCGAGCTATGCCACAAAAGAAGAGGGATATCCCCAGCAGAAAGGGATTATCCCCAGCAAATAATATCATCCCCAACAAGTTGTGCAACGCAGAGCAAGGAAGGAAAAAGGGAAAACCATCCCAGCAGGAGTATCACAACCAACCACCATGTTTTAAACTAACAAATTCTGTTTGATTTGAAGCAGGTAAAGGAAATGGCATTGAGGCCAGAAATGCATGCCACAAGGGAACTGGGGCAGAAAATTTTCCTTCCATTTAGAAGATTTTCTGGAAGTCAGGTACCCATTCGGGGAAGAATAAAGATAACGCCAGTCTCAAGGGAAGTGGTCTTTAAACCAATGTTGCCCCCAACATAATAAGTTTCAATGGAGGAAGTCGTTCCCCAGCAAATGGATGAAACTTGAGCTTAGAAAAAGCAAGAGGCCAGCATCATTCCCAACAGCCTTCCGAAGAGTGAAGCACTAGTTCTGAAGGAATCAGAATCCCCCAGCAGTGTTATCCTCAATAGCGCTATCCCCAGCTGATAACATTTTATCCCCCAACAGGTAAGTAAATAATTCCTCAGCAGTGTTATCCCCAACAAGTTTTCGAGGTAAGACATTTTTCAAGTTTTTTTCTTTGGGTTCATCCGCCCTCGAATAGGATATGTCGGGTTCATCCGCCCTCAAATAGGATATTTCGGGTTCATCCGCCCTCGAATAGGATATGTCGGGTTCATACGCCCTCGAACAGGATATGTCGGGTTCATCCGCCCTCGAACAGGATATGTCGGGTTCATCCGCCCTCGAACAGGATATGTCGGGTTCATCCGCCCTCAAACAGGATATGTCGGGTTCATCCGCCCTCAAATAGGATATGCCGGGTTCATCCGCCCTCAAATAGGATATGTCGGGTTCATCCGCCCTCAAATAGGATAGTTTGGGTTCATCCGCCCTCAAAGGATAGTTTGGGTTCATCCGCCCTCAAATAGGATGTTATTTTCAAAGTTATTGATGAAGACAGGTGCCCACCTGAATAACGAGAGGAATACATTTCTGTCTTTTCATATATGTTCTAGGTCACCCACCAGTATAATGCGGGCATATCATTTTTCATGTCTTTACTATTAGGCGCCCACCTGCATAACAAGGGAATACATTTCATGTCTTTACCAACAGGCGCCCACCTGAATAACGAGAGGAATACTTTTATGTCTTAGTTTAGACATGCGCCCACCTGAATAACGAGAGGAATACTTTTTATCTGTGCATTTCATATTTTAGGCACCCACCTGTATAACAAGGGAATACATTTTGTGTCTTTACCATTAGTCGCCCACCTGTATAACAAGGGAATACATTCCACGTCTTTACCCATAGGAGATGCATTTCCTCAAAAGTTTAGTTTCAACCAATAGGAGACGCACTTCCTAAGTTAAGTTTCACCAATAGGAGACGCACTTCCTAAGTTAAGTTTCACCAATAGGAGATGCACTTCCTAAGTTAAGTTTCACCAATAGGAGACGCACATCCTAAGTTAGTTTCACCAACAGGAGACACACTTCCTAAGTTAGCTTCACCAACAGGAGACACACTTCCTAAGTTAGCTTCACCAACAGGAGACACACTTCCTAAGTTAGCTTCACCAACAGGAGACGCACATCCTAAGTTAGTTTCACCAATAGGAGATGCACATCCTAAGTTAATTTTCACCAACAGGAGACGCACATCCTAAGTTAAGTTTCACCAACAGGAGACGCACATCCTTAGTTAAGTTTCACCAACAGGAGACGCACATACTAAGTTAGTTTCACCAACAGGAGACACACATCCTAAGTTAGTTTCACCAAGAGGAGACGCACATCCTAAGTAAGTTTCACCAACAGGAGACGCACATCCTAAGTTAGTTTCACCAACAGGAGACACACATCCTAAGTTAGTTTCACCAACAGGAGACGCACATCCTAAGTTAGTTTCACCAACAGGAAACGCACATCCTAAGTTAGTTTCACCAACAGGAGACGCACATCCTAAGTTAGTTTCACCAACAGGAGACGCACATCCTAAGTTAAGTTTCACCAACAGGAGACGCACATCCTAAGTTAAGTTTCACCAACAGGAGACGCACATCCTAAGTTAGTTTCACCAACAGGAGATGCACATCCTAAGTAAGTTTCACCAACAGGAGACGCACATCCTAAGTTAAGTTTCACCAAGAGGAGACGCACATCCTAAGTTAAGTTTCACCAAGAGGAGACGCACGTCCTAAGTAAGTTTTACCAAGAGGAGACGCACTTCCTAAGAATAGTTTTACTAATAGGAGACGCACTTCCTAAGTTTAGTTTTTCCAATAGGAGACGCACTTCCTAAGTTTAGTTTTTCCCAATAGGAGACGCACTTCCTTAAGTTTAGTTTTGCCCATAGGAGACGCACTTCCTAAAGTTTACTTTTACCCTATAGGAGACGCACTTCCTAAGTTTACTTTTACCCCATAGGAGACACACTTCCTAAATTAAGATTTCACGCATAGGAGACACACTTCCTAAATTAAGATTTCACGCATAGGAGACACACTTCCTAAATTATTTTCATTCATAGGAGACGCACTTCCTAGTTCAAAATCATTAAGGTTTCACCCATAGGAGACACACTTCCTAAGACTATTTTACCCCTAAGAGACGCACTTCCTAAGTTTAATTTCATGCATAGGAAACACACTTCCTGAATTAAGTTTTCATTATTAGGAGACGCACTTCCTAGTCTGGTTCGCTCAGGTTATACTTTTGCTTTAGGAGACGCACTTCCTAGTCTGGTTCATTTAAGATTTCATTCGTAGGAGACGCATTTCCTAGTTTGAGTCATTGAGATTTTACCCATAAGAGGCACACTTCCTAATATTGATAGTCCATTTATAGGAGACGCACTTCCTAGTTTGGCTTTTTCAGATTATATTTTATTTCAGGAGACACACTTCCGGAATTGAGATTTCACCCTTAGGAGATGCACCTCCTAGTTTGATTCATTTTAAGTTCGACCATAGGAGACGCACTTCCTAGTCTCGTTTATTGAACTTTTACCTGTAGGAGACGCACTTCCTAATCAAGGTCTTTCAAGTTTTTTAGGAGACGCACTTCCTAAAATCGAGATTTTATTCATAGGAGACGCACTTCCTAGTTCTAGTCACTGAAGTTTTCACCCCAAGGAGACGCACTTCCTAGTTTAGTTCATTCCGATTCAACCATAGAAGAAGCACTTTCTAGTTTGAGTCATCGAGGTTTTTATTTTAGCAGACACATTTGCTAGCAAGAGTTTTTGGTTTTACTCGTAGGAGATGCACATCCTAGTCTAGTCTTTAGTTTACTCTCATCATTGCATCAGTAGTATAAATAGGTTACAATTTTGCTAACGACTCACAAATCTTCCCAGTGCAAACTGAGGTTAGGAAATTTTCGTTTGTTTTGTTTGTTTTGGTGGTAGGATCCCGCTTGGAAAATAGAGGTTGTTAAATTCAAGATGATGAAGCCAGGCGCCCACCTGTATAACGAGAGAAATACTTTTCAGTCTTCACATTTCATGCCAGGCGCCCACCTGTATAACGAGAGGAATACATTCAGTCTTTACATTTCAAGCGTTGAAGTTGGGAGCCCGCCCAGATAACAGAGGCATACATTTCAGCATTAATTTTCAAGTATTGAAGTTGGGAGCCCGCCCATACAACAGAGGCACACATTTCAAGATCAAGTCAGAGGACAATAAAACAGAGGGTTACAACAGGAATCCCCAGCAGGAAACAATAAAAATCCCCAGCACCGGGAAGCAAAAGGATGCAACAAGAGGTCCCAGCACAAACTCAAGTGCATGTGTCAAAAGGAAGAAAAGCATCTGAAGAAAAGCACCGGAGGAAACACAAGCCGACAAGAAAGCAAGGCAACAAGAACAAATTTTAGTCTAGCCTAGCTTCTTGTTTTCTTTTAAACACGGTGTAACAAGGAGATCGGTAAGCAGTGATAACAGCATGCAACAGCAGTAACATTGCAGTCTCACGGTAGTCCCAGCTACCAAAACTTCCCGAACTACATTGACCTGATTCCTGTTTAGCCCAGGATATGTAGGAAACCTTTGAAGCAAAGGTTCGGTCAAATCTTTTTCAAAAAAAAAAAAATGCTTCACACGGAGTACTCGGATGGGCAAAAATCGCTCGCTTTATCTTTGCACGAAAACCCTTCGTGTCTTCGGGCAAAGAGGGGCAGCTGTAAGCACGTGATTTTTGCCCTATATGAGAATTACTCCCAAAAAATTCAAAAATAAAATAATTTTTCTTGGTGTGCAATTTTTGTGATATTTTGTGTAACTATTTGTATGTTTGTCTATGCATGTTTATTTGTTAAATTAATAAAAAATACAAAATATGTCGCATTTTGCATGTAGGATTTAATTCTACAATTGTTAGTAATTAAATTTGTTTACAAAAATTAAAAATTACAAAAATAGGCATCTTTTGCATTTTTAGCATTTAATGTCCAAATGAACAATTTTATGCTTAATTATTACTTAATTGTACGTTAATTGTTATTGGAAGTTAATTTGCGCTTTTATAACTTAATTTAGTTCTTAATAATAATTTAAGTACTTTTATAATTTAGTTTTAGAAAAATAAAAGAAGAAAAGAGAACAAAAATACAAAGAAAAATCGGATTGGGCCACTTCTTCAATTTCAAACCACAGGCCCAAATAATTGCCCAACTTTCCCCATGACCCGGTCCACTTCAAACCGGGTCGACCCGGTCCGCTCCATTAACCCAACACCCCTTCTTCATTTTTGTCCAACACAAAACAAAACCAAAAAAATAAAAAATAAAAGGTGAATTATCACTATTAATAGTTTTATTTTTTGTTTTTTTATATATATAAAAAATCCAAAAATATTTTATTTTATTTTTAAAAAATATAATAATTTCGGGAATGATTTTTAAAAAAAAAAATAAGAAAAAGGGAAGTATTGAATAAAAAAAATATAAAAGTAAAAATAGGTGAAATTCTCTTCTTCTTTTATTTTTTAAAAAGTAAAAGAATGTAGAAAATTTAAAAAAAAAAAAGTAAAAAGTTTTAAAAAATTTAAAAGTAAAAGAAGGTTGGAATTAAAAAATAAATATAAAGATATCTGAAAATTTAAAAAATTTAAAGTAATTGAAAGTAGCATTTTTAAAAGAAAAAGAAAAGATAGTGGTTTATTTTTTAAAGAAAAGTTAAATAAAGTGAGATTCTCTTTTAAAAAAAATAAAAAGTGGGATTTTAAATAAGATAAAGTAATTAAAGTTGGAATTTTAAAAATAAAAGTAAATAAAGGTGGGATTTCTTTTTCTAAAAAAATAAAAGCAATTTGTAAGTGGGATTTCTTTTAATTAAAAAAATAATAAAATAATAAAAAAACAAATCTGAAAATTTCGAAAATTTTGCTATAAATAGAAGAGAAAATTTAGGAAGAAGGGGTGGAAAAAAAAGAGGAAAAACTAGATAGAGAGAAGAAAAAAAGAGGGGGCGGAGTGAGAAGTATACACCCGATATACATTCTGGATACACTGAATATACAAGGACAGAATTCATTTTTGAGAGAGTAAAAAAGATAGAAACAAATTTTCTGAAATATTGAGAGCGGAAGAACACCATATAGAGTTCAAACCTAGAAATAAAAAAATAAAGAGAGATTTTCGCACTATTTGTCTTCTCCATTTTTACTAGTTTTCTCCATGTTGCTGGGATTTCTGGACTGAGGTGTTGAAGCTACTGTGTTGGGCTTTCTGCTGCTGTATGTTGCTGCGTTACATACTACTTTGCTGATCTTCTTCTTCTTGTACTGTCATTTCCAGGTACACATTTGTACACTCTCGGTTTGAAGCGAAATGAAATATTAATCAGGCTTTGTTCCTGTTGAATCCCTCCTGTTTAGATTTGTGTTTGAATATAATTTTCCTTTCTTTGTATAAAAATGTAGTCGATTAATTAATGAGTAATGGGCTTGCATATGTATAACTTCTTCATCTAATAATTTTAGTTTAAATTAATCAAATACTAGTTAATTTGTTTTTGATATTATGGTGTGTCAATCTCATGTTCCAGTATTATTGAATAATAGAATATAGAATGAAAGCAATTTTTCTTTGTACAAACTCGATCGCAATTTTCCATTCACATTAGCCGTAAACTAATAACTAATAAGTTATTTTTTTTCCAGCATGTAATTAATTGAGAAATTTTCTTTTATTTTTAGAGACAAACTTAATAGAAGAAATGTAGTCACTATAGGTTTATCTTTAAAAATAAGAATGAGATGAGCCTCGCCAAATAAAAATACAAAATTGCGGGGCCCTCAGTAAATATTTGCTTTATATTGCTTAGACTTCGGGATGGACCGTTTAGCAAAATTCCACGGCCCTACCCAAAGTAGATGATACGCTAGTCGCTTTAGGCGCGCCTTTAATAATTTAATTTTCTTAAACTCGGGTGCACATTGATGTGACCCAAATCCAAATCTCAACGGAGTCAAAGTGTGTCGACGACCACGGGTACATTGATTGTAACGCGGTTCGAGATACATTTTCACAACGTTGCAATTCCTTGTAAAAAATAATAATAATAATTATGAAAGCGGTAAAAAGTTAAAATTTGCACATAAGTTCATATTTGTATTAAATCAGATAATCAAGCCAAATATGACAGTTGAGCGACCGTGCTAGAACCACGGAACTCGGGAATGCCTAACACCTTCTCCCGGGTTAACAAAATTCCTTATCCGGATTTCTGGTGCGCAGACTGTAATATGGAGTCATTCTTTTCCTCGATTCGGGATTAAAATTGGTGACTTGGGACACCCTAAATCTCCCAAGTGGCAACTCTGAAATAAATAAACAAATCCCGTTTCGATTGTCCTTTAATTGAAAAAAACTCCCTTGTACTCTCTCGCGGGTGCGGAAAAAGGAGGTGTGACACATGACACCTAGTCATATCCCCCAGAGGTTTCTTTTTATCACCATTTGAAGATGAATTAGAAGAATACCTCTATAAATTGCCTTGGAATTTCCACCACTACCACTAGTACTCCCCTGGTTGGAGTAATTCTTCTTGGAGTATAATTTCTTTTGCTCCTTTTGTTGTTGTTCGATGTTGATGGCAAGCTTTCGTACATCATTGAATGTCCGATAAGGTTGTAGGCGAATAACATCGGAGATGGCACGCCTTAAGCCACCAATATATCTTGCTATAGTCTATTCCTTAGGTTCTCGGGTATCATACTTAATCATGAGGTATTCAAACTCTCAAGTATGGTCTTCCATGGTCTGGTCTCCTTGGAAAAAGTTATAAAATTTAAGATAATTCTCTTGTTCGTACGTATCAGGAAGAGTACGTCTTCGAAGTTCTCTCTTCACTTCTCCCAAGTTCAAATCTTACCACGACCTTCTCTTTCTCTTTCTCGCTTCAAATTGTCCCAACAAAGTGAAGCATATCCCTTAAGCTTGATGGTAGCAATCTTAACTTTTTTCTCCTCAAAATAATCCTTGAACTCAAAGATTCGTTCTACGGTCAATAACCACTCCATAAACACATCCCCTTGTGCTTTTCTAGCAAAATCAGGAACATCAACCTTCACATCATCCCTTTTCTCCCGAGTATTGTTCGTCCTTCTCCTTGGGCGATCAGAGTCATTGTCTCGTTGTCTCCTAGGACGATCGAAATTTTCACTAGAGTCGTCTCCATTAGCCATATGAAAGAGGTTAATATCAGAGTCCCCTTCATCGTCTTCCTTGGGCCTTCTAAGTCGTTATTTCCTTTCGTAGTGTTGGAGTTGCCTCTATAGTTATTCTATTGTCCTTCTCATCTCTTCCATCTCCATGTCACAATCGGCTGCTCTTCCTTCACCTTCTTGAATCAATAACTGCCGGCTTTCAACGGGTCCAGCTATCCTTTCACCGGTCGGTCAGTTATGGAAGACTCTACTGGGTAGAAGCCCGAATATCATTAAGAATATCTTAATATTTTTTATTTCTGTGTTTTTTTTAAATAATGGAAGGTAATATATGAATAAGAAGAGATATCATTCTGCTAGAGAGAGGGCGACGACCTTTTCTTGCTTCCATATTAGGTTCACCATCTGCTGCCCTGATACCAAATTGATGTGATTCTTAGAGTTAACAAAGAATCAACCGATCAGGATCAAGATCTTGAAACGAAAATGTTGTTTGTGGGTCGATTTCAAGAAATAACATATCTCAAGTTTTAAGACTCAAAATATGATAATTCAAAAACGAGTGAAAGATGATGATCTGAACTATAAGAAAGACTATTTACTCATTCAAAATAAGTAAATATTGATGTTGCACCATTTCAATGAAAGTTATGATTTATGATATCAAAAGAATAAATTTTGATCAAGAAACGTGTTCTTGAAAGATCAAGAACTAAACAAGTTCCTAAAGTCACCATTTGGAATCAATTAATATGATAAAGAAATACCACATGCAATTGAAAATAAGATAAAGACTATCACCACCTTGCTTGAAAGCAAAAACAAGGATAACGAGGACAAAATAGAGAAAAACACTCTATTGTAAAAATAGGGCAAGTCTCAAAAACATGAATTGTATCCTACAAGGCAATAGAACTCTTTATACAGGCCTATATTCTATTCTTTGATGACTACAAATCCTATTCAAATAAGGAAATAAAATAACTAAAGACAAGAAAAGTAAAATCTCTATTCTACAAGGAAAAGAAACTAGAATCCTACTAAAAGGAAAACCCTTATTCTGAAATGAACAAAATAAAACCTATTTTAAGAAAGAGAGGGTCTTGGCTTTTTAAAGTCAATCTTGGGCTTTTTGAACTTGAAGACAGGTCCACATGCCTATTCGGTGGCATATAAGAACTTGCTTTTGGCGAGCTAAATAACAACTGGATAATATAGCTTCTTGATTTGCGTCAAGTTTGGACGTGTTGATCCTCATTACATACATTTTTTGACATTGTGTTTGGATGATGACATTAAAATCAAGTCATATAAGCTTTTGGAGCATTCAATTGACGAGGAACAAGGTACCTACATTCTAGAATTTATTGACCGGTCATTTTGAGATTTAGCACGTTCTTCGGCGGTTTGAGGCCATGAACAGCTTCATTTCAGGTATTATGACTTGTACGCATCATCGGAATTGAATTTCGGGAAGTTCGGAGTTGATTTGGAAAGAAAATTTTCATTTCGGAAGCTTTAAGTTGAAAGAATGGACTAAGATTTGATCTTTGAGTAAACAACCTCAGAATCAAGATTCGAAGGTTCTAACAAGTTCGTATGATGATTTCGGACTCGGGCGTATGTCCGGACTGGGTTTTGGAAGACCCGAGAACGTTTCGGCGCCGATTGTGGAAGTTAGCATTTTGGAAGAATCTCATAAGTTTGGGTTGAAATATGCTCATTTGATTCCTTAAGATTTTCTTAAAAGTCTAAATTATATTTTGGTAAACATTTTTAGCAAACGGGCCCAGATTCGTGTTTCGACGATCCCGGAGGGTTTGTGGGAAATATAGGACCTGGGCGTATGCCCGGAATCGAATTCCGAGGTCCCTAGCCTGAGTAATGAATTTTTATTAGAAATTGTTAAACTGAAATTCTAAGGATTTAATGAAAAGGAATAATGCTTGATCATGTTGGTATCGGGACCGTATATTGGTTCCGAAGCCCGGTATAGGTCCAATATAATATTTTAGTCTTGTCTGTGAAATTTGGTGAGAAACGGGACTGAGTTGACGTGATTCGGACATCCGGTTGTAAGGATAGGAATTTGAATGTTCTTAAGGATTTCATGCATTTTGGTGTTGAATCCGTGGTTTTAGGTGTTATTTCAGTGATTTGATTACTCGAGCAAGTTTGTACAATGTTGTTGGACTTGTGTGAGTGTTTGGAGTGGAACCCCGAGGGCTCGGGTGAGTTTCGGGCATGGGTTGGGAGTAGAAAGGCACACCAGTTTTCTGGTGTTTTTGCTGCTGATGCAGATCTCACAATTGCAAGATATTGATCGCAATTGCGAGGATAACATCGCATTTGCGATGAGGCCGGCTGGGGGGCAGTGGTCGCATTTGCGACTTTTGCTTTGCATTTGCGAACCCAGCAGGGTTCGCATTTGCGACCCCTCTATCGCAATTGCGATCAAGGCAGAGGGAAGCCCAATTCGCATTTGCGAACATATTGTCGCAATTGCGACTTCGCATTTGCAAACATGGTGTCGCAAATGCGACATTAGAGGCCTGGGCACAACTTTTAAAAACGGGACTTAGGCTATTTATTTCATTTCACTTCTACACTTGGGCGATTTGGGAGCTTTCAAAGAGAGGATTTCAACATAACATTGTGAGGTAAGTTATTCCTACTTAATGTGAGTTTAATACTTGGGTTTTGGGTAGATTAACACACTAAAATTAGTGAAAATCATGAGATTTGAGTGAAAACCTAGGGTTTTGATAAAAGTTAGATTTAACCACGAAATTTGTTATAAAATGAATTAGAAATCATATGTTATTGATCCTTGGGTTATAAAGAACAACTTTCTTCGAAAAATTTCGGAATCTGGGCATGTGGGCCTGGGGTCGGATTTTAGAAAACTTGTGTTAAGGGTTGGAAAATTGCTTAAATAGCTAGAATACGATCTTGTGAGCTTATATTGACTAGTTCCTACCTTATTGAACTAGTTTTGGATCGTTCGGCTCCGAATTGAGGGTTTGGGCTCGTTCTTGGTATTGGAAGTACACTTTAGAGAAAGGTGAGTCTCCTTTCTAACCTTGTAAGAGGGAATTATCCCTATAGGTGAAATAGTTGGTTATGTGCTCCTATTTGTGGGGGCTACGTACGCACGAGGTGATGAGAGTCCGTGCATAACTACTATTATGTGTAAGACCAGGTAGTCTAGGACCCAAAAACGTGCTATACCTGGAATATTTGTAACCTTGTTGACAGTTTGAATTTCTTGAATCATATCAGATTAGTAAATGAATTTCTAAAAAGATTTAAACTTCATTTTCAAAAATCTTTAAAAGAGAATTGACGTTTCTTTGGATAATTGTTCCATGTTGACTTCTTGATTGACTGTCTGTCTGTGTTTAATTTCGGAATGGGCCAAATGCCTCGGTAGATTAAATAGATGTATCTATGGTTCGCGCCATTCGACCCTCTAGCAGTGCACAGTTTAATAGCCCGTTTGGCCAAGCTGCAAAAATCAGCTTATTTTGAGAAGTGCTTTTTTTCAAAAGTGCTTTTCTCAAAAGTACTTTTGGTTTTAGAAGCAGTTTGTGTTTGGCTAATTAGTTTGAAAAGCACTTATGAGCAGCAATTAGTGTTTTACCAAGCTTTAAAAAACTGCTTCTAAGTGTATTTTTTTCAAAAGTGTTTCTCAAAAAAGTTCTTTTGGAGAGAAGCTACTTTTTTCTACTTCTCCAAAACTGCTTCTGCTTCTCCTCAAAAGCACTTTTTCCTTCCAAAAGCTTGGCCAAACACCTCAATTTTTGGCCAAAAGTGCTTTTGGCCAAAAAAAGCACTTTTGGCCAAAAAGGCTATAAATATTGTTGGATCGGGCCGTACGACCTCGGCATAATTTGCGCATACTTGTATTGCTTGCCTTGAAATTTATTGATATTGATATTTGCTCTCCCCGACTTGAGATAATGGTTAATTAATAGATTATGAATCCGGAGATTTTTAATATAAAAAGGAACTTTTACCTGTTTGTGACTTATTTGAAATTACTGTCGTTCTTAATAAATCCATGATTATTCGCATTAAAAATATATTACTATTGGACCACTAGTAAGTGTCGAAGTCGACCTCTAGTCTCTACTTCTTCGAGATTAGACGGGATACTCATTGGGTACACGTTGTTTTCGTACTCATACTACACTTGCTGTGCATTTTTGTTGCACAGGTCTATGTGTGGCTAGTGGCTTAGTGGCATAGCGGCATGGTTGATACTGAGACTTAGGTGAGTTGCATTTATCGAGGCATCCATAGCCAACAGAGTCTCCTTCAGAGTATTGTACTGTATTTTTATTTCTATCCACTTGTATTCCGGACAATTAATATATTTTATTTCATTCCCTAGTAATTGCTTATGTACTTGTGACACCGGGTTCTGGATGATCACGAGATTTTTCAGTAGTTAAATTTGTAAAGACATCCTCATTTATCCAACGGAGTTTATTATTTATTACTTATTTGTTTAGAGGAAATGATTTCAAAATAATTAAAAATGAGAAATTGCTAGTAAATGGTAGTTGCCTTGCCTGACAGTGGTGTCCGGCGCCATTACGACCCTTAGTGGATTTTGGGTTGTGACAACATGGTATCAGAGCACTAGGTTCCCTTAGGTCTCACGAGTCATGAGCGAGTCTAGTAGAGTCTTGCGGATCAGTACGAAGATGTCTGTACTTATCTTCGAGAGGCTACAAGGCAGTTAGGAGTACTTCACTTCTTGATTCCTCATCATGCGGTTTGATTCCTTTGAGGTTTATGCCTTTGTTTTTTTACTACTCAATCTTATGTGACGTGAAGCATTATAAATCGGGAACTGAGAAGGCGTAATGGTACTACAGATGTGGTGCGAGATGTTCCTCCCTGCGTATTTGATCGGGCTATTGTCGTCGCCTTGCGGAAGGCCATTCTGTCGTTTCAGCTCAGTTTCAGTATTACCTAAGGTTTTGAGATTTGGCATTAATTGTTATGACGATTTGTGCATTGTTATCGCACAATATTGGTGTAATGGTAGAATGTTTGTCTATGCATTGAAGTAGTGAATGACTTGGAAGGATGTTTACTCAATGCAAGATTCAGAGATTCAGAATTTTATTTCCCGGCGGAAAAGAGGCAATCAGGCTATAAATGTTCAAGTTTGGTTTGATGGGGTAACGAGACTTGATATTTTTGAGCGTGGTGGAATTTTCATCTGCGATGTGGTGTCGTCGTCCGTGATTGAATGTGTTAAGTTCGCCGGTGTTATGGTCTTCTGCAATTCGCCTTTGGGATAAGATATTGTGAAATAATATTGGAGAAACGACTGTTAGATATCGCGGGGTGCGGTAGTTCTGGATTGAATCGATGTTTCTAATGCTGACGGCTCGAGGAAAATGATCTTCAGAGAGGTTTAAAGTTAGTAGTCGATTGAAGGGGTGAGTTCTACCAAAGTGGGAGAGTGGCGGAGTTGCATATGGGCTTGGTGGTAGGATGACCACGCACCTTGAGGAAAGTTTGGAATGATTTGGGAATTTTAAGGATTGGTGATTGGGGTCTATGAATTTAATTTGAAGTATGGGATATTATGCGGCAGGAGATTTGATATAACGAAAATGAGCTGCTCGAAATGAAGAAGGATACAACATAACTTTGAATTGGAAAGATGTTGCCGCACATTTAATTGATGTCCACGAGGGGGTGGATGGACTTGTGCAGCTAGAGAGTGAGCTCGAACTCGGGATGGGTTATTGATGTCGTAGTGATTGTACCCTATGCAATAGTGTTGGAAGATGTCAGCACGTAAATTCCACAGGTGGGTTATCTCCAGTGAGCAGGTCGCATGGTTGGCGAAGCTTCTGCGAAGAATTCTATTGGTTATATAGCAAAGAGATCGGTCGTGCGAATGTGGTTGATGACTCAGAGTATAAAAAAGGGGTTTTACAGAAAGATTCCGAGAATTTTGGAGATTGATTGCGCAAGGTTATGTCGATAAAAGATAAAGAATCCTGGTGAATTCCAGAGTTGTGTAATGGCGGCTTCAAGCTAAGTGGGAGAGTCCCACCACCTATGATGGGGTTGCATGGTTAACTACTTGCGAGGTTTCTGGTTAGTAGCATATTTATAGGTTATTCCAGCTACGGAAAAAGAACATAAGTAGCAATTTGAGCAAATGGATTGTTAAATGTGTGCTATGGTTGGCCTTATTGGCTCATGTTCAGACTTGGGGAAGGATTCAGTTATGCCTTATATACATGCGGGTTTCAAGGGAAGTGATTCTGTCAGATGCTTCATCGAGAGGGTATTCATGTGCTAGAAGATTCATGGAGTTGATTATATTCGGGGCCAAGTCAGAGTGGGTGGCTTTCAACAACGGTCCTAGTGGATTCAAAGGGGTAAAGTTTGGTGCCTAATGATTTCGATCCTATAGGTACGGTTAAGAATCACGCTTTTGTAGCAACTTATGAGAAGAGGCCCAGAATATTCTATGATGTTTTGAGTTGCGGTGTAGTATTTGGGAAATATGAAATGGTTCGTGGGATTTGAGACAGCATGGTCTCGTGATTTAGGGTCACTCAGGATGAGTGCGGATGGAGTGTGTTATGTGTTGAATGGAGTTATTATTATTATTATTTCTAAGGCAATCAAGGATAAATTGGAAGAAGATAGATTGGTTAGCCATAGTTGGGTTGGCATATTTGTGGTAGTGATCAGTTCCTTTAGCGTGATCAAGTTATGCAAGTAATTTTTGACGGTACATGTGAGGCTTGTCGGCCACCATAATTGATGTTATTCCGAAGTATTCTACTGTTATGGCCTGTTATATGTAGGTGGATCCCGGAAGGGCTATGGTGGCTTAGACCACTACTTAGAGATTTGCATATTCTACGGTTATGAGAATTCACCTGTGTGTTGCTATGGTTCTCCTAAATTGAGTTAAGTGAAAAGTTTCTATGTGATGAAGTGTTTACCCTAATAGTGGTTCAGGAGTTATGATAAAATTTTTGTACTATCGTATATTGTTTTGTTAGGTGCAGTGAGCGGTATGAAATTTGAAAGTGAGGATCAAGGTTGCGGTTCAGTGTTTGACGAGGATGTCACGAGCTCGGATGAGCAAAAAGGGGATTTGGGTATTTGGAGTAAGTTGTTATTGTCTTCGGTGTCACCTAAGATCGACATTTTGTGTCGGAGGCTTTGCATCTTAGTTACAGATTCTTGATATGCTCTACAACATTAGTGTGACCGGTGGTATAGATGTTCAGACTCGTTATCTAGTGCAGAAGGTCGTGGGAGCGTATCTCACGGGAAGATTGTATAAGTGTGACATGTAGTCACTTGATTGATTAAAGATTTAAACCAAGTATGAAGATCGTGGTAATATCACTAATTTGAGAATTTATGCCTGTAGGGCATTCGACTTATTGGATTGTGGACCGTGGAGGATTGCCCCAGTTATGATGGTAGTTCTCGTGTGTTATGAGAAAAAGGGAGTTATTATGAACCTTCAAAAGGTTATTAGCCTAGTTCAGTGTGATTAGAATCAGCTTGAGGTCTGTGGATGGATCTAAATGTGAATATAGGCTCTATATCAGACTAGATGTGTTCATTTTAGCAATGCGCTCCTTTGGACAAGTAGTCGGGGTACTATTTCATCGTCAGCCATTTCATGTAATGATATATTGCGTCGTATGAGTTATGAGATGGCTTGGTGAATTTCTTATGTGTTGAGGTTCCATGTAGAGATAATGTTATATGAGCAAGATGGCTCCCGAGATTCAGATCGTATATCACACCTCAGTTGTGCTTGAGTTTTGTAGCCTATGGCACTATATGTCTCCCTAGGGATGGTATTATGCACTTAGCGTGCTTGTGACCGATATTCGGTATTTTGTTGTAATGAGCAATTTAGCTCGATGTATATCTCCATATGTGAATTCTATGTGTAGATCGGGTGGCACGCCGCCATGGGTATGTTATTTGGATCGGGTTGCACGCCGCAACAGTGTGATGTTGAGTGCAGTTTTCTATATGCTATTTTTTATGCCTTTTTCCTATTTTCTAAGGAAAGTCCATATTAGTGCATGAGTTGAGTAGTTCCTTCCAGAATTCATTTTCCTTTTGTCACATTCGAGTTCATATAGCCATTGGCACATTGTGGCATCATATGAGACTTTTGATCATGTCCAGGGTGGATTATTGCCTGAGCGGTTCGTACTGGGTGAGACGAGATCATTGGATTTATGATCAGTGCAATCTGATTATATGAAGTATATTAAGGATCTAAGACCATTATTTGGTTCAGAATGAGGTGATGGTTCTTGTCAGGAGTATAGACCCAATGATATATTGATTCGGTAGTTGGGTATGAATTTCTACACACCTCTTCCGTCTTGGCGGTATTGTAAGAGTTAGAGCAAGACCTATATAGGTCATGAGGTGCAATGGGAGCATCAAATTCGTGGAATTTTGACTAATTTGATCAAAGAATGTTATTGTGGTCCTGTGAGTAAAGTGGTGCAAGGTGTGAATTCAGCTAAGGTATGCAGTCATGTTTTGGTGTTGCGGGTAGTTATTGATACGGTGAGCGTATGTTGGAACAGGCCAGGCAGAGAATTCCGGATGTAGGAATTGGGCTCTAAGGCTTATTTGCTTAAGTGAAAAATGATATCTTCAGATTGATCGAGCTAGGGTGCTCGGCTGAGTTGTGGTAGCATGAGTAGGTGCTCGAGTTGTTAAACAGTGATTTCGGACAACCCCAACACAGTTCTTAGCACGTTTGAGGACGAACGTATGTTTAAGTGGGAGAGAATGTAACGACCCGACCGGTAGTTTTGAGCTTTAGCGCGTTCTTCGGTGGTTTGAGGCCATGAACAACTTCTCTTCAGGTATTATGACTTGTACGCATTGTCGGAATTGGATTTCGAGAAGTTCGGAGTTGATTTGGAAAGAGAATTCTCATTTCGGAAGCATTAAGTTGAAAAAATGAACTAAGATTGGATTTTTGAGTAAACAACCTTGGAATCGGGATTCGAAGGTTCCAGCAGGTTCATATGATGATTTCAGACTCGGTGGTATGTTCGGACTAGGTTTGGGAAGATCCGGGAACGTTTCGGCGCCTATTGTGGAAGTTAGTATTTTGGAAGAATCTCATAAGTTTGGGTTGAAATATGCTCATTTGATTCCTTAAGATTTTCTTAAAAGGCTAAATTTGACTTTGGTCAATATTTTTAGCAAATGGATCCGGATTCGTGGTTCGAAGGTCCCGGAGGGTCCGTGGAAAAATATGGGACTTAGACGTATGCCCGGAATCGAATTCCAAGGTCCCTAGCCCGAGTAATGAATTTTTATTAGAAATTGTTAAACTGAAATTCTAAGGATTTAATGAAAAGGAATAATGCTTGATCATGTTGGTATTGGGCCCGTATATTGGTTCCGGAGCCCGGTATAGGTTCAATATAATATTTTAGTATTGTTTGTGAAATTTGGTGAGAAACGGGACTGAGTTGACGTGATTCGGACGTCCTGTTGTAAGGATAGGAATTTCAATGTTCTTAAGGATTTCATGTGTTTTGGTGTTGAATCCGTGGTTTTAGGTGTTATTTCAGTGATTTGATTGCTCGAGCAAGTTTGTACAATGTTGTTGGACTTGTGTGAGTGTTCGGAGTGGAGCCCCGAGGGCTCGGGTGAGTTTCTGGCATGGGTTGGGAGTAGAAAAGCACACCAGTTTTCTGGTGTTTTTGCTGCTACTGAAGATCTCGCAATTGCGAGATATTGATCGTAATTGCGAACTCGCAATTGCGAGGATAACATCGCATTTGCGATGAGACCGGCTAGGGGACAGTGGTTGCATTTGCGACTTTTGCTTCGCATTTTCGAACCCAGCAGGGTCCGCATTTGTGACCCCTCTATCACAATTGTGATCAAGACAGATGGAGGCCCAGTTTGCATTTGCGAACATATTGTCGTAATTGCGACTTCGCATTTGCGAACCTGGTGTCGCAAATGCAACATCAGAGGCCTGGGCACAACTTTTAAAAATGGGACTTAGGCCATTTATTTCATTTCACTTCTACACTTGGGTGATTTGGGAGCTTTCAAAGAGAGGATTTCAACCTAGATTTGTGAGGTAAGTTATTCCTACTTAATGTGAGTTTAATACTTGGGTTTTGGGTAGATTAACACACTAAAATTTGTGAAAATCATGAGATTTGATTGAAAACCTAGGGTTTTGATAAAAGTTAGATTTAACCACGAAATTTGTTATGAAATGAATTAGAAATCATATATTATTGATCCTTGGGTTATATAGAACAACTTTCTTCGAAAAAGTTCGGAATCCGGGCACATGGGCCCAGGGTCGGATTTTAGGAAACTTGTGTTAAGGGTTGGAAAATTGCTTAAATAGCTAGAATACAATCTTGTGAGCTTATATTGACTAGTTCCTACCTCATTTAACTAGTTTTGGATCATTCGGCTCTGAATTGAAGGTTTGGGCTCGTTTTTGGTATTGGAAGTACACTTTGGAGCGAGGTGAGTCTCCTTTCTAACGTTGTAAGAGGGAATTGTTCCCATAGGTGAAATAGTTGGTTATGTGCTCCTATTTGTGGGGGCTACATACGCACGAGGTGATGAGAGTCCGTGCGTAGCTACTATTATGTGTAAGTCCGGGTAGTCTAGGACCCAAAAGCATGCTATACTTGGAATATTTGTAACCTTGTTGACAGTTTGAATTGCTTGAATCATATCGGATTAGTAAATGAATTTCTAAAAAGATTTAAACTTCATTTTCAAAAAACTTTAAAAGAGAATTGGAGTTTCTTTGAATAATTGTTCGTGTTGACTTCTTGATTGACTGTCTGTGTGTAT
The DNA here is from genome assembly GCF_000393655.2 of Nicotiana sylvestris. Classification (NCBI taxonomy): domain Eukaryota; kingdom Viridiplantae; phylum Streptophyta; class Magnoliopsida; order Solanales; family Solanaceae; genus Nicotiana; species Nicotiana sylvestris. Next base: position 18,447,100 of record NC_091065.1, read on the forward strand.
TTAATTTCGGAACGGGCCGAACACCTCGGTAGATTAAATAGATGCATCTATGGTTCGCGCCATTCGACCCTCTAGCAATGCACAATTTAAATATTATTGGATCGGGCCGTACGACCTCGGCATGATTTGCGCATGCTTGTATTGCTTGCCTTGAAATTTATTGATATTGATATTTGCCTTCCCCGACTTGAGATAATGGTTAATTTATAGATTATGAATTCAGAGATTTTTAATATAAAAAGGAACTTTTACCTGTTCGTGACTTATTTGAAATTACTGCCGTTCTTAATAAATCCATGATTATTCGCATTATTAATATATTACTATTGGGCCACTAGTAAGTGTCGAAGTCGACCTCTCGTCTCTACTTCTTCGAGATTAGTCGAGATACTCATTGGGTACACGTTTTCGTACTCATACTACACTTGCTGTGCATTTTTGTTGCACGGGTCTATGTGTGGCTAGTGGCTTAGTGGCATGGTTGATACGGAGACTTAGGAGAGTTGCATTTATCGAGACGTCCGTAGCTAGCAGAGTCTCTTTCAGAGTATTGTACTGTATTTTCATTTCTGTCCACTTGTATTCCAGATAGTTACTGTATTTTATTTAATTCCCTAGTAATTGCTCATGTACTTGTGACACCGGGTTCTGGGATGATCACGGGATTTTTCAGTAGTTAAATTTGTAAAGACATCCTCATTTATCCAGCGGAGTTTATTATTTATTACTTATTTGTTTAAGGGAATGATTTCAAAATAATTAAAAATGAGAAATTGCTAGTAAATAGTAGTTGGCTTTCCTGACAGTGGTGTCCGGTGCCATCACGACCCTTAGTGGATTTTGGGTCGTGACATTTACTGTGCGTGAAAGACAGAATTACATTCCTCATCTAAAGGCCAAGAAGTGTAGAGTGAAAAATTTATTACTTGGCCTGGTTACCTTTGTAGCCATGCCAAAGGAGCATAACCGCAGACTGGATGCCATGTTAAGGGTACAATTCATAAGTTTAAGGTGGAGGAAAAAGTGGCTCACGTCGTGTCACGACGTTAAATTTGGCGCTTGTTGGGAGGCAACCCAGCTTTATTGCTTTCTTTTATTTTTGTTTTTTTTTAAAAAATATTGTTGTAGTATTTTTTTTCTTTTGTAGGATTATGAGCATAGGAAGAAAAGACACTGGAAATGTGCAAAAGCGAGCCAGATGGTTGGAACTAGTGTAAGGTACCCGCACAAAAGATCATACCTGAGAGAAGTTTGAGTATCCCGTGAGCTGCTATTGCTTTGGCCTTTCGCTTTTTAGGAAGTTTTTTATCCACCTTCGTTGTTTTTGTTTTGTTCATGCACTAAGGGACACTATACTCTTTTAAGTGGGGAGTAAGGGACTCTTTTCGTATTAGTAGTAGAACTATTAGTATATGAGCCATCGGCTTGCCCTTTATGTAAATCTCTACTAATGTAGGTTCACTCAGTCTAAAAGCAATTAGGACTTTTTTCGGGTTGTAATGTGGGTTAAGGGACTGGTGGGATATATTAGGAATAGTAGTTAACCTTCCTAATCACTTTAACACATCACAAATTTAACTTTAAGCGCATATTCTTCAATTTCACAACTAAAATCACTCCCAACAATGTTCCCTATTTCTTGAAGCACTACTTTACTTCATATCCATTAGCAAGGAAAAAATCTCATTTTATTCATCTACATATTTTTTCTTTCTTTTTGTTTTCCTTTTTTTCCAATATATTTTCATTTGTAATTTTTTCCCCTCTACGATTTCTGCTTGTGATGTACTTTTTTACGAAACAAGTGCACCATTGTTTCTCTCATTGGTTCCACTCAAAAGCCACAAAAGGTTCCTCCTCACTTCTTCTAGCGCTTATTTTATACTTAAAGTGCTTTAAGCGGTAAATGATCAAAATAATGTCAATTAAAAATAAAAGGGATATAAGCTTGAAATGTGGGTGCCAAATAAAAGTCTATAGGTTCAAAAGGGCTAAGTAAGAATAATTTTATGGGAAAAGGTCCAAACTTACCCCTCTACTATGGTATATTGTTTACTTCTGCCACCCGTTATACTTTTCTCCAAATCTATCCCTACCGTTAACAAACTTTACATAATTGCCCCTAACCCTAGCGTCCCTCCACTGTGGCAGCTGACCCCTCTAATATTTTATCCATGTCAGCAACCAAGTCAGCAGGTCCCACCAAATAAAATGCCAAGGTGGAGTCCATATCACCATTTTTAATAATATCTTAGTTATTGCATTTATTAAATTAGAAAATTTACCATAGGGTTAGGGCCAATTTTCCTTTTTTCTTTTGATTTTCTTTTTCTTCTTTTTTCAACATCACTTCTTCTACTTCTCTAATGCCATAGCCACTGCCATTAGTCTTCTTCCTCTACGGCGAGCTTGTCGAAAAGATGCGAAGATGGGAGACAATAATCTTCATTGCTTTTACTTTTCTTCCCTAAAAATACAGAACTCAAGAGAAACTTGGTTATCTAAAATCATGAAAGCGAGTTAGAGGCCATGGTAGTACTGGTAGGTTAGAAGTTGGTGGTTGTATGGTACTGTCATGGGTGGTAATGGAGGTTTCCGGCGCTATCTAATCCTACTGTTATGATCTTGTACTTTTTGCTGGGAACAACATCAATCAAAATTGATGTGAAACTCCGTTCTTATAGATATGATAATAACAAAAGGATCTGAGTTTGCTATAGAAATCAAAGTTGATTGATTGAATTTTGAATTCAATCAATCAAAGCCGGAAATAGAGGAGAACAGAAGAAGAAAAAGAAAACCCACTCCGCCGACTGCTACACCTCGCCAGAAAACTCTCATCAACAGAAGGACTTCAATGGTGATAAAGTAAACACGAACCAAACAACAAGAAAAAGAACAAAAAAAGTGAAAAAATTCAGATTAATTCATCTTTTTCAGAATGGGACTTTTCAACCAATTAATACCTGAGATTTTCTAAAATCTTACCGGATTAAACACTCTTGGTCTCAAATTTCCATGAAATAAGGTGAAGAATGAAGTTGGCGAGGGGATTAATTAACAGTTAGAAAACAAAATTATTGATAGAAAGGCGTCGGTGAACTGGGTTTATCGTGAGGAGAGGTTAGAGGTAAGTAGGGTAGGGGATCTTTTCCTTTTTATTTTTTATTTTATCTTTATCTAATTTAGATAAAGAAACATAATTTATTTGAGGATTAAATTACCTCCAATACTAACATGGCAATTTATTTGAGGGATCGAGTGCCACAATATAGGGTTAGGGATAATTTTAAAAAGTTGATTAACAGTAGGGATAGATTTGGACGAAAAGTATAACGGGTAGCAGAAGTAAACAATATACCACAGTAGAGGGCAATTTTGGACCTTTTCCGTAATTTTATTGGTGGTAAGCATTGATCTCAAAAAGATTAAAGAAAGCCTAAAATAATTTTTCAAACCGAGTATCACCTAGAATTTTGCTTCAACTCACATACCGGGCAAGTTCTAGATTCAAGTACAATAACATGGATCACACAAAAATCTCACCACTCATGACATATGACTCACTAAGGACAATCTCATTTCGACTCTCAAATAAATATAAGTATTCACAAAGCCACGGAGTATTAAGCATCAAATACAAAGTGAACAACAATCAAGAAAATGAGAGGCGTCAATAACATGCTATCTAGTAAACAAGGTATCATGAACAATGTAACGATTCGACCAGTCGTTTTGAGCTATAATGCGATGTTCGGCGGTTTGAGGCCATGATCAGCTTCATTTCAGGTATTATGACTTGTACTCATAGTCGTAATTGAAATTCGGGACGTTCGGAGTGGATTTGGAAAGATAATTCTCATTTCGAAAGCTTTAAGTTGGAAGAATCTGACTAAGGGTTGATTATGCGTAAACGACCTCAAATCGGGATTTGAATTTTCTAACAGATTCGTATAATGATTCTGGACTTGTGCGTATGTCCGGATCGGGTTTTGGATGATCCGGGAGCATTTCGGCGCCTATTGTGGAAGGTTGGCAATTTGAAAGAATTTCATAAATTTGTGTTGAAGTGCATTTCAATGTTATCGATGCCCGTTTGGGATTCTGAGTCTGGGAATAGCTCCGTATGGTGATTCTGGTATTGGGAGCGTGTACGAAAGTGAATTTGGAGATCCGTAGGTCATTTTGGGGTTATTTGGCGAAAGTTAGAAATTTAAAGGTTTTTGAGAAGTTTGACCGGAAGTGGACTTTTTGATATCGGGGTCGGATTCTGATTCCGGAAGTTAGAGTATGTCTGTAATATCGAATTTGACTTGTGTGCAAAATTTTTGGTCAATCGGACGTGATTTGACAGGTTTCGGCATCGAATGTAGAAGTTTGAAGTTCTAAAGTTCATTAAGCTTGAATTGAGGTGTGATTCATGATTTCGGCATTGTTTGATGTGATTTGAGGCCTCGAGTGAGTTTGTATTATATTTTGGGACATATTGGTATAATTGGTTAAGGTCCCGAGGGCCTTAGGTGGATTTCGGAAGGTTAACGGAATGGATTTCAGACAAAGGGAGCTGCTGGAATTTCTGTTGCAGAAGCTGTTCGCCAGAAATTTCTGATGCGTGGAGCCAAATGTGGAAGCTTATATCTCGCAATCTATAAGAAATCTGAAAATTTTCAAAACATAAAAGTTGTAGCCTTTTGATTCTAGTTTCTAGAAAATTAAACCATTCATTATTTGGACATTTGTACAGATAATTGTAATTGATCGAATGAAGGCTGGTAAAGCAGTTTTGGCTTAAAATATTTGAGACAAGTCGCATCTCACATATGCGACTTACCTGGAGCCAGGCATCCAACCAAGCATAAATATATGAGCTATCTCACGCTCAACTCATTAAGGTTCTTCAGTTTTAACTTTTAGGAACCAAACTAAAATATGATGAAGGCAAAACTGTTCTAGTGAATTCCATGTTCGAATTGCATCAGTTACCAGCTAGGCCTGGAGGTATGTCCAGAGTCCGATATTTTTGTTCATTTTTAGAGTTTTAGACCTCGGTTTTGGGCGATTTCAGAGGCATGTTTTACGAGTTTGAGTTGGATAAGTATTCTTTATCCGAAATTGATTATATTTCATGATTCCATACTCATTTAAATCATGAATCCATGAATTTATGGAAGAAAAATCAGATTTTTATCAAATCTTCCAAAACAAAAATTTAAGATTTGAAAGCCAATCCGATGTCAGAATTCGATTATTTTTGTATGGTTGAACTCGTATTAGAACGGATGTTCGAATTTCGTGAGTTTTTAAGGGATTTGAGATATGGGTCCTATTGTCAATTTTTTTATGAATTTCGGATTTTAATCTGGAAAACTAGTAAATTCATATGGAATTAAATCTTACGATTTGTATTGAGTATATCGAATTGTTTATGACTAGATTTGGGGCTTTCGGACACGAATTCACGAAGCAAATGTTTATTGAAATCTTGAATTTGATTGCGGAGCGAGGTAAGTCTCTTTTCTAACCTTGTAAGAGGGAATTAACCCCATAGGTGAACTAAATTAATATATGCTTCTATTTGTGGGGGCTACGTACACACGAGGTGATGAGAGTCCGTACATAGCTACTAGCTATGCCTATGTCCGGGTAGTTTTAGGTTTACACCATGCCTTGTTGATATTGTTATTTGACTTATGTTTATTATTTGCCTTGAGAAGAAGAGAGATTGAGTTTGCTTATTAATTGCCTTGAAAAGAGTAGGAATGGAGGAACTTGAGATTTTAAAAGCTTTCATTTGAATTTCATATTTTTTTAAAAAAGAATTTAGAAATATTATAATAACTTGAGAAAATCTATATTCAACCGCGTCGTAACTATATTCCGCGAGCGGGGTAAATTTTCACTACTCTCATGGGAGGGGGTCGTTCGCCTCGGCATGTTAAATAGATACATCCTTGGTTCATGCCGTCCGACCCTCGGCAATGCACAATTTATATTTATATGTTGGTTCATGCCATTCGACCCTCGACACTGCACAATTTAAATACTTATGTTGGATAGTGCTGTACGACATCGGCATGATTTGCGCATGATTGAATAGGTTGCTTGGGAATTTATAATAATTGCTATTGCTTCATTGGCGTGAGATATAAATTGTTAAATAATGAAAAATAAATTTGAAAATTTCTTATTAATAAAAGAATTATTTACTTACTTCATGATATTGAGCTTACAACTATTCTATGTAATCCATGCTTAATTATATCACTGGTATTTTATTTATAGCCCATAGTAAGTGTCGGAGTCGACCCTCGTTACTACTTCTTCGAGGTTAGACTGGATACTTACTGGGTACACATTGATTTATGTACTCATACTACACTTTCTGCACATTTTGTTGTGTAGACACATATATATTTAGTGGCCTTGTGGGCGCAGAGGCGTGGTTAATGCAGGGACTTAGGTGAGTTGCATTCCATGTTACGATTCGCAATCAGTAGAGTCTCCTTCAGAGTTATCTTTATCTTCCCTGTCTAATTTGTATTCTAGACAGATGCTGTATTTTATTTTATCTTTCTAGTTGATGCTCATGCACTTGTGACGCCGGGTTATGAGGTGCTTAGGGGTTGTTCAGTATTGAAATTGTTAAAATATTATTATTTACTTCTTAAATTCCATCTTTCACTATTAAATTGAAGGAAATCGAGATTTTAAATACCAAAGTGAATAATTAAGTTAATCAAAAATTGTTGGCTTGCCTGACAGCGGTGTTTGGTACCATCATGACCTTTAATGAATTTTGGGTCGTGACAATACGGTATCAAAGCATTGGGTTCACTTAGGTCTCACGAGTCATGAGCAATTCTAGTAGAGCATTTCAGATCGGTACAGAGACGTCTGTACTTATCTTCGAGAGGCTATAAGGCTGTTAGGAGCACTTCCCTTCTTGACTCCTCATCATGCAATTTGATTCCTTTGAGGCTTATGCCTTCCTTTCCTTTCCTTCCTATTCAATCTTACTCGGCGCGAAGCTCTTGTTATAAATTGGGAATCGAGGAATTTAAATGGTACTACAAATATGGTGCAGGATGTTTCTCCTTGCATATTTGCTTTGGGTTATTGTCATCGCCTTGTGGAAGGTCGTTCTGTCGTTTCAGCTTAGTATCAATATTACCTAAGATTTTGAGATTTGTCATTGATTGTTATAACGATTTGTGTGTTGCTATCTCATTGTGTTTGTGTAATGGTAGGATGCTTGTCTATGCATTGAGGCAGAGAATGACTTGAAAGGAGGATTACTCAGTGCACGATTTAGAGATTCAACATTTTATTTCCAGCGGAGGAAAGGCAATTGGACTATAAATGTTCAGGTTTGGGTTGATGGAGTAATGAGACTTGGTATTTTTGAGCGTGATGGAATTTTCATTTGTGATGTGGTGTCGTCGTCCTTGTTGAACGCGTTAAGGTTCGTCGGTGTCATGGTATTCATCAATTTGCCTTCGGAGCAAAGTAGTGTGAGATGGTTCCAGAGAAGAGGTTGTCAGAGATAGTGAAGTGTAGCAATTTTGGAATTTAAATGGGTATTTCTAATGTTGACGGCTCGAGGAAGATGATCTTCGGAGGGGTTTAAAGTTGGTAGGGATCTATTGGTTCAAGTGCTATAGAGATAAATTTTGACTTAAGGCAACAACTGGGCAGTGAAGGATGAGGAAGGACATGCGGGATGTGTCTTATGGTAGATAAACTTCTAGAAGGACAAGTGTGAGAAACAGGAGTCGAGTAATTGCTTAAAGGAGTGAGTTTGACCAAAGTGAGAGAGTGACAAAGTAGCATATGGGTTCTGTGGTAGGATGACTACATGTCTTGAGAAAAGTTTAGAGTGATTTGGGATTCACGGTGGACAGTGACTAGGTCTACGGACTAATTTGGAATATTGACTACTATACTGAGGATGATTGAATGTGACAAGAGATAGTTTCTTTAATATGAAGAGGGATGCAACATGACTTTGTAGTGGAATGTATTGTTGCACCTTTAGTTGATGTCAAAGGGGAGTGGACGGACTTGTGCAACTAGTGAATAAGCATGGGCTCAGGATGGTTTATTGGTTTCACAGTAATTATACTTGGTGCAACATTGTTGGAAGATGTCGGTATGTAATTTTCATAGGTGGGTTACCTTCTATGAGCATGATAATAGTTGTGTGGTGTTGACAAAGCTTCTACGAAGGATTCTACTGGCTATCTGGTAAGAGGTCAAACATGTGAATGTGGCTAGTGATTCAGAGATTTCATGAAATGGTTAACATGGAGATTTCGAGGAATTTGGCGAGTCGGTTGCACGAGGTCGTGTCAGTTAGGAAGCAGGAATCTTAGTAGGTTTCAGGGTTATGTAATGGTAGCTTCAAGCTAAGTGAGAGAGCCCCACCGCCTACGATTGGATTGCATGGTTGTCTACTTATGAGGTTTCTTGTTATCGGTATATTGGTGGGTTATTACGACTAAGGAAAGAGAACATCTGTGGTACTTTTAACAAAGGATTTGAGGAATGTGTGCTATAATTGGCCTTATCAATTCATGTTCAGGCTTTGGGAAGACTCATGATTTATGCTTCGTGTAGAAGCGAGTTTCAAGGAAGGTGATTCAGCTGGGTGCTTCTTTGAGAGGGTGTTCATGTGCTAGTAGAGGCTTGGAGTTGATTACATTCAGACCAAGCTAGAGTGGGTGACTCTCAACAATAGTCCTAGTGGATTCAAAGGTTGAAATGCAGTGCCTGCGAATTTCGAGTCTGTAGTATGGTTAAGTACTGAGCTTTTGCAATGGATTGTGAAAAGGGGTTTGGAGTATTCTATGTTATCTTCGGCCTGCGGTGTAGCATAGGAGGAATGGGAGAAAATAACTTCGGATTCATGGAGAAATTATCAGGATGGGTGTACTAGTTGAAGATGCGAATATGCGCACAAGGAGGGTATGTGATGGTTTATGGGTTTTGAGACAACGTGGTCTCATGAAATAAGGTCACTCGGGATGAGTACGGATTTGGGTTTGTTATGTTTTGAATGGAGCTATTATTATTCCTAAGGCAAGTCCAGAGTAAATTAGAAGAAGTCAGACCGATTAGCAATAGTTAAATTGGCATGATGGCAGAAATGATCAGTTCCTTCAGCGTGTTAAGATATACATGTGCTTTGTAGCAGTACGTGTGAGGCTTGGCGGCCGCATATTGATTTTATTTGGAAGAATTCGAGTATTATGACATGTTATATGTAGATGGATGCCGGAAGAGTTATGGTGGTTTAGACCACTACTTGAGGTTGGTATTCTCTGTAGTTATAGGAATTCAGTCGCGTGTTGCAATGGTTCTCCTAAAATGAGTTAAGTGAAAGATTTCTATCTGATGAAGTGTGTACCCTATTAGTGGTTCAGGAGTTATGATGAAATTCTTGTACTCTTGTGTATTGGCATGATTAGGTGCAGTGGGTAGCATGAGAATTGGAAGTTGAGGATCAAGGTTGCGGTTCGGTATTGACAAGAATGTCATAAGCTCGGATGAGCAGGAAAGGATTCAGATGGGTAGAGTAAGCTGGTATTGTCTTTAGAGTCACCTGAGATCAGTGATGTGTAAGAGGCCTTATGTACGGATTTGTGGGTCCTTGATTCGCTTTACATAATTAGTATGGCCACTGGTATGGATGTGCAAACTTGTTACCTGGTGCGGAAGGTTATGAGAGCATATCCCACGGGAAGATTGTATAAGTGTAACATGTAGTCACTTAATTGATTGAAGATTGAAACCAAGTATAGAGATTGTAGTACGACAGCTAAAGTGAGAGTTTAGGCCTGGAAGGCATTCTATTCATTTGGCTGTGAACTGAGGATGTTTGTTCCAGACTTGACGGTTGTTCTTGTGTGTCATGGGAAAAAAGGGTTACCGTGGATCCTTGAAAGGTTAGTAGCCCAGTGCAGTATGGTCAGAATCGGCTTGAGGTCCATGAATGGATTTAAATGTGAATGTGGGCTCTATATCAGGCCGGATATGTTCATTTCAACATAGTGATGTTTACAAAGGAGTTTTCGGGCCTTGGATGTTACTTCTGTCGTCAACTATTTCATGTAATACTCTATTGTTCCGTGTGGGTTGTGAGGTGGTTTGATTATTTGCACTCGTATCGAGATCCCATGTAGTTTGTGGTGCTATATGAGCAGGATAGCTCTCGAGATGCAAGTCATTTATTACAACTTAGTTTTGCTTGAGTTTCGTAGCTTATGGCGCTATCCATCTCCCCAAGATTTGCATTATGCACTTTGCGTGCTTGTGGTTGATATTCAAGTATTTCGCAGGTATGAGTATTTTAGCTCGGTAAGTATTTCCTTATAGATTATTATGTGTGGATTGGGTGGTACACTGCCACGAGTATGTTGTTTGGATCATGTGGCACACCATCACAGGTAACTTGGTTGGATTGGGTTGCACGCCTCAACGGTATCATGTGTGCATCGGGTTGCACCCCGCAATAGTGTGATGTTGAGTAAAATTTCCAATATAAGGCACATTAAAGAGTAAATATCGATATTCAGTCCAGAATGAGGTAATGGTTCTCATCAGGAGCAGAGACTCCATGAATTATGATTCGGCAGGTGGTTATGAGTTTTTACACATCTCTTCTATCGTGGCAGTATTGCGGGAGTTGGAACAGGACTTATATGCTTCATGAGGTGTGTTGTGGGCATCAAATTCATGGGATTTCAACTATTGTTGTCAGAGGATGTTATTATTGTCATGTAAATCACGTGGTGCATGGTGTGAATTCGGTAAGAGTATACAATCATGTATTGGTACCTTATGTAATGATTGATACAATGTTCATATGTTGGGACCCGATCTGATATAGAATTTCAGATGTTAGAATTTGGCTCCAAAGCTAACTTGACTAAATAAAAGGGGGAATCTTCAGATTTGCTCAAGCTAAAGTGCTCAAATGGGTTGTGGTAGTACGGGTAGGTGCACGAGGTGTTAAACAGTGATTTCGAAAAACTCTAGAGCAATTCTTAGCACGTTCAAGGATGAGCGTATATTTAAGTGGGAGAGAATCTAACGACCTGATCAGTCATTGAGCTCTAACGCATCGTTCGACGGTTTGAGGTGATGAGCAGCTTCACTTCAGGTATTATGACTTATACGCGTGGTCGGAATTGAAATTCGGGAAGTTCGAAGTGGATTTGAAAAGAGAATTCTCATTTCGGAAGCTTTAAGTTGGAAGAATCTGACTAAGGGTTGATTTTGAGTAAATGACCTCGGTATCGGGATTTGAAGGTTCCAACAGATTTATATGATTATTTTGGACTTGGGCGTATGTCCGAATCGGGTTTTGGATGGCTCAGGAGCATTTCAGCGTCTATTGTGCAAGGTTGGCATTTTGAAAGAATTTCATAAATTTGGGTTGAAGTGTATTTCAATGTTATTGATGTTCCTTTGGGATTCCGAGTCTGGGAATAGCTCCGTATGGTGATTCTGGTATTGGGAGCGCGTCCGGAAGTGGATTTGAAGGTCCGTAGGTTATTTTGGGGTCATTTGGCCAAAGTTAGAAATTTGAAGGTTTTTGATAAGTTTAAAGTTCTAAAGTTCATTAAGCTTGATTTGGGTGTAATTCATGATTTCGGCGTTTTTTGATATGATTTGAGACCTCGAGCAAGTTCGTATCATGTTTTGGGACATGTTGGTATAATTCGTTAAGGTCCTGAGGTCCTTGGGTGGATTTTCGGAAAGTTAACGGAATAGATTTCAGACAAAGGGAGCTGCTGGAATTTTCTCTTGTAGAAGTTGTTCACCAAAATTTTTTGATGTATGGAGCCAATTTTGGAAGCTTATATCTTGTAATCTATAAGGAATCTTGTAATCTATAAGACTGGTAAAGCAGTTTTTGGCTTGAAAATTTTGAGACAAGTCGCATCTCACATATGCGACTTAGCTGGAGCCAGGCATCCAACCAAGTATAAATATATGAGCTATATCACGCTCAACTCATTAAGGTTCTTCAATTTTCACTTTTTGGAATCAAACTAAAATATGATGAAAGCGAAACTGTTGTAGTGAATTCCATGTTCGAATTCCATCAGTTGCCAACTAGGCCTGGAGGTATGTCCGGAGTTCAATATTTTTGTTCCTTTTTAGAGTTTTAGACCTCGATTTTAAGCGATTTCAGAGGCATTTTTCACGATTTTGAGTTGGGTAAGTATTCTTTATCCGAAATTGATTATATTTCATGATTCCATACTCATTTTACATCACAAATCCATGAATTTATGGAAGAAAAATAAGATTTTTATCAAATCTTCAAATGTGATGACCCTAAAGGTTATCTCTTATTTTAGAAGTCAAATATATGTCTTAAAACCCTATTTTTCTCTCACCTTGAATTGCGTGCGCAGTCCAAGCGCGGTTCCGTAAAGCTTTTATGTGAAATTTAAGAAAAATAATGAATTTGGCCTTTAAAATTGATTAAAGTACACTTTGGTCAACATTCTTGGTAAACGGACCCGGACCCATGATCGGACGGTCCCGTAGGGTCCTAGTAAAATATGGGACTCGGGCATATGCCCGGAATCGAATTCTGAGGTCCCTAGCCTGAGAAAAGAATTTTTAAAGAAAATTATTTGTGGGAAAATATAAAGGCTTTTAGAAGTAAAATGATGCGTGTTCTTGATGGTATCGGGCCTGTATCTTGGTTACGGATCCCGGCACAAGTTTAAAATAATAATTAAATCGAATCTGTGAAATTTGGTAAGAATCGGAGTTGATTTGGTATAAGTCGGACCTTTAGTTGAGAAAATGGAAATTTCAATGTTCTTAAGGAATTTCATGAATTTGTGGTTAAATTCATAGTTGTTGATGTTATTTTGATGATTTAATCGCACGAGCAAGTCCATATGATGTTTTTAGACTTGCGTGCATGTTTGGTTTGGAGCCCCGTGGGCTCGGGTGAGTTTTGGATAGGTCACAAAGTGAGTTTGGACTTGGAAGATTTCTGTTGCAACTGTTGTTTTTATTGCTGGCTCTAATCTCGCAATTGCGAGGTCAGGTATCGCAATTGCGAGCCTATAAGTCCTGGGAATTGCGAGGACTTCATCGCAATTGCAAGGAAGTCTAGCCAACACTTGATCGCATTTGCGATCCCCCCCTTCGCAATTGAGAAGTCATCAGGAAAGGCAAGTTATTGCAATTGCGACTAATTGATCGCAATTGCGAGGGTAGCAGAAAATGCAACAGGTTCGCAAATGCGAAGCCTGTTTCGCATTTGCGAGCTTCGCAATTGCGGCATCTGCGACCTGTTAAGTGGGATTTTGACGGGATTCTTCTTTATTTTACAAATTTTTCAAACCCTAAACTCCCATAGGCGATTTTCTTAAAGAGAGTTCTTCCCCAAATCATAGGTACACGATTTCTAACTTATTTTCTTCAATCTATAACATCTTTTTACATGATTTCACTTCAAAATCTAGGGTTTTCATGGGAAAATTGGGTGTTTTTGGGTAGAAATTAAGATTTTCAAATTTTGGGGATTTGGACCTCAATTTCAGGTTCGATTTCAAAACTAATTGCATATTTGAGTTTGTGAGTGAATGAGTGATCAGGTTTTTGTTCAAACTTCGGGTTTTGACTAAGCGGGACCGAGGTCGATTTTTGACTTTTTGGGAAAGATAATGGGAAATCTATTTTCATGCATTAGAATTGGTTTATTTAGTATTTATTGATGTTATTAAGTAAATTATGACTAGATACAAGCGAATTGGAAGTGGAACCGAGAGGTAAAGCGGTAATTGAGGCTTAATCTTGTCCGTGGAATCAAGGTAAGTGTTTGGCCTAACCTTAGCTTGAGGGAATACAAGTTGTGGTCTATTTGCTATGTGTTAGTATCGAGTATGACGTATAGGTGCGGTGACGAGTATTTATACGTTGGTGTCAAGCATGCCCGTGGGTCTTATATCATGATTGTTGTGACTCTATTATGTATCAATCATGCTCAAATTGATGATTATTAATGTTGAACAAAGATTATGAAAGTTTCTTGAAAATTGACTATTGTTGAGTATTGGCTCAAGTTAAGTTTCATTTTGTAAAGTAATTGTTCAAAACTAGATTGGTTATAGCTGAATTCCTTGCAGGGATGTTTCTGTTGATACCATTGATTCCTTTGCCGAGATGTTTTTGTTGAAATTGTTAATTCCCTTGCCGGGACGTATTGCTTCTATTTTTTGGGTGAGAAAGAGCGTAAAACACGATGGATGATGTCGTGCATGATATTGTGAGTGAGTGTAATGCACGAAGGGTGACGTCGTGCCGATTTTATAAGAGTTAATGCATGAAGGGTGATGTCGTGCCATGATTTGAGAGTTAATGCACGAAGGTTGATGTCGTGCCAATATTGTGAGGAATAATGCACGAAGGGTGATGTCATGCCATGATTATGAGAGGTAATGCACGAAGGGTGATGCCGTGCATGTGTTACCATTTCATTATTCTTGTTGATATAGATATGATGTTCATTATGCTTCTTTGTTGATGCTTCATTATTGGTTTACTGTTAGAATCTGATATTCCCTGCATCATGTCCCCTTCCCACCTTATTCTATTGATTCCTGTTATTATGATTCTGTTTGTATATGATTTAATTGCACATGTTTATATGGTTGTCATGTCCTAGCCTCGTCACTACTTCGCTGACGTTAGGCTCAACACTTACTTAGTATATGGAGTCGATTGTACTGATACTACACTCTGCACTCTTTTGTGCAGATTTTGGTACCAAACCCGGTGAGTAGCTGCCTTCAGCCCAGGGAGACTAAGGTAGATCTGCTAGCGTCCGCAGAGCCTAAAGTACCCCTTCCATGTTTAGCTTTCTGCTGTCTCTTTACATTCCGAGCATAGTTGTTCTTTTCTTTTCAGACTAGTGTTTGTAGCAATTCGTAGATGATCGTGAAATTGTGACACCAGATTCATGGGTAGACATGTATTAGAGTATTTAGATTTGTTATAACTCTTCCACACTTTTCATTTATTTAGTTATAGTTACTGTTTTTAACTGCTTGAGTTGATTGTTAATGTGTAGAACCTTAATAGTTGGCTTGCCTAGCTTTCACGAGTAGGCATCATCACGACTCCCGAGGGTGGGAAATTCTGGTTGTGACAAGTTGGTATCAAAGCTCTAGGTTGCCTAGGTCAGAACAATTCACGAACAAGCTAGACAGAGTTTGGGGGATCGGTACGGAGACGTCTGTGCTTATCTCCCAGAGACTACAGAGTTTAGGAATAACTTCACATCTATTCTTCTCTGTCGTGCAATTTGACTTCTCAATGCTAATTGAACTTCTACTCTATTATTTCGCAGATGGCAAGAACACGTGCTTCTTTATAAGCTGATCAGCAGCCCGAGCCCCCAATGGAAGCTCCTATGAGGGGCAGAGGATGAGGCAGATGCCGTGCTAGAGGCCGAGGCAGGGGCAGGGCTCAGCCCAGAGCAGCAACACCAGCGACGGAGTCTCAGGTAGAATTTGAGGAGGAGGCTCCAGCCCAGACCGTTCCAGAAGGTCCAGCTCAGGTCCCAGAGGGGTTCATCGCCACCCCGATACTCCAGGATGCTCTGGTCCGTCTAGTGGGCCTTATGGAGAGTGTTGCCCAGGCAGGCTTACTTCCTGTAGCACCAGCTGTCTCTCAGGCTGGGGGAGGAGTACAGACTCCTGCTACTCGCACTCCAGAGCAGATGGCTCCCCAGTTTCAGACTCCGGCAGCTCAGCCGGGTGTTGTGGCTCAAACAGGTTATGGGGAAGCTATGTCTACTGATACTTTGTGGAGGTTGGACAGGTTCACTAAGCGCTTCACTACTACTTATGGTGGTACATCTTCAGAGGATCCCCATGACTATTTGCACAACTATTATGAGGTTCTATGGAACATGAGGATAGTGGAGACCAATGAGGTCGACTTTGTTGCTTTTCATCTGTCAGGTTCTGCCAAGACTTGGTGAAGGGATTATTGTTTGGCTAGACCAGCTGGGTCGCCGGCTTTGACTTGGGATCAGTTCTCTCAGCTATTTCTGGAGAAGTTTCTGCCTATCACTTAGAGGGAGGACTATCGGAGGCAGTTTGAGTGTCTCCAGCATGGTTCTATGACCGTTACTCAGTATGAGACCATATTTATTGCCTTGACTCGTCATGCTCTTATCATAATTCCCACCAAGAGAGAGAGGGTGAGGAGGTTCATTGAGGAACTCGCTCAGCCTATTCGACTACAGTGGCTAAGGAGTAGGGAGCAAGATTTCTTTTTAGGATGCGGCCAATGTGGCCAGGAGAGTCGAAATGGTTCTGTTAGAGGGGAGTGGTCAGGGGTCTTACAAGAGGCCCCATCATTCTGGCAGGTTCAGTGGTGCCTCGTCTGGAGGCAGGGATTCTTTTGGTAGAGTCCATCCTCCCAGGCTGTTTCATTCAACATTTCAGGCTTCTTACGGTACTCCAGGTGGCTGTGGTTCTCTATGCAGTATTTTGATCAGTTACCCTACAGTTCACCACCAGATCTTATAAGTGTACCACCGCTCCAGAATTTTCAGGGTGATTACTCAGGCCATCAGGGTCAGCAGTCCCAATAGTCGAGGGCATGTTATACTTGTGGCGATATGAGGCATATTGCTATATTTTTCCCTCGAGCACCGAGCAGTTCTCAGCATCAAGGTTCCCGTGCCATAGTTCAGGCATCGCGTGTTCCACCACCCGCTCAACCAGCTAGAGGTAGGGGTCAAGGTGTTAGAGGTGGAGGTCAGGTCGTTTGAGGTAGAGGTCAGGCCGTTAGAGGTAGAGGTCAGGCAGATAGAGGTGGAGGCCAGCCAGTAGGAGGTCGTCCTCGGGATGTAGTTTAGAGTGGTGGGGCCCAGCCCTGATGTTATACTATTACAGCCAGACCTAAGGCTGAGGCCTCCGATACAGTTATCACAGGTACGATTTCAATTTGCAGTAGAGATGCTTCAGTTCTATTTGATCTGGGGTCTACATATTCCTATGTGTCATCGTATTTTGCCCCTTATCTGGTTGTGCCTCGTGATTCTTTGAGTGCACTTTTATATGTGTCTACACTGGTGGGTGATTTTATTGTGGTAGATCGTGCTTATCATGCTTGCGTGGTCGATATTGGGGGTCTAGAGACCCGTGTAGATCTCCTACTCCTCGATATGGTATACTTCGATATCATTTTGGGGATGGATTGGTTATCCCCTTATCATGCTGTATTGGACTGTCATTCCAAGACTGTGATCTTAGCCTTGTGGGGTTTGCCTCGATTGGAGTGGAAAGGGACTCCCAGTCATTTTGTCAGTAGGGTTGTTTCTTATATAAAGGCTCGGCATATGGTTGAAAAAGGGTGTTTGGCTTATTTGGCATATGTTCGTGATTCTAGTGTTGAGGTTCCTTCTAGGGATTTTATGCCCATTGTTCGTGAGTTTCTAGAGGTATTTCCTTAAGACAGGCCGGGTATGCCACCCGGCAGGGATATTGACTTTTGCATTGATTTGGCTTCGACCACTCAGCCCATTTCTATCTCGACATATCGTATGGCCCCGCCAGGGTTGAAAGAATTTGAAGAATAGTTGCAAGACCTACTTGATAAAGGCTTTATTAGACCTAGTGTCTCTCCTTGGGGTGCGCCGCTGTTGTTTGTTAAGAAGAAGGACAGGTCGATGAGGATATGCATAGATTATCGGCAGTTGAACAAGGTCGCAATCAAAAATAAGTATCGGTTGCCGAGGATTAATGATTTTTTTGATCAGCTTCAGGGTGCCAAAGTGTTTTCTAAGATTGATTTGAGATCTGGCTACCATCAGTTGAGGATTAGGGCATCTGATGTCCTTAAGATAGCTTTTCGCACTAGGTACGGGCATTATGAGTTTTTAGTGATGTCATTTCGGTTGACAAATGCCTCAGCAGCTTTCATGGATTTGATGAACCGAGTGTTCAAGCCTTATTTGGATTCCTTCGTGATTGTCTTCATTGATGATATTTTTATCTATTCCCGCAGTCGGGAGGAGCATGAGCAGCATCTTTGAGCCATTCTCCAGACTTTGAGAGACAACCAGTTATATGCTAAGTTTTTGAATGTGAGTTTTGGTTGAATTCAGTTGCATTTTTGGGTCATGTTGTATCAGCGGAGGGTATTCAAGTGGATCCTAAGAAGATTGCGGCAGTCAAGGACTGACCTAGACCCACATCAGCTACAAAGATCCGGAGTTTCTTGGGTTTGGTGGGCTATTATCACCAATTTATGGATGGGTTTTCATCTATTGCAGCCCTGCTGACTAGGTTGACCTAGAAGGGTGCCCAGTTCAGGTGGTCGGACGAGTGTGAAGCGAGCTTTCAGAAGCTCAAGACAGCTTTGACTACGTCGCTGGTGTTGGTGTTTCCTACAGGTTCAGGGCCACATACAGTGTATTGTGATGCATCTCGTATTAGACTTGGTGCGATATTGATGCAGATTGGCAAGGTTATTGCATATGCTTCGCGACAGTTGAAGATTCATGAGAAGAATTATCCAGTTCATGATTTGGAGCTAGCAGTCATTGTTCATGCGCTGAAGATTTGGAGGAATTATTTATATGGCGTGTCGTGTGAGGTGTTCACGGATCACAAGAGTTTGCAATATTTGTTCACGCAAAAGGAGCTCAATTTGAGGCAGAGGAGGTGGTTGGAGCTATTGAAAGACTATGATATCACCATTTTGTATCATCTGGGGAAGGCCAATGTAGTGTCCGATGCTTTGAGTAGGAAGTCAGCCAGTATGGGCAGCCTTGCATATATTCCAGTCGGTGAGAGACCGCTTGCTTTGGATGTTCAAACTTTAGCCTATCAGTTCGTGAGATTGGATGTTTCTGAGCCTAGCGGTGTGCTAGCTTGCACCGTCAGTTCTTCATTATTTGAGCGTATTCGAGATCTGCAGTATGATAATCCTCATTTGCTTGTCCTTAGGGACAGAGTGCGGCACGGGGGTTCCAAGCTGGTTACGGTTGGAGAGGATGGGGTTTTGAGGAGTAGGGTCGTATTTATGCGCCTAATGTGGATGGACTTCATGAGTTGATTCTAGAGGAGGCCCATAGTTCCCGATATTTCATTCATCCGGGCGCCTCTAAGATGTACCAAGACTTGCCGCAGCATTATTGGTGGAGAAGGATGAAGAAGGATATTGTTGCGTATGTGGCTTGGTGTTTGAATTGTCAGCAGGTAAAGTACGAGCATCAGAGACCTGATGGTTTGTTTCAGAAGTTTGAGATTCCTGAGTGGAAGTGAGAGTGTATCACTATGGACTTCGTTGTTGGACTCTCACAGTCTTAGAAGAAGTTTGATGTAGTGTGGGTTATTGTAGATAGGCTGACTAAGTCAGCGCATTTCATTCCTGTGGCAGTTTCCTATTATTTGGAGCGGTTGGCAGAGATCTATATCTGGGAGATTGTTCGTCTTCATGGTGTGCCCGTGTCTATTATTTCTGATCGAGGTACGCAGTTTACCTTGCATTTCTGGAGGACAGTTCGACATGAATTGGGTACTCGGGTCGAGTTGAGCACAATATTTCATCCTCAGACAGACAGACATTCCGAGCGTACTATTTAGATTTTGGAGGATATGCTCCGAGCATGTGTTATTGACTTTGGAGGTTTGTAGGATCAGTTCTTGCCATTAGCAGAGTTTGCCTACAACAACAGTTACCAGTCGAGCATCCAGATGGCTCCCTATGAGGTTTTATATGGTAGGCGGTGTCAATCGCCGGTTGGATGGTTTGAGCGGGGAGAGTCTCGGTTGTTGGGTACAGATCTAGTACAGGATGCCTTGGATAAAGTTAAGATCATTCAGGATAGGCTTCGTACCGCTTAGTCCAGGTAGAAAAGTTATGTCGGCCGCAAGGTTCGTGATGTGGCATTCATGGTCAGAGAGCGAGTGTTGCTTCAGGTGTCGCTCATGAAGTGCGTGATGAGATTTAGGAAGAAGGGCAAGCTAAGCCCTAGATTCATCGGTCCTTTTAAGATTATTGATCGAGTAGGAGAGGTGGCTTACAAACTTGCATTGCCGCCGAGTTTATCATCTGTGCACCTAGTGTTTCGTGTGTCCATGCTTCGGAAGTATCACGACGATCCATCCCACGTGTTAGACTTTAGCACTGTCTAGTTGGACAAGGACTTGACCTATGAGGAGGAGCCAGTGGCTATTCTAGACCGGCAGGTTCGTTAGTTGAGATCGAAGAATTTCCCTTCAGTTCATATGTAGTGGAGAGGTCAACCTGTTAAGGCAGCGACCTGGGAGTCCGAGTATGCGGAGTCGTTATCCTCATCTTTTCACATCAGGTACTTTTCTATCTCCATTCGAGGACGATAGAGGTGGAGAATGTGATGACCCTAAAGGTCACCTCTTGTTTTAGAAGTCAAATCTGTGTCCCAGGGTCTTAAAACCATCTTTTTGTCTCACCTCGAATTGCATGCGCAGTCCGGGCGTGTTTCCGGAAAGCTTTTATGTGAAATTTAAGAAAAATAATGAATTTGGCCTTTAAAATTTATTAAAGTTGACTTTGGTCAACATTCTTGGTAAACGGACCTGGACTCGTGATCGGATGGTCCCGTAGGGTCCATAGTAAAATATGGGACTCGGGCGTATGCCCGGAATCGAATCCCGAGAAAAAAACTTTTAAAGAAAATTATTTACTGGAAAATATAAAGGCTTTTAGAAGTGAAATTATGCGTGTTCTTGATGGTATCGGTCCCGTATCTTGGTTCCGGAGCTCGGTACATGTTTAAAATAATAATTAAGTCGAATTTGTGAAATTTGGTAAGAATCGGAGTTGATTTGGTAGAAGTTAGACCTTTAGTTGAGAAAATGGAAATTTCAATATTCTTAAGGAATTTCATGAATTTGTGGTTGAATTTGTAGTTGTTGTGGCTCAGGTGAGTTTCGAGTAGGTTCCGGGATGTCTTAGGCCTAAAACATGGATGTTGAAGGTTCAGAGAAGTGCAAATCTCTGAACCCGCCAGTGCTGACTGCACTGGTTTTAGTGCTGTCCGCGGTGGGGACTGTGCGGCCGCACTCAATTTTGTGCGGTCCGCATAGGTTCACTGGTCCGACTTCGGAAGCCTATATCTTTTGATATACAAGGAATTTTGAGATAATTCAAAAACAAAAGTTGTAGCCTTTGTGTCTAGTTTCCAGAAAGCTAAAGAAATCACAATTTGGACATCTATAAAAAAGGTTATGGCCAAAATACTAAAGCATTCACTGCAGTCCACATGGGAGCTGTGCGGCCGCACTCGATTTTGTGTTGTCCGCACAGGGGGTCTGAGAGGGGTATATTAAAACGGGATTTTCTGTTATTTTTTATTTTTGAAAACCCCGAAAACATAAGAGGCAATTTTTCAAACAACCTTTCTTCTCCAAAATATTGGTAAGTGATTTCTAACTCGTTTTCTTCAATCATTAACAACTTTTCACATGATTTCAACTCAAAATCAATGATTTTCATGGAGGAAATTGGGCGTTTTGGGTAGGACGTAGGTTTTTCAAAAAAAATGGGGATTTGGACCTCGATTTGAGGTCTAATTTCAAAACAAATTATATATTTGGGTTCGGGAGTGAATGGGTAATCGGGTTTTGGTTCGAACCTCGGGTTTTGACCATGTGGGCCCGGGGACGATTTTTGACTTTTTGGAAAAAACACTAGAAAACCTATTTTCATGCATTAGAATTGGTATATTTAGCATTCATTAATGTTATTAAGTAACTTGTGGCTAGATACGAGCAAGTTGGTGGTGGAATCAAGAGGTAAAGCGATAATTGAGGCTTGAATTGTGTTCGTGGCATCGAGGTAAGTGTTTGGTCTAACCTTAGCTTGAGTGATTAGGAGTTGTGTCTTATTTTTTACATGTTAATTGTGGAGTACAACGTATAGGCATGATGACGAGTATCTATACGTTGGTGTCAAACATGCCCGTGAGTCTTGTATTATAATTGTTATGACTCCGTTGTGGTTTATTGCGCTTCATATGTTATTATCACCATTGTTCCCTTGTCGGGATGTTTGTTTGATATTATTTTTCCCTTACCGGGATGTTTGTTTTGATAGTATTGTTCCCTTGACAGGATTTTGTTGAAATATCATTGTTCCCTTGCCGGGAAGTTGTTATATTGCTCTTGTTCCCTTGTCGGGATTCCTTGTGATTATTTTTGGCTTGTAACTGGGAGCGGGTGGTACGCCTACCACGAGATAATGAAATGGGAGCGGGTGGTACGCCTACCACAAAATATAATGAAATGGGAGCGGGTGGTACGCCTACCACAAGATAATGAAATGGATGCGGGTGGTACGCCTACCACAAGATTTAATAAAATGGGAGCGAGTGGTACGCCTACCACAAGATCAATGAAATGGGAGCGGGTGGTACGCCTACCACAAGATATAACGAAATGGGAGCGGATGGTATGCCTACCATGAGATAAATAAAATAGGAGCGGGTGGCACGCCTGCCACGAGATACAGGAAATGGGATCTGGTTGCACGTCTGCAACAAGATGTGAAAAGAAAGTGAAATCTACCTTTGTTTTCCTTATTCTTGTTAGTGGTTGGATTTTGATTCCTTTATAGTTATCTTGATATTATGTTTTACCTGTTATTCACCGAAGCATGTTTCTCCCTCCCATATTTACTTGTTTATTCCTTCTTTACTTTCCGCTATATATTATATAACTGCACAAGTTTATTTGGTGGTCTGGTCTAGCTTCGTCACTACTTCGCCGAGGTTAGGCTAGACACTTACCAGCACATGGGGTCGATTGTGCTAATACTACACTCTGCACTATGTGCAGATCCCAAAGCAACTCTTGGACCGTAGTTGGAGGCTACCTTCAGTCCACGCGGAGATCCAAGGTAGACTTGTAGGCGTCCGTAGGCCCTTGCATCTCCTCTATCTTTTATTTCCCGTTTCATCTTTTTGCTTCAAAAAAAGTGTGTCTTTTATTCTCGGACCTTGTATTTAGCAGTCTTAGACCGTTTGTGACACTATGGCACCAGGTTTTGGGTGATTAAGGCTTAAATAGTTGTAATAGCTACAGAATCAGATATTTTATTGTTTTTTTTTCGCTTAATTAAATATTCCGTTGTTTATACGTTATCTCTTTATATCTGTTAAAAAGAATTAATTGGATAATGGAGTAATTAGTTTAAAGGATTGGCTTGCCTAGCTCACATTAGTAGGCACCATCACGACTTCTGAGGGTGGGAAATCCGGGTCGTGACAAGTTGGTATCAGAGCTCTAAGTTACATAGGTCTCACAGTTCACAGACAAGCTTAGTAGAGTCTGAGGGATCGGTACGGAGACGTCTGTATTTATCCCCAGAGGCTACAAAGTTAGAAAAAACTTCACATTTATTCTTTCCTATCGTACGGTTTGGTTTCTCAATGCTGATTGAATTTATACTCTGTTCTTTCGTAGATGGCGAGAACACGCGCTTCCTCATCCACTGACCAGTAGCCCGATCCCCCAGCAGCAGCTCCCACGAGGGGCAGAGGGCGAGGCCGAGGCTGTGCTAGAGGCCGAGGTAGGGGCAGAGCTCAGCCCCGAGCAGCAGCACGAGCGGTAGAGCCTCAGGTTGATTTTGATGATGAGGTTAAGGCCCTAGCAATTCTGGTGGGCCCAGCTCAGGTTCCAGAGGGGTTTATTGCTACCCCAGTTCTTCAGGAAGCTTTGGTCTGTCTTGCGTGCTTATGGAGAGTGTCACCCGGGCAGGTTTAATTCCTGTAGTGCCAGCCGTCTCTCAGGCCGAAAGAGGAGCCCAGACTCCTGCTACTCGCACTCCGGAGTAGGTAGCTCCCCAGTTCCAGACTCCAGTAGTTCATCTAGTTGGAGCATTTCAGCCGGGTGTGGTAGCTCAGACCGGTGATGGAGAAGCTATCTTTGCCGATGCTTTGTGGAGATTGGATAGGTTCACCAAGCTCTTCACTACTATTTTCAGCGGTGCATCTTCTAAGGATCCCCAGGATTATCTAGACAGTTGTCATGAGGTTCTCAGGAATATGGGGATAGTTGAGACCAATGAGGTCGATTTTGCTACTTTTCGCTTGTCTAGATCCGCCAAGACTTGGTGGAGGGATTACTATTTGGCTAGACAAGCCGGATCACCAGCTTTGACTTGGGAGCAGTTTACTCAGCTATTTCTGGAGAAGTTTCTCCCCATCACTCAGAGAGGCCTATCGGAGGCAGTTTGAGCGTCTTCATCTGGGATCTATGACTATTACCCAGTATGAGACCAGATTCATCGACTTGGCTCGTCATGCTCTTATCATACTTCCCACTGAGAGAGATAGGGTGAGGACGTTTATTGATGGACTTATTCAGCCGATTCGTCTTTAGATGGATAGGGAGACAGGGAGTGAGATTTCCTTCCAGGAGGCGGCCAATGTGGCTAGGAAAGTTGAGATGGTTCTGTCGCAGGGAGGTGGTCAGGGGTCGGACAAGAGGCCTCATTATTCAGGTAGATTCAGTGGTACCTCGTCTGTAGGTAGGGATTCATATGGTAGGGGCCATCCTCCCAGGCCTTTTCAGTCAACACTGCAGGTTTCTCACGGTGCTTCAGGTGGCCGTGGTTCTCAGATGCAGTATTCTAATCATCAGTCCTACAGTGCACCACCATCTCCTATCAGTGCACCGCTGCTTCAGAGTTTCCAGGGTCGTCAATCCCAGCAGTTGAGGGTTTATTTCACTTGTGGCGACACGAGGCACATTGCTAGGTATTGCCCTCGAGCATCGAGCAGTTCTCCGCATCAGGGTTCTCGTGCCATGGTTCAGACACCAAGTGTTCCACAGTGTGCCCAGCCAGCTAGGGGTGGGGTAGAGGTGCTAGAGGTGGAGGTAGAGGTATTAGAGGTGGAGCTCAGACTGCTAGAGGTGGAGGCCAGCCAGCAGCAGATTGTCTCAGAGATGCAGTTCAGGGTGGTGGGGCCCAACCCCGATGTTATGCTCTTCTAGCCAGGACCGAGGCTGAGGCTTTCGATGCAATTATTACAAGTATGGTTCTGGTTTGTGATAGAGATGATTCACTGTTATTTGATCTAGGGTGTACGTACTCGTATATGTCCTCTTATTTTGCACTGTATCTGGTCATGCCTAGTGATTCTTTGAGTGATCATGTTTATGTGTCTGCACTGGTAGGTGATTCTATTATGGTAGATCGAGTCCATCATTCATGTATGGTTGTGATTGGAGGTCTTGAGACTTGTATAGATTTACTTCTTTTGGACATGGTCGATTTTGATGTCATATTAGGGATGGACTGGTTATCACCTTACCATGCTATCTTGGACTGTGATGCCAAGACTGTGACCTTAGCCTTACCGGATTTACCTTGTTTAGAGTGGAGAGGGACTCCTGGTCATTCTACCCGTAGTGTTATCTCTTATGTAAAGGCTCGACGTATGGCCGAGAAGGGGTGTTTGGCCTATTTGGCATATGTTCGTGATTCTAGTACTGAGGTTCCTTCTATTGATTCTGTGCCCATTGTTCGTGAGTTTCCTAAGGTATTCCCTTCAGACCTGCTGGGTATGCCACCTGACAGAGATATTGACTTTTGCATTGATTTAGCTCCGGGCACTCAGCCCATTTCTATTCCGCCGTATCGTATGGCCCCGCCTGAGTTGAAAGAGTTGAAGGAGCAGTTGCAAGACTTTCTTGAGAAGGGTTTCATTAGGCCAAGTGTTTCGTATTGGGGTGCACCGGTGTTGTTTGTCAAGAAGAAGGACGAATCGATGCGAAGGTGTATAGACTACCGGCAATTGAACAAGGTTACAATCAAGAATAAGTATCCATTACCGAGGATTGATGACTTGTTTGATCAGCTTCAGGGTGCCAAGGTATTTTCGAAGATTGACTTGAGATCTGGCTACCATCAGTTGAGGATTAGGGCATCTATGTCCCTAAGATAGCTTTTCGCACTCGGTACGAGCATTATGAGTTCTTGGTGATGTCATTCGGGTTGACGAATGCCCCAGCAGCTTTTATGGATTTGATTAACCGAGTGTTCAGGCCTTACTTGGATTCGTTCGTGATAGTCTTCATTGATGATATTTTGATCTATTCCCGCAGTCGGGAGGAGCACGAGTAGCATCTTAGAGTGGTTCTTCAGACCTTGAGGGATAGTCAGTTATATGTTATGTTCTCAAAGTGTGAGTTCTGGTTGCGTTCAGTTGCATTCCTGGGTCATGTTGTATCAGTAGAGGGTATTCAGGTTGATCCGAAGAAGATTGAGGCAGTCAAGAATTGGCCTAGACCAGCATCAGCTACAAAAATTCGGAGTTTCTTGGGGTTGGCTGGCTACTATCGTCTGTTCGTGGAGGGGTTTTCATCCTTCGCAGCCCTGATGACCAGGTTGACCTAGAAGAGTGCCCAGTTCAGATGGTCGGATGAGTGTGAGGCGAGCTTTCAGAAGCTCAAGACAGCTCTGATTACGGCACCGGTGTTGGTTTCCCACAGGTTTAGGGCCATATACAGTTTATTATGATGCATCTCGTATTGGGCTTGGTGCGGTGTTGATGCAGGATGGCAAGGTCATTGCCTATGCTTCGCGGAAGTTGAAGATTCATAAGAAGAACTATTCGGTTCATGATTTGGAGTTGGCAGCCATTGTTCACGCATTGAAGATTTTGAGGCATTATCTGTATGGCGTGGCATGTGAGGTGTTCACGGATCACAAGAGTCTGCAGTATTTGTTCAATAAAAAGGAGTTGAATTTGAGGCGGAGAAGGTGGTTGGAGTTGTTGAAAGACTATGATATCACCATCTATATCATCCGGGAAAGGCCAATGTGGTGGCCTATGCTTTGTATAGGAAGTTAGCTAGTATGGGCAGTCTTGCTTATATTCCGGTCGGTGAGAGACCGCATGCTTTGGATGTTCAGGCTTTGGCCAATTAGTTCGTGAGGTTGGATGTTTCTGAGCCCAGACGTGTGTTAGCTTGCACGGTTGTTCATTCTTCTTTATTGGAGCGTATCCGTGATCGGTAGTATGATGATCCCCTTTTGTGTCCTTAGAGACACGGTGTAGCACGGAGGTGCCAAGCAGGTTACCTTAGGTGATGATGGAGTTTTGAGATTGCAGGGTCGAGTTTGTGTGCCTAATGTGGATAGGCTCCGAGAGTTTATTTTAGAAGAGGCCCATAGCTCCCGGTACTCTATTTATCTGGGCGCCGCAAAGATGTATTAGGATTTGCGGCATCATTATTGGTGGCGGAGAATGAAGAAGGATATCGTAGCATTTGTGGCTCGGTGTTTGAATTGTCAGCAGGTTAAGTATGAGCATCAGATGCCTGGTGGTTTGTTCCAAAAGATTGAGATTCCTGAGTGAAAGTGGGAGCGGATCACTATGGACTTCATTGTTGGACTCCCACGGACTTAGAGGAAGTTCGATGCAGTGTGGGTTATTGTTGATAGGCTGACCAAGTCAGCGCATTTCATTCATGTGGCAGTCTCCTAGAGGTTAGCTGAGATCTATATCCAGGAGATAGTTCGCCTTCATGGTGTGACTGAGTCTATCATTTCACACCGAGGTACGCAGTTTACCTCCCATTTCTGGAGAGTAGTTCAGCGAGAGCTGGGCACACGGGTTGAGTTGAGAATAACATTTCATCCTCAGATGGACTGGCAGTCCGAGCGGACTATTCAGATTTTGGAGGATATGCTCCGAGCTTGTGTCATTGACTTTGGAGGCTCATGGGATCAGTTTTTGCCTTTAGTAGAGTTTGCCTACAACAACAGCTACCAGTCGAGTATCCAAATGGCTCCTTATGAGGCTTTGTATGGTAGGCGGTGTCGATCGCCGGTTGGATGGTTTGAGCCAGGGGAGGCTCGGTTGTTGGGTACGGATCTGGTTTAGGATGCCTTGCACATGGTCAGGATTATTCACGATAGGCTTCATACAACTTAGTCCAGGCAAAAGAGCTATGCCGACCACAAGGTTCGAGATTTGGCTTTCATGGTCAATGAGCGGGTATTTCTTCGAGTGTCACCTATGAAAGGCGAGACGAGATTTGGGAAGAAAGGCAAGCTTAGCCCTAGGTTTATTGGCTCGTTTGAGATTCTTGATCGAATGGGAGGGGTGGCTTATAGACTTGCATTGCCGCCGAGCTTATCAGTCGTGTATCCAGTGTTTCATGTGTCCATGCTTCGGAAGTATCACGGCGATCCATCCCACGTGTTAGATTTCAGCACTGTCCAGTTGGACAAGGACTTGTCTTATGAGGAGGAGTCGGTAGCTACTCTAGACCGGCAGGTTCAACAGTTGAGATCGAAGAGTTTTCCTTCTGTTCGTATTTAGTGGAGAGGTCATCCTGCTGAGGCATCAACCTGGGAGTCCGAGTCCGATACGTGGAGCCGTTATCCCCATCTTTTTCCCGACTTAGGTACTTCCTTCTTATGTCCGTTCGAGGACGAACAGTTGTTTTAGAGGTGGAGAATGTGATGACCCAAAAGGTCGTCACTTGTGTTGCAAGTGAATTCAGTGTTCCGAGACCTAAAAACCTCAATTTTACCTTACCTTGATTTACGTGCGTGGTCAGGACCTATATCCGGAAAGCCTTCTATGTGAAAATATAAGAAATAGAATATTTCTAGAGTTAAAATTTGATTATGGTTGACTTTGGTCAATATTTTGAGCAAACGAACCCGGATCAATGTCCCGACGATCGCGGGAGGTCCGCAGTAAAATATGGGACTTGAGTGTATGCCCGGAAATGAATTCCGAGGTCCCAAGCCTTAGAAATTAATTTTTGAAAGAAATTGTTTTACTGACTTATATAAGAAATGAAGAAAAAAATTAATGTTTGAAACCATGGTTAACGGGCTCGTATTTTGGTTCCGGATCCCGGTACAAACTTGTTATAGTATTTGAAAGATAATTGTGAAATTTGGTGAAAAACGAAGTTTATTTGACGTGAGTTAGACTTCCAGTTGAAGAGTTATGAACTTTGAGAGTTCTTGATGAAAATGTTGAGTTTTGAGGTTTAATTTATGATTTTACATGTTATTTTGATGATGTGATCGCACGAGTAGTCCATATGATGTCTTTGAGTTAGTATGCGCACTTAGTTTGGAGTTCCGAGGGCTCAGGTGAGTTTCGGGTAGGTTCCGGGATGTCTTAGGCTTAAAACATGGATGTTGCGAGTTCAGAGAAGTGCAAATCTCTGAACCCGCCAGTGCTGACCACACTGGTTTTAGTGCTGTCCGCGGTAGGGGCTGTGCGGCCGCACTCGATTTTGTGCGGTCCGCACAAGTTCACTGGTCCGACTTCGGAAACCTATATCTTTTGATATACAAGGAATTTTTAGATGATTCAAAAACAAAATTATAGCCTTTGTGTCTAGTTTCCAAAAAGCTAAAGAAATCACAAGTTGGACATCTGTAAAGAAAGTTATGGCCAAAATACTAAAGCATATCACTGCAGTCCACATGGGAGCTGTGCGACTGCACTCGATTTTGTGCGGTCCGCACAGGGGGTCTGAGAAGGGTATATTAAAACGAGATTTTCTGTTATTTTTCATTTTTGAAAACCCCAAAAACATAAGAGGCAATTTTTCAAACAACCTTTCTTCTCAAAAACATTGGTAAGTGATTTCTAACTCGTTTTCTTCAATCATTAACATCTTTTCACATGATTTCAACTCAAAATCAATGATTTTCATGGGGAAAATTGAGCGTTTTGGGTAGGAACTAGGTTTTTCCAAAAAAATGGGGATTTGGACCTCGATTTGAGGTCTGATTTCAAAACAAATTATATATTTGGGTTCGGGGGTGAATGGGTAATTGGGTTTTGGTTCGAACCTCGAGTTTTGACCATGTGGGCCAAGGGACGATTTTTGACTTTTTGGGAAAAACACTAGAAAACCTATTTTCATGCATTAGAATTGGTATATTTAGCATTCATTAATGTTATTAAGTAACTTGTGGCTAGATACGAGCGAGTTGGAGGTGGAATCAAGAGGTAAAACGATAGTTGAGGCTTGAATTGTGTCCGTGGCATCGAGGTAAGTGTTTGGTCTAACCTTAGCTTGAGTGATTAGGAGTTGTGTCTTATTTTCTACATGTTAATTATGGAGTACAACGTATAGGCATGATGACGAGTATCTATACGTTGGTGTCAAACATGCCCGTGAGTCTTGTATTATAATTGTTATGACTCCGTTGTGGTTTATTGCGCTTCATATGTTATTATCACCATTGTTCCCTTGTCGGGATGTTTGTTTGATATTATTTTTCCCTTACCGGGATGTTTGTTTTGATAGTATTGTTCCCTTGCCAGGATTTTGTTAAAATATCATTGTTCCCTTGCCGGAAAGCTGTTATATTGCTCTTGTTCCCTTGCCGAGATTCCTTGTGATTATTGTTGGCTTGTAACTGGGAGTGAGTGGTACGCCTACCACGAGATAATAAAATGGGAGCGGGTGGTATGCCTACCACAAGATATAATGAAATGGGAACGGCTGCCTGGTATGCCTACCACAAGATAATGAAATGGGTGCGGGTGGTACGCCTACCACAAGATATAATAAAATGGGAGCGGGTGGTACACCTACAACAAGATAAATGAAATGGGAGCGGGTGGTACGCCTACTACAAGATATAATGAAATGGGAGCGGATGGTATGCCTACCACGAGATAAATGAAATGGGAGCGGGTGACACGCCTACCACGAGATACAGGAAATGGGACCGGGTTGCACGCCTGCAACAAGATGTGAAAAGAAAGTGAAATCTACATTTGTTTTCCTTATTCTTGTTAATTTTGATTCATTTATAGTTCTCTTGATATTATGTTTTACCTGTTATTCACTGAAACATGTTTCCCCCTCCCATCTTTACTTGTTTATTCCTTCTTTACTTTCCGCTATATATTATATAACTGCACAGGTTTATTTGGTGGTCTGGTCTAGCCGCGTCACTACTTCGCCGAGGTTAGGCTAGACACTTACCAGCACATGAGGTTGGTTGTTCTGATACTACACTCTGCACTATGTGCAGATCCCGGAGCAACTCTTGGACCGTAGTTAGAGGGTACCTTCAGTCCACGCGGAGATCCAAGGTAGACCTGCAGGCGTCCGCAGGCCCTGGCATCTCCTCTATCTTTTATTTCCTGTTTCATCTTTTTGCTTCAAAAAAAGTGTGTCTTTCATTCTCGGACCTTGTATTTAGTAGTCTTAGACCGTTTGTGACACTGTGGCACCAGGGTTTTGGTGATTAAGGCTTAAGTAGTTGTAATAGCTATAGAATCAGATATTTTATTGTTTTTCTTCCGCTTAATTAAATATTTCGTTGTTTATACGTTATCGCTTTATATCTGTTAAAAAGAATTAATTGGATAATGGAGTAATTAGTTTAAAGGATTGACTTGCCTAGCTCACATTAGTAGGCGTCATCACGACTTCCGAGGGTGAAAAATCCGGGTCGTGACATGACTAATTGAACGCAATTGCATGGGTAGCAGACAATGCAACATGTTCAGAAATGCGAAGCCTGTTTCGCATTTGCGAGATTCGCAATTGCGACATCTGCGACCTGTTAAGTGGGATTTTGACGGGATTCTTCTTCATTTTACAACTTTTTCAAACCCTAAACTCACATAGGCGATTTTCTTGAAGAGAGTTCTTCCCCAAATCATAGGTAAACGATTTTTAACTTATTTTCTTCAATCTATAACATCTTTTTACATGATTTCATATCAAAATCTAGAGTTTTATGGGAAACTTGGGTGTTTCTGGGTAGAAATTAGGATTTTTAAATTTTGGGAATTTGGACCTTAATTTGAGGTCTGATTTTAAAACTAATTGCATATTTGAGTTCGTGAGTGAATGGGTGATCGTGTTTTGGTTCGAATTTCGGGTTTTGACTAAGCGGGCGAGGGGTCGATTTTTTGACTTTTGGGGAAAACAATGGAAAATCTATTTTCATGCATTAGAATTGGTTTATTTAGAATTTATTGATGTTATTAAGTAAATATGACTAGATACAAGCGAATTGGAAGTGGAATCGAGAGGTAAAGCGGTAATTGAGGCTTAATCTTGTCCGTGGAATCGAGGTAAGTGTTTGGCCTAACCTTAGCTTGAGGGAATAGGAGTTGTGGTCTATTTGCTATGTGTTAGTATCGAGTACGACACATAGGTGTGGTGACGAGTATTTGTACGTTGGTGTCAAGATTGCCCGTGGGTCTTATATCATGATTGTTGTGACTCTATTATATATCGATCATGCTCAAATTGATGATTATTAATATTGAACAAAGATTATGAAAGTTTCTTGAAAATTGACTATTGTTGAGTATTGGCTCAAGTTAAGTTTTATTTTGTAAAGTAATTGTTGAAAACGAGATTGGTTATAGCTGAATCCCTTGCCGGGATGTTTCTGTTGATACTGTTGATTTCCTTACGGGGATGTTTTTGTTGATATTGTTGATTCCCTTGCCGGGATGTATTGTTTCTATTATTTGGGTGACAAAGAGTGTAAAACACGAAGGGTGATGTCGTGCATGATATTGTGAGTGAGTGTAATGCACGAAGGGTGATGTCGTGCCAATTTTATAAGAGTTAATGCACGAAGGGTGATGCCATGCCATGATTTGAGAGTTCATGCACGAAGGGTGATGTTGTTCCATGATTATGAGAGGTAATGCACGAAGGGTGATACTGTGTTATTTCTGTTGTTTCATATGGTGAGGATGAGAGTAAAAGCACGAAGTGTGATGCTGTGCACGTGTTACCGTTTCATTATTCTTGTTGATATAGATATGATGTTCATTATGGTTCTTTATTGATGCTTCATTATTGGTTTTTTGTTAGAATCTGATATTCCACGCAGCATGTCCCCTTCCCACCTTATTCTGTTGATTCCTGTTATTATGATTATGTTTGTATATGATTTAATTGCACATGTTTATATAGTTGTCGTGTCCTAGCCTCGTCACTACTTTGCCGAGGTTAGGCTCGACACTTACTCAGTACATGGGGTCGGTTGTACTGATACTACACTCTGCACTCTTTTGTGTAGATTTTGGTACCGGACCCGGTGAGCAGCTGAGGTAGCTGCCTTCAGTCCAGGGAGACCAAGGTAGATCTGCTGGCGTCCGCAGAGCCTAAAGTCCCCCTTCCATGTTTAGCTTTCTGTTGTCTCTTTTCATTCCGAGCACAGTTGTACTTTTCTTTTCAGACCAGTGTTTGTAGTGATTCGTAGATGATCGTGAAATTGTGACACCAGATTCATGGGTAGACATGTATTGGAGTATTTAGATTTGTTATAACTCTTCCGTGATTTTCATTTGTTTAGCTATAGTTACTGTTTTTAACTGTTTGGGTTGATTGTTAATGTGTAGAACCCTAATAGTTGGCTTCCCTAGCTTTCACGAGTAGGCACTATCAGTGGAAAATCCGGGCCGTGACATCCAAAAATGAAAATTTAAGATTTGAAAGCCAATCTGATGTCAGAATTCGATAATTTTTGTATGGTTGAACTCGTATCGGAATGGGTGTTCAGATTTCGTGAGTTTTTTCGGGATTCGAGACGTGGTTCCCACTGTCAAATATTTTTTATGAATTTCGGATTTTAATCCAAAAAAATTAGTAAATTCATATGGAATTAAATCCTACGATTTGTATTGAGTATATCGAATTGTTTATGGCTAGATTTGAGGCCTTCAGACATGAATTCGCGAAGCAAAGGTTTATTAGAATCTTGAATTTGGTTGCAGAGCGAGGTAAGTCTCTTTTCTAACCTTGTAAGAGGAAATTAACCCCATAGGTGAACTAAATTAATATATACTTCTATTTGTGGGGGCTACGTATGCACGAGGTGATGAGAGTCCGTACGTAGCTACTAGCTATGCCTATGTCCGGATAGTTTTAGGTTTATACCATGCCTTGTTGATATTGTTATTTGACTTATGTTTATTATTTGCCTTGAGAAGAAGCGAGATTGAGTTTGCTTATTAATTGCCTTGAAAAGAGTAGGAATGGAGGAATTTGAGATTTTAAAAGCTTTCATTTGAATTTCATATTTTTTTAAAAAAGAATTTAGAAATATTATAATAACTTGAGAAAATCTATGTTCAACCATATCACAATTATATTCCGCGAGCGGGGTAAATTTTCACTACTCTCATGGGAGCGAGTCGTTAGCCTCGGTAGGTTAAATAGATGCATCTATGGTTTGTGTCGTTCGACCCTCGGCAATGCACAATTTATATTTATATGTTGGTTTGTGTCGTTCGACCCACGGCAGTGCACATTTTAAATACTTATGTTGGATCGGATAGTACGATCTCGGCATGATTTGCGCATGATTGAATTGGTTGCTTGGGAATTTATAATAATTGATATTGATTCATTGGCCTGAGATATAAATTGTTAAATGATGAAAAATAAATTTGAAAATTTCTTATTAATAAAAGAATTATTTACTTACTTCATGATATTAAGCTTACAACTGGTCTATGTAACCCATGCTTAATTATATCATTGGTATTTTATTTATAGCCCATAGTAAGTGTCGGAGTCGACCCCTCGTTACAACTTCTTCGAGGTTAGATTGGATACTTAATGGATACGCATTGATTTGCATAATCATACTACACTTGCTGCACATTTTGTTGTGCATGCACATATATGTTTAGTGGTCTTGTGGGCGCAAAGGCGTGGTTAATGTGGAGACTTAGGTGAGTTGCATTCCATGTTACGATCCGCAGTCAGTAGAGTCTCCTTCAGAGTTATCTTTATCTTCCCTGTCTAATTTGTATTCTAGACAGATGCTGTATTTTATTTTATCTTTCTAGTTGATGCTCATGCACTTGTGACACCGAATTTTGGGGTGATTAGGGGTTGTTCAGTATTGAAATTATTAAAATTTTATTATTTATTCTGTAAATTCCATCTTTTACTATTAAATTGAAGGAAATTGAGATTTCAAATACTAAAGTGAATAATTAAGTTAATCAAAAATTGTTGGCTTACCTAAAAGCGGTGTTTGGCGTCATCACGACCTTTAATGAATTTTGGGTCGTGACAAATAATTTCAAAATATAGGGAAGATACTACACATGTCAAAGCCTAAGTATGCTACTATCGAACAAGTCAAGGGCGCCTAGGAATTACATCATTCTTCCTCCATTTATTTCCTTAATCCTAATCTATTCTATAAATAAAAATTACTACTCTATTCAAGCTACATCCCATGGAAAAGGGCACAAAGAAAAATCAAGGGACTATTACTACCTAAGAAAAATTAAAAGACATGTTTTTAGGTTTTTCTATTTTTTATTTTTTATATATTTTTGGTTAGACTTTAATCCCTCAAGAAAACTATCTAGGAGATCCATTGTCAGAAAAAGTCTAAATTTTCTATTTATTTTTGATTTTCCATATTTTTGTTTTTTTTTCTTTTCGAATTAAGCTGCTAAAGTTTGTACGTTTTGCATGCATGTGACTTCTTTGTGAGAGTGAGTAATTCCTTTGATATATGTGAATCCTTAAACTATATTTGATCTTCAGAGTTAAATTTTTAATCTTCAAATTGAGTCATAAAGCGGAGTAGAAAATTATTAAGATTTTATCTCCAAAACGAGTAGAAGGTCACTTAGACTTTAATCTCCGACAAATGAGTAGAAATTCATGAAAACTTTAGTCTCAAAGGACAAATAGAAAAATCTCGCGTGTTTTAATCTTGAAGCAGGAAAATAAAATCATAAATATTTTAGTCTACAATGAGAGTAGAAATGGACTGAGTCAATAAATGGGTGAGTCAATTATCCGCTCAAAAGTTTCTTAGGCTAAAATGAGTTGGACAAGATGGGCTAAATTTTGCGTCATAGTCCAACTCCCCCAATTCTTATCAAGCTTTATTAATGGAATTTTGGCATGGCGTGACAACGTACCCATATATTTGTTATAAATAAATATTGGTTATGGAGAATAAGAGCTAGCTTGAGGCATGTAAAGGACACTGTTTTTATGGATATTTTGCCCACATAATAATAAATAAAATTAGACGTATCCCCCAAGATTCAACAAGCTTTTCTAGTTATAAAACTGGGAACAGAACTAGCAGAAAATTCAAGAAAAAACCCTAGCATATAGAAGGAAGAAGATGATTTAGAAAGTTATATTAGAAAGTGTGTCTTTAGGTCTCCAAAGATCATGTTTATATAAGCGTTGCTCCATAGCTAGATAGCGGCTAGTTAACGACTAGTAACAACTACTTTGACTCTATTAAATGTAAATTAGTTTACTAATAATAAGTAGATGTAAATAACATTTCAAAGATAAAAGATTTTTCAAACCAAGATGGATATTATCTTTTGAGATATCACTAATTTTATAACAATATTTATTCAAAAAAGCCCTAGTTATATATATTGGTACTAGGTAGCCAATAAATGTATATCATAATAATGATGTGTATATCAAAATGTATATCACAATTTTATTTTCCTTCTTTTTTTTATATTAAAATTTTATTTTTCATCTTTGTATATCTAAAATACGAAATTATAGATATAGTTGTATAAAACTTATTGTTGTCTCTATATTAATATATATCACAACAAAAATAATTGTATTGTTTGTATATCATAGTGTGTAGTATATCAAATGTATTCCTTTTTTGTATATCTTAATGTATAAGACATTTGTAGTGCCTTCTTTTGTATATCAAAGTGTATAACATAATTTTATTTTTCTTTTTTGTGTATATTAAATTATATATCAAATTTTTATTATATATTCCTCAACCTCGGCTAATAGGAATCTATACTTCGCGAAATCGTACTTGAATTTTGTAATGATTGTTGTCGTCCCTTGTGATTTGTTTTTTATTTATTTTATATTTATATTAAATTCCTATAGGATCTGTTTCACTCAAGAAAATAGGAAGGAAATAAATAAAATCACTGAAAAAGAAAAAGATAGAGAAACAGAGATGCGAAGATCAAACAACGACGGGAATTTTGCAATGCACATGGCTTATGCGAATTCGAAAATAGGCAATGGAGTAACGGATTAGATGGCTTACCAAAAATTCGAACTGACCGAATACAGATATGGCTACAGAATGCCAAACTTTTTGGTTTTTTCTTGCCAAACTTAATCTAAGGCCAAAAATTTATCAATTTCTATTATGTGTTGTTATTCGGTGTCAATTTCTCTTTAATTAATGTGTGATATTTTTTTATAATTTATTTAATTATCAAATAAATTTTTTTTCTTTTATTATGATCATATAAAACATATCAAATAAAAAGAATTATTTTTAAGATGTTTAACAGAGTAACTCGGTGCCATGGTGCATGCTATTCGCCGATGACATAGTTCTGATTGATGAGTCGCGAGTCGGTATTAACGAGAGATTGGAAGTCTGGAGACAGACTCTTGAGTCTAAAGGTTTCAAGCTAAGCAGAACGAAGACGGAATACCTCGAGTGTAAGTTCAGCGCTGAGCCGGGGGAAGTGGACGTGGATGTGAGGCTTGAGTCACAAGTTATCCCAAGTAGAGACATCTTTAAGTACCTTGGTTCGATTATCCACGGGGGAGGGAAGATCGACGAGGATGTCACACACTGTATTGGGGTAAGATGGATGAAGTGGAGGTTAGCATTTGGAGTCTTGTGTGACAAGAGACTGCCAACGATACTTAAAGGTAAGTTCTATAAAGCGGTGGTTAGACCGGCTATGATGTATGGGGCTGAGTGTTGGCCTGTTAAGAACTCACATATCCAAAAGATGAAAATAGCAGAAACGAGGATGTTGAGGTGGATGTGCGGGCACACTAGGATGGAAAATATTAGGAATGATGATATTCGAGAGAAGGTGTACGTGGCTCCCATTGATGACAAGATACGGGAAGCGAGGCTCAGATGGTTTGGGCATGTACACAGGAGAAGCCCAGATGCTCCAGTAAGGAGGTGTGAGCGGCTGGTTGTGGAAGGCACAAGAAGAGGTAGAGGGCGGCCTAAGAAGTATTGGGGAGAGGTGATCAGGCAGGATATGACGAGGCTTCAGATTTCCGAGGACATGACACTTGATAGGAAGTTGTGGAGGTCGAGTATTACGGTTGTAGGCTAGGAGATAGTTGAGTCTTGCGTTACTTTGTAACTTTGTGAGCCTAGTACGGTAGGGTTTTGTCTAAGATAGCTAGGGGCAATGTCGTGTCTTACTATTTTCTATTTTCGACACAAGATCCATTTACTAGCCATCGTTTTTGCTTTGCACTTTTCTGCATTTTATGTTCTTATGTTTCCTATGATCTCCGTGGTGAATCTAATATTCTCTCCTTTTATCTTTTTATTATCTTGAACCGAGGGTCTTTCGGAAACAGCCTCTCTACCCTTTTGGGGTAGGAGTAAGGTTTGTGTACACACTACCCTCCCCATACCCCTCTTGTGGGATTTTACTGGGTTGTTGTTGTTTGTTGTTGTTGTTACTCATTGATCTATTTGGACTAAAAATCAACCCAACATTGGATGAACTAAGATGGACTGAATTCAACAAAGGGATTTTTTTATTCATATACACTGTTTGAAATTTTATTACTCTTAATGTCCACGTTTAATTAATTACCCAGCATAAACAAATTTTGTTTACAAAATATATACAATCCACTATAAAAGGCTCCCAAATTCTTATTTGTGCCTTCAATCAAGGATTTAGTTACATCATTTTCCTTTTTTTTCTCTTGTTCTCTTTTAATATCTTTTGAAAAATACAAAATGTTGTTCCGTAATAAAATTTCCACCGGTTCATTTCCTTTTAGCATTGCAGTTACTTGACACGTTGGCGATCGTTGAACGAGTTATATGTTTTGAGATTCAATTTTGGAAAACAGTGTTTTTTTTTATAATGAGAACTACAAAGAAAAGCTATTTCATAAAACACGTTATTTATCTGCTGAACTATTAAAGAACCAAGAATTTGCATATTGATACATTAAAAACTGAATGTAATCAGAAAAATATGTTAAGGTTACAAGTAACCCCCTCACACCCCTTTCCTCTTTTTCAAGACTGGTGATGAAAGGATAATGACCAATCAGAACACAAAGAAAATAGATTAACTAACTAATTGGTAGTTCAACAGATGCAGACTGAACTGGACGGTATTCTTGTCACCACCTTCTACCTCAAACCAGAAGAAGAGTGACGTACGAGTATAAATCACTCGTACTCGTTGCAATAAAAAGTATCATATTTAAATCAAAAGACAAATGGAAAAATTTATGTTAATAGCTTTGACAGAACATAATTATTTATGATGTGAAGTAGCACGAACAACTTATCTACAAATTATCTATAACTTTCACACATTATTTCTACTCAGTTAAATACAACTACAATAACATACAATTTAAATACAAATTTTATACAAAATTTAAACAAAATATCTTTTGTATATTTTGTATCTGATTTATACATAGTAAAAATAAATTTCATACAACTAATTACATATTATACAGCTTATCTACAACTTATCTATAATTTTCATACATTATTTCTACTCAGTTATATACAACTATAATATCATACAACTTAAATATAATTTTTATATATTTTTGTTCAACTTTCATACAACAGAATACAATTTTTCTACAGTTTTTCTACAATTTCGTAAATATAATGTATATCATATCTTCTTCTTCTTCAAGTTTCAATCTGAAATTTAGCCAAAATCAAGTCTAATCTTCACCAAAACACCCTCAAAATTGAGATATAAACTCCAAACCATATTCCCAATTGTTTGCAACAACACTCAATCCAAACAAATAATAATTTTTAAAAACTCAAATTCGAATTCAAAGCTTCAAAGCTTTTTAATGGTTGTCAATGGTGGAATTGCTGTTATCTTTTCCTTTGCTTTACATTATTGAAATTAGGGATTGAGAGATAGAGAGAGACGTAGAAATAATTTCCAATTCTTTGCAACAACACTCAATTCAAACAAATAATATTTTTTGAAAACCCAAATTCGAATTCAAAGCTTCAAAACTTTTTAATGGTTGTCAATGGTAAAATTGTTGCTCTCTTGTGCAAGATACGTGGGCGAGGGGGTGGGGATGTGGAGAGAGAAACGTGAGGGGAGTGGAAGATACGTTAGAGTGATTTTAAGACACTAATTATTATTATTAATTCCCTTAAAATGTACATAAATGGTAATTGGGTATATAATATGTAATTATAGTAAAACTTGAGTAGAGAGGGTAATATAGTTTCATATAGTGTATAAGAATGCAAAAATTCCTTCAACAAATATGGGCCAAGTGCACAGATAGTCATTCTCAGGGATGATATTTAAAAATTACCTAGCACTTATTTTGTTCTAAAATTTTAAATTAAAAATATTAACTTCAGGACAACTCATGATATTTTTATCCTGAAAATTTGGACTGAAAAACGAAAATTCATGACGGACCGGCTAATTCCTAAATAGCAGTCATTTAGAGTGGATATCTGGTGTCATTTCTACATAAAC
The DNA here is from genome assembly GCF_000393655.2 of Nicotiana sylvestris. Lineage (NCBI taxonomy): Eukaryota > Viridiplantae > Streptophyta > Magnoliopsida > Solanales > Solanaceae > Nicotiana > Nicotiana sylvestris. Next base: position 18,487,646 of record NC_091065.1, read on the forward strand.
AGGTGGGTCGATGACCAATCCAACTTTGTGTAGGTTAAATGAGTTTGGACTCAAATTATCGCCCCTATTTGTAACCCCTAAACATTTTAACAGTTTGATATATTATTCTTATCAAACTAATATGTGTATATATTTTTTTATCAAGCATAAGTAAGGCTAGTTTTATAAAGGTGTTTATCCTCTAAAGAACCAAAAATGATCTACTAACAAAATTATCATTTTCTCTGGATAATTATTGTAACAACTTTCAAGTATAAATATAATCTATCCAATAAAGAAGCTTCATATCATTCAACAAACTTGAAAGTTTCTTCCATATGATCTCGGAATAAATGTGCTTTCTCTATTTGACTATATAGAATAAAAACAATTTCCTGTTCCACTCTGAATTTTCTGCATCAACCATCTGTCAAATAATTCTTTTCAATTCCTTAAGATTGTTAGATACTCTATTCGAAGCAGAAAATTAGAAACGTAAGTTAACAAAAAATAGAAACGAAAAGAAATATTCCGAACCCATAATTTGCTTGTTATTCTTAAATAATTTATTCTCCATATTGTTGTCCGTTGTTCTAGATTAATTCCTCTTAGGATAAAACAAAAAAAACACATTTTGTAAAGCGGCACTTCAAATCACATAATTTCGGCAAACTCAAATAATAGATCAAATCACACTTGACACTTATGTTTGTTTTGAAAAAATAATGCACAAAAAAAGGGAGAGATTGTAGAATTTTTGGTGTCTTTAAAAATGAGGTAAGGCCTCTTTATTTATAGCCAACAAATAGATGGAAAGAAAAGATGTCTTTTCTGATAATGCCTTTTGGGGAACAACTCTTCATTTCCTATTCACACCTCTCAAAAACCGGTACCGTATTATCAGTGGCGAAACCACATGGTCACAAGGGTAGTCAGTTAACCATCCTTCTTCGAAAAATTGCACTGTGTATATAGGTAAAATATTACGTTTTAGAGATATATAACACATCTTGAACACCCTTTGTCGGAATTTTTTTCACTTCTTTTAAATTTGAATACCCTTGAGAAAATTTATAGTTTCGCCACTGCGTATTGTTGAGCAATAGTTAAAGGAATTTTTACCTCCTATAGCAAATGTTAACACCTTATTTATGTTAAATAAATATCATTTTAAAAAATTATATTCTATAGATACCTTTTAATATTTATAGCAAAATATCTAATTTTGGTTACCTCCTACCCCTAAGCCACTAAATACACTATTCAGTTACACTATTTTCTTTCTCTCTCTACTTTGATATATGCCATTCTCTTCCCCTATTCCCTGAAAACACGATGCTCAATCTCAAAATTCCTCTCACCCACATCACCTACTATTAGTCAAAAACCCCACGCTCTCTCCTCTCTCTCTAGGGCGACAATCTGATATACTACAGTTGCGCAAACAACTGCCTTTGCAGTTTGGAACTCAAGGACGATGCCTTATTGGATGGCTTGCAAGAAGACATATTTTGATTTGATTCGCAGATATGATGACTATGTTCTGGCAGCGGCTAAATCTATTAACTACATATATCCTTGAATGGGAAAGAAAATCAGTTCAGGTTATTTTCATGGACTATTGGATTTAACCTTAAAGAAGAGACTTCAAGAGCCTTTGTTTGGATCTTGTTTCCGAATCTGCCGCCTATGTTGTTCGCAAAGAAATCACTGTTGTCTATTGCCTCAGCAACAGGTAAGCCCATTGCTATTGATAAGGCCACGCAAAAAAGGTCTAGACCTAGCACAACGAGGATTAAGGTTGAACTTGATCTTCAAGGAAGGCTGCCGCAATATACGAGGATTCAATTTGTTGATGATAAAAATGGAAAGTTATCGAGCATGTCCAGAAATTCAATTTGGGGCTGAGCAACTTGGTTTTCTGTTAATATATTTCAATGCATTTTCAATGTATCACGTTGTATTTTCATGTATGTCATTGTATTCATTGTAATTCAATGTATCTCGTTGTATTTCATGTATTTCATTGTATTCACTGTCCTTTTTTCGTTGTATTTCAATGTATCCCGCTGTAGTTTATGTATTTCATTGTATTCACGTCTCGCTATATGCCATGAATATATTCATATATTTTTTTAATTAATATAATTTATGTTTTCAGATGTATTATATAATTTCTCTGAAGATTGCTATATTTTTGGGATATTTTTCGGTTGAGAATATTTTTTATAACTGGAAATACAAAATTTGTGTGTTGTAATTGAGTTTGTTGAGTTATATTAGGAGTTGATTATGTTAATTGATTCACTTTCCGTTTAAAAATAGTGTAATCCCTTGTTTCACGCCATGAATATAGTAGAATACAGTCAAATACAATAATATGTCCAGCTGTAATTCTATGTTTCACACCATGAATACAGTCGAATACACTCGAATACAAAAATCTATCTAATTATAACCTCTATTTCATGCCTAGAAATGCTATTGTATTCATGAATACAGTAGCTTAAATACATCAAATATATTTTATAACAACAGAAAACGTATCTACAATCCGTAATATAATAAATGATATCTATAGATAGCTAATTACCACTAAATGATAGTGCTTTATGAAAATTTCTCATAGTTAAACCCTAGTAGAGAGGGCCCAAAGTTCAGCTTGTATGTGATTTGTGTTAGTTAGGCTTCCATAATATTCGGCAACCCAATCATCATTACTAACAAAAACATCATTTTGATATTGTTATGATGTTTATTATTTATATTAAGCCAAATATTCCAAAGGCAGAAGAGAAAGAGATCATGCCAGTCATACAATGATGAATTGACGATCATACGAACATTTCTAAGCACGTCCAACCAGTGAGTTTGATAATCATTAGAGAACAAAATATAGGTTCCTATCAGGAGCGGAGTCAAAAGCTCCGATATGAGTTCGGTCAAATTTAGTAGCCTCTTCTTAAACAATATATTTATGTTAAGAAATTGGTAGAATAGGTAAAGACCCTCACACCCCCCCCCCCCGAACTTGACACTTTTTAATGAGCGTACACCTTAATTATACGTAATTTTTAATTACCCCTACGCTTTCTTTTTCGGATGTTATTACCCCCATAACCTAGTAAACCTTTCTATTGTTAATACACACGCTGTATACATTTAAATGTTTGCTGATGTGGCTGTACACGGTGAAAATAATTCGGATACCCTATTAGAATACCCGACCTGCCTTTAAAATTAACCCCTCAAATTTAACCCATCTCCCTTTGACCTTCAATTCATTTGGTCGATAACATAGAAAATCTAGGGTTTCTTACCACTTCACTCACATCAATGATAGAGATGATTGTTAGTGCTTGAGCTTGATTTTGGGAGTCGATAGGGTTCAAATTTTTGGTAAGCCATCTAATCCGTTACTCTATTGCCTATTTTCGAATTGCATAAGCCGTGCATTGCAAAATTTCTCCCAATATGTGTAGATTATTGGGAGTCTGGTACATTTATTGAATTTTACAAGGCCTGATATAACCTATGATGTGTGTAGACTGAGTAGATATACTCATAATCCCAATAGAGAGCATTGGTCTGCATTAGACAGTAAAACAATATTTGAGAGGAACCATGAATTATGGTATCATATATAGTGGATTTCCTTCTATTTTAGAATGGTACAGTGATGCAAACTAGATCTCTGATTCAGATGAGACAAAATCCACTAGTAGTTATGTATTCACCCTTGGTGATGGTGCAATATATCGTGGAAATAAGCTAAACAGATGATCATTTCTAGATCGACTATGTAATCAGAGTTTGTAGGTTTGGAGTTAGTTGGTTCTGAGGCTGAGTGGCTAAGAAACTTCTTAGCTCCCGTGTCTATGCATTGTGATTGTCAAGCGGCAATAGCTATTGTAAAGAATAAACCTTATAATTATAAAAGTAGACAAATGAAACTGAGACATGATGTTATAAAACAGATGTTGAGAGATGGAATAATTTCCATTGACTATGTGAAGTCACAGATAAATTTGGCTGATCCTCTGACTAAATATGTGGGAAGAAAATTAATTCTTGAAACCTCAAAAGAAATGGGGTTAAGACCGACATGTTATCAATAGAGATCGTAACCCAACCTATGTGATTGGAGATCCCACGAAGTAGGTTTATATGGGTAATAACAAGTCAATATTGACACTGAAGCACTAAAAGAGAGTGCTTGACTACTACTAATTGAGAGGTTGAGTTATAACTCTTAATAAAATTCATATTCCTTATGGATGGTGTATTTAAAGCAGTATACACTTGATGAATTTACCTATATGAGAGTGAAGTGGGCTTCTCCTATGAGATTTTGGCCTAGTCTCTAGAGCTCTCATGAATAATCAGGGCATGACCTAGTTGCGCAAACCCGCGTTGAACAGTAAAATCGCGAGGGTCGAAATGTGATTGATAAAATCTCTGACTTACCATAAGAATTATTGGTTCATAGAAATATTATATTTCACCAGTAATTCTGTGAGTTAAATTTTATTGGTATAAATTTGGTTCATAGTCTAAAAGAGACCAAACCTATGACATTTGGACCATGCAAATCCAGTAAGTTGTTAATTCTTTCATTCCTTTATCCTTTTCCTATAAGTTTTTGAAAATATGTGGGGATTGTGGCAGTATTTTCAAAAATTAAATAGCCAAGTGTCCTTTTATATTACAAATGTCATATCTATTTCAAAGATGTGACGACACGGTCAGCCATCACATGAGTTACCGCTCTGTTTCCTCCATTTCTACTTCTTTATTCTTTGTTTATCCGTGTTATGTGGTATTGGGTTGGGCAGATCGAATCCGGAATGCTTTTGGAAGGTTTGAGACACTTAGTCTCTTGTGAGGAAGCTTAAGTTTGAAAAGTCAACTGGATGTTGACTTATGTGTTAGAGGGCTCGGATGTGAGTTTTGATGGTTCAGATAGCTTCGGAAGGTGATATGGGACTTAGGAGTGCGATCAGAATGAGTTTTGGAGGTTCAGAGTAGATTTAGGCTTGAATTGGCGATGTTGATATTTTGGCGATTTCTGGTTGATAGGTGAGATTTTGATATAGGGGTCAAAATGGAATTCCGAGAGTTGCAATAGCTCTGTTGTGTCATTTGGGATGTGTGTGCAAAATTTCAGGTCATTCGGACGTTGGTTGGTTGGTTGTTTTTATCAAAAGAGGAATTCGAAAGATTTTGGGAACTTAGGCTTGAATCTAGTGTGTTTTGGTTGATTTGATGTTGTTTGAGGTTTTTTGAAGATGGGTACAAGTTTGAATAAGGTTTTGGGATATGTTGGTGCTTTTTGTTGAGGCCCCGGGGACCTCAGGGTGATTTCGGATGGTCGACGAGGAGTTTGATTAATTGTTGCAGCTGCAGATTGTGCTGCTTCTGGTATTTCCACACCTACGGATTGGGGACCGCAGGTGCGACTGATAACTAGGGATTTTGATACATTTTATACTCATTCTTGTTTAAGTTTTGATTAAAAATGTGTACAAATAGTCCCAAAGGCTCACAAGTTGTGCTTGATTGCAGGTTTGATCAACAAGGTGACAAGGTGTCAAAACCAGCTCAAAAAGGAGTAAAACTTGTACAAGTACCAAGATAAGACCAAGTTCAGTCAAAACAGGGCTAGTGCGGCCGCACACCATTCTGTGTGGTCCGCAAAGATGAAGATCAGAGAGATGAGAGAGTATGCTTCTCAGTCAGCCAGGCAATGCGGTCGCAAAGGACTTTGTGCGGTCCACATTGGTTCCATTGCGGCCGCACTCGATTTCGTGCAGTCCGCAGAGCCGAGGTTCAGAGAGGTGACATTTTGGAGGAACTGGCCAATGTGATCCGCTGTCCATTTTGTGCATACCGCAGTAAGAAGCCGCCACGGCCGCGAAGCATTTTGTGTGGTCCGCGGTGGCCAACTTCAGAGAGCAGCTTATTCAGTCATGAGCCTTAGTGCGACCGAACTCGATTTTGTGCGGTCCGCACTAGCCCCGCAGAGATATTTTTTTCCAGAATTTTCAGCTAAGTATAAATAGCTTCTTTTCCTATTTTTAGGTCATCAGATAATTTTGGACGTAGAGCTACGCTCATGAACAGTAGAGTTTTACCATTTTGAGTAATTTTAGCTTAGTTTATTCATTGAATCTTCAAGTTTAATTTAGCAATTACTTATTATGAGCTTTTCTTCATCTATTTCTTTGTTTTCTTCTATAATTATAAGTAGTTAGACCCATAAGCTAGAGTTGTGGCTCAACCCTAGTGTGGGTAATTGATGGGTCTTGTGTTTTAGGGCTTGATTGACTATGGGTGTTTGATATTTGGACTATTTTCATGTTTAATTGTTGAATTAGTGGTTGCAAACACTAGTTTATGTTTAGTTGACTTTGGCTCTTCTTGAGAAAGAGAGCCTAAGTCTCTGAAATTGGTCCAACAAGGAATTGAGGCATACTCAAGAGATTGATAGCCCCAATTAAAGGGTTAAACCTAGAGATAGTAATACCCGACTTGAACCTCAATTGCTTGCACAAATTTGCATACCCAATTGGACTTGAGAAAGTCAATTAGGGAAAAATCACTTGAACCACCGAGAGGTGTAGAGTGAGTAGAATCGTGCAATAGTTATATCATACTCCCCAAATATGACAATCTAGCCTTAGACTCAAGAATCAGTTAATTAACCACCTAGGAGAAAGTCACAACCCTAGTGCCTTTTATCTATTTGATCAATTCTCAATAGTCTAATCTTAGCTTTATTTAGCATAATTTAACATCGTAGTATTATACAATTAGAAGTAAAATCAACACCCAAAATGTTTAGAAGTGCAATTTGGAACAAATACACAACTCCACTTTAGATAGACCCTCAACTCCAATATCTAGCTCCCTGTGAAAATTGATCCCGACCTCATCGGGTAAAAGCTGCTTCGACCTCTCTCGCTACTCAATAGTAGTGCAGGGTTGGCCTCAATCACGTTTTGGCGCCATTGTCGGGGAGCTAACGGTTTTGGATATCTATCTAAATAGTTTTGTGTATTGTTCTTCTTTCCTTTTGTGTTACTAATTTATTTGTGTCACAACTTCAGGTACAAAATGGCAGCAAATGCTAATGACCCTCTTGGAAATGTGATTGTGAGGGAGGAGGTAGATGATGTTGGAGATGATGAGGTGCCTATTGTACTTCAAGGACAACATAGAGGATGCCAGACCAATGCTAATGCCAATGACAATATTCCAGACCCTCCTCCGCCACCTCCAAGAGTGGATCTTTGAGTGCTTTCGAACCAAGGCTATGCAAGTGCTATTGTCCCACCCCGAATACGGGCGGGCAATTTTCAAATAACCAATGTGATGTTGACATTGCTGGTGCAGTGTGAGTATTTCATGGGCGCTGCTAATCAAAATGCTACAAACATCTCAAGGGATTCGTGGATACCTGTTAGGGGAGCAAGCAAACTAATGTGTCCGAAGATGCACTACGGTTGGGACTCTTCCCATTCTCACTTAGAGGGAAGGCATTGGATTGGCTCGAGCGACTTCCCAACTGTCACACCTCCTTTCTACCGCCCCACGAAGGGGTGAAGGAGTTTTTTCCAATTAAAGGACAATCGAATGGGATTTGTTTATTTATTTCAGAGTCACCACTTGGGAGTTTTAGGGTGTCCCAAGTCACTGGTTTTAATCCCGAATCGAGGAAAAGAATGACTCTAAATTACAGTCTACATACCAGAAATCTGGATAAGGAATTTTGTTAACCCGGGAGAAGGTGTTAGGCATTCCCGAGTTCCGTGGTTATAGCACGGTCGCTCAACTGTTATATTCGTCTTATTTATCTGATTTTAACAATTATGTACTCAGTGCGAATTATGACCTTTTTTACCGCTTTTATTATTATTATTGTTATTTTTAGCGAAGAATTGCAACGTCGTGAAAACGTATCTCGGACCTCATCACAATCAATGTACCCGTGGTCATAGACACGTTTAGACTCCGTTGAGATTTAGATTTGGGTTGCATAAATGCACACCCGTACTTAAAGAAGTAATTTTACTAAAGACGCGCCCTAAGCGACTAGCGTAGCATTATTTTGGGCAAGGCCGTGAAATTTTGCTAAACGGCCCGTCCCGGAATCTAAGCTACTTTACAAACACGTATAGAGGGCCCTGCAGCTTGTGATTTACTTGGCGAGGCATGCCTCATTTTTGTTTTAAAAGGATATCCTAAAGCAACTATGTTTTTTCTATTTTTCCGTTTTTCGTCTGTCTCTAAAAATGAAAGAAGAAAAGGTCCTACTTTATTTGCATGCTTACGAGTTAATTATAGTTGGGTTCCGAATATGATTCGTAAAATCTGAATATGATGCAATCAGGGCAGTCCATTGCCAACACAGGCCCAGCCCCAATGTGTATGGTACAAAACTGGACCTGGGCCATCTTATTCACATGTTACTACCTAGTTACATTATACTAAACATGCTCATAGTTTGCCGAATTAAAGAACTTGGCAATATAATTTTAATTCTAAACCATTTACATGCTGAAATTAACCAATTGTATATAGCTAAACAATATTCCTACAAGTTCCGAAACGGGCTATTTGTTTGATGAGCTAACTGTTGAATGTTTAAGAATAGTCTAAATCGGCTAACATGCTTTTTGAGATATGATATTCATCAAACAATAACGAACTAACTGAACAAAGCTACTACATCATTAGTCTTTTTAACTAGCATACATGGACAGTTCATCCACTGAGATTGTTCCATTATATATATCAAACAACTACATGATTCTAATTAGAGGAAGCTAAATAATGTACATATACAACTAACATTCAGAATATAACTAAGATAAATTCAGAATTTCAACTCTTTCTTTTCATATTCATGCTTCAGTTTCCATTCTACAAGAACCAGTGTATCAATTTGTGTACCTGGTATTTGGAAAGCAAAGAAGAGGAAAATTAGTAGAAGCAGCAGTAGCACACACACACAACAACACAGCAGGTTCAGCAACACAGCAAAATCAGTGAAACCAGTAATAACAGTAGCAGAAATACCAGGAGCAGATTAAAAACAAGAAAAGAGCCCAGTAGCTCAATAAAACAGTGCTTGAAAACCAACAGAAATACCAGGAAATACCAAATTCAAACCAAGCAGTACCACAAAGCAATTACAGTCAAAGAAGAAGAGAGGCAGATGCAAGAAAACTGTGGCTTTTCGATCGTGAACCCTCAAAGAAGAAAATAAGCTGAAGCCTTTGATGTAAAGCTTAGCCTTAAACACTTACTCTATCCCTGACTTAGTAAGATAATAGCACAGCCTATATGCACTCTATTTCTCCAGATTTTTTCCTCTCTTTCTTTTATTTTTCCAGCCTCAACACCCTCTTATACAAGTCTTCCCTCTCTCAAACCTACTGCCCGACCCTTTTTTCTTACTGCCTTACCCTTTTTTTCCACAAAAATCTGAATTTTTCACTTAAAATCCCACTAAGGAAAACTTTTCCTTAAATTCAGCCCCCCATTCCCTTTTGTTCCCCATTACCAAATTAATTAATATCCCACTAATAAAACACTAACACTAAAATATAATCCTAATTGTTTCATTCCTAAATCACCCCTGAAACCCCTTAATATTACTCCCTTCCTAATACAACTATTCCAATATATTAAAACTTTTGATTCTAAAATCTGCTCAACTATCAATTAACTAAACTAATTTGATTAACAGCTATAACCAATTCTAGCTAGTACTTTAAGACAAAAAATACATCAAATACATGAGTTTCAGTGATTCAGAACAATGCTTATAATCAAACATAATCTTAATTAATCAGACAACTAACAATTGAAAAACTATAAACAACAGAATGCCAAATGATTCAAACTATACGAACGATCTAATCAACGAAGTTTAATTAATCGATTACATATTACAATTGACACTAAACAATCAGAAATAGAGAAACAGGCAATTCGGGTAATTTCAGTGGTATTGACAGAAATAGGGATTAACATGAAACTAATTAATCGACGCAACTTATTAATCGATTATACATACACAATTGGTAATAATAAACAGAAACATCGATCAAATAAATAGGTCATTGGGATGAGAAGATGAATTGATAAAGAATGGAAAAATCAACCAAACTAAACTAAATAGATACATAGATAAAAAAAACATGAACACAGAACAAGGGAAAAAGGAAAATACCTCAAAATATCAAAACTATACGGACCCGGGCTCGAACTTCGGACTCGAAAACTTTGAGGTCGAACAGACCTTAGTCGAAGTGTTCTCAATCCTCACTTAATTTGGACTGATTCCATGATTTGGAATTTCTAGGGTTCCTGGTTTTCGATTTAGGGTTCGAACGTTTCCAGGCAGATTTGAACGGAACCAAAGTCATTTATGGTACGAAGGAGGTCTGGGGGTTGCCTGGTATGAATTTGGAGTGGATTGGGGTAGGTTCATGGTTGGCTCGAATCTTCAAATAAAGATTCGAGGAGTTTCAGGAAGATTCGAGCCAGATGGTTACTGGATCTGCAACGAGGGTGGTCAGATGGCTTAGGGGTGTTAATTTGGTAGTCATCGGAAGAGGTGAGGTTTCAGGTGGACTCTTTGATTGAAGATTCGAGACGTTGGGTATGGATTCGAGGGAAACTGATACCAGATCTGGAAAGAGGATGTCATGGGGAGGCTATGGTGTAATTTTGGGTGTATTTGGACCACCGGAACCGCCGTGAGGCAATTTCCGATGGGCGGAGGATGGTGGTTGAAGGTGGCGGACATGTCTGGTCTCTGAAGATCAAAGACGAAGGTGGAAAGATGGGGTATGGCTTTGGGGGTGTGGGTAAAGAATTGGCCTTATATACGGAGGGGTTGTTTTGATCTTGGCCGTTAGATCAATTAAGATCAACGACCAGGATCAAGGGGGTTAAACTACACGGCGTCGTTTGGTTTAAACAGGGGGGTCGAGCTTAACCGGGTAATGGGTCAGGGGTCGGGTTTAGTCACAGCTTTGGGATCGTTTGATCATCTGAGATCAACGGTCTAGATTGAGACGCCTGAAACGGCGTCGTTTGATAGAGGCTGGAGACGGGTTGGATTGGACCTGGACATGGGGTGTGATTTTGGGCCTGAAATGGTCCAGAATTGGCCCAGTTCGGTTTTCTTATATTTTCAACTCTTTTCATTTTCTTCTTTTAATTAACAATTTAACAAAAATTCTAAAAATAAAATATAAAACCAAAATTAAACTACAAAATATTAATTAACTCTTAACAATAATTACCACACAAGTTAAAATGTTTAATTAGAATAAAATCACACGATGGCACAATTTAAATGCATATTTTTGTGATTTTCTTCTTTTAAAACCAAATTATGGTTCGATTAGCTCCTAAATGCACAATCAAATCCTAAATATGCATGCAACATATTTTTTTTTGTATTTTAATTAATTAAAACATGATAAACATTCACAGGCAAGAACACAAATAATTATCCAAAAATGCCACGCAAATCCTAAAAATTGTACACCAAGAAAATTTTGTTTTATTTTAATTTCTTTTGGAGTAGTTTTCGTGAAGCAAAAATCACGTGCTCACAACTGCCCCTCTTTATCCGAAAACACGAAGGGTTTTCGTGCAAAGATAAAGTGAGCGGATACGAGTGATTTTTGCCCATTGGAATACTCCGTGTGAAGCATTTTTGAAAAGGTTTAACTGAACCTTTGCTTCAAAGGTTTCCTACATATCCCTGGCTAAAAGGGAATCAGGTTAACGTAGTTCGGGAAATTTTTGGCAGCTGAGACTACCATGGGACTGCCTTTTGCTGTTACTGCTGTTGCATGTTGTTACTACTGCTTACTGATCTCCTTGTTACATTGTGCTCAAAAAAAAACAAGAGGCTAGACTAAACTAGGAATTACAAAATCTTATCTATCTTCCACTCTCTCTAGTTGCATTGCTTTCTTGTCGTCTTGTGTTTCCTCTGGTGCTTTTCTTTCGAAAACTGTTGGGGATGACACTGGCCTTTTGCTTTTCTGAACACAAGTTTTATCATTCCGCTCTGTCTGCTGGAGACACTGCTTCCTACATTAAAGCTTGTTATGCTGGGAATTTTTGTTGTAACCCTCCTCATTACTGACTTCTGATTTGATCTTGAAATGTATTCCTCTATTCTACAGGCAGGCTCCTGACTCCAACTTGACTTTTGAAAGATGACACAACCTCCATTCTCCAGGCGGGCTCCTGACTTCAACAATAGTTCAAAAATATAGCAACCTCCATTCTACAGGCGGGCTCCTGACTTCGACAACTTCTTAAAATTTTATCACCTCCATTCTCCAGGCGGGCTCCTGACTTTAACAACTTTTTAAATTTAACACCTCCATTCTCCAGGAGGGCTCCTGACTTCAACAACTTATAGCAAAATAATTCAGCCTCCATTCTCCAGGCGGGCTCCTGACTTCTCCAACTTATAACAAAAATAATTCAGCCTCCATTCTCCAGGCGGGCTCCTGACTTCAGCAACTTCTTAAATGTAACACCTCCGTTCTCCAGGCGGGCTCCTCACTTCAACAATTTCTTAAAAATTTCAGCATCCGTTCTCCAGGCGGGCTCCTGACTTCCACAGCAACTTTAAAAATAAATTAGCCTCCATTCTCCAGGCGGGCTCCTGACTTCAACAACTTTCTAAAAAATAATTCAGCCTCCATTCTCCAGGCGGGCTCCTGACTTCATCAGCAACATAAAAATAACTCAGCCTCCATTCTCCTGGCGGGCTCCTAACTCCAACAACAACTTAAAAATAATTCAGCCTCCATTCTCCAGGCGGGCTCCTGACTTCAACAACTTGAATCATCTTCTTTCAACTGTTTCCCTCAAAAATTGGTGTCTTATTCCTCCGAAATCTGCTGGGGACAAATGCCGGTGTTTTATTCACAACTATGTTATTTTCCTTCTTCACGGACTACTTCCTTTAAAGCTGGTGCCTTCCTTCCACTTGGAACTACTTTCCTCAAGCTGGTGTTTTCACTTCTCTGAAACCTGCCGGGGATATCACTGCTGGGGAATTATCTTCCTCCTTTTAATAATGGTGGGGGCGATATTGATTCAAAGGCCATTACTTTTACAACTTTGGGTTATCTTACTTCTTCCAAGATTTCTTTTCTTTTAAAACTTGTATCTCCCTTCGCGTATACTGCTGGGGATTTTACTTCCTTCAAAAACTTGTGTTATCTTCTCTCTTTCCCAAATGGCTATCTGATTTCAAGAAAATTTTCGTAATGAGAGAAAGTTTTCTGCCCCAGTTTGATAATCTTTTTTGTGACCCTGTCTTCCTGTTGTCAATAATATTTCTTTTCCCTGCTTTAAATAAAAGAAAAATTTGTTAGTTTAAAACGGGGCGAATGGTCGTGCCACTTCTGCTGGGGATGGTTTTTCCCTTTTTTTTTCCTGCTTTGCTATAAAACTTGCTGGGGATGATATTATTTATTGGGGCTGATATTCCTGCTGGGGATGGTTTTTCTTTTCTCTTCCTTCCCCGCTCTGTGTTGTCCGACCATTGTGGAGCTTGGTCGAGAATCTATCGGAGTTGTTCCTGTATCTCGCAAATTTGTTGGGGATCCTCTTGGAATTTGATCCATGACTTTTTAACTATTGTTCTTTCTGTTTTTCTCCGACTTCCCCTGGAAATTTGGTCCTCTTGGGATCTAGACCCATTCGTTATTTGGTCTTGCGACAAACTTCTTTTCGCTTTGTCGCCTTATCTTTGGCCTGTCCTATTCGCATTTTGCTTTGCACCATTTTGGCCGCTGGTAGTAAGCTCTGAAAATCCTTTTCAAAAACATTTCTGGGGAGGTAAAGTCTTTAAACCAAGAAATGAAAAAGTGATGATTTCAAAAAATAGAAAAAGAAGAAGTCTTTTTGAACAAATGCTGGGGAAAAAGAAAGAAAAGAACTTATTTGAATGATATAACTGATCCTCAACGATCATATCGTGCATTCCGGATTAATCAACCTAGTCTATTCGTATCAATCAATCTTTCGGATAGCTTCATCTTGCTGGGGATAAACAAGCACTCAACCTTTGCCAAATGCGGACCCTTTCCGCCAATCTTGCCTTGTCGCCTCATAGTGCCCTTCGAGGGATTTTCACTAATAAGACTCTCTCATTTCTCTCAACTCTCGTCGTCTTATGGTGCCTGTGAAGGTTTTCAACGATAAGACTCTCTCATTTTATTTCTCTTATCTTCCGTCGCCTTATGGTGCCTGTGAAGGTTTTCAACGATAAGACTCTCTTATTTTATTTTATTTTTCAGCTGGGGATTGGAGTGTTGTCGATATGACTTTCTTTGCTGGGGATTCTTTCGGCTATCAATTCATTTCCAGCTTATGATCTTCTTCTTTGCTGGGGATCAGAGTGTTATTCCCGACTTCCATCTGCATTGACTTGGCACTTCTCAGATACTGATCGGGAGGTCTTTTTTGGACATCAATATGAGTTTTTGTGTATGGTTAAAAAGGAAAAAAAGGTATCAAAAGTTCAAAATAATTTTGATGGGTAAAACAATACAACTCTTGGAATCAAACTTTCTTACCAAAATTACAAACGTAAACTTCTGCCCCAGTTTTTCTTGCTTGGGGATTTTTATTTTGTTACACTATGTTACATTATGCACACTATGTTACACTATGACCGAGCCGTGAGGCGCCTACGTATCCTTCTTTGAGGAATCAGGTCAAACGTAGTTCCCAATTCCTTTGTTTTTCTTGTGACTTTTCTTTTGCCTTCATTATCATTATTTTTCTCTTTTTCTTTTTTCTTTCATTTTCATTATTGATTCCAAAAGAGGGGTATGAAAGAACAAATAAGGCTCAAAAGGGGAAGCAAAGGTTAAAATGTTTGGATAGAAGAAAGAATTGCCTCCGTTATTTCATTCTCCTATAAATGCCAAATACAAACAAACAACAATTACAACTAAACGAAATCATACATAATATCTCTTAACTGTGTCAGAATTGATAGCCATGTCGACGCATTTCCCTTCGATATTTGTTAAGCATAAAGTGCCATTGGACAACACTCTGGTTACAATGAATGGCCTTTGCCAATTCGGGACGAACTTGCCCTTTGCCTCAGCTTGATGTGGGAGGATGCGTTTCAGCACTTGCTGCCCCACCTCAAATTTCTAGGGATGCACCTTTTTGTTGTATGCTCTTGCCATTCTCTTTTGATATAACTGGCCATGACACACATCTGCCAATCTCTTTTCATCAATCAAGTTCAACTGCTCCAACCGGGCTTTGACCCACTTATCATCATCAATCTCATCTTCAGCGACAATCCGAAGGGATAGAATTTCAACTTCCGCCGGTATTACTACTTCAGTTCCATATACCAACAAATAAGGAGTTGCACCTACTGAAGTCCAAACAGTAGTGCGATAACCCAACAATGTAAATGGTAATTTTTCATGTCATTGTCTGGATCCTTCTACCATCTTCCTCAGTATCTTCTTGATGTTCTTGTTGGCTGTCTCAACTGCTCCATTCGCCTTGGGACGATATGGGGTGGAATTGCGGTGTGCGATCTTAAACTGTTGACATACCTCTTTCATCAAATTGTTGTTAAGATTAGCACCATTATCCGTGATGATCACTTTTGGGACCCCAAATCTACAGATGATATGGGAGCGAACAAAATCCACCACTGCCTTCTTGGTTACCGACTTGAAAGTTTTAGCTTCAACCCACTTAATGAAATAGTCGATGGTCACCAGAATGAACCTATGACCGTTGGTAGCTGTCGGCTCAATAGGTTCAATGACATCCATGCCCCACGCAACAAATGGCATGGTGCTGACATTGTATGCAATTCTGTCAGCAGAGAATGAATCAAATCTCTGTGTATCTGACACTGATGGCATTTTCGCACGAAATTGATACAATCACGCTCCATAGTGAGCCAATAGTACCTTGCTCGAAGAATCTTCTTCGCCAATACATATCCGCTCATATGTGGCCCACAAACTCCAGCATGTACCTATTTCATAACTGTCGTGGCTTGACTGGCATCTATACATCTCAGCAATCCCAAATCTGGGATTCTTTTGTACAACACTCCTCCACTGAGGAAAAATCCATTGGTCAATCGCCGAATGACTCTCTTTTGATCTCCGGTGGCCTGCTCCGGGTATATCCCCATCCTGAGGTACTCCTTGACATCATAAAACCATGCCTCGCCATCCATTTCTTCCTCTATCATGTTGTAATAAGCATGTTAATCACGAACCTGGATATGCAACGGGTCAACATGAATTTTTGTATGGGTGATGCAACATTGATGCTAAAGTGGCCAAAGCATCGGCAACCTCATTGTGAACTCTTAGGATGTGTCTGAACTTCATTGATCGAAATCGCTTGCTCAGATCGTGCAAACATTGTCGATATGGTATGAGCTTCAAATCTCGTATTTCCTATTCACCCTGAATCTGATGCACCAGGAGGTCCGAGTCCCCCAGGACCAAGACGTCCTGGACATCCATGTCTGCAGCTAGTCGTAGACCCAAAATGCAAGCCTCATACTCAGCCATGTTGTTGATACAATAGAAACGTAGCTGAGCCGTAAAAGGATAATGACGTCCTGTTTCAGAGATAAGTACCGCTCCTATTCCAACTCCCTTCGCATTTGCGGCTCCATCAAAGAAAAGCTTCCAACCTGGTTCCTCAAGTAATTCCAACTCATCTATATGCATCACTTCTTCGTCAGGAAAATACGTCCTCAACGGCTCCTATTCTTCATCAACAGGATTCTCAGCCAAGTGATCGGCCAACGCTTGTGCTTTCATGGTCGTCCTTGTCACATAGACGATGTCGAACTCCGTGAGTAATAGTTGTCATTTCGCTAACCTCCCTGTGGGCATAGGCTTCTGGAAAATATACTTTAGTGGATCCAAGCGTGAAATGAGATAAGTAGTATATGATGACAGATAATGCTTCAATTTCTGGGCCACCCAAGTCAGGGCGCAACATGTCTTCTCAAGTTGAGTGTACTTAACCTCATATACTATAAACTTCTTGCTGAGATAATAGATGGCTTGCTCCTTCCTTCCTGTAATGTCATATTGCCCCAGTACGCAGCCAAACGAATTCTCCAAGACCGTTAGATAAAGAATTAACGGTCTCCCAAGCTCAGGGGGAACCAACACAGGTGGATTTGATAAATATCCTTTGATTTGGTCAAATGCCTCCTGACATTCTGCCGTCCATTCTATCGCAACATCTTCTTCAGTAGCCGAAAAATGGGTTCACAAGTTGCTGTGAGTTGAGCAATAAATCTGCTGATGTAATTCAACCTTCCCAATAGACTCATTACTTCTGTCTTGTTCTTCGGCGGTGGCAAATCTTGGATAGATTTAATCTTCGACGGGTCTAGTTCAATACCTCGCCGACTGATGATGAATCCCAACAACTTTCCAGATGGAACACCAAAGGCACATTTGCCTGGGTTGAGCTTAATATCACACCTTCGAAAACTTTGAAAAAACTTCCTTAGGTCGGCTACGTGGTTTTTTGATGTTTGGAGTTTATGATCACATCGTCCACGTACACCTCAATCTCTTTGTGTATCATGTCATGAAACATAGTGGTCATTGCTCTCATGTACGTTACCCCAGCATTTTTCAAACCAAATGGCATTACTCGGTAGCAATAAGTCCCCTATGGCGTGATGAATGCCGTCTTTTCCGCATCTTCTTGATCCATCAGAATTTGATGATACCCAGCATAGCAATCTACAAAAGATCCGATCTCACGTCCGGCACAATTGTCGATCAAGATATGGATGTTGGGTAAAGGAAAGTTGTCCTTTGGGCTTGCCCTGTTCAGATTGTGGTAATCGACACACACCCTGATCTTCCCATCTTTCTTTGGCACTGGCACCACATTAGCCAACCAATCAGGATTCGAGTGACCTGAATAACCTTTGCTTGTAGCTGCTTGGTTACTTCTTCTTTAATCTTCACACTCATGTCTGTTTTGAACTTCCTCAATTTCTGCTTCACGGGAGGGCATGCCGGGTCAGTGAGAAATTTGTGAACCACTAAATCCGTGCTTAACCCCGGCATGTCATCGTACGACCATGCAAAAACATCTTTGAACTCAATAAGTGTTTTGATTAGACCTTCCCTGATATTTGGTGCAATGTGGATGCTTATTTTAGTTTTCCTGATATCGTTTGCATCTCCTAAATTGATGGCTTCTGTGTCATTTAAGTTGGGCTTGGATTTCTCTTCAAACTGGCTTAGCTCTCTATTTATTTCTTCAAAGGCTTCATCCTCATCGTATTCTGATTTATTATCATAATCGACCTCTTGTATAGTTAGTTCGGAATCAGATTGATCTTTTAGACTAGGTTGAATATCCGTTGTGCATGCCATGTCATTAGAACCAGTATGAAAAGAACTGTTCAGAAAAAGAAAAAAAGGAAACAAAAATTAAAAATAAAAATAAAATAAGGAATGAAGAAGAAACTTTTCATTTTATTGAATTATGGGATAACAAGGTTTCACACTTTGTTGACCACAATAAAAATAAAAAGGAATCTGGATTACAACCCTGGAATAATCCAGAAAACAAGAAGGAAAATCAGAGCCAACTACCAGGACTCCCTCCGAGTAGGAACAGGAGTAGCTGTCCAATTGTTGACATTGGCCCTAGGCCCCACAAACTATACGTCTGGCTTACTGGAACCCTCTCCAGCTTCTATCATGTTGACATCGGCGAACATCCTTTCAAATCCCTCATTCAAATCTCCATCTGGCCCGATCAGGGGTCCGAAAACTTCCGGGACCGACAACTTTCTGAACCCTGCTCTGACAAATGATCTTGATAGGCACGGGATTGGCTTAGGAAGGACCCGAACTCTTTTCTTCAACTTGCGGGTCCGCTTTACATCCGCTGCGGTAGGCTTGAATCATAGCCCAAAAGTATCCAGGTTCTTGGGCAAAGAAATTGGCTAGACTATTCCCTGCAGATCAATCCCTAAACCTTTTTCCTGGTACAAACCCGCTGTTCAACATCTCTGAGGCTATCATGAAAGTCGAAGCTGCGATTCTGGGAAGTGGAAGGCCCCCACCCTCAGGAATTTTGTCTACTGATACTGCGTCAAAAACCTGATAAACCCATGGGCCCTTGTCATCGTTGGTTTCTATGAAGGGCACAATGGCATCACTGACGGTATGTGTGTCGTCATCCCCGTGTACCACAATATCTTGTCTTTCCCATTCAAATTTGACCATCTGATGCAGTGTAGAAGGCACTATTTTGGCTGCATGGATCCAGGGTCGTCCCAACAAAAGATTATACGACACCGCCACATCTATCACTTGAAATTCCATGGTGAACTCGACCGGACCAATTGTCAATTCCAGTATGATATCACCCACTGTATCAGTACCGCCCCCATCAAAACCTCGGACGCAGACGCTGTTCTTGTGGATCCTATCATCAGCAACCTTCAGTTTGTTCAGCGTGGCTAAAGGACAAATATTGGCACTTGACCCATTATCAATCAGTACTCGAGTGACCACCGATTCTTCGCATTTCACCGTCATGTAGATTGCTCTGTTGTGTTCTGTACCCTCTACCAGTAACTCATCGTCAGAGAATGTCACTCGGTTTACCTCAAAGATCTTGTGCACTATTTTCTCCAAATGGTTCACTGAGAGCTTGTCCGGGACATGGGCTTCATTAAGAATCTTCATTAATGCCTGACAATGATCGCTTGAATGGATCAACAAGGATAGCAACGAAATCTGGGCCGGGGTCTTCCTCAACTACTCTACAATGGAGTAGTCATGTGTCTTCATCTTCTTTAAAAACTCCTCTGTTTCTTCCTCCGTCACTGGCTTCTTTATTGTTACAGGATTGGCCCTTCTCAATTCTGCGAGAACAAAACACCTTCCCGAACGAGTTAACCCCTGGGCCTCGCATACTTCTTCCACAACCTCCTTCCCCTTATGCATCACTGTCACTTGACTGTAGCTCCATGGCACAGCTTTCTCACTTGTTATCGGCAACTGCATTACTGGCCTGATAACAACTGGTTCTATGCGGGCCCCTTTCATTACCAACGCTGGTGTGCTTGATACTCCCTGCAGCACTACCCTGACTGACTCTGGCTTCTTCGCAACAACAAACGAACTTTTCCCCACTACCACAAATGGCTTGTTATCTACCTTTCCCAACTGTACCACTGTCGTTCCACTGGTCGGCTTTTCGCTTGGACTGGCATGAATCATCATTACCGTTTGTGAGGGTTTTTTGGGTTTTCCTCCTTCGTGCACTAGTTCGATCATGTGGGCTTCATGGTGCACCGGTAACAGGTTTTTATTGATGTTGGGTGCCTCTGGTGCCTAAACCTCTATCCTATTTGTGTCAATAAGATCTTGTACGGCAGTCTTCAACTTCCAATACTTCTCAGTGTCATGCCCGAGAGTCCCCCGAACAATATTCACAGCTTACTGAGTGGTCCAGATTTTTGGGAAGGGGATTTGGCAATTTGGGTTCAAAAAGACTTAATAGGCCTATCTGCCTCAACTTGTGGAACAGAGTAGTATAGGTTTATCCCATCGGAGTGAATGTTCTCGGTCTCTACATCCTTTCGTTCCTGAAAGCCTGATTTCCGCGGAACCTTGGCCCTGAAGGATTCTTGTAGGCCCTTGGTGGTGGATATTTGCTTTGCGGAGGTGGGTATGTATTCTGGGGAAACGACGTACGCCATTGTGGGCGAGCCGGAGGCTGAGTGTAAGTTTGGGCATAATGGACGGAGAAATGTGGCTCTTGTGGTAGATAATAGGGTTGTGGAAGGTTGTATGGAGTGTGTGGATAGTTTGGGTAATGGGGTCTAGGTTGGTAGCGAGGGGAAGGACCTCCGGATTTGGACCAAGTACCTGCTTCGACTGTTGCGACCTCCTCTCTCTTCTTTTTCCCGAGCGCATCTCCCGTGCCGCTTTGGATAGCCTGAGTTATGGCCTTGATCGCCGAATAACTTATTATCTTGTTGGACCTGAGTCCCTCTTCAACCATGTCACACCTCCTTTTGCGCGCCCCGCCCCGAAGGGTTAGATGCGCGGGTGGAGTTTTTCCAATTTAAGTGACAATATTCGAAATGGGATTATTTATTTAATTCAGAGTCGCCACTTGGGAAAGGTTTGGTTTTTGGTGTCCCAAGTCACCGGTTTATCTTGAATCCCAAATCGAGGAAATTTTCGACTTTTCCAAATGAAGTCTGCGAACCAGAAATTCTAAGTAAGGAATTCTGTTGACCCGAGGGAAGGTGTTAGGCACCCTCGAATCCCGTGGTTCTAGCACGGTCGCTTAAATTGTTATAATGGCTAAATATCTGATTTAAATACATGTTGTGACTTATGTGCTTTTATTAAGTTTAAACCGCTTTTATTATTATCATTTATTTTTATAGAATTGCAACGTCGTGAAAATGCATCTCGAACCACGTCACAATCAATGCACCCGTAGTTGTTAACACATTTCGACTCCGTTGGGATTTGAATTTGGGTCACATAAATGCGCACCCGAATTTAAGAATGTAATTTAATTAAGCCGCGCCTAAAGAGTCTAACGCGTTATTATTTTGTAGAAGGCCATGAAATTTATTAAATGGCCTATCCTGAATTCCAAATAATTATCATGGTTATTTATTGAGGGCCCCGCAATTTTGCATCTTTATTTGGCGAGGCTTATCTCTATTTTAGAAAGGATGTCCTAAAGTGGCTACATTTCTAATGCATTTGTCTCTAGCACTAGAAGAAAAGGTATACGCTAATTTAACTATATGCTTTTGCCGAATCCAGATTTTAGCTAATCATCCGATTAATTATTTACGGAATAAAGAAGCATGGTACCTCATGAAAACATGCTTTGAACTTGATAAAAGAAAAGTATATGAGATTGACGAAATGCTACGACTGTTGCAAGAACTCCCTAACTTTAACTTATTCAGACAAGATTAATTAAAATTGCTTGTTTGGGAAATGCGACTAGTGGTATTTGAAACTCATCCTGTAAACTGCTTCACGCAAACTGAAACTCAAGAGTTTGAAACTGTATTGTCTTTAGCTAGATCTAAACAATCATTTGCCCTTACATATTCGAAACATGCTTAAATAGCGAGTATGAGTTAACAATTGTATTAAAATGGCTGCACATTTCATGGATTGTATTTACATCTTATGTACTACTAAACGAATAAAATGTCACAGTTTCAGATTGGCATAAACTTTAATTAAGTACAACCTTACTAATGTGTCTCTATTAGGCTAACAGACCAAGAAACTGCATATCTTAACAACACAAAAATTTCATAAGCAATACAACAGGTGATTATAACTCCTTCAACTCTTTTGATTCATACTTTCATTGTTACATCAAATGCGAGTCTTAGTATGTACCTGGATATTGGATACAACAGAAGAAGCAAGGGGTCAGTAGGGCAATAGAAGTGATACCAAACAGCAGCAGTAACAGTAGGTACCAATAGAACAGAAATCCCAGTGCAAAAGGCCAGTGAAGTCAATAGAGGAAGGGCAGAATGAGACAAATTCCCAATAGTATGGAGTCGGAGAATCGAGCAATCCAATTCCAGGAGAAGCAGACCACACAAATCCAAACAATGGACTTAACTGACACTTGAAGGAAAACAGGACTAACTTGGACAGTTTGAACAAAATGAGAATCGAACAAACAGTAGGGAGAAGACAATTCCTGATTTTGTGATATCCCTTTCCCTATCTTTTTTCTTTTCAAGTTCTAATGTCAGTCCTCAATTTGAAATCTATTTGGATTATCAAAGAGAAAACTTTTCCAGTTTCTGTTTTCAGAATTCGAAACTCTCAGATGTTCCCTCTCAGTGTCTCTCTCTATCTCTGTATGCTTTTTCTGTGTATCTCTATCAGCTCTCTCTTTCAAAACTCCTCACAGTGTGTGTATTTTTCTTTTTTCAGTTCTGATTCCCTCTATCCTCTCCTTCTACTGATCTCTTTTTTGGTGTCTGTTTTTCTCCTTTTATAAGCCTCAAACTCAACCCTTTATCAGCCTGTTGGATTAATCAAATAACCCCTCCCATGTGCTCCCTTTTTCAGTTCCACTTAGCTATTTAAGTATTAATCCCATGACATTCCCTTGGCAGGCTTTAACTTTTCATTTTATTATCTAAAAGCAAGTATGGGCATTAAAATATATCTGACAGCATATACTGTCAGATTGTTTAAACTTAAAAGCTTCTTAATGCAGAAAAACAGGCTGTGCACAAGGTACATGAGGTGCACCAATGCACATGCTGTGCACGAGTGCACATGCCTTCCAATTCAGGATTTAAACATAAACAATCCCTTTTTTACATTGACTGATCCAAATCAACAGCTATAAGTAAACAAAAACTGGTTCTGAATTGATTTCAACAAATGTTCAACAGAAGCAAATCGATTTACTATGCTCAGACAGTTGAAATTAATTGACGACACATGTCGACTCGACTATATTAGTATTAACATACACAATCGTAGCCAAAAATCAAACATTTAAACAGTATTGATACATGGTTCGCATTATACTGACTAAACAGGAATACACTCGAGGAGTCAACTAATCAGTCCAAACTCGAAAATCAGCTACTTGCACAAACAAATACACAATGCCTTATCAGAATAGGAGGGGGGAATTTAGACAAACAAAACAGAGGTTCAGGCGAAGTAGTTGAAGCACAGTTGATAGAGGTCAAGGACATAAACAGCAAACGAACAGACCCTTACAACAATCAAACAAACCAAAACAACTAAGAAAAGAAAGAAAACTCACCTTAAACCGCAAAAAGATCAAAACCTTAACTCGGACTTGGCCAAGCCTTTCTTAAGGCTGAACGGACTTTAAACGAAGTGTTTCTCAGACGAGAAACACTTGGATTAAAGTCCATTAGACCTTAACCTCTTTGGTTCGAACGGATATGGACCAGTGACGAAGAACCCACAAATTCCAAAAACTCAGATCTGGGATTCACGCTTCCCTGATCAGATTCAGACCAAACCAAGTATGGTTTGGTCACGAGGGGGTCTGGGGAGTGTCTGGTACGAAACTGGGGTTGGTTGGGTTAGATCGAGTTTTGACTCGAATCTTCGAATGAAGATTCGAGGACCTGGGGGTGATTCGAACCATGGGGTTGGTAGATTTGGGTTCAGGATGGCATGGGGGTCCTATGGTGTTCAGGGGAAGGTCACCGGCATCCATGCCGCCGGCTTTCATGGCGGAAGTACGCAGGGGCGGCTAGGGTTTTAGGGCTGTTCGTTTGGGGAGACGAAGGCTGGGGTTTGGATAGGGGGCAGGGTAGTGTTAGGAGTTTATATAGTTAGTGAGCAAATGGATCCTGGCCGTTGGATGAGATGAGAGGAAGGGCCAGGATCCTTTGACTATCAGAGAACGACGTCGTTTCAAGGGTGAAGGGTTAGGGTCGGTCCGGGTGAGACGGGTCGGGTTTGTTGATGGGTTATGGGGGATTGATCTTGGCCGTTGATCACTCTGAGATCAACGGCCCCGATCAGGCATGATCCAAACGACGTCGTTTGGACGTCCTGGGCATCAGGTGACCTGGGCCGGGCAGGCCTGGGTCTTGGGCCGTTTGTTTGGGCCAATTTTATTAAAATTGGCCCAAGTCCGAAAGGGAAGGGGTCTTTTCTTTCTTTTTTTTTTTATTTCTTTTTCTTATTTATTTTAAAACAAAACTAAGCCAAAAAATCAAATTAAAATTAAATACACACTCAAATACAATTATTTGCACACATACTAAAATATTTCAAAACAGGTAAGGTCAAACCAAATAAAATCACGGACGAAAATGCCTAATCACGATTTTCTATTTAACGACCGGATTACGGTTTGAATTATGCAGGACACATATATTTTTTGAATTTTATTTTAATAAAGTAAATAAATAAAAATGGGCCAAAGTCATAAATAAATCAACAAAGTGCCGCACAGAAATCCGAAATTGTACAGCAGGGCCAATTATATTTGTTTTTTATTTCTTTTTGGAGCGATTGTCGTGTGAAACAAAAATCACGTGCTCACAGCTGCCCCTCTTTGTTCGGAAACATGAAGGGTTTTCGTGCAAAGATAAAGTGAGCGTGTATGAGCGATTTTTGCCTATAGACCACTCCGTATGAAGCATTTTTTGAAAGTTTTTGAAAGATCTGACCGAATCTTGCTTCAAAGATTTCCTACATATCCTGGGCTAAACAGGAATCAGGTCAATGTAGTTCGGGAAGTTTTGGTAGCTGGGACTACCATGGGATTGCAATGCTTGCTGCTACTGCTGCTGCTGTTGTCACTGCTACGTTGTTGACCGCCTTATTACAACCAAATGGAAATTGGAAACTGAGCTAACTACTTATATGCATGTCAACTGCTAGTTACAAGATTCCTATCTATGATTCTTTTACGACTTGATCTTGGGCCTTAGCTGATTCTGCTTGTAGACTCCGATCCGAATCTTGATGCTTGCGAGTTGCAGCGACTTGTTTAACCTCTGGGATACTGAGTGAGACGCGATCGGTAGGGTTCAGGCCCTTAATTAAACGTTGGAGTCAATCCTCCTTGCATTTACTCCGATATCTCGGGACATCTTTTTTCTCTCTTTTTTTTTTCTTTGATTCCGAACTGGGATTCATCTCGTGGGTCATTTCGATTCATGTGGCTCGAGGTCAGACCTGCGGGAGAAAACAAACGAACGAAAATTTCTGCCCCAGTTTCACTAGGAAAATTTCGTTAATTATTCACCAGGAAGTTAATAAAATTGATGAAAGAGGATATGCGTGCTCAGTTCAGGGTTGGAGCCCTAATATCGACTAGCTGGGGAAAGGTTCAGTGTAGGGTTTAAAACCCTTACGCCGAACAAAGGAAGAATTCAGTTTAGGGTTTAAAACCCTAATGCTGCCTAAAAGGAAAAAAGTTCAGTTTAGGGTTTAAAACCCTAATGCTGACTAAAAGGAAAATTCAGTTTAGGGTTTAAAACCCTAATGCTGATTGGCTGGAAAAGCTCAGTTTAGAGTTTAGAACTCTAATGCTGGCTGAAAGGAAAAAGTTCAGTTTAGGGTTTAAAACCCTAATGCTGACTAAAGGAAAATTCAGTTTAGGGTTTAAAACCCTAATGCTGATTGCATGGAAAAGCTCAGTTTAGAGTTTAAAACTCTAATGCTGGCTAAAAGGAAAAAGTTCAGTTTAGGGTTTAAAACCCTAATGCTGACTAAAAGAAAATTCAGTTCAGGGTTTAAAACCCTAATGCTGATTGCATGGAAAAGCTCAGTTTAGAGTTTAAAACTCTAATGCTGGCTAAAAGGAAAAAGTTCAGTTTAGGGTTTAAAACCCTAATGCTGACTAAAGGAAAATTCAGTTTAGGGTTTAAAACCCTAATGCTGATTGCATGGAAAAGCTCAGTTTAGAGTTTAAAACTCTAATGCTGGCTAAAAGGAAAAAGTTCAGTTTAGGGTTTAAAACCCTAATGCTGACTAAAAGGAAAATTCAGTTTAGGGTTTAAAACCCTAATGCTGATTGCATGGAAAAGCTCAGTTTAGAGTTTAAAACTCTAATGCTGGCTAAAAGGAAAAAGTTCAGTTTAGGGTTTAAAACCCTAATGCTGACTAAAAGAAAATTCAGTTTAGGGTTTAAAACCCTAATGCTGATTGCATGGAAAAGCTCAGTTTAGAGTTTAAAACTCTAATGCTGGCTAAAAGGAAAAAGTTCAGTTTAGGGTTTAAAACCCCAATGCTGACTAAAGGAAAATTCAGTTTAGGGTTTAAAACCCTAATGCTGATTGCATGGAAAAGCTCAGTTTAGAGTTTAAAACTCTAATGCTGGCTAAAAGGAAAAAGTTCAGTTTAGGGTTTAAAACCCTAATGCTGACTAAAGGAAAATTCAGTTTAGGGTTTAAAACCCTAATGCTGATTGCATGGAAAAGCTCAGTTTAGAGTTTAAAACTCTAATGCTGGCTAAAAGGAAAAAGTTCAGTTTAGAGTTTAAAACCCTAATGCTGACTAAAGGAAAATTCAGTTTAGGGTTTAAAACCCTAATGCTGATTGCATGGAAAAGCTCAGTTTAGAGTTTAAAACTCTAATGCTGGCTAAAAGGAAAAAGTTCAGTTTAGGGTTTAAAACCCCAATGCTGACTAAAGGAAAATTCAGTTTAGGGTTTAAAACCCTAATGCTGATTGCATGGAAAAGCTCAGTTTAGAGTTTAAAACTCTAATGCTGGCTAAAAGGAAAAAGTTCAGTTTAGAGTTTAAAACTCTAATGCTGGCTAAAAGGAAAAAGTTCAGTTTAAGGTTTAAAACCCTAATGCTGACTAAAAGAAAATTCAGTTTAGGGTTTAAAACCCTAATGCTGATTGCATGGAAAAGCTCAGTTCAGAGTTTAAAACTCTAATGCTGGCTAAAAGGAAAAATTTCAGTTTAGGGTTTTAAAACCCTAATGCTGACTAAAGGAAAATTCAGTTTAGGGTTTAAAACCCTAATGCTGATTGCATGAAAAAGCTCAGTTTAGAGTTTAAAACTCTAATGCTGGCTAAAAGGAAAAAGTTCAGTTTAGGGTTTTAAAACCCTAATGCTGACTAAAGGAAAATTCAGTTTAGGGTTTAAAACCCTAATGCTGATTGGCTAGGGCAAAGTTCGAGAATACTAAACGACCCCGCGACCTTTTGAATTTTCTTGTTTTAGTAGAAGATACAAGGGAGTTTCGTGGAAACTTACCTTTCGAGTGAATTCCTTATTGCCAAAATATTTCTTGTACCCATGTACCTTCTTCTTTGGGCGACACCTGCTCCTTGCACGGTTGTCTTGGATTACACCTGTTTCAACTTTTCAGACAAAGGACAATTGTTAGTTCGGAAATGACGGTCGGTTTGGTGACCTCGATCGTTCCCGGTTGCTTTGTTGCGTCTTCATTTCTGTTGTGAAGTCCCGCCATTGATTTGATTCATATGCCGAAACCCTTTAGACCGCTCAGGCTTGTATTTCCAGATTCTGTGATGATTTGCCTCGTAAGGCTCTCTTTTTTTCTCTTTTTTTTTGTGTCCCGTTTTGCTTGGAGGTTCTCAACGGGGATTTTATTGGAGGTATTTTGTGGGGATTTGTACAAAAGGGAAGCTTTGTGGGGAATATTTACAAAGTGGATTCTTCGTGTGGATTTTTGTACAATGGGCATGCTAGGGATTTATTTCAAAGTATAATTTTATAATTTGGGGAGATTCTGTGGGAGATTGTACAAGACTCTGTTGGGATTTGTACAGGGGGAGACTCTGTGGGGATTTGTCCGAAGGTGGACTTGCTGGGGAAGATTTCAAGATTTCTCTCTTTTTCCTTTACTCCGGAACACCATCAAACGTCATGATTCATCATGCTTGGGTAATCATATCAACGAGATGAGGTGCTTTCCTTCATGAGACGGGATTCCGTGCAAACAAACCATGCCACCTACCTTTCCGGTGTGTCCTGAACTCGGGGTTAAAATGCAAAAGGGATTCGAAAAGAAACAAAGAAAGGGGAAAACAAATCAGAAAAGGAATACCCTTTTCGGGATGAGAAAGACTTATCTGAGGAAGATAACGCTGGCTTTAAATGACATGACATGCTTTTTGGACTGGACGTCTGACCTTCTAAGAGCTTGCGTTTTCCTGAACCAGAACGGATCTGTGATTCCAAACTGGTGGCACTCTGCCGAGACTTTCTTGGGGTGGCGTCATTCTTTTCGGCCAACAGCGCCCTTTGCGGGTTTTCGCTGGCTGACCTCTCTCATTTCTCTTCCTGTCGTCGCTTGATAGCACTCTTTGCGAGTTTTTACTAAACAAGCTCTCTCATTTTGGTTTCTCTTCTCCCGTCGCCTCGTGGTGCCCGAAGGTTTTCACCGCCGAGACTCTCTCATTTTATCTCTCTCAATTCAGAGTGTGATGGTCTTTTTTGCGACGCTTATTGATTCCCCATCATATTTGGTAATTGATTTGAAGGTTTGTGCTTGGTAAAGAGAGGTAGATGATACTAACTCCTCAAGTGTCCGACACGCCCCGGTTTTCAATTTCAGGGTGAATGGGATTTTGTTGTTGGTGTGACTGAACCTCAGGGAGAGGCTGCCTACGTATCCTTTCGGAATCACGTCAAACGTAGTTCAGGACTCAATCAATGTTTTTTTTTTTTTTTTTTTTTAATGGCTCAAAAGGTGGTAGCGAGAATTGGGTAGTGTTTGGGGAGTAGTGGGGAATAAACACCTTCGCCCTTTCAACATGTCAGGACCACTTGGAGTATGATCTAGACGTAGTACCTCTTGACTGCATCTGCATTCACCGCTGTGTCAGGGTCATTTCCTTCGATATCACCTAAATACAATGCTCCTCTTGGCAATATTTTCCTTACGATGTATGGGCCTTTCCAATTTGGGGCAAACTTTCCTTTTGCTTCTTCATGATGCGGCAGAATACGCCTCAATACCAATTGTCCTACTTCGAAATTCCGAGGTCGGACTTTCTTGTTGTAAGCACGGGCCATCCTTCGTTGGTATAACTGTCCGTGACAAACTGCAGCCATCCGCTTTTCATCAATCAACGTCAATTGCTCCAGTCGAGTCTTAACCCACTCGCTGTCCTCGATTTCTGCTTCGACAATGATTCGAAGTGAAGGAATCTCTACCTCTGCCGGTATTACGGCCTCGGTTCCATAAACCAAAAGATAAGGAGTCGCTCCCACCGATGTGCGCACCGTAGTGCGATACCCCAATAACGCAAAAGGTAACTGCTCATGCCACTGTCGGGAACTTTGTATTGTTTTCCTCAAAATCTTCTTGATGTTTTTATTTGCAGCTTCTACAGCACCATTGGCTTTTGGCCGATAAGGAGTGGAATTCCTGTGTGTTATCTTGAATTGCTCGCACACATCTCCCATCAAGTGACTGTTCAAGTTTGCTGCATTATCTGTAATGATAGTCGCAGGAATACCGAAGCGACAGATAAGATTTGAGTGTACAAAATCCACTACAGCTTTCTTGGTGACCGACTTGAGAGTGACAGCCTCTACCCACTTTGTGAAGTAATCGATGGCAACCAGTATAAACCTATGTCCATTCGAAGCCTTTGGTTCAATTGGTCCAATGACGTCCATGCCCCAAGCGACAAATGGCCAAGGTGCGGACATGGGATGCAGTTCTGTGGGAGGTGCATGAATCAAATTACCGTGCACCTGACACTGATGACACTTCCGGACAAAGCTAAAGCAATCCTTTTCCATGGTCATCCAGTAATAACCTGCTCTAAGGATCTTCTTCGCTAAGACATACCCGTTCATGTGAGGTCCACACACACCTGCGTGTACTTCGTGCATGATCTTTCTCGCTTCCTCGATATCGACACATCTTAAGAGATTGAGGTCCGGAGTCCTCTTATATAACAATTCACTGCTCAAAAAGAAACCGCTTGCATGTCGCCTAATGGTCCTCTTTTGATCTCCAGTTGCATGCTCGGGGTATTCTTGTGTCTTCAAGAATTTCTTGATGTCATGGTACCAAGGCTGCGTATTTGATCCCGCCTCGATTACACTGCAGTAACCGTGTCTTTCCTTGATTTGGATTTCCAAAGGATCGACGTGGGCGTCGCCCGGGTAGGGTAGCATAGAAGCCAGAGTAGCAAGTGCATCTGCCAGTTCATTGTGAAACCTCGGAATATACCTGAATTCTATTGAGTTAAAGCGCTTGCTGAGGTCCTCCACATGTTGTCGGTATGGGATAAGTTTGACATCCCGAGTTTCCCATTCGCCTTGAACTTGCCGGATGATCAGGTCAGAATCTCCCATAATCAGTAAGTCTTTGACATCCTGATCGATTGCCATATGTATGCCCATAATGCAGGCTTCATATTCAGCTGTATTATTTGTGCAGAAGAAACGAAGTCTAGCTGTGGCGGGATAATGCTGACCGGCAGGTGAGATCAAAATTGCCCCAATCCCTATACCCTTGGCATTCACGGCTCCGTCAAAGAACATCTTCCAAACATGAGCTTCCTCTGAGATCACTTCTACGGTGTTTACCTCTTCATCTGGAAAATAGGTATCCAATGGCTGGTATTCCTCATCGACCGGGTTTTCGGCCAAATGATCTGCTAACGCCTGGGCTTTCATTGCCGTGCGAGTGACATAAACTATGTCGAATTCCGTAAGCAAGATTTGCCATTTAGCCAGTCTCCCAGTAGGCATTGGTTTCTGAAATATATATTTCAAGGGATCCAACCTGCTTATGAGGAATGTAGTGTGGGCTTGGAGATAATGCCTCAGCTTTTGAGCAACCCATGTGAGAGCGCAACATGTCTTCTCCAACAGAGTGTATTTGGCCTCGTAGCTGGTGAATTTCTTGCTCAGGTAGTAGATCGCCTGTTCCCTTTTCCCGGTCACATCGTGTTGCCCCAGGACGCAGCCAAAGGAGTTCTCCAAGACTGTCAGATACAAGAAAAGTGGCCTCCCTGGTTCGGGAGGGACCAAGACTGGGGGATTCGAAAGGTACTCTTTGACTTTATCAAAGGCTTCTTGACACTCCGTTGTCCACTTAATCGCCGCATCTTTTCTTAACAACTTGAATATGGGCTCACACGTGCTTGTCAGCTGGGCAATAAACCGACTGATGTAGTTCAGCCTGCCCAAAAGACTCATCACGTCTTTCTTCGTTCTTGGGGGAGGTAGATCTTTGATAGATTTTATCTTAGTCGGATCTAGCTCGATACCTCTCCTGCTTACGATGAAACCCAAAAGTTTACCTGACGGAACTCCGAAAGCGCATTTGGCTGGATTTAGCTTCAAGTCATACTTCCTTAGCCTCTCGAAGAATTTCCTCAAGTCTTGGATGTGATTATCCTGCGTCCTGGACTTGACTATTACATCGTCCACGTACACCTCTATTTCCTGATGCATCATGTCATGGAAAATGGCGGTCATGGCCCTCATGTAAGTAGCCCCAGCATTCTTTAAACCAAATGGCATGACCCGATAACAGTAGGTGCCCCAAGGCGTGGTGAAGGCAGTTTTCTCGGCATCCTCTTCATCCATCAATACCTGATGATACCCAGCGTAACAATCTACGAAAGACTGTATCTCGTGCTTGGCGCAATTATCAACGAGGATGTGGATGTTGGGCAGCGGGAAATTATCTTTAGGACTTGCTCTGTTCAGATCTCGGTAATCTACACATACCCGAGTTTTCCCGTCCTTTTTCGGTACTGGAACCACATTCGCCAACCATGTTGTATATTGGACTACCCGGATCACTCCTGTTTTCAGTTGCTTGGTGATCTCCTCTTTAATTTTGTCACTGACCTCGGTTTTGAACTTTCGTTGCTTTTGTTGAACCGGAGGACAATCAGGATGAATCGGCAATTTGTGAACCACTAGATCGACACCTAGTCCCGGCATGTCATCATATGACCAAGCAAACACGTCTTTAAATTCAAGAAGAAGTTGAATTATCGCCTCTCGCGTTTTCTTGTCCGTGTGAATGCTTATCTTGGTCTCCCGGATTTCTTCCGGGGTTCCTAAATTTACCGGTTCAGTGTCATTCAGATTTGGCTTAGGTTTATTCTCGAAATATTCCAACTCTCGGTTTATCTCCCTAAAAGCCTCTTCCGCATCATATTCTGGTTCTGGATTCATTAATTCGCAGTTAAATAGCTCATTGTGATCCGGGCGTGAAGTCCGCAAGCATGTCATATTTAAAGCCGCATTATTAGGACTGAAAAGGAAGATAAGAGGAAAAGTAATAAAATCAGAACGAAAGAAAGAAAGGAAAGCAATGAAGATTTTTTTCATTTTCTTTGGAAAATTGGAAGACAACAACGTTTACAACTAGGAATTCGGAACAACAAATGAAAAGAAGAAAACGTTCAAGTTATGTCCCGGAGATAACTTGTGATACAAGAAAGGTGGCAGGACAGGTCTACCCGGACTTCCGTCTAGTTGGGAATGGCGTGATCTCCCAGTTTTGGAGCTTGGCGTTTGGCCCCATGTATATCATCTCAGCAGTGCTCGTGCCTTCGCCTGGTTGAACCATGTGGACCTCGTAGAGCATTTCCCTCATTGCCCCACATATTTCCTCGATTTCCTCAACTGTGAAGACCTCATCTTCTTCTTCTTCAGTGTACCCTGGCCTGACAAAAGTCGCATGTAAATCCGGCAGTGGTTGAGGCAACTTCCAGCCCTCATTTCTCCTTTTCTTTGCCCATTTTTCGTCTGCTGGAGTAGGTTTGAAACCTAGTCCAAAAGGTTTCTTGATGACTGGTAAAGTAATGGGTTCCGTCATTCCCTGAAGGGTTCGTCCAAGCCCCTTCCCTGGCCTAAATCCGTGTCGGATCATCTCTTTGGCCACCATAACCGAAGCGTTAGACAAGAAAGGCTGGGGGCAAGGTACTCCCTCTTCGTGCTGCTCTGCCAATACCACCTCGAAAGCTTGATAGACCGTATGCTCACTCCCTTCTCTTGGTTCAAGATACGGGATAGATGGGTCCCGATAAATGGCATGTTCATCTTCTCCATGGACCACGATCTCTTGGTCTTCATACTCGAACTTCACCATCTGGTGAAGAGTAGAAGGCACGGCTCCTGCCGCATGGATCCAAGGCCTGCCAAGGAGGAAATTGTAAGATGTGTCCATGTCGATCACTTGGAAAGTGACTCGAGATTCGACTGGCCCTATGACCAGCAACAGGTCTATTTCTCCCATGGTGTCTCTCTTGATACCATCGAAAGCTCTCACGCAGACGTTGTTGGGTCGGATTCTTCCGGTCTCAATTTCCATTCTTTGCAGCGTGGAGAGCGGGCAGATGTCAACACCTGATCCCCCATCCAGCATCACCCGCTTGACATAGTAGTCCTCACATTTGACTGTTAAATGCAATGCCTTGTTGTGTGCTGCTCCTTCCGGGGGTAGATCGTTCTTGCTGAAGGAGATTTGGTTGACGGCGAAGAATCTTTCTGTCATCCGCTCTAGTTGCTCCACCGAGGTTTCGACCGGTACGTATGCTTCATTCAGGGTTTTCAGCAGGATCTTTTGATGCTCGGTTGACCTCATTAATAGTGACAGCATGGACACTTGCTCAGGGTGCTTGCGCAGCTGGTCTATCACTTCGTAATCCGGCATCTTCATCTGCTTGAAGAACACTTCCGCTTCTTCAACACTCACAGGCTCCTTTGGAGGGAAGCGCCTTTGTGTGGCGTTGTTCAGTTCTTGGGTATTTGAGTACCCTCCAACGAAAGTATTTTCTGGAAGTTCTTCCATGACCTCCTTACCTTTATACGTTACCAAAGTCTTTTGATAATTCCACGGCACTGTGGACGGGTTGGTCATTGGCTTTTGTGGCACGCGTCCGATAACCACTGGCTCATTCAGCCGAGGTGGTTGAATCGTCCCCCGGACCACATAGGCCCCTTTTGGCACATACATAGGTTTTGTCTTTTTGATCCCGAAGTTCTGCGTCTTCTTGGCTTGACCTCGCGGTATGTAAAGAACTCCACCTTTTGCTGGTACTACTTTCTTCTCCACCTTCTTTTCGGGCTTGCTTTCTGCAGCCTTGGCCTCCTCCCCCCTTTCTGATTTCTGGTCTATTTCGGGCCTCTTCGCTGTGTCGACAATGGCAATTATGGCTTTCAAAGCAGGGTCGAACTCTTTGTCTTCACAAATCATGCCGATCAGAGGCCCATTATTGTGAGCGGGCAATGGATTGTTAGTTACATTTGGGATCTCTTCGTCCCTTAGCACTATTTTCCCCTGCTCTATCAAATTTTCGACCACTCTTTTCAATGACCAGCAGTCGTTTGTATCATGCCCCTCGGCCCCTGAATGATAGGCGCATCTGACTCCGGCTTTGTAAGAAGGAGATGTCGGGTTTTGCCTTGTTTGAGGGATGGGTTGCAGGAAACCCAACTGAACCAACTTTGGGAACAAAGTTGAGTATGGCTCACCGATGGGCGTGAAAGTCCGCCGTCGAGGCGGCTCTTGGGGGCGGTAGTTATTTTGCGGGGGTTGTGGGTTATAGTGGTTGCGGTAAGGAGGCTGATTTCTGGGAGGTGGAGCTGGGCCTCGGTTGGCTTGTTGTGGTGAATGGTTATAAGGTTGGGCATTCATGACCATATAAGGTTGATGAGCATATGCCACATTTGAGTGGGGGTAGTAGTGTTGTGGGGCCCTTTCCGGAAAATGGGGCCTGTGATGACGATACTCCCTTGCTTCAGAGGCTGCCATAGCCGTTTCTTCCTTCTTCTTCCCCCTTGTCGTCCCTCCAGACCCGCTTTGGACGGCCTGGGAGGTTGCCCTTAGGGCTGCTTGACTCAGAATCCGACCCGTTTTCAGCCCATTCTCTACCATCTCTCCTATCTTGATTGCTTCCGCGAATGGCTTACCCATGGCTGACATCATGTTTTGGAAATAGTCAGACTCTTGAGCCTGGAGAAAGGTAGTGACCATTTCCACTTCATCCATGGGAGGCTTCACTCTCGACGCCTGTTCACGCCACTTAATAGCATACTCTCTAAAACTTTCCGAAGGCTTCTTCTTCAAATTCGACAGAGAGTTTCGGTCTGGCGCAATGTCGATGTTATACTGGAATTGCTTTACAAAATCTCTGGCGAGATCATCCCATATATGCCATCGGGACATTTCCTGATCCATATACCATTCCGAAGCTATCCCTACTAAGCTTTCCCCAAAATACGCCATTAGCAGTTCTTCCTTTCCGCCGGCTCCCCGCAATTGGTTGCAGTATTTCTTAAGATGTGCAATGGGGTCACCGTGCCCATCGTATTTCTCGAACTTGGGGGTCTTGAAACCCGTCGGCAGGTGCACGTGAGGGAACATGCACAGGTCGGCGTAAGAGACGCTCTTTTGCCCGCTCAAACCTTGCATATTCTTCAAACTTTGTTCAAGGCTTCTCATTCTCTTAGCAATCTCATTTTGTTCTGCAATCCTGGGGTTCTGATCCTGTCCCGGTGCGAGTTCGCACTGAGGCGGTAGAGGATTATTGTTGGTAGCGAACCTGGTTGGTTCCATTGAGAACGATGGTGCTTGGAATGTAAAAGAGGATGAGTCAAAGCTTGGCTTGTATGTGGCAGGCTGTGCCGTAGCTGGGCAAGGCGATGCAGTAAAGATATTCATGCTTGCATCGGTGGCCGACATTCGGGGATGAGGCTCAGAAGGTGATCCGGCGGAGAAAACGGAGTTGGCTGGGTACCCGAATGGGGTAGCAGGGCAATTTATGGGGACATTAGAAGCCCCACCTGACCTGGAGAATAATTCAGGGAATCCGGGGACGACACTCGGCGGCTCTTTCCCATTGTTCCAGTCATCCAGCATTTCCAACATGCGGAGCCGTAGGATTCTATTTTCTTCCGCAGTTGCGGATTCAGGCGTGAGGATGGCTGAGATTGAGCTCTCCTCAGAGACGGGGACTGTTTGCAATGGAATTTCCGAAGACATTTCCACACTTCCTTTTGACCTGGTGAAGTAGGTGTGAGTACTGTTTCTGGTCCTAACAATAGGTAGTTGAACACCTCTCCTTGACCTCGTGAAGTATGAGTGCGAGGCCAGACTTTCACCAAACCAACCGTCTTTTCAAAAACCCTGGAAACATGCTCAATGACAAGCGCACGGTTAATTTGCAGCAAATAACAGATAGTTAATCTCACGTTGGGCATGATGCACCTATACAGTTAAGTGGATTACTATATGTCTGCTACGAGAGCATGCGTCATTCCGGTATTTTTCCTCTTATTTCCCCCCTTTTTTTTTTCTTTTTTTTTCTTTTATTTTATTTTCATTTATTTTTCTTTTATATTTTTTTTTTGTAGCGAAATAAAATGCGATCGGATCCGATTAGGATTGCCTACGTATCACGATACTCACGTGAATCAGATCATTACGTAGTTCGAAAAACACAAATGGACGTAAAAGAAACAACCTCTTCATTGTTGAAATGTTCTATTACAAGCTACATTCTGCAAAAGAAAAAGCAAACTTGGAAAATGAACCTAGACTCAAAATAGACTGAAAATCACCTTGATGAAAAAACAGGCAGAAGATGCTAAAATACAGATTTGACCTATGAATGCATTATGGTTTTAAAAATTGGTTTCCGCGGGGCATCGTTCGGCCTCGCCGCGGTCCTAGGCGTGAGATCCCTCTCAAGTTGCTCCAGCTCGTGCATAGTCTGCTTGACATAACCCATTACTGCCGAGAGGACGGTAGCGCTGGACATGTTCTCACATCGTAGGCATCGTCTGGTGATGGCATGGGCAATGGCCTTGATCCTATCTCTGGTTTGCTTCTTCTCCACGAGCAGGCGTTTTGTCTGATCGCTGCATATCTTGAAAACTTGAGCATCTTGTACATGCTGATGCTTCAGTCGTCGTACTTCCAACTTCATCTGGGCTATTGAGTCATACCAGTATCTGCTCTTAATTTGGAAATCCTTGGCCTGATTAACTGCTTTGATCTCAAGTGCAGCCATCTCTCTCTTTATTTTAGCAACAGTCTTCTCATGGTCGCTTTCCAATCGATTCAGGTACCTGCGATGCTTATCCGTTCTTGTATCCCACTGTGCTTTGAGCTCTGCTATGATGTTTTCAGATTTCTCCAAACCATCTCGCCATTCCCTGATTTCACCTTTTAGCCCTTTTATCAGCTGCTCGTCCGATCGACGCCTTGGTTGTCTATCTGCATCCAACCTTATCTGTTTGATCTGGGCTCTGAGCATTTCATTTTCTTGAATCAACCTGTTCCGCTCTCCCAGATCGGTAGCAACTTGCACGTTGTGTTCATATTTCAAGTTTTCCACTTGTTGCTTTAACCTGCTGATTTCGGTGCAATAGCCTCTTTCTTTTGTTAACCAATCCCACTGCTTTTGTGATGATTCGGTAAAATTCCGGATGTGGGGTCTCTTAGCTGGCCTTTCATGCTCGAGTTCCCTTCTGTACCATGCAAGGTAACCTGGCGCCGTTTCTCCTTTGGCTTGATCCCGCACGCAAGTATCTGATTTCAAATATTGACCCTCATTCCAGATTTGGCGAATCTTTGCTTCTGGGAACTGTCCGTTAGGACTTATCTCAATTGCTTGAGTGCTTAGATCTTCCTCATGAGGTACTGTCTGGCATTTTCCGAACTGTCTTAAAACTCGGCAGGGTGCGTAAGGTTGAATGCTCTTAAGCCCCATCAGCAAGAAATGAGTTTTAGCCGCTGACATATATAAGACCTCATCAACGGGCAACCATCCCAACTTCCATTGTATTTGGCTGGCAGTAAGAGCTTGAAAGAACGAGGTCCAAGCCAGGACTCCTTCGGGCAGACTGATCTCTTTGGCTCTCGCGTAAGATTCTTCTATGCGGGTCTTTTCCGGGGAACCACGGCTCAAAATCTCGGAATGATGGCAAAGGTGCTCGGTCATCCATATCTGCAGGAGCAAGTTACAACCTTCGAAGAAATTTCCCCCAGCTTTACAAGCTGTGAGAGCTCGAAAGATGTCGGATACCACCATAGGCGCGAGAGTACTGTCACTTTGCGTGAGTAAAGTGCTGACGACCCCCGATATCTTCAAATCAATGTTTCCATCTTTCCTGGGAAATACCAGAAGACCCAGAAACGTTATCATGAACGCCACCCGTCTGTGCTCGTCCCACTTCTGACGAACTCCTTTGCTGCACAGTTTGTTGATTGGATTATTGAATCCCCCCTCGTGACCGTATCTATCATATATGAAGCATGGAGTACAGAATCCGGCTGCTAGATCCGGGTTGTGGACTGTTCTAGGTATTTTCAATGAATCCAGGAACCGATGTACCGTGACGACTCTTGGGGCGACCAAGTATTTTTCCCTCAGCGGAAGTTCAGTATTCCCGATGTATCCGGCCATTTCTTCTAAAGTTGGGGTGAGCTCAAAATCAGAGAAATGGAAAACATTGTGCGCCGGGTCCCAATAGGTAACCAAAGCTCTTATGATATCTCCCCGAGGCTGGATTTCCAACAGACCCACAAGACCTTTCAGATTTTTCTTAACCTCATTTTGCCCTTCAACACCTAGATCATTCCACCATAGCCGTAACTTGATAGGGATTTTGGTCATTATTGAAAAATGTTCATTTTGCATCGTGCTCATCCTGCACATTTATTAAGGTGATTTTAACAAAAATGACTGACTCAAAATATTTTACAGAGGGGACCAAGCTTTGAACACGGCCTTTAAGCACTCCGGGGAAGAAGATTTTAAGGCTGTGTGGGTCTAAAAATGCTAAGGAAAACCCAAAAGTGGCTATTTATGCAAAGTCAGCCTTCCGGCGTCCCTTTTCGGGAACATTCGGCTATTCATGTCAAAACAGCATCACCTGACTTATTTATGACTCTTTAAAAATTTGAAACATATATTTTTTGATTTTGGCTATTTTAGCAAAATGGGGGTTGAACCCGACGAGGGTTGCCTACGTATCTCACATCCGGTGAGAATCAAACCGGCGTAGTTCGGGGTATCGTAACATAGGAAAAAAAATCGAATAAACCTAGAAATCAGGAATGCGTATTTTTTACATTTTTTTTGAAAAGAGATAAAGATTAAAGAAACTATATATTTTTTTTATATATTATTATTTTTTTTTGTTTAAGAAAAATTTGGACTATTAGTCTGAATTCATAAAAGGGGTATTACGAAAGAAACAACTCATTTTTTTTGAATTATGAATTTTCGATTTTTTTTTTACTCTTAAAATAAATACCCCCTTTTTTTTTATCTTTGAAAGTGATAAAAGAAAATTTTATATATTTTTTTTTAATGACTCTCAATAAACAAGACAGTTTTTTTTTAGGAAAATTTCGGCAAGGTTTTGACACTACTTGGACATTGGTTTTATTTTCCAAAATTAAGTAATTATCCCCCTACGCTGCTATTTTCCCTTCTTTTTTTAGGAACCGGTCGACATGCGGAATCGAAGCAAATAAATGCACAACACAGATAGGAATGCAGCATGATGGTCTTTTCCATTTCAGGTTGCCTGTCCTAGACGGACCCAACCCCTGTGTTGAGTCCCCTAAGTCAAATGCAATGTGATGCAAATAAGCGTTCCTACTAGGGATCCGGCATGAAGTTTCGTTATACTAGGTTTAAACCTTGGTATTTGTTCTAGACTGTGTACCCGAGCGGACAACTCGAGTCGAGGAGGGGGCTACGTACCGGGGACCCGCGAGATCGTCCGGCTTTGTAACTTGTCCGACCTCTTTCTTATTTCAGGTATTGACACTAACAGAATAGGGAGTCTCGACCAGCGAGCTTCTCCCCGGAGGTAAGAAAAGAAGGGTTTCGGCACAGTTTATATACAGTTCAGATAATATCAAAAGCGGTAAAAGACAACATTTAGCACTTTTATGCAAAACATGTAATAAAGATCAGATAATAAGCCAGATATAACAATTATTCTAAGCTCGAATTCTTGAACCCTGAACCAGTGGTTCTGGGTTTGTCCCCAGCAGAGTCGCCAGAGCTGTCACACCTCCTTTTGCGCGCCCCGCCCCGAAGGGTTAGATGCGCGGGTGGAGTTTTTCCAATTTAAGTGACAATATTCGAAATGGGATTATTTATTTAATTCAGAGTCGCCACTTGGGAAAGGTTTGGTTTTTGGTGTCCCAAGTCACCGGTTTATCTTGAATCCCAAATCGAGGAAATTTTCGACTTTTCCAAATGAAGTCTGCGAACCAGAAATTCTAAGTAAGGAATTCTGTTGACCCGAGGGAAGGTGTTAGGCACCCTCGAATCCCGTGGTTCTAGCACGGTCGCTTAAATTGTTATAATGGCTAAATATCTGATTTAAATACATGTTGTGACTTATGTGCTTTTATTAAGTTTAAACCGCTTTTATTATTATCATTTATTTTTATAGAATTGCAACGTCGTGAAAATGCATCTCGAACCACGTCACAATCAATGCACCCGTAGTTGTTAACACATTTCGACTCCGTTGAGATTTGAATTTGGGTCACATAAATGCGCACCCGAATTTAAGAATGTAATTTAATTAAGTCGCGCCTAAAGAGTCTAACGCGTTATTATCTTTGTAGAAGGCCATGAAATTTATTAAATGTCCTATCCTGAATTCCAAATAATTATCATGGTTATTTATTGAGGGCCCCGCAATTTTGCATCTTTATTTGGCGAGGCTTATCTCTATTTTAGAAAGGATGTCCTAAAGTGGCTACATTTCTAATGCATTTGTCTCTAGCACTAGAAGAAAAGGTATACGCTAATTTAACTATATGCTTTTGCCGAATCCAGATTTTAGCTAATCATCCGATTAATTATTTACGGAATAAAGAAGCATGGTACCTCATGAAAACATGCTTTGAACTTGATAAAAGAAAAGTATATGAGATTGACGAAATGCTACGACTGTTGCAAGAACTCCCTAACTTTAACTTATTCAGACAAGATTAATTAAAATTGCTTGTTTGGGAAATGCGACTAGTGGTATTTGAAACTCATCCTGTAAACTGCTTCACGCAAACTGAAACTCAAGAGTTTGAAACTGTATTGTCTTTAGCTAGATCTAAACAATCATTTGCCCTTACATATTCGAAACATGCTTAAATAGCGAGTATGAGTTAACAATTGTATTAAAATGGCTGCACATTTCATGGATTGTATTTACATCTTATGTACTACTAAACGAATAAAATGTCACAGTTTCAGATTGGCATAAACTTTAATTAAGTACAACCTTACTAATGTGTCTCTATTAGGCTAACAGACCAAGAAACTGCATATCTTAACAACACAAAAATTTCATAAGCAATACAACAGGTGATTATAACTCCTTCAACTCTTTTGATTCATACTTTCATTGTTACATCAAATGCGAGTCTTAGTATGTACCTGGATATTGGATACAACAGAAGAAGCAAGGGGTCAGTAGGGCAATAGAAGTGATACCAAACAGCAGCAGTAACAGTAGGTACCAATAGAACAGAAATCCCAGTGCAAAAGGCCAGTGAAGTCAATAGAGGAAGGGCAGAATGAGACAAATTCCCAATAGTATGGAGTCGGAGAATCGAGCAATCCAATTCCAGGAGAAGCAGACCACACAAATCCAAACAATGGACTTAACTGACACTTGAAGGAAAACAGGACTAACTTGGACAGTTTGAACAAAATGAGAATCAAACAAACAGTAGGGAGAAGACAATTCCTGATTTTGTGATATCCCTTTCCCTATCTTTTTTCTTTTCAAGTTCTAATGTCAGTCCTCAATTTGAAATCTATTTGGATTATCAAAGAGAAAACTTTTCCAGTTTCTGTTTTCAGAATTCGAAACTCTCAGATGTTCCCTCTCAGTGTCTCTCTCTATCTCTGTATGCTTTTTCTGTGTATCTCTATCAGCTCTCTCTTTCAAAACTCCTCACAGTGTGTGTATTTTTCTTTTTTCAGTTCTGATTCCCTCTATCCTCTCCTTCTACTGATCTCTTTTTTGGTGTCTGTTTTTCTCCTTTTATAAGCCTCAAACTCAACCCTTTATCAGCCTGTTGGATTAATCAAATAACCCATCCCATGTGCTCCCTTTTTCAGTTCCACTTAGCTATTTATGTATTAATCCCATGACATTCCCTTGGCAGGCTTTAACTTTTCATTTTATTATCTAAAAGCAAGTATGGGCATTAAAATATATCTGACAGCGTATACTGTCAGATTGTTTAAACTTAAAAGCTTCTTAATGCAGAAAAACAGGCTGTGCACAAGGCACATGAGATGCACCAATGCACATGCTGTGCACGAGTGCACATGCCTTCCAATTCAGGATTTAAACATAAACAATCCCTTTTTTACATTGACTGATCCAAATCAACAACTATAAGTAAACAAAAACTGGTTCTGAATTGATTTCAACAAATGTTCAACAGAAGCAAATCGATTTACTATGCTCAGACAGTTGAAATTAATTGACGACACATGTCGACTCGACTATATTAGTATTAACATACACAATCGCAGCTAAAAATCAAACATTTAAACAGTATTGATACATGGTTCGCATTATACTGACTAAACAGGAATACACTCGAGGAGTCAACTAATCAGTCCAAACTCGAAAATCAGCTACTTGCACAAACAAATACACAATGCCTTATCAGAATAGGAGGGGGGAATTTAGACAAACAACGAACAGAGGTTCAGGCGAAGTAGTTGAAGCACAGTTGATAGAGGTCAAGGACATAAACAGCAAACGAACAGACCCTTACAACAATCAAACAAACCAAAACAACTAAGAAAAGAAAGAAAACTCACCTTAAACCGCAAAAAGATCAAAACCTTAACTCGGACTTGGCCAAGCCTTTCTTAAGGCTGAACGGACTTTAAACGAAGTGTTTCTCAGACGAGAAACACTTGGATTAAAGTCCATTAGACCTTAACCTCTTTGGTTCGAACGGATATGGACCAGTGACGAAGAACCCACAAATTCCAAAAACTCAGATCTGGGATTCATGCTTCCCTGATCAGATTCGGACCAAACCAAGTATGGTTTGGTCACGAGGGGGGTCTGGGGAGTGTCTGGTACGAAACTGGGGTTGGTTGGGTTAGATCGAGTTTTGACTCGAATCTTCGAATGAAGATTCGAGGACCTGGGGGTGATTCGAACCATGGGGTTGGTAGATTTGGGTTCAGGATGGCATGGGGGTCCTATGGTGTTCAGGGGAAGGTCATCGGCATCCATGCCGCCGGCTTTCATGGCGGAAGTACGCAGGGGCGGCTAGGGTTTTAGGGCTGTTCGTTTGGGGAGACGAAGGCTGGGGTTTGGATAGGGGGCAGGGTAGTGTT
Source organism: Nicotiana sylvestris (assembly GCF_000393655.2). NCBI lineage: Eukaryota > Viridiplantae > Streptophyta > Magnoliopsida > Solanales > Solanaceae > Nicotiana > Nicotiana sylvestris. Next base: position 18,531,575 of record NC_091065.1, read on the forward strand.
AGGAGTTTATATAGTTAGTGAGCAAATGGATCCTGGCCGTTGGATGAGATGAGAGGAAGGGCCAGGATCCTTTGACTATCAGAGAACGACGTCGTTTCAAGGGTGAAGGGTTAGGGTCGGTCCGGGTGAGACGGGTCGGGTTTGTTGATGGGTTATGGGGGATTGATCTTGGCCGTTGATCACTCTGAGATCAACGGCCCCGATCAGGCACGATCCAAACGACGTCGTTTGGACGTCCTGGGCATCAGGTGACCTGGGCCGGGCAGGCCTGGGTCTTGGGCCGTTTGTTTGGGCCAATTTTATTAAAATTGGCCCAAGTCCGAAAGCTTTCCCTTTTTTTCTTTATTTTTATTTTTTATTTCTTTTTCTTATTTATTTTAAAACAAAACTAAGCCAAAAATCAAATTAAAATTAAATACACACTCAAATACAATTATTTGCACACATACTAAAATATTTCAAAACAGGTAAGGTCAAACCAAATAAAATCACGGACGAAAATGCCTAATCACGATTTTCTATTTAACGACCGGATTACGGTTTGAATTATGCAGGACACATATATTTTTTGAATTTTATTTTAATAAAGTAAATAAATAAAAATGGGCCAAAGTCATAAATAAATCAACAAAGTGCCGCACAGAAATCCAAAATTGTACAGCAGGGCCAATTATATTTGTTTTTTATTTTTTTTTGGAGCGATTGTCGTGTGAAACAAAAATCACGTGCTCACAGCTTCCCCTCTTTGTTCGGAAACATGAAGGGTTTTCGTGCAAAGATAAAGTGAGCGTGTATGAGCGATTTTTGCCTATAGACCACTCCGTATGAAGCATTTTTTTTTTTTTTGAAAGATCTGACCGAATCTTTCTTCAAAGATTTCCTACATATCCTGGGCTAAACAGGAATCAGGTCAATGTAGTTCGGGAAGTTTTGGTAGCTGGGACTACCATGGGATTGCAATGCTTGCTGCTACTGATGCTGCTGTTGCCACTGCTACGTTGTTGACCGCCTTATTACAACCAAATGGAAATTGGAAACTGAGCTAACTACTTATATGCATGTCAACTGCTAGTTACAAGATTCCTATCTATGATTCTTTTACGACTTGATCTTGGGCCTTAGCTGATTCTGCTTGTAGACTCCGATCCGAATCTTGATGCTTGCGAGTTGCAGCGACTTGTTTAACCTCTGGGATACTGAGTGAGACGCGATCGGTAGGGTTCAGGCCCTTAATTAAACGTTGGAGTCAATCCTCCTTGCATTTACTCCGATATCTCGGGACATCTTTTTTCTCTCTTTTTTTTTTCTTTGATTCCGAACTGGGATTCATCTCGTGGGTCATTTCGATTCATGTGGCTCGAGGTCAGACCTGCGGGAGAAAACAAACGAACGAAAATTTCTGCCCCAGTTTCACTAGGAAAATTTCGTTAATTATTCACCAGGAAGTTCATAAAATTGATGAAAGAGGATATGCGTGCTCAGTTCAGGGTTGGAGCCCTAATATCGACTAGCTGGGGAAAGGTTCAGTGTAGGGTTTAAAACCCTTACGCCGAACAAAGGAAGAATTCAGTTTAGGGTTTAAAACCCTAATGCTGCCTAAAAGGAAAAAAGTTCAGTTTAGGGTTTAAAACCCTAATGCTGACTAAAAGGAAAATTCAGTTTAGGGTTTAAAACCCTAATGCTGATTGGCTGGAAAAGCTCAGTTTAGAGTTTAGAACTCTAATGCTGGCTGAAAGGAAAAAGTTCAGTTTAGGGTTTAAAACCCTAATGCTGACTAAAGGAAAATTCAGTTTAGGGTTTAAAACCCTAATGCTGATTGCATGGAAAAGCTCAGTTTAGAGTTTAAAACTCTAATGCTGTCTAAAAGGAAAAAGTTCAGTTTAGGGTTTAAAACCCTAATGCTGACTAAAAGAAAATTCAGTTCAGGGTTTAAAACCCTAATGCTGATTGCATGGAAAAGCTCAGTTTAGAGTTTAAAACTCTAATGCTGGCTAAAAGGAAAAAGTTCAGTTTAGGGTTTAAAACCCTAATGCTGACTAAAGGAAAATTCAGTTTAGGGTTTAAAACCCTAATGCTGATTGCATGGAAAAGCTCAGTTTAGAGTTTAAAACTCTAATGCTGGCTAAAAGGAAAAAGTTCAGTTTAGGGTTTAAAACCCTAATGCTGATTGCATGGAAAAGCTCAGTTTAGAGTTTAAAACTCTAATGCTGGCTAAAAGGAAAAAGTTCAGTTTAGGGTTTAAAACCCTAATGCTGATTGCATGGAAAAGCTCAGTTTAGAGTTTAAAACTCTAATGCTGGCTAAAAGGAAAAAGTTCAGTTTAGGGTTTAAAACCCTAATGCTGACTAAAAGAAAATTCAGTTTAGGGTTTAAAACCCTAATGCTGATTGCATGGAAAAGCTCAGTTTAGAGTTTAAAACTCTAATGCTGGCTAAAAGGAAAAAGTTCAGTTTAGGGTTTAAAACCCCAATGCTGACTAAAGGAAAATTCAGTTTAGGGTTTAAAACCCTAATGCTGATTGCATGGAAAAGCTCAGTTTAGAGTTTAAAACTCTAATGCTGGCTAAAAGGAAAAAGTTCAGTTTAGGGTTTAAAACCCTAATGCTGACTAAAGGAAAATTCAGTTTAGGGTTTAAAACCCTAATGCTGATTGCATGGAAAAGCTCAGTTTAGAGTTTAAAACTCTAATGCTGGCTAAAAGGAAAAAGTTCAGTTTAGGGTTTAAAACCCTAATGCTGACTAAAGGAAAATTCAGTTTAGGGTTTAAAACCCTAATGCTGATTGCATGGAAAAGCTCAGTTTAGAGTTTAAAACTCTAATGCTGGCTAAAAGGAAAAAGTTCAGTTTAGGGTTTAAAACCCCAATGCTGACTAAAGGAAAATTCAGTTTAGGGTTTAAAACCCTAATGCTGATTGCATGGAAAAGCTCAGTTTAGAGTTTAAAACTCTAATGCTGGCTAAAAAGGAAAAAGTTCAGTTTAGGGTTTAAAACCCTAATGCTGACTAAAGGAAAAAAGTTCAGTTTAGGGTTTAAAACCCTAATGCTGACTAAAAGGAAAATTCAGTTTAGGGTTTAAAACCCTAATGCTGATTGGCTGGAAAAGCTCAGTTTAGAGTTTAGAACTCTAATGCTGGCTGAAAGGAAAAAGTTCAGTTTAGGGTTTAAAACCCTAATGCTGACTAAAGGAAAATTCAGTTTAGGGTTTAAAACCCTAATGCTGATTAAAGGAAAAGCTCAGTTTAGAGTTTAAAACTCTAATGCTGGCTAAAAGGAAAAAGTTCAGTTTAAGGTTTAAAACCCTAATGCTGACTAAAAGAAAATTCAGTTTAGGGTTTAAAACCCTAATGCTGATTGCATGGAAAAGCTCAGTTCAGAGTTTAAAACTCTAATGCTGGCTAAAAGGAAAAAGTTCAGTTTAGGGTTTTAAAACCCTAATGCTGACTAAAGGAAAATTCAGTTTAGGGTTTAAAACCCTAATGCTGATTGGCTGGAAAAGCTCAGTTTAGAGTTTAAAACTCTAATGCTGGCTAAAAGGAAAAAGTTCAGTTTAGGGTTTTAAAACCCTAATGCTGACTAAAGGAAAATTCAGTTTAGGGTTTAAAACCCTAATGCTGATTGGCTAGGGCAAAGTTCGAGAATACTAAACGACCCCGCGACCTTTTGAATTTTCTTGTTTTAGTAGAAGATACAAGGGAGTTTCGTGGAAACTTACCTTTCGAGTGAATTCCTTATTGCCAAAATATTTCTTGTACCCATGTACCTTCTTCTTTGGGCGACACCTGCTCCTTGCACGGTTGTCTTGGATTACACCTGTTTCAACTTTTCAGACAAAGGACAATTGTTAGTTCGGAAATGACGGTCGGTTTGGTGACCTCGATCGTTCCCGGTTGCTTTGTTGCGTCTTCATTTCTGTTGTGAAGTCCCGCCATTGATTTGATTCATATGCCGAAACCCTTTAGACCGCTCAGGCTTGTATTTCCAGATTCTGTGATGATTTGCCTCGTAAGGCTCTCTTTTTTTTTCTTTTTTTTTGTGTCCCGTTTTGCTTGGAGGTTCTCAACGGGGATTTTATTGGAGGTATTTTGTGGGGATTTGTACAAAAGGGAAGCTTTGTGGGGAATATTTACAAAGTGGATTCTTCGTGTGGATTTTTGTACAATGGGCATGCTAGGGATTTATTTCAAAGTGGGATTTTCTATATTGAAGAGATTCTGTGGGAGATTGTACAAGACTCTGTTGGGATTTGTACAGGGGGGAGACTCTGTGGGGATTTGTCCGAAGGTGGAATTGCTGGGGAAGATTTCAAGATTTCTCTCTTTTTCCTTTACTCCGGCACACCATCAAACGTCATGGTCCATCATGCTTGGGTAATCATATCAACGAGATGAGGTGCTTTCCTTCATGAGACGGGATTCCGTGCAAACAAACCTGCCACCTGTCCTTTCCGGTGTGTCCTGAACTCGGGGTTAAAATGCAAAAGGGATTCGAAAAGAAACAAAGAAAGGGGAAAACAAATCAGAAAAGGAATACCCTTTTCGGGATGAGAAAGACTTATCTGAGGAAGATAACGCTGGCTTTAAATGACATGACATGCTTTTTGGACTGGACGTCTGACCTTCTAAGAGCTTGCGTTTTCCTGAACCAGAACGGATCTGTGATTCCAAACTGGTGGCACTCTGCCGAGACTTTCTTGGGGTGGCGTCATTCTTTTCGGCCAACAGCGCCCTTTGCGGGTTTTCGCTGGCTGACCTCTCTCATTTCTCTTCCTGTCGTCGCTTGATAGCACTCTTTGCGAGTTTTTACTAAACAAGCTCTCTCATTTTGGTTTCTCTTCTCCCGTCGCCTCGTGGTGCCCGAAGGTTTTCACCGCCGAGACTCTCTCATTTTATCTCTCTCAATTCAGAGTGTGATGGTCTTTTTTGCGACGCTTATTGATTCCCCATCATATTTGGTAATTGATTTGAAGGTTTGTGCTTGGTAAAGAGAGGTAGATGATACTAACTCCTCAAGTGTCCGACATGCCCCGGTTTTCAATTTCAGGGTGAATGGGATTTTGTTGTTGGTGTGACTGAACCTCAGGGAGAGGCTGCCTACGTATCCTTTCGGAATCAAGTCAAACGTAGTTCAGGCCTCAATCAATGTTTTTTTTTTTTTTTTTTTTTTTTTAACGGCTCAAAAGGTGGTAGCGAGAATTGGGTAGTGTTTGGGGAGTAGTGGGGAATAAACACCTTCGCCCTTTTCAACGTGTCAGGACCACTTGGAGTATGATCTAGACGTAGTACCTCTTGACTGCATCTGCATTCACCGCTGTGTCAGGGTCATTTCCTTCGATATCACCTAAATACAATGCTCCTCTTGGCAATATTTTCCTTACGATGTATGGGCCTTTCCAATTTGGGGCAAACTTTCCTTTTGCTTCTTCATGATGCGGCAGAATACGCCTCAGTACCAATTGTCCTACTTCGAAATTCCGAGGTCGGACTTTCTTGTTGTAAGCACGGGCCATCCTTCGTTGGTATAACTGTCCGTGACAAACTGCAGCCATCCGCTTTTCATCAATCAACGTCAATTGCTCCAGTCGAGTCTTAACCCACTCGCTGTCCTCGATTTCTGCTTCGACAATGATTCGAAGTGAAGGAATCTCTACCTCTGCCGGTATTACGGCCTCGGTTCCATAAACCAAAAGATAAGGAGTCGCTCCCACCGATGTGCGCACCGTAGTGCGATACCCCAATAACGCAAAAGGTAACTGCTCATGCCACTGTCGGGAACTTTGTATTGTTTTCCTCAAAATCTTCTTGATGTTTTTATTTGCAGCTTCTACAGCACCATTGGCTTTTGGCCGATAAGGAGTGGAATTCCTGTGTGTTATCTTGAATTGCTCGCACACATCTCCCATCAAGTGACTGTTCAAGTTTGCTGCATTATCTGTAATGATAGTCGCAGGAATACCGAAGCGACAGATAAGATTTGAGTGTACAAAATCCACTACAGCTTTCTTGGTGACCGACTTGAGAGTGACAGCCTCTACCCACTTTGTGAAGTAATCGATGGCAACCAGTATAAACCTATGTCCATTCGAAGCCTTTGGTTCAATTGGTCCAATGACGTCCATGCCCCAAGCGACAAATGGCCAAGGTGCGGACATGGGATGCAGTTCTGTGGGAGGTGCATGAATCAAATTACCGTGCACCTGACACTGATGACACTTCCGGACAAAGCTAAAGCAATCCTTTTCCATGGTCATCCAGTAATAACCTGCTCTAAGGATCTTCTTCGCTAAGACATACCCGTTCATGTGAGGTCCACATACACCTGCGTGTACTTCGTGCATGATCTTTCTTGCTTCCTCGATATCGACACATCTTAAGAGATTGAGGTCCGGAGTCCTCTTATATAACAATTCACTGCTCAAAAAGAAACCACTTGCATGTCGCCTAATGGTCCTCTTTTGATCTCCAGTTGCATGCTCGGGGTATTCTTGTGTCTTCAAGAATTTCTTGATGTCATGGTACCAAGGCTGCGTATTTGATCCCGCCTCGATTACACTGCAGTAACCGTGTCTTTCCTTGATTTGGATTTCCAAAGGATCGACGTGGGCGTCGCCCGGGTAGGGTAGCATAGAAGCCAGAGTAGCAAGTGCATCTGCCAGTTCATTGTGAAACCTCGGAATATACCTGAATTCTATTGAGTTAAAGCGCTTGCTGAGGTCCTCCACATGTTGTCGGTATGGGATAAGTTTGACATCCCGAGTTTCCCATTCGCCTTGAACTTGCCGGATGATCAGGTCAGAATCTCCCATAATCAGTAAGTCTTTGACATCCTGATCGATTGCCATATGTATGCCCATAATGCAGGCTTCATATTCAGCTGTATTATTTGTGCAGAAGAAACGAAGTCTAGCTGTGGCGGGATAATGCTGACCGGCAGGTGAGATCAAAATTGCCCCAATCCCTATACCCTTGGCATTCACGGCTCCGTCAAAGAACATCTTCCAAACATGAGCTTCCTCTGAGATCACTTCTACGGTGTTTACCTCTTCATCTGGAAAATAGGTATCCAATGGCTGGTATTCCTCATCGACCGGGTTTTCGGCCAAATGATCTGCTAACGCCTGGGCTTTCATTGCCGTGCGAGTGACATAAACTATGTCGAATTCCGTAAGCAAGATTTGCCATTTAGCCAGTCTCCCAGTAGGCATTGGTTTCTGAAATATATATTTCAAGGGATCCAACCTGCTTATGAGGAATGTAGTGTGGGCTTGGAGATAATGCCTCAGCTTTTGAGCAACCCATGTGAGAGCGCAACATGTCTTCTCCAACAGAGTGTATTTGGCCTCGTAGCTGGTGAATTTCTTGCTCAGGTAGTAGATCGCCTGTTCCCTTTTCCCGGTCACATCGTGTTGCCCCAGGACGCAGCCAAAGGAGTTCTCCAAGACTGTCAGATACAAGAAAAGTGGCCTCCCTGGTTCGGGAGGGACCAAGACTGGGGGATTCGAAAGGTACTCTTTGACTTTATCAAAGGCTTCTTGACACTCCGTTGTCCACTTAATCGCCGCATCTTTTCTTAACAACTTGAATATGGGCTCACACGTGCTTGTCAGCTGGGCAATAAACCGACTGATGTAGTTCAGCCTGCCCAAAAGACTCATCACGTCTTTCTTCGTTCTTGGGGGAGGTAGATCTTTGATAGATTTTATCTTAGTCGGATCTAGCTCGATACCTCTCCTGCTTACGATGAAACCCAAAAGTTTACCTGACGGAACTCCGAAAGCGCATTTGGCTGGATTTAGCTTCAAGTCATACTTCCTTAGCCTCTCGAAGAATTTCCTCAAGTCTTGGATGTGATTATCCTGCGTCCTGGACTTGACTATTACATCGTCCACGTACACCTCTATTTCCTGATGCATCATGTCATGGAAAATGGCGGTCATGGCCCTCATGTAAGTAGCCCCAGCATTCTTTAAACCAAATGGCATGACCCGATAACAGTAGGTGCCCCAAGGCGTGGTGAAGGCAGTTTTCTCGGCATCCTCTTCATCCATCAATACCTGATGATACCCAGCGTAACAATCTACGAAAGACTGTATCTCGTGCTTGGCGCAATTATCAACGAGGATGTGGATGTTGGGCAGCGGGAAATTATCTTTAGGACTTGCTCTGTTCAGATCTCGGTAATCTACACATACCCGAGTTTTCCCGTCCTTTTTCGGTACTGGAACCACATTCGCCAACCATGTTGTATATTGGACTACCCGGATCACTCCTGTTTTCAGTTGCTTGGTGATCTCCTCTTTAATTTTGTCACTGACCTCGGTTTTGAACTTTCGTTGCTTTTGTTGAACCGGAGGACAATCAGGATGAATCGGCAATTTGTGAACCACTAGATCGACACCTAGTCCCGGCATGTCATCATATGACCAAGCAAACACGTCTTTAAATTCAAGAAGAAGTTGAATTATCGCCTCTCGCGTTTTCTTGTCCGTGTGAATGCTTATCTTGGTCTCCCGGATTTCTTCCGGGGTTCCTAAATTTACCGGTTCAGTGTCATTCAGATTTGGCTTAGGTTTATTCTCGAAATATTCCAACTCTCGGTTTATCTCCCTAAAAGCCTCTTCCGCATCATATTCTGGTTCTGGATTCATTAATTCGCAGTTAAATAGCTCATTGTGATCCGGGCGTGAAGTCCGCAAGCATGTCATATTTAAAGCCGCATTATTAGGACTGAAAAGGAAGATAATAGGAAAAGTAATAAAATCAGAACGAAAGAAAGAAAGGAAAGCAATGAAGATTTTTTTCATTTTCTTTGGAAAATTGGAAGACAACAACGTTTACAACTAGGAATTCGGAACAACAAATGAAAAGAAGAAAACGTTCAAGTTATGTCCCGGAGATAACTTGTGATACAAGAAAGGTGGCAGGACAGGTCTACCCGGACTTCCGTCTAGTTGGGAATGGCGTGATCTCCCAGTTTTGGAGCTTGGCGTTTGGCCCCATGTATATCATCTCAGCAGTGCTCGTGCCTTCGCCTGGTTGAACCATGTGGACCTCGTAGAGCATTTCCCTCATTGCCCCACATATTTCCTCGATTTCCTCAACTGTGAAGACCTCATCTTCTTCTTCTTCAGTGTACCCTGGCCTGACAAAAGTCGCATGTAAATCCGGCAGTGGTTGAGGCAACTTCCAGCCCTCATTTCTCCTTTTCTTTGCCCATTTTTCGTCTGCTGGAGTAGGTTTGAAACCTAGTCCAAAAGGTTTCTTGATGACTGGTAAAGTAATGGGTTCCGTCATTCCCTGAAGGGTTCGTCCAAGCCCCTTCCCTGGCCTAAATCCGTGTCGGATCATCTCTTTGGCCACCATAACCGAAGCGTTAGACAAGAAAGGCTGGGGGCAAGGTACTCCCTCTTCGTGCTGCTCTGCCAATACCACCTCGAAAGCTTGATAGACCGTATGCTCACTCCCTTCTCTTGGTTCAAGATACGGGATAGATGGGTCCCGATAAATGGCATGTTCATCTTCTCCATGGACCACGATCTCTTGGTCTTCATACTCGAACTTCACCATCTGGTGAAGAGTAGAAGGCACGGCTCCTGCCGCATGGATCCAAGGCCTGCCAAGGAGGAAATTGTAAGATGTGTCCATGTCGATCACTTGGAAAGTGACTCGAGATTCGACTGGCCCTATGACCAGCAACAGGTCTATTTCTCCCATGGTGTCTCTCTTGATACCATCGAAAGCTCTCACGCAGACGTTGTTGGGTCGGATTCTTCCGGTCTCAATTTCCATTCTTTGCAGCGTGGAGAGCGGGCAGATGTCAACACCTGATCCCCCATCCAGCATCACCCGCTTGACATAGTAGTCCTCACATTTGACTGTTAAATGCAATGCCTTGTTGTGTGCTGCTCCTTCCGGGGGTAGATCGTTCTTGCTGAAGGAGATTTGGTTGACGGCGAAGAATCTTTCTGTCATCCGCTCTAGTTGCTCCACCGAGGTTTCGACCGGTACGTATGCTTCATTCAGGGTTTTCAGCAGGATCTTTTGATGCTCGGTTGACCTCATTAATAGTGACAGCATGGACACTTGCTCAGGGTGCTTGCGCAGCTGGTCTATCACTTCGTAATCCGGCATCTTCATCTGCTTGAAGAACACTTCCGCTTCTTCAACACTCACAGGCTCCTTTGGAGGGAAGCGCCTTTGTGTGGCGTTGTTCAGTTCTTGGGTATTTGAGTACCCTCCAACGAAAGTATTTTCTGGAAGTTCTTCCATGACCTCCTTACCTTTATACGTTACCAAAGTCTTTTGATAATTCCACGGCACTGTGGACGGGTTGGTCATTGGCTTTTGTGGCACGCGTCCGATAACCACTGGCTCATTCAGCCGAGGTGGTTGAATCGTCCCCCGGACCACATAGGCCCCTTTTGGCACATACATAGGTTTTGTCTTTTTGATCCCGAAGTTCTGCGTCTTCTTGGCTTGACCTCGCGGTATGTAAAGAACTCCACCTTTTGCTGGTACTACTTTCTTCTCCACCTTCTTTTCGGGCTTGCTTTCTGCAGCCTTGGCCTCCTCCCCCCTTTCTGATTTCTGGTCTATTTCGGGCCTCTTCGCTGTGTCGACAATGGCAATTATGGCTTTCAAAGCAGGGTCGAACTCTTTGTCTTCACAAATCATGCCGATCAGAGGCCCATTATTGTGAGCGGGCAATGGATTGTTAGTTACATTTGGGATCTCTTCGTCCCTTAGCACTATTTTCCCCTGCTCTATCAAATTTTCGACCACTCTTTTCAATGACCAGCAGTCGTTTGTATCATGCCCCTCGGCCCCTGAATGATAGGCGCATCTGACTCCGGCTTTGTAAGAAGGAGATGTCGGGTTTTGCCTTGTTTGAGGGATGGGTTGCAGGAAACCCAACTGAACCAACTTTGGGAACAAAGTTGAGTATGGCTCACCGATGGGCGTGAAAGTCCGCCGTCGAGGCGGCTCTTGGGGGCGGTAGTTATTTTGCGGGGGTTGTGGGTTATAGTGGTTGCGGTAAGGAGGCTGATTTCTGGGAGGTGGAGCTGGGCCTCGGTTGGCTTGTTGTGGTGAATGGTTATAAGGTTGGGCATTCATGACCATATAAGGTTGATGAGCATATGCCACATTTGAGTGGGGGTAGTAGTGTTGTGGGGCCCTTTCCGGAAAATGGGGCCTGTGATGACGATACTCCCTTGCTTCAGAGGCTGCCATAGCCGTTTCTTCCTTCTTCTTCCCCCTTGTCGTCCCTCCAGACCCGCTTTGGACGGCCTGGGAGGTTGCCCTTAGGGCTGCTTGACTCAGAATCCGACCCGTTTTCAGCCCATTCTCTACCATCTCTCCTATCTTGATTGCTTCCGCGAATGGCTTACCCATGGCTGACATCATGTTTTGGAAATAGTCAGACTCTTGAGCCTGGAGAAAGGTAGTGACCATTTCCACTTCATCCATGGGAGGCTTCACTCTCGACGCCTGTTCACGCCACTTAATAGCATACTCTCTAAAACTTTCCGAAGGCTTCTTCTTCAAATTCGACAGAGAGTTTCGGTCTGGCGCAATGTCGATGTTATACTGGAATTGCTTTACAAAATCTCTGGCGAGATCATCCCATATATGCCATCGGGACATTTCCTGATCCATATACCATTCCGAAGCTATCCCTACTAAGCTTTCCCCAAAATACGCCATTAGCAGTTCTTCCTTTCCGCCGGCTCCCCGCAATTGGTTGCAGTATTTCTTAAGATGTGCAATGGGGTCACCGTGCCCATCGTATTTCTCGAACTTGGGGGTCTTGAAACCCGTCGGCAGGTGCACGTGAGGGAACATGCACAGGTCGGCGTAAGAGACGCTCTTTTGCCCGCTCAAACCTTGCATATTCTTCAAACTTTGTTCAAGGCTTCTCATTCTCTTAGCAATCTCATTTTGTTCTGCAATCCTGGGGTTCTGATCCTGTCCCGGTGCGAGTTCGCACTGAGGCGGTAGAGGATTATTGTTGGTAGCGAACCTGGTTGGTTCCATTGAGAACGATGGTGCTTGGAATGTAAAAGAGGATGAGTCAAAGCTTGGCTTGTATGTGGCAGGCTGTGCCGTAGCTGGGCAAGGCGATGCAGTAAAGATATTCATGCTTGCATCGGTGGCCGACATTCGGGGATGAGGCTCAGAAGGTGATCCGGCGGAGAAAACGGAGTTGGCTGGGTACCCGAATGGGGTAGCAGGGCAATTTATGGGGACATTAGAAGCCCCACCTGACCTGGAGAATAATTCAGGGAATCCGGGGACGACACTTGGCGGCTCTTTCCCATTGTTCCAGTCATCCAGCATTTCCAACATGCGGAGCCGTAGGATTCTATTTTCTTCCGCAGTTGCGGATTCAGGCGTGAGGACGGCTGAGATTGAGCTCTCCTCAGAGACGGGGACTGTTTGCAATGGAATTTCCGAAGACATTTCCACACTTCCTTTTGACCTGGTGAAGTAAGTGTGAGTACTGTTTCTGGTCCTAACAATAGGTAGTTGAACACCTCTCCTTGACCTCGTGAAGTATGAGTGCGAGGCCAGACTTTCACCAAACCAACCGTCTTTTCAAAAACCCTGGAAACATGCTCAATGACAAGCGCACGGTTAATTTGCAGCAAATAACAGATAGTTAATCTCACGTTGGGCATGATGCACCTATACAGTTAAGTGGATTACTATATGTCTGCTACGAGAGCATGCGTCATTCCGGTATTTTTCCTCTTATTTCCCCCCTTTTTTCTTTTTTTCTTTTTTTCTTTTATTTTATTTTCATTTATTTTTCTTTTATATTTTTTTTTTGTAGCGAAATAAAATGCGATCGGATCCGATTAGGATTGCCTACGTATCACGATACTCACGTGAATCAGATCATTACGTAGTTCGAAAAACACAAATGGACGTAAAAGAAACAACCTCTTCATTGTTGAAATGTTCTATTACAAGCTACATTCTGCAAAAGAAAAAGCAAACTTGGAAAATGAACCTAGACTCAAAATAGACTGAAAATCACCTTGATGAAAAAACAGGCAGAAGATGCTAAAATACAGATTTGACCTATGAATGCATTATGGTTTTAAAAATTGGTTTCCGCGGGGCATCGTTCGGCCTCGCCGCGGTCCTAGGCGTGAGATCCCTCTCAAGTTGCTCCAGCTCGTGCATAGTCTGCTTGACATAACCCATTACTGCCGAGAGGACGGTAGCGCTGGACATGTTCTCACATCGTAGGCATCGTCTGGTGATGGCATGGGCAATGGCCTTGATCCTATCTCTGGTTTGCTTCTTCTCCACGAGCAGGCGTTTTGTCTGATCGCTGCATATCTTGAAAACTTGAGCATCTTGTACATGCTGATGCTTCAGTCGTCGTACTTCCAACTTCATCTGGGCTATTGAGTCATACCAGTATCTGCTCTTAATTTGGAAATCCTTGGCCTGATTAACTGCTTTGATCTCAAGTGCAGCCATCTCTCTCTTTATTTTAGCAACAGTCTTCTCATGGTCGCTTTCCAATCGATTCAGGTACCTGCGATGCTTATCCGTTCTTGTATCCCACTGTGCTTTGAGCTCTGCTATGATGTTTTCAGATTTCTCCAAACCATCTCGCCATTCCCTGATTTCACCTTTTAGCCCTTTTATCAGCTGCTCGTCCGATCGACGCCTTGGTTGTCTATCTGCATCCAACCTTATCTGTTTGATCTGGGCTCTGAGCATTTCATTTTCTTGAATCAACCTGTTCCGCTCTCCCAGATCGGTAGCAACTTGCACGTTGTGTTCATATTTCAAGTTTTCCACTTGTTGCTTTAACCTGCTGATTTCGGTGCAATAGCCTCTTTCTTTTGTTAACCAATCCCACTGCTTTTGTGATGATTCGGTAAAATTCCGGATGTGGGGTCTCTTAGCTGGCCTTTCATGCTCGAGTTCCCTTCTGTACCATGCAAGGTAACCTGGCGCCGTTTCTCCTTTGGCTTGATCCCGCACGCAAGTATCTGATTTCAAATATTGACCCTCATTCCAGATTTGGCGAATCTTTGCTTCTGGGAACTGTCCGTTAGGACTTATCTCAATTGCTTGAGTGCTTAGATCTTCCTCATGAGGTACTGTCTGGCATTTTCCGAACTGTCTTAAAACTCGGCAGGGTGCGTAAGGTTGAATGCTCTTAAGCCCCATCAGCAAGAAATGAGTTTTAGCCGCTGACATATATAAGACCTCATCAACGGGCAACCATCCCAACTTCCATTGTATTTGGCTGGCAGTAAGAGCTTGAAAGAACGAGGTCCAAGCCAGGACTCCTTCGGGCAGACTGATCTCTTTGGCTCTCGCGTAAGATTCTTCTATGCGGGTCTTTTCCGGGGAACCACGGCTCAAAATCTCGGAATGATGGCAAAGGTGCTCGGTCATCCATATCTGCAGGAGCAAGTTACAACCTTCGAAGAAATTTCCCCCAGCTTTACAAGCTGTGAGAGCTCGAAAGATGTCGGATACCACCATAGGCGCGAGAGTACTGTCACTTTGCGTGAGTAAAGTGCTGACGACCCCCGATATCTTCAAATCAATGTTTCCATCTTTCCTGGGAAATACCAGAAGACCCAGAAACGTTATCATGAACGCCACCCGTCTGTGCTCGTCCCACTTCTGACGAACTCCTTTGCTGCACAGTTTGTTGATTGGATTATTGAATCCCCCCTCGTGACCGTATCTATCATATATGAAGCATGGAGTACAGAATCCGGCTGCTAGATCCGGGTTGTGGACTGTTCTAGGTATTTTCAATGAATCCAGGAACCGATGTACCGTGACGACTCTTGGGGCGACCAAGTATTTTTCCCTCAGCGGAAGTTCAGTATTCCCGATGTATCCGGCCATTTCTTCTAAAGTTGGGGTGAGCTCAAAATCAGAGAAATGGAAAACATTGTGCGCCGGGTCCCAATAGGTAACCAAAGCTCTTATGATATCTCCCCGAGGCTGGATTTCCAACAGACCCACAAGACCTTTCAGATTTTTCTTAACCTCATTTTGCCCTTCAACACCTAGATCATTCCACCATAGCCGTAACTTGATAGGGATTTTGGTCATTATTGAAAAATGTTCATTTTGCATCGTGCTCATCCTGCACATTTATTAAGGTGATTTTAACAAAAATGACTGACTCAAAATATTTTACAGAGGGGACCAAGCTTTGAACACGGCCTTTAAGCACTCCGGGGAAGAAGATTTTAAGGCTGTGTGGGTCTAAAAATGCTAAGGAAAACCCAAAAGTGGCTATTTATGCAAAGTCAGCCTTCCGGCGTCCCTTTTCGGGAACATTCGGCTATTCATGTCAAAACAGCATCACCTGACTTATTTATGACTCTTTAAAAATTTGAAACATATATTTTTTGATTTTGGCTATTTTAGCAAAATGGGGGTTGAACCCGACGAGGGTTGCCTACGTATCTCACATCCGGTGAGAATCAAACCGGCGTAGTTCGGGGTATCGTAACATAGGAAAAAAAATCGAATAAACCTAGAAATCAGGAATGCGTATTTTTTACATTTTTTTTGAAAAGAGATAAAGATTAAAGAAACTATATATTTTTTTTTATATATTATTATTATTTTTTGTTTAAGAAAAATTTGGACTATTAGTCTGAATTCATAAAAGGGGTATTACGAAAGAAACAACTCATTTTTTTTGAATTATGAATTTTCGATTTTTTTTTTACTCTTAAAATAAATACCCCTTTTTTTTTATCTTTGAAAGTGATAAAAGAAAATTTTATATTTTTTTTTTAATGACTCTCAATAAACAAGACAGTTTTTTTTTTAGGAAAATTTCGGCAAGGTTTTGACACTACTTGGACATTGGTTTTATTTTCCAAAATTAAGTAATTATCCCCCTACGCTGCTATTTTCCCTTCTTTTTTTTAGGAACCGGTCGACATGCGGAATCGAAGCAAATAAATGCACAACACAGATAGGAATGCAGCATGATGGTCTTTTCCATTTCAGGTTGCCTGTCCTAGACGGACCCAACCCCTGTGTTGAGTCCCCTAAGTCAAATGCAATGTGATGCAAATAAGCGTTCCTACTAGGGATCCGGCATGAAGTTTCGTTATACTAGGTTTAAACCTTGGTATTTGTTCTAGACTGTGTACCCGAGCGGACAACTCGAGTCGAGGAGGGGGCTACGTACCGGGGACCCGCGAGATCGTCCGGCTTTGTAACTTGTCCGACCTCTTTCTTATTTCAGGTATTGACACTAACAGAATAGGGAGTCTCGACCAGCGAGCTTCTCCCCGGAGGTAAGAAAAGAAGGGTTTCGGCACAGTTTATATACAGTTCAGATAATATCAAAAGCGGTAAAAGACAACATTTAGCACTTTTATGCAAAACATGTAATAAAGATCAGATAATAAGCCAGATATAACAATTATTCTAAGCTCGAATTCTTGAACCCTGAACCAGTGGTTCTGGGTTTGTCCCCAGCAGAGTCGCCAGAGCTGTCACACCTCCTTTTGCGCGCCCCGCCCCGAAGGGTTAGATGCGCGGGTGGAGTTTTTCCAATTTAAGTGACAATATTCGAAATGGGATTATTTATTTAATTCAGAGTCGCCACTTGGGAAAGGTTTGGTTTTTGGTGTCCCAAGTCACCGGTTTATCTTGAATCCCAAATCGAGGAAATTTTCGACTTTTCCAAATGAAGTCTGCGAACCAGAAATTCTAAGTAAGGAATTCTGTTGACCCGAGGGAAGGTGTTAGGCACCCTCGAATCCCGTGGTTCTAGCACGGTCGCTTAAATTGTTATAATGGCTAAATATCTGATTTAAATACATGTTGTGACTTATGTGCTTTTATTAAGTTTAAACCGCTTTTATTATTATCATTTATTTTTATAGAATTGCAACGTCGTGAAAATGCATCTCGAACCACGTCACAATCAATGCACCCGTAGTTGTTAACACATTTCGACTCCGTTGGGATTTGAATTTGGGTCACATAAATGCGCACCCGAATTTAAGAATGTAATTTAATTAAGCCGCGCCTAAAGAGTCTAACGCGTTATTATTTTGTAGAAGGCCATGAAATTTATTAAATGGCCTATCCTGAATTCCAAATAATTATCATGGTTATTTATTGAGGGCCCCGCAATTTTGCATCTTTATTTGGCGAGGCTTATCTCTATTTTAGAAAGGATGTCCTAAAGTGGCTACATTTCTAATGCATTTGTCTCTAGCACTAGAAGAAAAGGTATACGCTAATTTAACTATATGCTTTTGCCGAATCCAGATTTTAGCTAATCATCCGATTAATTATTTACGGAATAAAGAAGCATGGTACCTCATGAAAACATGCTTTGAACTTGATAAAAGAAAAGTATATGAGATTGACGAAATGCTACGACTGTTGCAAGAACTCCCTAACTTTAACTTATTCAGACAAGATTAATTAAAATTGCTTGTTTGGGAAATGCGACTAGTGGTATTTGAAACTCATCCTGTAAACTGCTTCACGCAAACTGAAACTCAAGAGTTTGAAACTGTATTGTCTTTAGCTAGATCTAAACAATCATTTGCCCTTACATATTCGAAACATGCTTAAATAGCGAGTATGAGTTAACAATTGTATTAAAATGGCTGCACATTTCATGGATTGTATTTACATCTTATGTACTACTAAACGAATAAAATGTCACAGTTTCAGATTGGCATAAACTTTAATTAAGTACAACCTTACTAATGTGTCTCTATTAGGCTAACAGACCAAGAAACTACATATCTTAACAACACAAAAATTTCATAAGCAATACAACAGGTGATTATAACTCCTTCAACTCTTTTGATTCATACTTTCATTGTTACATCAAATGCGAGTCTTAGTATGTACCTGGATATTGGATACAACAGAAGAAGCAAGGGGTCAGTAGGGCAATAGAAGTGATACCAAACAGCAGCAGTAACAGTAGGTACCAATAGAACAGAAATCCCAGTGCAAAAGGCCAGTGAAGTCAATAGAGGAAGGGCAGAATGAGACAAATTCCCAATAGTATGGAGTCGGAGAATCGAGCAATCCAATTCCAGGAGAAGCAGACCACACAAATCCAAACAATGGACTTAACTGACACTTGAAGGAAAACAGGACTAACTTGGACAGTTTGAACAAAATGAGAATCGAACAAACAGTAGGGAGAAGACAATTCCTGATTTTGTGATATCCCTTTCCCTATCTTTTTTCTTTTCAAGTTCTAATGTCAGTCCTCAATTTGAAATCTATTTGGATTATCAAAGAGAAAACTTTTCCAGTTTCTGTTTTCAGAATTCGAAACTCTCAGATGTTCCCTCTCAGTGTCTCTCTCTATCTCTGTATGCTTTTTCTGTGTATCTCTATCAGCTCTCTCTTTCAAAACTCCTCACAGTGTGTGTATTTTTCTTTTTTCAGTTCTGATTCCCTCTATCCTCTCCTTCTACTGATCTCTTTTTTGGTGTCTGTTTTTCTCCTTTTATAAGCCTCAAACTCAACCCTTTATCAGCCTGTTGGATTAATCAAATAACCCCTCCCATGTGCTCCCTTTTTCAGTTCCACTTAGCTATTTAAGTATTAATCCCATGACATTCCCTTGGCAGGCTTTAACTTTTCATTTTATTATCTAAAAGCAAGTATGGGCATTAAAATATATCTGACAGCATATACTGTCAGATTGTTTAAAACTTAAAAGCTTCTTAATGCAGAAAAACAGGCTGTGCACAAGGCACATGAGGTGCACCAATGCACATGCTGTGCACGAGTGCACATGCCTTCCAATTCAGGATTTAAACATAAACAATCCCTTTTTACATTGACTGGTCCAAATCAACAGCTATAAGTAAACAAAACTGGTTCTGAATTGATTTCAACAAATGTTCAACAGAAGCAAATCGATTTACTATGCTCAGACAGTTGAAATTAATTGACGACACATGTCGACTCGACTATATTAGTATTAACATACACAATCGTAGCCAAAAATCAAACATTTAAACAGTATTGATACATGGTTCGCATTATACTGACTAAACAGGAATACACTCGAGGAGTCAACTAATCAGTCCAAACTCGAAAATCAGCTACTTGCACAAACAAATACACAATGCCTTATCAGAATAGGAGGGGGGAATTTAGACAAACAAAACAGAGGTTCAGGCGAAGTAGTTGAAGCACAGTTGATAGAGGTCAAGGACATAAACAGCAAACGAACAGACCCTTACAACAATCAAACAAACCAAAACAACTAAGAAAAGAAAGAAAACTCACCTTATACCGCAAAAAGATCAAAACCTTAACTCGGACTTGGCCAAGCCTTTCTTAAGGCTGAACGGACTTTAAACGAAGTGTTTCTCAGACGAGAAACACTTGGATTAAAGTCCATTAGACCTTAACCTCTTTGGTTCGAACGGATATGGACCAGTGACGAAGAACCCACAAATTCCAAAAACTCAGATCTGGGATTCATGCTTCCCTGATCAGATTCGGACCAAACCAAGTATGGTTTGGTCACGAGGGGGGTCTGGGGAGTGTCTGGTACGAAACTGGGGTTGGTTGGGTTAGATCGAGTTTTGACTCGAATCTTCGAATGAAGATTCGAGGACCTGGGGGTGATTCGAACCATGGGGTTGGTAGATTTGGGTTCAGGATGGCATGGGGGTCCTATGGTGTTCAGGGGAAGGTCACCGGCATCCATGCCGCCGGCTTTCATGGCGGAAGTACGCATGGGCGGCTAGGGTTTTAGGGCTGTTCGTTTGGGGAGACGAAGGCTGGGGTTTGGATAGGGGGGCAGGGTAGTGTTAGGAGTTTATATAGTTAGTGAGCAAATGGATCCTGGCCGTTGGATGAGATGAGAGGAAGGGCCAGGATCCTTTGACTATCAGAGAACGACGTCGTTTCAAGGGTGAAGGGTTAGGGTCGGTCCGGGTGAGACGGGTCGGGTTTGTTGATGGGTTATGGGGGATTGATCTTGGCCGTTGATCACTCTGAGATCAACGGCCCCGATCAGGCACGATCCAAACGACGTCGTTTGGACGTCCTGGGCATCAGGTGACCTGGGCCGGGCAGGCCTGGGTCTTGGGCCGTTTGTTTGGGCCAATTTTATTAAAATTGGCCCAAGTCCGAAAGGGAAGGGGTCTTTTCTTTCTTTCTTTTTTATTTCTTTTTCTTATTTATTTTAAAACAAAACTAAGCCAAAAAATCAAATTAAAATTAAATACACACTCAAATACAATTATTTGCACACATACTAAAATATTTCAAAACAGGTAAGGTCAAACCAAATAAAATCACGGACGAAAATGCCTAATCACGATTTTCTATTTAACGACCGGATTACGGTTTGAATTATGCAGGACACATATATTTTTTGAATTTTATTTTAATAAAGTAAATAAATAAAAATGGGCCAAAGTCATAAATAAATCAACAAAGTGCCGCACAGAAATCCAAAATTGTACAGCAGGGCCAATTATATTTGTTTTTTATTTCTTTTTGGAGCGATTGTCGTGTGAAACAAAAATCACGTGCTCACAAACCATGTCGCCCATTTTTACTACTTCATTGAAAGATTTACCAACTGACGTCACCAGGTGACCAAAGTAAGTTGGCTCCAAAGTTTGTAAGAAGTAGTCCACCATTTCACCTTCGCTCATTGGCGGATCGACTCTTGCTGCTTGTTCTCTCCAACGGAATCCGAATTCCCTGAAGCTCTCTTCAGGCTTTTTCTCAAGTTTTAACAATGTGAGACGGTCGGGGACAATCTCAATGTTATACTGGAAATGACCTGCAAACGCTTGTGCTAGATCGTCCCAGGTATACTACCTGCTAGGATCCTGCCTCGTGTACCATTCTAATGCGGACCCGCTTAAACTTTAACTGAAATAAGCTATCAGCAGCTCATCCTTTCCACCTGCCCCTCTCATCTTACTATAGAAACCTCGTAGATGCGCCATGGGATCACCAATTCCCTCATATAGATCAAACTTTGGCATCTTAAAACCTGCTGGCAATTGAACATCGGGGAAGGGACACAGATCTTTATAGGACACACTGACTTGGCTGCCCAATCCATGCATATTCCTGAAGGATTGCTCCAGGCTTTTCACTTTACGGAGCACTTCATCCTGCTCCGGATTCTTAGCTGGCATTTCAGTTTTTGTCGAGAGCTGAAGGTGAGGGTGTAATTGTACGGCTCGGGTGCTTTGAAGGTGAGTTCAAGAGGATAGTATTGGTTGACGTGAACCTGAAATACTGGTTCATCGGATGATTTTTGCAATGTGGCGGGTGGAGGTGCCACAAAAACAGGAACAGCTGGTGGAGGAGGATTTTGTTTAGGTGGTGAAGCTTGGGGATTGTAGGAAGTTTTCCCTTGATAGTATTGGGCAATGGGGAAGCTCGTTGATGGACCAGTGGAAGGGTGTTCCGGAGTCTGAGCTGGTGAAAGGGTAAGAGTAGGGGGAAGTATTGGTGATGTTTGTCCCTTAGCCCAGGCTAGGTGCATCTCATCTATCTCTTGTCTCAACCTGTCTACTTCCTCCTTCATCATTTGTATCTCTGTCTTTTCCTCCTCAACACTTTTGTCTGAACTAGACATACTTTCCGGAATGGGCCCTTTTGATCTTGTGTGGTAATGGTAATCTGCCAGAACGTTCTAACGAGCTAACTATTTTGAAATCTCTTTCTCTAGTAAAACAACAAACTTGTTAGCGTTAGAGTTTAACACATATTGCAATTTTACATTGGGGAATGCAATGTTCCTAGGCAGTTTAACCATTTCTAACATGTTTTTGCTTCGATTGCATGCATCATTCCGGCTTATGTCCTTTCTTTATTCACTTTGCCTTTTTCCCTTTTTTTAGTGATGGTCGAATCTTATGTGGATTGTCTACGTATCATGTCCCCGCATGAATCAGACCGGGCGTAGTTTTGCCACAAATAAAGACACAAAAAAAATTTATTTTATTTTATTACCAAAATATGGTATTACAAGCTACCTATTTGAAAAATGACAAACAAAATACAGACTTCACACTATTAACATGGTTTGATATGAAAAGAGAACAGAAGGGTAGACAACAGACTTTTAAAAACAACAATGCAGACTTGAATTAGGGATACATTAAGGCCTTGAATTTTGGTGCCCGCGAGGCATCGTTCGGCCTTTCCGCGGGCTTTGATGCAAGGCCTCTTTGCAAGCTTTTTAATTCCTCCATGATCCGGTGGACATAACCCATGATTGAGGAAAAAAGGGTATCACGGGGCATTTCCTCACAGGTTAGGCACCTCGTGGTGATGTAGTGCCCAATCTCATTGATCCTACCCCTGATTCTATCCCTTTCCATACACAGCTGTTCTATTCGTTGATTCTTTAATCCCAATACTTGAGTGTTGTCAACGAGCCGATCTTGGAACCTCTCCATTTGTTCTTCCATTCGGACTATTGAATCATAGCAGCGCTCCCTATCCGTTCTAGCATCTCGGGCTTGTTTATGGACCCGATCTGTGAGAGTGGAATTTGTTTCTCTTAATATTTCAATGATCCCTTCATAATCCCTTCTCACTTGCCATAGGTGCTTTTTCCACGCTGCTACACCTTTTGCCCATCTGGCCCGCATTCTTACTATGCTAGCCTCGGATCTTTCCAAGTCCTTTCGGCTTTTAATGACCTGATTTCTTAACCCTGCTATCAGACTTTTATCGGACCAGCTTCTCCGTTGGTTGTCGGCATCCATCATGACTTGTCGGTTTTGAGCTCTAAGGGAGTCATTTTCTTGGGCTGATTTCTTTATGTCCCCTTCATCGGCCGCAGTCTGAATTTCTCTTTCAAACTGAAGATCTGTGACCTGCTGCTTCAACTTGCCTATTGTGGCCCTGTATTCTTCTTCTTTCGCCAACCAGTCCCAATGCTCTTGTGAGGACTTGGCAAACTCTTGAAGGTGAGGTCTTTTAGCCGGCCTTCCAGACGACACTTCCCCTTTGTACCAAGCCTGATATCCGGGTGAAACTTCCCCTCTTGCCCGATTCAGTACACAAGTATTTGCCTCAAAGTATTGACATTGGCTCCAAATCTGGCGGACCCTTGCTTTAGGAAACTGGCCATCGGAACTGATCTCAATCACTTGGGTGCTCAGGTCCTCATCTTTCGACGCTATCTGACACCTCCCAAGTTGCCTCAAAACCCGTTACAGCGCATAAGGTTGAATGCTCTTAAGCCCCATCAAGAGGAAATGGGGCCTAGCTACTGGCATATATATGACTTCGTCGATCGGTAACCATCCCAATGTCCACTGTATTTGACTGGCGTTGAGGGTCCGAAAGTATGAGGTCCATGCCGAGATTCCTTCAGGTAAGCGAACCTCACTAATTCTGGTGTAGAACTTCTCTATGCAGGTTTTCTCAGAAGATCCATGGCTCAGGAACTGGGCTCGGTGACATAGGTGCTCGGTCATCCACATTTGCAATAACAAGTTACACCCTTCAAAAAAGTTCCCTCCGGCTTTGCAGGCCGTGAGAGCTCGGAAGATATCAGATACAATCATGGGCGCAAGCGTGCTGTCATCTTGAGTGAGCAAAGTACTGACGACCCCAACTACCTTTATGTCAATATTCCCGTCTTTTATTGGGAACACTAAAAGCCCTAAGAAGGTTATCATGAAAGAAACCCGTCTATGTTCATCCCACTTTCGACGGTTACTTTTGTTGCACAACTTGTTTTCTGGTTTGTCGAATCCTCCTACGTGGCCGTATCATTGGTATATGAAGATTAGAGTTCAAAAACCTTTTGCCAAGTCTGTGTTATGGATCGTTCTGACTATCTTTAACGAGTCCAAAAACTGGTGCACCGCTACGGCTCTTGGAGAAACCAAGTATTTATGCCTTAATGGAACCTCAGCAATACCGATGTACCCGGCTATTTCCTCTAAAGTCGGGGTGAGTTCAAAGTCCGATAAGTGGAAGACATTGCGCGTCGGGTCCCAGTAAGTGACCAGTGCCCTTATAATGTCCCCTCGAGGCCTGATACCCAACAAACCCGTGAGACCTTTCAGATGTTTCTTGACTTCGTCTCGCCCTTCTTTGCCTAAATCATTCCACCATAGCCGCAACTAGAGGGGGATTTTATTCATGATTGAAAAAGGTTCATTGTGAGTCATGCTCATTCTGCACATTTATTAATGTGTTTAAACAAAAAGAAAATTTATTTGACTCAAAACGACTTGATTATTTTTCATAAAAGAAAGACCCGATTTTCCGAACACAACCTTTCAGCACTTTAGGGACGAAGATTTTAAGGTTGTGTGAGTCAGCCGATCAAAAATCCAAAAAATGACAGGAGTGACCATTTATGCAAAGTCAGCCTTCCGGTGTCCCTTTCGAGAATATTCGTCTATTTCTGACAAAAACGGCATCGCCCGACTCTATGACAAAAATTAAAATTTGACATTTTTTGTCTATTTTTGCAAAATGGGAGGTTGGACCCGGCGAGGGTTGCCTACGTATCTCACGCCCTGTGAGAATCAAACCGGCGTAGTTCGCCCAACATAAACTAAACTTGTAAACAAGACTCCTTTCTTTTGTTTTTTAAATAAATCAAACTAAAAAAAGACAATTTTTTTTCATTTTTCAAAATTTCAGCGGGGTTTTGACACTACTTGGACATTGGTTTTATTTTTCTAAAAATAAGTAGTTATCTCCCTACACTGCTATTTTTTTTTCTTTTTCACAATTTTTTAAAAATTCCCGATTTCAGAAGCCGGTCAGCATGCAGATCTGAAGCAAATAAATGTGCAATACAAACAGGATGCAGCAGGATGGTCTTTTTTCATTTCAGGTTGCTTGTCCTAGACGGACCCAACCCCTATGTTGAGTCCCCTAAGTCAAATGCAACATGATGTAAATAAACGTTCCTACTAGGGATCCGGTATGAAGTCAAGTTATTCTAGGTTCAACCTGGGTATATGTTCTAGACAGTGTACCCGAGCGGACAACTCGAGTTGAGGAAGGAGCTCCTTTCTGGGAACCAAAAGGCCAGCCGGCTTAGAAACTTTCCGAGCCTCTTTTATTTCAGGGTATGACACTTACAGAATAGGAAGTCTCAACCAGTAAGCACATCCCCGGAGGTGAGAAGAGAAGGTTTCGGCACAGTTTATATGTACAGTTCAAATAATATCAAAGCGGTAAAAAGCATCCTTTTGCACATTTAGGCCAAAACATGTAATAAGATCAAATAATAAATAAAGCCAAATATAATAGTTCATCTAAGCTCGAATTCTGAACCCTGAACCAGAGATTCTGCGTTAAGTCCCCAGCAGAGTCGCCAGAGCTGTCACACCTCCTTTCTACCGTCCCGCGAAGGGGTGAAGGAGTTTTTTCCAATTAAAGGACAATCGAACGCGATTTGTTTATTTATTTCAGAGTCGCCACTTGGGAGTTTTAGGGTGTCCCAAGTCACTGGTTTTAATCCCGAATCGAGGAAAAGAATGACTCTAAATTACAGTCTGCATACCAGAAATCTGGATAAGGAATTCTGTTAACCCGGGAGAAGGTGTTAGGCATTTCCGAGTTCCGTGGTTCTAGCACGGTCTCTCAATTGTTATATTTGGCTTATTATCTGATTTTAACAGTTATGTACTCAGTGCGAATTATGACCTTTTTTACAGCTTTTATTATTATTATTGTTATTTTTAGCAAAGAATTGCAACGTCATGAAAACGTATCTCGGACCTCGTCACAATCAATGTACCCGTGGTCATAGACACGTTTCGACTCCGTTGAGATTTAGATTTGGGTTGCATAAATGCATACCCGTACTTAAAGAAGTAATTTTATTAAAGACGCGCCCTAAGCGACTAGCCTAGCGTTATTTTGGGCAAGGTTGTGAAATTTTGCTAAACGGCCCGTCCCGGAGTCTAAGCTACTTTACAAACACGTATAGAGGGCCCCGCATCTTGTGATTTACTTGGCGAGGCACGCCTCATTTTTGTTTTAAAAGGATATCCTAAAGCAACTATGTTTTTTCTATTTTTCCGTTTTTCGTCCGTCTCTAAAAATGAAAGAAGAAAAGGTCCTACTTTATTTGCATGCTTACGACTTAATTATAGTTGGGTTCCGAAAATGATTCGTAAAATCTGAAAATGATGCAATCAGGGCAGTCCGTTGCCAACGCGGGCCCAGGCCCAACGTGTATGGTACAAAACTGGACCTGGGCCATCTTATTCACATGTTACTACCTGGTTACATTATACTACACATGCTCACAGTTTGCCGAATTAAAGAACTTGGCAATCTAATTTTAATCCTAAACCAATTACATGCTGAAATTAACCAATAGTATTTAGCTAAACAATATTCCTACAAGTTTCGAAACGGGCTATTTGTTTAATGAGCTAACTGTTGAATGTTTAAGAATAGTCTATCTAACATGCTTTTTGAGACATGATATTCATCAAACAATAACGAACTAACTGAACAGAGCTACTACATCATTAGTCTTTTTAACTAGCATACATGGACAGTTCATCCACTAAGCTACTGTCAGATTGTTCCATTATATATATCAAACAACTACATGATTCTAATTAGAGGAAGCTAAATAACGTACATATACAACTAACATTCAGAATATAACTAAGATAAATTCAGAATTTCAACTCTTCCTTTTCATATTCATGCGTCAATTTCCATTCTACAAGAACCAGTGTATCAATTTGTGTACCTGGTATTTGGAAAGCAAAGAAGAGAAAAATCAGTAGAAGTAGCAATAGCACACACACAGCAACACAGCAGGTTCAGCAACACAGCAAAACCAGTGAAACCAGTAATAACAGTAGCAGAAATCCCAGGAGCAGATTAAAAACAAGAAAAGAGCCCAATAGCTCAATAAAACAGTGCTTGAAAACCAACAGAAATCCTAGGAAATACCAAATTCAAACCAAGCAGTACCATAAAGAAATTACAGTCAAAGCAGAAGAGAGGCAGATGCAAGAAAACTGTGGCTTTCCGATCGTGAACCCTCAAAGAAGAAAACAAGCTGAAGCTCTTTGATGTAAAGCTTAGCCTTAAACACTTACTTTATCCCTGACTTAGTAAGATAATAGCACAGCCTATATGCACTCTATTTCTCCAGATTTTTTCCTCTCTTTCTTTTATTTTTCCAGCCTCAACACCCTCTTATACAAGTCTTCCCTCTCTCAAACCTACTGCCCGACCCTTTTTTCTTACTGCCTTACCCCTTTTTTCAACTAAAATCTGAATTTTTTACTTAAAATCCCACTAAGGAAAACTTTTCCTTAATTTCAGCCCCCCATTCCCTTTTGTTCCCTATTACCAAATTAATTAATATCCCACTAACAAAACACTAACACTAAAATATAATCCTAATTGTTTCATTCCTAAATCACCCCTGAAACCCCTTAATATTACTGCCTTCCTAATACAACTATTCCAATATATTAAAACTTTTGATTCTAAAATCTGCTCAACTATCAATTAACTAAACTAATTTGATTAACAGCTATAACCAATTCCAGCTAGTACTTTAAGACAGAAAATACATCAAATACACGAGTTTCAGTGATTCAGAACAATGCTTATAATCAAACATAATCTTAATTAATCAGACAACTAACAATTGAAAAACTATAAACAACAGAATGCCAAATGATTAAAACTATACGAACGACCTAATCAACGAAGCTTAATTAATTGATTACATATTACAATTGACACTAAACAATCAGAAATAGAGAAACAGGCAATTTGGGTAATTTCAGTGGTATTGACAGAAACAGGGATTAACAGGAAACTAATTAATCGACGCAACTTATTAATCGATTATACATACACAATTGGTAACAATAAACAGAAACATCGATCAAATAAAGATGTCACTGGGGATGAGAAGATGAATTGATAAAGAATGGAAAAATCAACCAAACTAAACTAAACAGATACATAGATAAAAAACATGAACACAGAACAAGGGAAAAAGGAAAATACCTCAAAATATCAAAACTATACGGACCCAGGCTCGAACTTCGGACTCGGACACTTTGAGGTCGAACAGACCTTAGTCGAAGTGTTCTCAATTGAGAACACTTCGATTAAGGTCGATTAGATCCCAAATACTCACTTAATTTGGACGGATTCCATGATTTGGAATTTCTAGGGTTCCTAGTTTTCGATTTAGGGTTCGATCATTTCTAGGAAGATTTGAACGGAACCAAAGTCATTTATGGTACGAGGGAGGTCTGGGGGTTTCCTGGTATGAATTTGGAGTGGATTGGGGTAGGTTCATGTTTGGATCGAATCTTCAAATGAAGATTCGAGGAGTTTCAGGAAGATTCGAGCCAGATGGTTACTGGATCTGCAACGAGGGTGGTCAGATGGCTCAGGGGTGTTAATTTGGTAGTCTTCGGAAGAGGTGAGGTTTCAGGTGAACTCTTTGATTAAAGATTCGAGACGTTGGGTATGGATTCGAGGGAAACTGATACCAGATCTGGAAAGAGGATGTCATGGGGAGGCAATGGTGTAATTTTGGGTGTGTTTGGACCACCGAAACCGCCGTGAGGCAATTTCCGGTGGGCGGAGGACGGTGGTTGAAGGTGGCGGACATGTCTGGTCTCTGAAGATCAAAGACAAATGTGGAAAGGGGGGTATGGCCTTGGGGGTGGGGTAAAGAATTGGCCTTATATACGGAGGGGTTGTTTCAATCTTGGCCGTTAGATCAATTAAGATCAACGGCCAGGATTAAGGGGGTTAAACTACATGGCGTCGTTTGGTTTAAACAGGGGGGTCGGGCTTAATCGGGTAATGGGTCAGGGGTCGGGTTTAGTCACAGCTTTGGGACCGTTTGATCATCTGAGATCAACGGTCCAGATTGAGACGCCTGAAACGGCGTCGTTTGAATGAGGCTGGAGACAGGTTGGATTAGACCTGGACATGGGGTGTGATTTTGGGCCTGAATTGGTCCAGAATTGGCCCAGTCCGGTTTTCTTATATTTTCAACTCTTTTCATTTTCTTCTTTTAATTAACAATTTAACAAAAATTCTAAAAATAAAATATAAAACCAAAATTAAACTATAAAATATTAATTAACTCTTAACAACAATTAGCACACACGTTAAAATGTTTAATTAGAATAAAATCACACGATGGCACATTTTAAATGCATATTTTTGTGATTTTCTTCTTTTAAAACCAAATTATAGTTCGATTAGTTCCTAAACGCACAATCAAATCCTAAATATGCATGCAACATATTTATTTTTTGTATTTTAATTAATTAAAACAGAATAAACATTCACAGACAAAAACACAAATAATTATCCAAATATGCCACGCAAATCCTAAAAATTGTACACCAAGAAAATTTTGTTTTATTTTTGATTTCTTTTGGAGTAGTTTTCGTGAAGAAAAAATCACGTGCTCACACCAACCATTCCATTACTAATTGGGATGAGTTGGCGGACAAGTTCATTGCAAAAATTTTCTCACCGGGGCATATGGCAGCATTGAGAGATGAGATCTTGGCTTTCAAACATGAGCCAACCAAACCTTTGCATGAGATTTGGGAGCGCTATAGAACAATGGTGAAGGAATTCCCCAACAATGATATGACCGAGGCGATGATCCAACAGACTTTCTACCGGGGTATTAACACCATAAACCAATGCATAGTGAACCAACTTGTTGGGGGCAACTTCATGAAGCTGTCTTATGATGAGGCATGTGACATTCTTGACGAGATGGCTGACACTTCTTCCTCTTGGAAAAGTAGAGCCAATGTGCCCCAAGGTGACCCCACGATCACTCATTTACACAAGGAGTTACATGATCATGGGCAGGCTATACCTGAGCTGACAACTACAATGAACCAACTCGCAAGGGCACAGTTGCAACAAGTTCAAAATCCTCGCCAAGTGAATGCTATGGAGGGTGTCAACATGCTTGTCAACAAAAGAAGACAAAGAGGGCAACAAAACCAAGGGAATTCGGAGCAATTTGATAATGATTGTGGGGGATTCCATGATGATGGTTATGATGGGCAGAATAAATAGGTGTAATACGTGAATAATTATCAAGGCAAAGGGGCAATTCTTCCAACCAACAACAATGGAGACCCCAAGGCAATTGGGGCAATCAACAACAACAAGGCAATGGTAATTGGGGGAACAAAAACCAAAACTCCAACTGAGAAAATCAGAACAACAATCAAAACAATCAAGGAAATTAGAATGGTAACAACAACAATTGGGGTGGTAATAACAGTCAAAGTGGAGGAACAATGGCAACCAAGGAAACCGGGGGCAAGGCTTTCAAAGGCCCCCAATGTACCAATAACTGAACAATTCGCCTCCATTTCCATCCCAAGGTCCTAGTTCTTCTAACAATGATATGGGGAGAATTGAAATGATGTTCGAATAAATGATGAGAAAGAATGTAGATCTGATGCGCAGTTGGCTTCCCATAGTACCTCAATCAGAAACTTAGAGGTGCAGTTAGGCCAAATCTCACAGTCTTTGAATACTCGTCCTAAGGGGGCTCTACCTAGTGATACGGTGGTTAACCCGAAGGGTAGGAACAATCATGTTATGGCAGTAACTACAAGAATGGGAAAGGTGGTGATGTGACTGCCTCCAAACAAAAGCAAATTTTGAGTGATGAAGTTGAGTTGCAAGAAGATGAAGTTCCTTTGGTAATTGAAAATGTGATTGATGATAATACGAACGAATAAGTGAGGATTGATATTCAAGATGCCGAGGTGGAAACTCAAAATGATGTGAACCCATCTAGGGAACACGTAATAGACATGCCGGAGCCGGTTGTGCCTAAAGCCAAGGCACCTTTGCCAAGGCCACCTCCACCTTATTCTCAAAGAATCGCGAAGCAGAAAAGTGAGAATCGGTTTAAAAAGTTCATTAACATGATGAAGAGATTATCCATTAATGTGCCTTTGGTGGAGGCTCTTGAACAAATGTCGGGCTATGATAAATTCATGAAGGACTTGGTGACAAAGAAACGGTCCATGGATTGTGAAACTATAAAGATGACTCACCAAGTTAGTGCAATAGTGCATTCAATGGCCCTGAAGCTTGAAGATCCCGGTGCTTTCACCATTCCTTGCACTATTGGGAGTGCATACTTTGCTAAGGCTCTATGTGATTTGGGGGCTAATACCAATTTGATGCCCTACTCAGTTTTCAAAACTTTGGGTATTGGGCAACCGAGGCTGACTTCCATGAGATTGCAAATGGCGGATAGAACGATGAAGAGACCATTAGGTATTATTGATGATGTACTTGTCCGGGTGGATAAATTTATCTTGCCAGCTAATTTTGTGATCTTGGACTGTAAGGTGGATTATGAAGTTCCAATCATATTGGGGAGACCTTTCCTTGCTACGGGGAAGGCCTTAGTTGATGTGGAAGCAGGGGAACTCACCTTCCGGGTGAATGATGAAAAAATGGTCTTTCATGTGTGCAAGTCAATAAAGCAGCCCAACAATTATGAGGTGTGCTCTTTTGTGGACCTTGTCACGGCAGTGATAGTTGATGATACCAGTGCAATGATCAATGTGGAGGACCCTTTTGAGGCCGTATTGTTGAATCTTGATGTCAATGAGGATGCAAGTCGGGTAGAGCGTGTGAATGTTTTACATGGAATGGGCTCTTACTCTTATGAGCCTAGGAAACTATCTTTGGATCTCGAGAATAGGAATACTCCACCAACAAAGCCTTCAATTGAAGAACCTCCAGTGTTGGAGTTGAAGTCGTTGCCTCCACACCTCAGGTATGAGTTCTTAGGCCCAAGTTCTACTTTGCCAGTTATTCTTTCCTCTTGTATTACTAACATGCAGGTTGATGCCACATTGGCGGTGCTTCAAAAGCAGAAAAGGCAATTGGATGGACTTTAGCTGATATTCGAGGGATAAGCCCCGCATTCTATATGCACAAGCTTATTCTAGAAGATGATGCAAAGCCCTCCTTGGAACATCAAAGGAGGTTGAACGAAGCAATGCAAGAAGTTGTGAAAAAAGAGGTGATCAAGTAGTTGAACGTCGGGGTTGTGTACCCCATCTTTGATAGCTCTTGGACTTTGCCGGTGCAATGTGTATCGAAGAAGGGTGGCATGACCGTGGTTGCAAATTCACAAAATGAGTTGATTCCTACCAGAACCATCACCGGTTGGAGTGTATGCATGGACTACCGCAAGTTGAATAAAGTGACCCGCAAGGATCACTTTCCATTGCCTTTTCTTGATCAGATGTTAGACCGACTTGTTGGGCGTGCCTTCTACTTTTTCTTTGATGGATATTCTGGGTACAACCAAATCTTGATAGCTCTAGAAGATCAGGTGAAGACCACATTCACTTGTCCATATGGCACCTTTACCTTTTCTCGGAGGCCTTTTGGGTTATGTAATGCACCTTCTACATTTTAGCGGTGTATGATGGCCATTTTCACCGATATGGTAGAAGATATTTTGGAGGTGTTCATGGATGACTTCAATGTTGTGGGAGATTCATTTGATGATTATTTGCAAAATCTTGATAGAGTTTAGGCCCGTTGTGAAGAAACTAATCTTGTTATCAATTGGGAGAAATGCCACTTTATGGTGGAAGAGGGTATAGTTTTTGGACATAAAATTTCAAAGCATGATATTGAGGTAGACAAAGCAAATATTGATGTGATTTCAAGGCACCCTCTCCTACCTCTATCAAGGGAGTTAGAATTTTTCTTGGGCATGCGGGGTTCTATCAGAGATTTATTAAATACTTTTCGAAGGTAGTGAATCCCATATGCAAGTTATTGGAAAAAGATGTCAAATTCGTGTATGATGAAAAATGATTGCAAGCCTTTGAACTTCTCAAGCATAAATTGACCAGCACTTCTATCATTACCGCACCTAATTGGAGCTTGCCCTTTGAGCTCATGTGTGATTCGAGCGATGTTGCGGTTGGGGCAGTTTTGGGTCAAAGAGTGAACAAAATATTTCATCTGGTGTACTATGCGAGCAAGATAATGAATAATGCTCAAGTGAACTACACGGTGATCGAGAAAGAGATTTTGGCTATTGTATTCGCAATGGAGAAATTTTGGTCGTATCTCATGGGTGCTAAGGTTATTATTCATATCGGTCATGTCACACTCCAGTACTTAATGACTAAGAAGGATTCCAAAGCTAGACTGATGCGATGGGTCTTGTTACTTTAAGAGTTTGATTTGGAGATTGTGGATTGGAAGGGTAGTGAAAACCAAGTGGCGGACCACTTGTCCCGCTTGGAGGAGGAGGGAGGCCTTGTGATAGCCTAGAGATCAATGATTCATTTCCCGACGAACAACTCATTTTGGTGTCGGTGAATGGTATGATATGGTTTACGGATGTTGCTAAAATTATTGTGACAGGTGTAATCCCGTGTGAGCTCTCTTCTAACCAAAGAAAGAAGCTAAAATGGGATAGTTTAGATTTCTGTTGGGATGAGTCGTACTTGTTCAAGATTTGCACAGATGGTGTGACCCGAAGGTGTGTCCCGGAGGAGGAACAATTGAGTATCTTAGAGGCTTGCCATTCCTTACCCTATGGTAGTCATCACGGTGGGGTGAGGACTGCCTCGAAAGTTCTTAGTTGTAGGTTTTATTGGCCAACGTTGTTCAAAGATGCGGGTGATCTTGTGAAGAGATGCGACGAATGACAAAGAGTGGGTGGAATTTCGAAGAAAGACGAGATGCCTCTCAATACCATTCTTGAAGTCGATATCTTTGATGTATGGGGCATTGATTTCATGGGCCCGTTTGTTAGCTCGTGTGGGAACACCTACATTTTTGTGGCGGTTTACTATGTTTCAAAGTGGGTTGAAGTCGTGGCTTTACCTAACAATGAGGCCCAGAGTGTTGTTGCATTTCTCAAAAAGAGCATTTTTACAAGGTTTGGCACTCCTCGTGCGATTATAAGTGATGGGGGGTCACATTTTTGTAATAGAACTTTTGATACCTTACTTGCAAAGTATGGTGTCAATCACAAAGTTTCTACTCCCTATCATCCTCAAGCAAGTGGTCAAGTGGAAGTATCCAACAGGAAAATCAAGAGCATATTGTCAAAGACGGTCAATGCTAATAGGACCGATTGGTCAAAGAAGTTGGATGACGCTTTATGGGATTATAGGACTGCTTATAAGACTCTGATTGGTATGTCTCCATATCGGTTGGTGTTTGGGAAATCTTGCCATCTACCGGTTGAGTTAGAGAACAAGGCCATGTGGGCTTTGAGGAAGCTAAATCTTGAATGGGATGTTGTAGCCAATCTTCGTTTGGAGCAGCTCAATGAACTGGATGAATTTAGATTCCATGCCTACTCCAGTTCGTCCTTGTATAAGGACAAGATGAAGTACCTTTATGATAAATATGCTCGTGTAAAGGAGTTCAAAGTGGGCGATTTGGTTCTCTTGTTCAATTCTCGGTTACGCCTATTTCTGGGAAAGCTGAAGTCAAAATGGAGTGGACCCTTTGCAGTGGTGTTTGTGACTCCTTTTGGTCCCCTTGATTTGAAAAACAAAAATGG
This sequence comes from Nicotiana sylvestris, assembly GCF_000393655.2. Classification (NCBI taxonomy): domain Eukaryota; kingdom Viridiplantae; phylum Streptophyta; class Magnoliopsida; order Solanales; family Solanaceae; genus Nicotiana; species Nicotiana sylvestris. Next base: position 18,566,155 of record NC_091065.1, read on the forward strand.
AGAGGTTTTCAGAGTTAATGGGCACCGGGTCAAGCACTATCTTGGAAAGATTGATGATAGCCATGTTGTGGCACTTCTTCATTTCAAATGAATTGATGGTAACATGCGTCATGCCGCGACGTTAAATCAGGCGCTTCTTGGGAGGCAACCCATGTGTTTTTCTTCTTGTTTTTCTTTGATTTTCATTGTAGTGTAGGATTTATTTTTTTGGATTGACTGGTTGTGAGATGCTGTACGATTATGTTGATGCAGTGCAGGAAAAAATTGGAAAATGACTACTCTCTGAAGATTGTCAATGCGGACCTGTGAGAACCCAAAGGGGTCATCACCTATTTCTAATTGAAATCTGTGTCTCCGAAGCCTTGAAAACCTCATTTAGAGTCACCTCGATTTGTGGGCGCAGTTCGGGCGTGTATCCGGAAAGCTTAAACGTGAAATCTTATGAAAATTTCTAAGTTTTTACCTCGAAATGAATAAGTTTGACTCCGGTCAACATTTTGGGAAAACGGACCTGGACCCGTGATTTGACGGTCCTGGAGGGTCCGTAGGAAAATATGGGACGTAGGCTTATGCCCGTAATCGAATTCCGAGGTCCCAAGCCCGAGTTATGAATTTTTAAGTGAAATTGTTTTCTGAAACGTTTAAAGAAAAATTGAAATGAAATTTGATCAGAACGTGTTGGTATCGGGACCGTATTTTGGTTCCGGCACCCGGTACAGGTCTTATATATGACTTGAGTCATTCCTGTGAAACTTGGTTGAAAACGGACGTCGTTTGACGCGATCCGGACCCTAATTGGGGAATTGATGTTTAAAAGGAATTTTGGAGAAATTTCATTGATCTTGAGGCTCAATTCGATGTTCAAGATGTTATATTGGTAATGACGAATATGTTCGTAGGGTGTTTTTGAGGTAGTGTGTATACTTGGTTTAGAGTTTTGAGGGCTCGGGTGAGTTTCGAGTAGGTTCCGGGATGCCTTAGGCTTAAAAAGATCAAATGTTGCAGGTTGTATACTTTAATTAATGATCTTCTATGATTAAGTATATCCATTAATTGAACTGAGTACTAGTAAAGTGAGAATGGTTATAGTTGATTCTCCCTTGCCGGGGTGACTATTTCGATATCTTTGTTCCCTTGCCGGGAAGTTATTATATTACTTATGTTCCCTTGCCGGGATTTATTGTGATTGTGTGATGAACTGAAATGGGATCGGGTGGTACGCCTACCACAAGATAATGAAATGGGAGAGGGTGGTACACCTACCACAAGATAATGAAATGGGAGAAGGTGGTACGCCTACCACAAGATATTATGAAATGGGAGCGGGTGGTACGCCTAACACAAGATATTATAAAATGGGAGTGGGTGGTACGCCCACCACAAGATATTATGAAATGGGAGAGGGTGGTACTCCTACCAATATTATTAAATGGGAGCGGGTGGTACGCCTACCGCAAGATATGATGAAATGGGATGCCTACCACAAGATATGAGAAATGGGATCGGGTTGCACGTCTACAACAAGATGAAACTGAAAGTGAAAGTTGTCTTTACTTTTCTTTATCTGTGTTAGAAGTTATATCGTTAGCTTCCTTGTTATTACTTGTTATCTTGTTTTTGTCAGCTACCCTCGAAGCATGTTTCCGCTTCCCCAAATTTGAACTGCTTATTACTTGTTTACTTTCCGCCATACATTATATAACTGTACAGGTTTATCTAGAGTCTGGTCCTAGCCTCGTCACTACCTCGCCGGGGTTAGGCTAGACATTTATCAGGACATGGGGTTGGTTGTGCTGATACTACGCTCTGTGCTCTTTTTCACAGATCCAGGTATTGGACAACAACAGTAGCACGAGAGCCAGCCTTCAGTCTAGTGAGACACTAAGGTAGCCTTGCAGGCGTTCGCAGGCCCGGCGTCTCCTCTATATTTTATTTTAGTCTGTTATCTCATATATTTGAGACAAACAGTTTATATTTTCTTTCAAACGGTTGTATTCAGCATTCTTAGAAGTTCGTGAGTAATGTGACACTGGTTCTTGGGTAGAGGCATATGTTGATTCTCGCATTATTATTCAGTTTCTTTAAACTTAAGTCTTCCGCATATTTATTTAATTCCGTTGCTTTCATGCTATCACTGATAATTGTTAAAAGAAGTAATTGTTAATGAAGTAAGCATTTAAGGATTGGCTTGCCTAGCTCTCATTAGTAGGCGCCATCGCAACTCCCGAGTGTGGAAAATCTGGGTCGTGACAGGCTGGTATCAGAGCTCTAGGTTACATAGGTCTCAAAACTCACAGACGAGTGAGGGATCAGTATGGAGACGTATGTATTTATCCCCAGAGGCTACCGAGTTAGGAAAACTTCACTTTTGTTCTTTCTTGTCGTGTAGTTCTGTTTCCCCAGTGCTGATTGAATTTCTATTTCGTTCTTTCGTAGATGGCGAGAATACGCACTTCCTCATCTACCACTCAGCAGCCCGAGCCCCCGGCAGCGGCTCCTACTAGGGGCAGAGGGCAAGGCCGAGGCTGTACTAGAGGCCAAGGTAGGGGCAGAGCTCAGCCCCGAGTAGCAGCACCAGTGGCGGAGCCTCAGGTTGATTTTGAGGAGGAGGTTCCGACCTAAACAGTTCTGGTGGGCCTAGCTCAGGTCCCAGAGGGGTTTATCGCTACCCCAATTCTTCAGGACGCTCTGGTTCGATTGGTGGGCCTTATGGAGAGTGTCACCCGAGAAGGTTTGCTTCCTGTAGCACCAGCCACTTCTTAGGCTGGAGGAGGGGCTCAAACTCTTGCTACACGCACTCCGGAGCAGGTAGCTCCCAAGATTCAGGTTCCAGCGGTTCAGCCAGCGGTGGCAGTTTAGCCGGGTGTAGTGGCTCAGATCGGCGAGGGAGAGGCTATGTCCGCCGATGCTTTGTGGATACTGGACAGATTCACCAAGCTCTTTACTACTACCTTCAGCGGAGCTTCTTCTGAGGATCCCCAGGATTTCCTATACAGCTGCCACGAAGTTCTCAGGAACATGGGTATTGTTGAGACCAATGGGGTTGATTTTACTACATTCCGCTTGTCTGGATCCGCCAAGACTTAGTGGAGGGATTATTCTTAGCAAGACCAGCTGGATCGCCATCTTTGACTTGGGAGCAGTTTATAGTGTTGTTTCGGGAGAAGTTTCTCCCCGTGACTCAGAGAGAGGCCTATCGGAGGCAATTTAAGCGCCTCCAGCAGGGTTCCATGACGGTTGTCAAACCTCCTTTTTCACCCGCGGCGCCGTGAAAGGGCGCGAAAGGGAGTTTTTTCAATTAAAGTACAATCGAAACAGGATTTATTTATTTTTTTCAGAGTCGCCACTTGGGAGATTTATGGTGTCCCAAGTCACCAGTTAAATCCCGAATCGAGGAAAAGAATGACTCTATTTAATAGTCTGCGCACCAGAAATCCGGATAAGGAATTATGTTAACCCGGGAGAAGGTGTTAGGCATTCCCGAGTTCCGTGGTTCTAGCACGGTCGCTCAACTGTCATATTCGGCTTGATTATCTGATTTTATACAATTATGAACCTACGTGTAAATTTTAACTCTTTACCGCTTTTATTATTATTATTATTATTTTAACAAAGAATTGCAATGTTGTGAAAACATATCTCGAACCTCGTCACAATTAATATACCCGAGGCTATCGACATGCTTCGACTCTGTTGAGACTTGGATTTGGGTTACATAAATGCACACCCATTTTTAAGGAAGTAATTTATTAAATGCGCGCCCTAAGCGACTAGCGTATCATTGTTTTGGGTAAGGCCGTGAAATTTTGCAAAACGGCCTGTCCCGAAGTCTAAGTAACTTTACAAACACGTATAGAGGGCCCCGCAGCTTGTGATTTATTTTGGCGAAGCATGCCTTATTTATTTTAAGGATATCCTAAAGTGACTACATTTCAATTAAATTCGTCTCTAAAATAAAAGAGAAAAAATCCTAATTAATTACATGCTAAAAAAAGGCATAACATATTAAATGCTAGATTAAGACAAATGTTAACGGAAAGGAATATTACTAAAATTGGAATTATAAATAAAATACGGAATCGACAAATAATATATTCAAAAGAAACTAATTATCTTATAACTAGATTAAACTCGCATTGTTAGATAACTTGAACCGTTGGAATTAATTATTTACAACTATTTGAAACTAGAATCAATCTTAATTACTAATGCATATTCGAAAGTTTATTAAATTTAAACGTTAATTCGTCTTGTCTGAACTCAAATCATGCCATAATGCCAAATTCACGAAATTAATTTAAATTCATGCTTTAACTAAATTTAGCTACATGTTCACGATTAACCTACGGTTGACAATATTAAAACCTTCATAGCTAGTGAACTAATCAGTTTTGCCAAGCCGATTCACTAAAGACCAACTTATGTTATTTTCCTCTTATTCCAATTATTAAACAGTTTGACAGTAATGAGCATGCTTAAATATATACTACCTAATAATCAAACTAAAGCAAAGTATTATTTAGTACATCACTACAAGATGCCTAGTTATGCAAAGCGACAGAAATTTACAGAATAATAATACATGAAATAGCCTAAATACAATCAGTAAAAGAAACAAAGAAAAGCTAAATTAAAACTTCAAAGTTTCTTTCTTCATATGTATTCATGCTTTCACATTTCAGCTTACAATATCTACAAGGTTACAACCATGTACCTGGTATTGGAAGTAAAAGAAGAGGAAGATCAGCATTAGCAAAGCAACAAGAACAATCAGCAACAACAGTAGCAAATTGAACACCCAGGGATGGATTTTAAAACCAACAGAGATGATTCCACATCCAATAACAGATTCAAAAATAACCCGACAGCAATACCAATACCAGAAACCCAAGCATTCAATGAAACAGCCCTCCAAAACCAAAAGAAAACCCAGGAAAACCAATCTGAAAATCAGTAGTACCAAATGCAAACCACAGAAGCAGTAACAATATTCTGATCCTCAGTAGTAAAGAAAGGCTTCACTTTCAGTTTTTTTAATTCTCAAAGACTGAATTTCTTAAGTTCTGACAAAATAGTTTTCTTTTCAACTTAAGCTCTGAATTTTTTTGATGATAAAATCCAGTCTATTTTTTTAATTCTCTAACTCTGACTCTCCAAGATTTTTTTTTTAAAAGTCCCGCCTTTTGTATTTTTCAGCCCCCTTTTTCAGTCTTCTTCTCTACCCTTTTTATACAAGTCTTCCTTTCTTTTAAAACTACTGCCCGACCCCCTTTTTCCACTAAAAATCTGAATTTTTCACTTAAAATCCACTAAGGAAGCTTTTCCTTATTTTCAGCCCCCCATTCCCTTTTGTTCCCCATTATCACATTAATTTAAAGACACTAACATCCCACTAACAAAATACTAACATTAACATATTATTCCTACTGTTTCATTCTCAAATTACCCCTGAAACCCCTTAATATTATTGCCTATCAGCTGTACCAACTCACCTAAGGAGGAAAGTTAATCATTTGACTAAACTAATTCCCATATGATCACCTAAATTACTAAAGCTATAAACCAATTCCAGTTAGTAATTTTAAGGCAGAAAAATACATCAAATACAAGAGTTTCAATGATTCAGAACAATGCTCATAATCAAACAGAATCGTAATTAATCGGACAACTAACAATTGAAAACTATAAACAACAGAATGCCAAATGATTCAAACTATACGAACAACCTAATCAACGAAGCTTAATTAATCGATTACATATTACAATTGACACTAAACAATCAGAAACAGAGAATCAGGCAATTCACGGGTAATTTCAGTGGTATTGACAGAAACAGGGACTAACAGGAAACTAATTAATCGACGCAACTTATTAATCAATTATGCATACCCAATTGGTAACAACAAACATAATCAAACATACAAACAGGATGATTCATGGCTTTGTATAACACAGGGGACTTGTGAAACTAATTATTCGACGACATTAATCAAATCGAATGTGTAGTTTATAACAGGTACAATTTAATCAACAAAAGAAAAATCGACAAAATAAAAAGGTCACTGGGGATGAGAAAATGAATTGATAAAGAATGGAAAAATCAATAAAACTAAACTAAAACAGATAAACAGATATAAACACATACAAAACGGAACCTAACCAGAAAGGACAAATACCTCAAGAACTCGGACACTAGACGATTCTGACTTGAACTCTGACTCGTACCCTTTTTTGAGGTCGAACGGACCTTAATCGAGGGTTCTTAACTAAGAACACTTCGACTAAGGTCCATTGAACACCCAAAACCTCTTTGATTTGGACAGAATTATAGGCTTGGTTTTTTTAGGGTTCTTGGGCTTGATTTGGGGCTCGAGTGTTTCTAGCCAGATTCGAACGGAACCAAAGGTATTTAGGGTATGAGGGATGCCAAGGGGTGTTGTGGTGTAAGTTTCGGGCCGGTTGGGGTAGGTTCATATTTGGCTCGAATCTTCAAATGAATATTCGAGAAGTTCCAGGAAGATTCAAGCTAAACGGTTACCAGATTTGGATTGAGGGTGGTCAGGTGGTCTTAGGGTGTTGGTTTGGTGACCGACGACGTTGTTGCCGCCGGGTTTCAGGCGGAGGTAACCTAAGGCAGCTAGGGTTTGGTTTGGCTCGTCTCTGAGTTAGAGAGACGATGAACAGGGAAAGGGGGGTGTTTGTTTTGGGGGCCTGGGGTAGGAGATTAAGTTTATATAGGGGAGGGGTGGTTTGATCTTGGCCGTTGGATCAATCATGATCAACGGCCTGGATCAATTCACTTAAGGGGGACGGCGTCGATTGGTCTCATTCAGAGATTGGGTCGACCCGGGTCGAAATGGACCGGGTTGTAAGGGAAGCTTGGGACCGTTGGATTAATGGAGATGGACATCTTAGATCGACATGCCTGAAACGGCGCCGTTTCAACTATGTAGGGGCTGAACTGGAACGTTCGATCAGTTTGATCAATGACTCAGATCTGAGACACCAATACAGCGTCGTTTGGGGTTATCTGAGACCAGGCAATGGACTGGGTCATGCATTGGTATTGATTTGGGCCCAATTTCATTTTAAACTTTTGGCCCAATCCGAGTTTTCTTCATTTTTTCATTCTTTTCTTCTTCTTTTTTTCTTTTAATTCCTAATTAACAAAAATTCTACATTAAATTGTGAAATCAAAATTAACCTTACAATATATTAATCAAACCTTAACAACAATTAATATACAAGTTAAAACATTTAATTAAAAATAAAATCATACGATGGCACATTTAAATGACAAAAAATAGACTAAATGCATATTTTTGTGATTTTCTTCTTTTAAAACCAAATTATGTTTTAATTAATTCCTAATTGTAAGAAATAAAAATCCTAAGTGCACATGCTACATATTTTTTATTATTTCAATTAATTATAACAGGATAAACATTCACAGACAAAAACACAAATAATTCTCCAAAAATGCCACGTCAATCCTAAAATTTGTACACCAAGAAAATTTTGTTTTATTTTTTGATTTCTTTTGGAGTAGTTTTCGTGAAGCAAAAATCACGTGCTCACAGCTGCCCCTCTTTGTCCGAAAACACGAAGGGTTTTCGTGCAAAGATAAAGTGAGCTGATACGAGCAATTTTTTGCCCGTTGGAATACTCCGTGTGAAGCGTTTTTTTCTTTTTTTTTTGAAAAGGTTTAACCGAACCTTTGCTTCAAAGGTTTCCTACATATCCCTGGCTAAAAGGGAATTAGGTTAATGTAGTTCGGGAAATATTTGGCAACCGGGACTACCATGGGACTACCTTTTGTTGTTACTTCTGTTGCATGTTTTTACTACTGCTTACCGATCTCCTTGTTACATTGTGCTCAAAAGAAAACAAGAGGCTAGACTAAACTAGGAATTACAAAATCTTATCTATCTTCCACTTGCTCTGGTTGCCTTGCTTTCTTGTCGGCTTGTGTTTCCTCTGGTGCTTTTCTTTCGAAAACTGTTGGGGATGACACTGGCATTTTGTTTTTCTGAACATAAGTTTTATTATTCTGCTCTGTCTGCTGGGGACACTGCTTCCTACATTAAAGCTTGTTATGCTGGGGATTTTTGTTGTAATCCTCCTCATTACTGACTTTTGATTTGATCTTGAAATATATTCCTCTGTTCTGCAGGCGGGCTCCTGACTCCAACTTGACTTTTGAAAGATGACACAACCTCCATTCTCCAGGTGGGCTCCTGACTTCTCCAACTTAAAATAAACAACCTTCGTTCTACTGGCGGGCTCCTGGCTTCAACTTAAAATCTAACAACCTCCGTTCTACAGGCGGGCTCCTGACCTCAACAGCTTCTTAAAAATAATTTAGCCTCTATTCTCCAGGCGGGCTCCTGACTTCTTCAACTTTTTAAAATAATTCAGCCTCCATTCTACAGGCGGGCTCCTGACTTCAAAAATTTCTTAAAAATAACTCAGCCTCCATTCTCCAGGCGGGCTCCTGACTTCTTCAACTTTTTAAAATAATTCAGCCTCCATTCTCCAGGCGGGCTCCTGACAACTTCTTAAAAATAACACCTCCATTCTCCAGGCGGGCTCCTGACTTCAACAGCTTCTTAAAAATAATTCAGCCTCTATTCTCCAGGCTGGCTCCTCACTTTAATAACTTCTTAAAATAATTCAGCCTCCATTCTCCAGGAGGGCTCCTAACTTCAACAACAACTTAAAATATAACACCTCCATTCTCCAGGCGGGCTCCTGACTCCAACTTAAAATTTAACAACTTCCGTTCTACATGCGGGCTCTTGACCTCAACAGCTTCTTAAAAATAATTCAGCCTCCATTCTCTAGGCGGGCTCCTGACTTCTTCAACTTTTTAAAATAATTCAGCCTCCATTCTCCAGGCGGGCTCCTGACTTCAACTTCTTAAAAATAACTCAGCCTCCATTCTCCAGGCGGGCTCCTGACTTCTTCAACTTTTTAAAATAATTCAGCCTCCATTCTCCAGGCGGGCTCTTGACTTCAACAGCTTCTTAAAAATAATTCAGCCTCCATTCTCCAGGCGGGCTCCTGACTTCAATAACTTCTTAAAATAATTCAGCCTCCATTCTCCAGGCGGGCTCCTGACTTCAACAACAACTTAAAATATAACACCTCCATTCTCCAGGAGGGCTCCTAACTCCAACTTAAAATTTAACAACCTCCGTTCTACAGGCAGGCTCCTGACCTCAACAGCTTCTTAAAAATAATTCAGCCTCCATTCTCCAGGCGGGCTCCTGACTTCTTCAACTTTTTAAAATAATTCAGCCTCCATTCTCCAGGCGGGCTCTTGACTTCAACTCTTAAAAATAACACAGCCTCCATTCTCCAGGCGGGCTCCTGACTACTTCAACTTTTTAAAATAATTCAGCCTCCATTCTCCAGGCGGGCTCCTGACAACTTCTTAAAAATAACACCTCCATTCTCCAGGCGGGCTCCTGACTTCAACAACTTCTTAAAAATAATTCAGCCTCCATTCTCCAGGCGGGCTCCTGACTTCAATAACTTCTTAAAATAATTCAGCCTCCATTCTCCAGGCGGGCTTCTGACTTCAACAACAACTTAAAATATAACACCTCCATTCTCCAGGCGGGCTCCTGACTCCAACTTAAAATTTAACAACCTCTGTTCTACAGGTGGGGTCCTGACTTCAACTTAAGGTTAAATGCAACACCTCCATTCTCCAGGCGGGCTCCTGACTTCAACCACTTGAATCATCTTCTTCCAACTGTTTCCCTCAAAAACTGGTGTCTTATTCCTCCGAAATCAGCTGCGGATAACACCGATATTTTATTTCACCAATATGTCATTTTCCTTCTTCAAAGACTATTTCCTTTAAAGCTAGTGCTTTCACTTCCCTGAAACCTGCCGGGAATAACACTGCTGGGGAACTATCTTCCTCCTTTTAACAATGGTGGGGATCATATTTATTCAAAGGTCATTGCTTTTACAACTTTGGGTTATCTTGCTTCTTCCAAGATTGCTTTTCTTTTAAAACTTGTATCTCCCTTCTCGTATACTGCTGGGATTTTACTTCCTTCAAAAACTTGTGTTATCTTCTCTCTTACCCAAATGGCTATCTGATTTCAAGAAAATTTTCGTAATGAGAGAAAATTTTCTGCCCCAGTTTGATAATCTTCTTTGTGACCCTGTCTTCCTGCTGTCAATAATATTTCCTTCCCCTACTTTAAATCAAAAAAAATTTGTTAGTTTAAAATGGGGCGAGTGGTCGTGCCACTTCTGCTGGGGATGGTTTTTCCCTTTTCTTTTCCCTGCTTTGCTATAAAACTTGTTGGGGATGATATTGTTTGTTGGGGCTGATATTCCTGCTGGGGATGGTTTTTCGTTTCTCTTCCTTTCTCGCTATGTGTTGTCCGACCATTGTGGAGCTTGGTCGAGAATCTGTCGGAGTTGTTCCTGTATCTCGCAAATCTGCTGGGGATCCTCTTGGAATTTGATCTATTACTTTTTAACTATTGTTCTTTCTGTTTTTCTCCGACTTCCCCTGGAAATTTGGTCCTCTTTGGATCTAGACCCATTCGTCATTCGGTCTTGCGACAAACTTCTTTTCGCTTTGTCGCCTTATCTTTGGCCTGTCCTATTCGCATTTTGCTTTGCACCATTTTGGCCACTGGTAGTAAGCTCTGAAAATCCTTTTCAAAAACAAACTGCTGGGGAGGTAAAGTCTTTTAAACCAAGAAATGAAAAAGTGATAATTTCAAAAGATCGAAAAAGAATAAGTCTTTCTGAACAAATACTGGGAAAAAGGAAAGAAAAGAACTTATCTGAATGATATAACCAATCCCAACAATCATGTCGTGCATTCCGGATTGATCAACCCAGTCTATTCGTATCAATCAATCTTTCGGATGGCCTCATCTTGCTGGGGATAAATAAACACTCAACTCTTTACCAAATGTGGACCCTTTCCGCCAATCTTGCCTGGTCGCCTCATAGTGCCCTTCGAGGGGTTTTCACTAATAAGACTCTATCATTTCTCTCAACTCCCATCGCCTCATGGTGCCTGTGAAGGTTTTCACCGATAAGACTCTCTCATTTTATTTTATTTTTTAGCTGGGGATTGGAGTGTTGTCGATATGACTCTCTTTGCTAGGGATTCTTTTCGGCTATCAATTCATTTCCAGCTTATGATCTTTCTTTCTATTGGGGATCAGAGTGTTATTCCCGACTTCCGTTTGCATGACTTGGCACTTCTCGGATACTGATCGGGAGGTCTTTTTTTGGATATCAATATGGGTTTTCGTGTCTGGCTAAAAGGAAAATGGGTATCAAAAAGCTCAAAATAATTTTGATGGGTAAAACATTACAACTCTTGGAATCAAACTTTATTTCCCAAATTTATAAACACAACTTCTGCCCCAATTTTTCTTGCTTGGGGATTCTTTATTTTTTGTTACACTATGACCGAGTCGTGAGGCGCCTACGTATCCTTCTTTGAGGAATCAGGTCAAATGTAGTTCTCATTCCTTTATTTTTCTTGTGACTTTTTCTTTATCATCATTATTTTACTCTTTTTCTTTTTCTTTCATTTTAATTACTGATTCCAAAAGAGGGATATGAAAGAATAAATAAGGCTCAAAAGGGGAAGCAAAGGTTAAAGTGTTTGGATAGAAGAAAGAATTGCCTCCGTCATTTCATTCTCCGATAAATGTCAACCACAAACAAACAACAATTACAATTAAAAGAAATCATACATAATATCTCTTAACTGCATCAAAATTGATAGTCATGTCGACGCATTTACCGTCGATATCCGTTAAACATAAAGCGCCATTGGCCAACACTCTGGTTATAATAAATGGTCCTTGCCAATTCGGGGCAAACTTGCCTTTTGTTTCGGCCTGATGTGACAGGATTCGTTTTAACACCTGCTGCCCCACCTTAAATTTTTTGGGGCACACCTTCTTGTTGTAGGCTCTCGCCATTCTCTTTTGATATAACTGGCCATGACACACAACTGCCAATCTCTTTTCATCAATCAAGTTCAACTGCTCTAAACGGGTTTTGACCCACTAGTCATCATCAATCTCAGCCTCAGTGACAAGCCGAAGGGATAGAATTTCAACTTCCGCCGGTATTACTGCTTCAGTTCCATATACCAATAAATAAGGAGTTTCCCCTACTGAAGTACGGACAGTGGTGCGATAACCCAACAATGCAAATGGTAATTTTTCATGCCATTGTCTAGATCCTTCTACCATCTTCCTCAGTATCTTCTTGATGTTCTTATTGGCTGCTTCAACTGCTCCATTCGCCTTGGGACGATATGGTGTGGAATTACGGTGTGTAATCTTAAACTGTTGACATACCTCTTTCATCAAATTGCTATTAAGATTAGCACCATTATCCATGATGATCACTTTTGGGACCCCAAATCTACAGATGATATGGGAGTGAACAAAATCCACCACTGCCTTCTTGGTTACCGACTTGAAAGTTTTAGCTTCAACCCACTTAGTGAAATAGTCGATGGTCACCAGAATGAACCTATGACCGTTGGTAGCTACCGGCTCAATAGGTTCAATGACATCCATGCCCCAGGCAACAAATGGCCATGGCGCTGACATTGTATGCAATTCTGTCGGCAGAGAATGAATCAAATCTTCGTGTATCTGACATTGATGGCATTTCAGCACGAAATTGATACAATCACACTCCATAGTGAGCCAATAATACCCTGGCTCTCCATCCACTTCTTCCTCTATCATGTTGCAATAAGCATGCTGATCACGAGCCTGGATGTTCAATGGGTCAACATGAATTTTGTCTGGGTGGTGCAACATCGATGCTAAAGTGGCCAATGCATCGGCAACCTCATTGTGAACTTTTTGGATGTGTCTGAACTCCACTAATCGAAATCGCTTGCTCATATCGTGCAAACATTGTCGATATGGTATGAGCTTCAAATCCCGTGTTTCCCATTCACCCTGAATTTGATGCACTAGGAGATCCGAGTCTCCTAAGACCAAAACGTCCTGGACATCCATGTTTGCAGCTAGTCGCAGACCCAAAATGCATGCCTTATACTCAGCCATGTTGTTGGTACAATAGAAACGCAGCTGAGCTGTAACAGGATAATGACGTCCTGTTTCAGGATAATGACGTCCTGTTTCCAACCTGGTTCCTCAGGTAATTCCAACTCATCTATATGCATTACTTCCTCATCAGGAAAATACGTCCTTAACGGCTCGTATGCTTCATCAACAGGATTCTCAGCCAAGTGATCGACCAGTGTTTGGGCTTTCATGGCCGTCCTTTTCACATAGATGATGTCAAACTCTATGAGTAATATTTGCCATTTCGCTAACCTCCCTGTGGGCATAGGCTTCTGGAAAATATACTTTAGTGGATCCAAGCGTGAAATGAGATAAGTAGTATATGAGGACAAATAATGCTTCAATTTCTGGGCCACCAAAGTTAGGGCGCAACATGTCTTCTCGAGTTGAGTGTAGTTAACCTCATATACTGTAAACTTCTTGCTGAGATAATAGATGGCTTACTCCTTCCTTCCTGTAATGTCGTGTTTCCCCAACCCGCAGCCAAACGAATTCTCCAGGACCGTTAAATAAAGGATTAACGGTCTCGCTGGCTCAGGTGGAACCAACACATGTGGATTTGATAAGTATCCTTTGATCTGGTCAAATGCCTCCTGACATTCTGTCGTCCATTCTATCGCAGTATCTTTCTTCAGTAACCAAAAAATCTTCAGTAATGAATCTGCTGATGTAATTCAACCTTCCCAACAGACTCATTACTTCTGTCTTATTCTTCGACGGTGGAAAATCTTTGATAGATTTGATCTTCGACGGGTCCAGTTCAATACCTCGCCGACTGACGATGAATCCCAACAACTTTCCATATGGAACTCCAAATGCACATTTGGCTGGGTTGAGCTTAATATCGTACCTTCGAAGCCTTTGGAAAAACTTCCTTAAGTCTGCTACGTGGTTTTCTTGATGCTTGGATTTTATGATCACATCGTCCACATACACCTCAATTTCTTTGTGGATCATGTCATGAAACACAGTAGTCATTGCTCTCATGTATGTTGCCCCAGCATTTTTCAAACCAAATGGTATTACCCAGTAGCAATAAGTTCCCCATGGCGTAATAAATGCCGTCTTTTCTGCATCTTCTTCATCCATCAGAATCTGATGATACCCAGCATAGCAATCTACAAAAGATCCGATCTCACGTCTGGCACAATTGTCGATCAAGATATGGATGTTGGGTAAAGGAAAGTTGTCCTTTGGGCTTGCCCTGTTCAGATTGCGGTAATCAACACATACCCTGATCTTCCCATCTTTCTTTGGCACCGGCACCACATTAGCCAACCAATCAGGATATCGAGTGACACGAATAACCTTTGCTTGCAGCTTCTTGGTTACTTCCTCTTTAATCTTCACACTCATATCCATCTTGAACTTCCTCAATTTCTGTTTGACGGGAGGGCATGCCGGGACAATGGGCAATTTATGAACCACTAAATCAGTGCTTAACCCCGGCATGTCATCATATGACCATGCAAAAACATATTTGAACTCAATAAGTGTTTTGATTAATTCTTCCCTGATATTTAGTGCAATGTAGATGCTTATTTTAGTATCCCTGATATCGACTGCATCCCCTAAATTGATGGCTTCTGTGTCATTTAAGTTGGGCCTGGATTTTTCTTCAAACTGGCTTAGCTCTCTATTTATTTCTTCGAAGGCTTCATCCTCATCGTATTCCGATTCATTATCATAATCGACCTCTTGTATAGTTAGTTCAGAATCAGATTGATCTTTTAGACTAGGTTGAATATCCATTGTGCATGCCATATTGGTAGAACCAGTATGAAAAGAACTATTCAGAAAAATAAAAGAAGGAAACAAAAATTAAAAATAAAAAATAAAATAAGGAATGAAGAAGAAACTTTTCATTTTATTGAATTATGGAATAACAAGGTTTCACACTTTGTTGAGCAATAATAAAAATAAAAAGGAATTTGGATTACAATCCTGGAATAATCCAGAAAACAAGAAGGAAAATCAGAGCCAACTACCAGGACTCCCTCCGAGTAGGAAGAGGAGTATTTGTCCAATTGTTGACATTGGACCTAGGACCCACAAATTGTATGTCTGCCTTACTGGAACCCTCTCCAGCTTCTATCATGTTGACATCAGCGAACATCCTTTCAAAACCCTCATTCAAATCTCCATCTGGCCCGATCAGGGGTCCGAGAACTTCCGGGACCGGCAACTTTCTGAACCCTACTCTGACAAATGATCTGGATAGGCGCGGGATTGGCTTATGAAGGACCCAGACTCTTTTCTTCAACTTGTGGGCCTGTTTTACATCCGCTGCGGTAGGCTTGAATCCTAGCCCAAAAGTATCTAGGTTCTTGGGCAAAGAAACTGGCTGGACCATTCCCTGCAGATCAATTCCCAATCCTTTTCCTGGTACAAACCCGCTGTTCAACATCTCTGAGGCTATCATGAAGGTTGTAGCTGCGATTCTGGGAAGTGGAAGGCCCCCACCCTCAGGAATTTTGTCTACTGAGACTGCGTCAAAAACGTGATAAACCCATTGGCCCTTGTCATCAAAGGTTTCTATGAAGGGCACAATGGCATCGCTAACGACATGTGTACCGTCATCCCCGTCTACCACAATCTCTTGTCTATCCTATTCAAATTTGACCATCTGATGCAGTGTAGAAGACACTGCTTTGGCTGAGTAGATCCAGGGTCATCCCAACAAAAGATTATACGACACCGCCACATCTATCACTTGAAATTCCATGGTGAACTCGACCGGACCAATTGTTAATTCCAGTATGATATCACCCACTGTGTCAATACCGCCCCCATCAAAACCTCGGACGCAGATGTTGTTCTTGTGGATCCTATCATCAGCAACCTTCAGTTTGTTCAGAATGGCTAAAGGACAGATATTGGCACTTGACCCATTATCAATTAGTGCTCGAGTGACCACCGATTCTTCGCATTTCACCATCAGGTAGAGTGCCATGTTGTGTTCTGTACCATCTACCGATAACTCATCGTCAGAGAATGTCACTCGGTTTACTTCAAAGATTTTGTGCGCTATTTTCTCCAAATGGTTCACTGAGAGCTTGTCCAGGACATGGGCTTCGTTCAGAATCTTCATTAATGCCTGACAATGATCGTTTGAATGGATCAACAAGGATAGCAATGAGATCTGGGCTGGGGTCTTCCTTAACTGCTCTATAATTGAGTAGTTTTGTGCCTTCATCTTCTTTAAAAACTCCTCTGCTTCTTCCTCCGTTACTGGCTTCTTTATTGTTACAGGATTGGCCCTTCTCAATTCTGCGGGAACAAAACACCTTCCCGAACGAGTTAACCCTTGGGCCTCGCATACTTCTTCCACAACCTCCTTCCCCTTATGCATCACTGTCACTTGACTATAGCTCCATGGCACAACTTTCTCATTTGTTATCGGCAACTACATTACTGGCCTGATAACAACTGGTTCTACGTGGACCCCCTTCACCACCAACACTAGTGTGCTTGATACTCCCTGCAGCACTGCCTTGACTGACTCTGGCTTCTTCGCAGCAACAGACGAACCTTTCCCCACTACCACAAATGTCTTGTCATCTACTTTTCCCAATTGTACCACTGCCTTTCCACTGGTCGACTTTTCGTTTGGACTGTCACGAATCATCATTACCGTTTGTGAGGGCGTTTTAGGTTTCCCTCCTTCGTGCACTAGTTCGATCATGTGGGCCTCATGGTGCACCGGTAACGGGTTTTCATTGATGTTGGGTGCCTCTGGTGCCTGAACCTTGATCCTATTTGTGTCAATAAGATCTTTTACGGCAGTCTTCAACTTCCAACACTTCTCAGTATCATGCCCGGGAGCCCCCGAACAATATTCACAGCTTATTGAGTGGTCCAGATTTTTGGGAAGGGGATTTGGGTTCAACAGGACTTAATAGGCCTAACTGCCTCAACTTGGGGAACAAAGTAGTATAGGTTTCTCCCAACGGAGTGAATGTTCTCGACCTCTATACCCTCTCGTTCCTGAAAGCCTGATTTCCGCGGAAGCTTGGCCCTGAAGGATTCCTGTAGGCCCTTGGTGGTGAGTATGTGCTTTGCGGAGGTGGGTATGTGTTTTGTGGAGGTGGATATCTATGTTGGGGAGGTGGATATGTATGTTGGGGAGCCGACGCACGCCATTGCGGGCGAGCCGGAGGCTGGGTGTAAGTTTGGGCGTGATGGACGGAGAAATGTGGCTCTTGTGGTGATAATAGGGCTGTGGAGGATTGTATGGAGTATGTGGATAATTTGGGTAATAGGGTCTGGGTTGGTAGCGAGGGGAAGGACCTCTGGATTTGGACCAAGTACCTGCTTCGACTGTTGCGACCTCCTCTTCTTTTTTTTTCCGAGCGCACCTCCCGTGCCACTTTGGATAGCCTGAGTTATGGCCTTGATCGCCGAATAACTCATTATCTTGTTGGACCTGAGTCCTTCTTCAACCATGCCGCCCATTTTTACTACTTCATTGAAAGATTTACCAACTGACGTCACCAGGTGACCAAAGTAAGTTGGCTCCAACGTTTGTAAGAAGTAGTCCACCATTTCACCTTCCCTCATTGGTGGATCGACTCTTGCTGCTTGTTCTCTCCAACGGAATCCGAATTCCCTGAAGCTCTCTCCAGGCTTTTTTCTAGTTTTAACAGTGTGAGACGGTCAGGGACGATCTCAAGGTTATACTGGAAATGACCTGCAAATGTTTGTGCTAGATCGTCCCAGGTATACCACCTACTAGGATCCTGCCTCGTGTACCATTCTAATGCGGACCCGCTTAAACTTTGACCAAAATAAGCTATCAGCAACTCATCCTGTCCACCTGCCCCTCTCATCTTACTACAGAAACCTCGTAGATGTGCCATGGGATCACCATGTCCCTCATATAGATCAAACTTTGGCATCATAAAACCTGCCGGCAATTGAACATCGGGGAAGGGACACAGATCTTTATTGGACACACTGACTGGGCTGCCCAATCCATGCATATTCCTGAAGGATTGCTCCAGGCTTTTCACTTTACGGAGCACTTCGTCCTACTCCAGATTCTTAGCTGGCCTCTCAGTTTCTGTCGGGAACTGAAGGTGAGGGGTGTAAGTGTATGGCTCGGGTGCTTTGAAGGTGAGTTTAGGAGAATAGTATTAATTGTCGTGAACCTGAAACACTTGTTCATCGGATGATTTTTGCAATGTGGCGGGTGGAGGTGCTACGAAAATAGGAACAGCTGGAGAATGAGGGTTTTGTTTGGGTGGTGAAGCTTGGGGATTATAGGAAGTTTCCCCTTGATAGTATTGGGCAATGGGGAAGCTCGTTGATGGACCAGTGGAAGGGTGTTCCGGAGTCCGAGCTGGTGAAAGGGTAGGAGTAAGGGGAATTATTGGTGGTGTTTGTCCCTTAGCCCAGGCTAGGTGCATCCCAGCTATCTCTTGTCTCAACCTGTCTATTTCCTCCTTCATCATTTGCATCTCCGTCTTTTCCTCCTCAACACTTTTGTCCGAACCAGACATACTTTCCGGAATGGGCCCTTTTGATCTTGTGTGGTAATGGTAATCTGTCAGAACGTTCTAACGAGCTAACTGTTTTGAAATCTCTTTCTCTGTTATAAACAACAAACTTGTTAGCGTTAGAGTTTAACACATATTGCAATTTCACATTGGGGAATGCAATGTTCCTAGGCAGTTTAACCATTTCTAACATGTCTTTTCTTCGACTGCATGCATCATTCCGGCTTATGTATTCATTTTGCCTTTCCCTTCTTTTTTTTTAGTGATGGTCGAATCTTATGTGGATTGCCTACGTATCATGTCCCCGCATGAATCAGACCGGGCGTAGTTCTGCCACAAGTAAAGACACAAATTTTTTATTTTATTATTTTTCATTTTATTACCAAAATATGCTATTACAAGCTACCCATTTGAAAAAAAAACGAAATACAGACTCCACACTATTAACATTGTTTGATATGAAAAGAGAACAGAAGGGTAGACAACAGACTCTTAAAAATAAACAAGTGTAGACTTGAACTAGGGATACATTAAGGCCTTGAATTTTGGTGCCCGCGAGGCATCGTTCGGCCTTTCCGCGGGCTTTGGTGCCAGGCCTCTTTGCAAGCTTTTTAATTCCTCCATGATCCGGTGGACATAGCCCATGACTGAGGCAAAAAGGGTATCACAGGGCATTTCTTCACATGTTAGGCACTTCGAGGTGATGTAGTGCCCAATCTCATCGATCCTACCCCTGATTTTATCCCTTTCCATACACAGCTGTTCTATTCGTTGATTCTTTAATCCCAATACTTGAGTGTTGTCAACGAGCTAATCTTGGAACCTCTCCATTTGTTCTTCCATTCGGGCTATTGAATCATAGCAGCGCTCCCAGTCCGTTCTAGCATCTCGGTCTGGTTTAAAGACCCAATCTCTTAGAGTGTAATTTGTTTCTCTTAATATTGCAATGCTCCCTTCATAATCCCTTCTCACTTGCCATAGGTGCTTTTTCCGCACTGCTGCACCTTTTGCCCATCTGGCCCGCATTCTTGCTATGCTAGCCTCGAATCTTTCCAAGTCCTTTCGGCTTTCCATGACCTGATTCCTTAACCCTGCTATCAGCCTTTTATCGGACCGGCGTCTTCGTTGGTTGTCGACATCCATTATGACTTGTCAGTTTTGAGCTATAAGGGAGTCATTTTCTTGGGCTGATTTCTTTCTGTCCTCTTCATCGGTCGCGGTCTAAATTTCTCTTTCAAATTGAAGATCTATGACCTGCTGCTTCAACTTGCCTATTGTGGCCCTGTATTTTTTTTCCTTCGCCAACCAGTCCCAATGCTCTTGTGAGGACTTGGCAAATTCTTGAAGGAGAGGTCTTTTAGCCGGCCTTCCAGACGACATTTCCCCTTTGTACCAAGCCTGATATCCGGGTGAAACTTCTCCTCTTGCCCGATTCAGCACACAAGTATTTGCCTCCAAGTATTGACATTGGCTCCAAATCTGGCGGACCCTTGCTTCAGGAAACTGGCCATCGGAACTAATCTCAATCACTTGGGTGCTCAGGTCCTCATCTTTCGGCACTATCTAACACCTCCCAAGTTGCCTCAAAACCCGATACGGCATATAAGGTTGAATGTTCTTAAGCTCCATCAGGAGAAAATGGGGCCTAGCTGCTGGCATATATATGACTTCGTCGATCGGTAACCATCCCAATGTCCACTGTATTTGACTGGCGTTGAGGGTCCGGAAGTATGAGGTCCATGCCGAGACTCCTTCAGGTAAGCAGACCTCATTAATTCTGGTGTAGAACTCCTCTATGCAGGTTTTCTCAGAAGATCCATAGCTTAGGAACTGGGCTCGGTGACATAGGTGTTCGGTCATCCACATTTGCAATAACAAGTTACACCCTTCGAAAAAATTCCCTCCGGCTTTGCAGGCCATGAGAGCTCGGAAGATATCAGATACAATCATGGGCGCAAGCGTGCTGTCATCTTGAGTGAGCAAAGTACTGACGACCCTAGCTATCTTTATGTCAATATTCCCGTCTTTTCTTGGGAACAATAAAAGCCCTAAGAAGGTTATCATGGAAGCAACCCGTTTATGTTCATCCCACTTTTGACGGTTACTTTTGCTGCACAACTTATTTTCTGGCTTGTAGAATCCTCCTATGTGACCGTATCTTTGGTATATGAAGCACAGAGTGCCACAACCTTTCGCCAAGTTTGGGTTATGGATCGTTCTGACTATCTTTAACGAGTCCAAAAACTGGTGCACCGCTACGGCTCTTGGAGCAACCAGGTATTTACGCCTCAACGGAACCTCAGCACTGCCGATGTACCTTGCTATTTCCTCTAAAGTACGGGTGAGTTCAAAGTTTGAGAAGTGGAAGACATTGTGCGTCGGGTCCCAGTAAGTGACCAGTGCCATTATAATATCCCCTCGAGGCCTGATACCCAACACCCGTGAGACCTTTCAGATGTTTCTTGACTTCGTCTCGCCCTTCTTCGCCTAAATCATTCCACCATAGCCACAACTGGAGGGGAATTTTATTCATGATTGAAAAAGGTTCATTTTGAGTCATGCTCATTCTGCACATTTATTAATGTGATTAAACAAAAGAAAATTTATTTGACTCAAAACGATTTGATTATTTTTCATAAAAGAAAGACCCAATTTTCCGAACACGACCTTTCAGCACTTCAGGGACGAAGATTTTAAGGTTGTGTGAGTCAACCGATCAATAATCCAAAAAATGATAGAAGTGGCCGTTTATGCAAAGTCAGCCTTCCGGCGTCCTTTTTGGGAGAATTCGGCTATTTCTGAAAAAACAACATCACCCAACTCTATGACGAAAAATTAAAATCTTTGACATTTTTTTTTATTTTTTTGGGCTATTTTTGCAAAATGAGAGGTTGAACCCGACGAGGGTTGCCTACGTATCTCACGCCCTGTGAGAATCAAACTGGCGTAGTTCGGGCAACGAAAATAAACTACTTCTGAAAACAAGACTTGTTTACTAAAAACACATTTTTTTTTCATTTTCTCAAAATTTTGGCAGATTTTGCTATTTTTTTTTCATTTTCTCAAAATTTTGGCAGAGTTTGCTTTCTTTTTAAAAAAAAAATAGGTAATTATCTCTCTAAACTGCTTTTTTTTTAAATTCCAGCATTTTCATAAGCCGGTCAGCATGCAAATCTGCAGCAAATAAATGCGTAAAACAAACAGGATGCAGCATGATGGTCTTTTCATTTCAGGTTGCTTGTCCTAGACGGACCCAACCCCTGTGTTGAGTCCCCTAAGTCAAGTGCACATGATGCAAATAAGCGTTCCTACTAGGGATCCGGCATGAGGTTTCGTTATACTAGGTTTATCCTGGGTGTTCGTTCTTGACCTGGCTTACCCGAGCGGACAACTCGAGCCGAGGATGGGAGTTGCGTACTGGTAACCAAAAGATCATCCGGTTTTGCAACTCCTCCGAATCCTCGTTCTATTTTAGGATATGAAACTAACATAAAGAAGTCACGACCAGCGTGCACTCCTCAAGAGAGAGAAGATAGGGATTTCGTAGCAGTTTATATATACAGTTCAGGTAATATCAAAGCGGTAAAAAGCAACATTTTAGCACATTAGGACAAAACATGTAATAAAATCAGATGATAAATAAAGCCAAATATAATAATTCATCTAAGCTCGAATTCTGAACCCTGAACCAGAGATTCTGGGTTCGGTCCCCAGCAGAGTCGCCAGAGCTGTCACACCTCCTTTTTCGCCCGCGCCGCCGTGAAAGGGCGCGGAAGGGAGTTTTTCCAATTAAAGGACAATCAAAACGGGATTTATTTATTTATTTCAGAGTCGCCACTTGGGAGATTTATGGTGTCCCAAGTCACCGGTTGAATCCCGAATCGAGGAAAAGAATGACTGTGTTTAACAGTCTGCGCACCAGAAATCCGGATAAGGAATTTTGTTAACCCGGGAGAAGGTGTTAGGCATTCCTGAGTTCCGTGGTTCTAGCACGGTCGCTCAACTGTCATATTCGGTTTGATTATCTGATTTTATACAATTATGAACCTACGTGCAAATTTTAACTCTTTACCGCTTTTATTATTATTATTATTTTAACAAAGAATTGCAACATTGTGAAAACATATCTCGAACCTCGTCACAATCAATATACCCGAGGCTATCGACACGATTCGACTCCGTTGAGACTTGGATTTGGGTTACATAAATGCACACCCATTTTTAAGGAAGTAATTTATTAAATGCGCGCCCTAAACGGCTAGCGTATCATTGTTTTGGGTAAGGCCGTGAAATTTTGCTAAACGGCCTGTCCCGAAGTCTAAGTAACTTTACAAACACGTATAGAGGGCCCCGCAGCTTGTGATTTATTTTGGCGAAGCACGCCTCATTTATTTTAAGGATATCCTAAAGTGACTACATTTCTATTAAATTCGTCTCTAAAATAAAAGAGAGAAAATCCTAATTAATTACATGCTAAAAAAAAGGCGTAACATATTAAATGCTAGATTAAGACAAATGTTAATGGAAAGGAATATTACTAAAATTGGAATTATAAATAAAATACGGAATCGACAAATAATATATTCAAAAAAACTAATTATCCTATAACTAAATTAAACTCGCATTGTTAGATGACTTGAACCGTTGGAATTAATTATTTACAACTATTTGAAACTAGAATCAATCTTAATTACTAATGCATATTCGAAAGTTTATTAAATTTAAACGTTAACTCGTCTTGTTTGAACTCAAATCATGCCATAATGCCTAATTCACGAAATTAATTTAAATTCATGCTTTAACTAAATTTAGCTACATGTTCACGATTAACCTACTGTTGACAATATTAAAACCTTCATAGCTAGTGAACTAATCAGTTTTGCCAAGCCGATTCACTAAAGACCAACTTATGTTATTTTCCTCTTATTCCAATTATTAAACAGTTTGACAGTAATGAGCATGCTTAAATATATACTACCTAATAATCAAACTAAAGCAAAGTATTATTTAGTACATCACTACAAGATGCCTAGTTATGCAAAGCGACAGAAATTTACAGAATAATAATACATGAAATAGCCTAAATACAATCAGTAAAAGAAACAAAGAAAAGCTAAATTAAAACTTCAAAGTTCCATTCTTCATATGTATTCATGCTTTCACATTTCAGCTTACAATATCGACAAGGTTACATCCATGTACCTGGTATTGGAAGTAAAAGAAGAGGAAGATCAGCATTAGCAAAGCAACAAGAACAATCAACAACAACATTAGCAAATTGAACACCCAGGGATGGATTTTAAAACCAACAGAGATGATTCCACATCCAATAACAAATTCAAAAATAACCCGACAGCAATACCAATATCAGAAACCCAAGCATTCAATGAAACAGCCCTCCAAAACCAAAAGAAAACCCAGGAAAACCAATCTGAAAATCAGTAGTACCAAATGCAAACCACAGAAGCAGTAACAATATTCTGATCCTCAGTAGTAAAGAAAGGCTTCACTTTCAGTTTTTTTAATTCTCAAAGACTGAATTTCTTAAGTTCTGACAAATCAGTTTTCTTTTCAACTTAAGCTCTGAATTTTTTTGATGATAACATCCAGTCTATTTTTTTTATTTCTCTAACTCTCACTCTCCAAGTTTTTTTTTAAAAGTCCCGCCTTTTGTATTTTTCAGCCCCCTTTTTCAGTCTTCTTCTCTACCCTTTTTATGCAAGTCTGCCTTTCTTTTAAAACTACTGCCCGACCCCCTTTTTCCACTAAAAATCTGAATTTTCCACTTAAAATCCACTAAGGAAGCTTTTCCTTATTTTCAGCCCCCCATTCCCTTTTGTTCCCCATTATCACATTAATTTAAAGACACTAACATCCCACTAACAAAACACTAACATTAACATATTATTCCTACTGTTTCATTCTCAAATTACCCCTGAAACCCCTTAATATTATTGCCTATCAGTTGTACCAACTCACCTAAGGAGGAAAGTTAATCATTTGACTAAACTAATTCCCATATGATCACCTAAATTACTACAACTATAAACCAATTCCATATAGTAATTTTAAGGCAGAAAAATACATCAAATACAAGAGTTTCAATGATTAAGAACAATGCTCATAATCAAACAGAATCTTAATTAATCGGACAACTAACAATTGAAAACTATAAACAACAGAATGCCAAATGATTTAAACTATACGAAAAACCTAATCAACGAAGCTTAATTAATCGATTACATATTACAATTGACACTAAACAATCAGACACAGAGAATTAGGCAATTCACGGGTAATTTCAGTGGTATTGACATAAACAAGGACTAACAGGAAACTAATTAATCGACGCAACTTATTAATCGATTATGCATACACAATTGGTAACAACAAACAGAATCAAACATACAGACAGGATGATTCATGGATTTGTACAACATAGGGGACTTATGAAACTAATTATTCGATGACATTAATCAAATCGAATGTGTAGTTTATAACAGGTACAATTTAATCAACAAAAGAAAAATCGACCAAATAAAAAGGTCACTGGGGATGAGAAAATGAATTGATAAAGAATGGAAAAATCAATAAAACTAAACTAAAACAGATAAACAGATATAAACACATACAAAATGGAACCTGACCGGAAAGGAAAAATACCTCAAGAACTCGGACACTAGACGATTCTGACTTGAACTCTGACTCGTACCCTTTTTTGAGGTCGAACGGACCTTAATCGAGGGTTCTCAACTGAGAACACTTCGACTAAGGTCCATTGAACACCCAAAACCTCTTTGATTTAGACAGAATTCAAGGCTTGGTTTTTTAGGGTTCTTGGGCTTGATTTGGGGCTCGAGTGTTTCTAGCCAGATTCGAACGGAACCAAAGGTATTTAGGGTATGAGGGAGGTCGGGGGATGCTGTGGTGTAAGTTTGGGGCCAGTTGGGGTAGGTTCATGTTTGGCTCGAATCTTCAAATAAATATTCAAGAAGTTCCAGGAAGATTCGAGCTAAACGGTTACCGGATTTGGATTGAGGGTGGTCAGGTGGTCTTAGGGTGTTGGTTTGGTGAACGGCAACGTTGTTTCCACCGGGTTTCAGGCGGAGGTAACCTAAGGCGGCTAAGGTTTGGTCTGGCTCGTCTCCGAGTTAGAGAGACGATGAACAGGGAAAGGAGGGGTGTTTGGTTTGGGGGGCTGGGGTAGGAGATTAAGTTTATATAGGGGAGGGGTGGTTTGATCTTGGCCATTGGATCAATCACGATCAACGGCCTGGATCAATTCACTTAAGGGGGACGGCGTCGTTTGGTCTCATTCAGAGACTGGGTCGACCCGAGTCGAAATGGACCGGGTTGTGAGGTAAGCTTGGGACCGTTGGATCAATGGAGATGGACGGCTTAGATCGACATGCCTGAAACGGCGCCGTTTCAACTATGCAGGGGCTGAACCGGACCATTCGATCAGTTTGATCAACGGCTCAGATCTGAGATGCCAATACGGTGTCGTTTAGGGTTATCTGAGACCAGGCAATGGACTGGGTCATGCATTGGTATTGATTTGGGCCCAATTTCATTTTAAACTTTTGGCCCAATCCGAGTTTTCTTCATTTTTTCATTCTTTTCTTCTTCTTTTTTTTAATTCCTAATTAACAAAAATTCTACATTAAAATGTGAAATAAAAATTAACCTTAAAATATATTAA
This sequence comes from Nicotiana sylvestris, assembly GCF_000393655.2. Classification (NCBI taxonomy): domain Eukaryota; kingdom Viridiplantae; phylum Streptophyta; class Magnoliopsida; order Solanales; family Solanaceae; genus Nicotiana; species Nicotiana sylvestris. The sequence continues at coordinate 18,592,464 of NC_091065.1, forward strand.
TCAACCCTTAACAACAATTAATATACAAGTTAAAATATTTAATTAAAAATAAAATCACACGATGGCACATTTAAATGACAAAAAATAGACTAAATGCATATTTTGTGATTTTCTTCTTTTAAAACCAAATTATGTTTTAATTAATTCCTAATTGTAAGAAATAAAAATCCTAAGGGCACATGCCACATATTTTTTATTATTTCAATTAATTATAACAGGATAAACATTCACAGACAAAAACACAAATAATTATCCAAAAATGCCACGTCAATCCTAAAAATTGTACACCAAGAAAATTTTGTTTTATTTTTTGATTTCTTTTGGAGTAGTTTTTGTGAAGCAAAAATCACGTGCTCACAATGGTCACTTAGTATGAGACCAGGTTCATCGATCTAGCTCGACATGCTCTTGTCATACTCCCCACCGAGAGAGAGAGGGTGAGGAGGTTTATTGATGGTCTGATTCAGCCGATTTGTCTTCAGATGGCCAAGGAGGCCGGGAGTGAGATTACATTTCAGGAGGTGGCCAATGTGGCCCGCAGAGTTGAGATGGTTCTGTCACAGAGAGGTGATCGTGGGTCGGATAAGCGGTCCCATCATTTAGGTAGATTCAGTGGTACCTCGTCTGGAGGTAGAGATTCATATGGTAGAGGCTATCCTCCTAGGCCCTTTCAGTCAGCTCTTCAGGTCTCCCATAGTACTTCAGGTGGTCGTGGTTCTCAAACGCACTATTCTGATCAGCATCCTTACAGTGCACCATCAGCACCTATCAGTGCACCGACGCTTCAGAGTTTCCAGGGTTGTCAACCCTAGCAGCCGAGGGCTTGTTTTACTTATGGCGACACGAGGCACATTGCTAGGTATTGCCCTCGAGCTTCGAGCAGTTCTCTGCATCAGGGTTCTCGTGCTATGGTACAGGCACCAAATGTCCCACAACCTGTCCAAACAGCTAGAGGCGGGGGCAGAGGTGTTAGAGGTGGAGGTAGAGGTCCTAGATGTGGAGCTCAAGCTGCCATAAATGGGGGCCAACCAGCAGTAGGCCGTCCCAGAGAGGCAGTTTAGGGTGGTGGGGCCCAGCCCCGATGTTATGCACTTCCAACCAGGCTTGAGGTTGAGTCTTCAGATGTAGTCATTACAGGTACTATACCAGTTTGTTATAGAGATGCTTCAGTGCTATTTATCCAGGGTCTGCGTATTCGTATATGTCATCTTATTTTGCACCGTACCTGGTCATGCCTAGTGATTCATTGAGTATTCCTATTTATGTGTCTATACCGGTGGGTGATTCTATTATGATCGACCGAGTTCATCGTTCTTGTATTGTAGTGTTTGGGAGTCTTGAGACCCGTGTTGATTTATTGCTTTTAGACATGGTCGACTTCGATGTTATATTGGGAATGAATTGGTTATACCTGTACCATGCTATCTTGGATTGCCATGCCAAGACCCTGACCTTAGCCTTACCGGATTTGCCTTATTTAGAGTGGAGAGGGACTCCTAGTCATGCTACCCGTAGTGTTATCTCTTATGTGAAGGTTCGGTGTATGGTCGAGAAGGGGTGTTTGGCCTATTTGGCGTATGTTCGTGATTGTAGCGCGAAGGTCTCTTCTATTGATTATGTGCCCGTTGTTCGGGAGTTTTCTGAGGTTTTCCCTTCAGACCTGCCGGGTATGCCGCCCGACAGGGATATCGACTTCCGTATTGATCTGGCTCCAGGAACTCAGCCCATTTTTATCCCGCCATATCGTATGGCCCCGCCAGATTTGAAAGAGTTAAAGTAATAGTTGCGGGATTTGCTTGAGAAGGGTTTTATTAGACCCAGCCTTTCGCCTTGGGGTGCGCCGATTTTGTTTGTAAAGAAAAAGGATGGTTCGATGAGAATGTGCATTGATTACCGGCAATTGAACAAGGTTACAATTAAGAATAAGTATCCACTGTCGAGGATTGATGATTTGTTCGATCAGCTTCAGGGTGCCAAGGTATTTTCAAAGATTGACTTGAGATCTGGCTACCATCAGTTGAGGATTAAGGCATCTGATGTCCCTAAGACAGCATTCCGCACTCGGTACAGGCATTATGAGTTCTTGGTTATGTCATTTGGGTTGACCAATGCCCCAGTAGCCTTTATGGATTTGATGAACCGAGTGTTCAGGCCTTATTTGGACTCGTTTGTGATAGTCTTCATTGATAATATTTTGATATATTCCCGTAGCCGGGAGGAGCACGATCAGCGTCTTATAGTGGTTCTTCAGACCTTGAGGGATAGTCAGTTATATGCTAAGTTCTCAAAGTGTGAGTTCTGGTTGAGCTCAGTTGCATTTCTAGGTCATGTCGTACCAGCAAAAGATATTCAGGTTGATCCGAAGAAGATTAAGGCAGTCAAGAACTGGCCTAGACCAGCATCAACCACAAAGATTCAGAGTTTCTTGGGATTGGTAGGCTACTATCGTCGGTTCGTGGAGGAGTTCTCATCTGTTGCAGCCCCGATGACCAGGTTGACCTAGAAGGGTGCCCAATTCAGATGGTCAGACGAGTGTGAGGCAAGCTTTCAGAGGCTCAAGACAGCCCTAACTACGGCACCGGTGTTAGTTTTGACCATAGGTTCGGGGCCTTACACTGTTTATTGTGATGCATCTCGCATTGGACTTGGTGCAGTGTTGATGCAGGATGGTAAAGTCATTGCCTATGCTTCGAGGCAGTTGAAGGTTCATGAGAAGAACTATCCAGTGCATGATTTGGAGTTGGCAGCCATTGTTCACGATTGAATATTTGGAGGCACTATCTGTATGGTGTGGCGTGTAAGATGTTCACGGATCATAAGAATCTTCAGTATTTGTTCAAGCAAAAGGAGTTGAATTTGAGGCAGAGGAGGTGGTTGGAGTTGTTGAAAGAATATGACATCACTATCCTATATCATACGGGAAAGGCCAATGTGGTGGTCGATGCCTTGAGTAGGAAGTCAGCCAGTATGGGCAGTCTTGCTTATATTCCGGTCGGTGAGAGACCACTTGCTTTGGACGTTCAGGCTTTGGCCAATCAGTTTGTAAGGTTGGATATTTCTGAGCCTAGTCGAGTATTATCTTGCACGGTCGCTCGTTCCTCATTATTGGACCGTATCCGTGATTGGCAGTTTGATTATCCTCATTTGTGTGTCCTTAGAGGCACGGTGCAGCATGGAGGTGCCAAGCAGGTTACCTTAGGTGATGATGGAGTTCTGAGATTGCAGGGGCGAGTTTGTGTGCCTAATGTGGATGGACTCTGAGAGTTGATTTTAAAGGAGGCCCAGAGCTCCCGGTACTCTATTCATCCGGGCGCCGCGAAGATGTATCAGGAATTGCGGCAGCATTATTGGTGGCGTAGAATGAAGAAGGATATTGTTGCCTATGTGGCTCGGTGTTTGAATTGTCAGCAGGTTAAGTATGAGCATCAGAGATTTGGTGGTTTACTTCAGAGGATTGAGCTTCCTGAGTGGAAGTAGGAGCGGATCACTATAGATTTCGTTGTTTGGCTCCCACAGACTCGGAGGAAGTTCGACGCAGTTTGGGTTATTGTTGATAGGCTGACCAAATCAACGCATTTCATTCTTGTGGCAGTCTCTTATTCGTCCGAGAGGTTAGCTGAGATATCCGGGAGATTGTTCGCCTTCATAGTGTGCCGGTATCTATCATTTCGGATCGAGGTACGCAGTTTACCTCGCGTTTCTAGGGAGCAGTTCAGCGAGAGTAGGCACCCAAATTGATTTGAGTACATCATTTCATCCTCAGATGGACGGGCAGTCCGAGCGGACTATCCAGATATTGGAGGATATGCTCTGAGCTTGTGTCATTGACTTTGGAGGTTCGTGGGATCAATTTTTGCCTTTAGCAGATTTCTACTACAACAACAGCTACCAGTCAAGTATCTAGATAGCTCCTTACGAGGCTTTGTATGGTAGGCGATGTCGATCTCCAGTTGGATGGTTTGAGGCGGGGGAGGCTCGGTTGTTGGGTGCGGATCTGGTTCAGAAAGCCTTGTACAAGGTCAGGATCATTCAGGATAGGTTTCGTACAACTCAGTCCAGGAAAAAGAGCTATTCAGATCGTAAGGTTCGAGATGTGACTTTTATGGTTGGTGAGCGGGTATTGCTCTGAGTGTCGCCTATGAAGGGCGTGATGAGATTCGGGAAGAAGGGCAAGCTTAGCCCTAGGTTCATTAGTCTATTTGAGATCCTTGATCGAGTGGGAGAGGTGCTTATAGACTTGCATTATCGCCTAGCTTATCAGTCGTGCATCCAGTGTTTCATGTGTCCATGCTTCGGAAATATCATAGTGATCCATCCCACGTGTTAGATTTCAGCACTATCCAATTGGACAAGGATTTGTCATATGAGGAGGAGCCGGCGGCTATTCTAGACTGGCAGGTTCGCCAGCTGAGGTCGAATAGTTTTCCTTTGATTCGTGTTCAGTGGAGAGGTCAGCCTCCTGAGGCATTGACCTAGGAGTCCGAGTCCGATATACGAGACCGTTATCCTCATCTTTTCCCCGACTCAGGTACTTCCTTCTTTAGTCCGTTCGAGAACGAACGGTTGTTTTAGAGGTGGAGAATGTGATGACCCCTTGGGTCATCACTTGTTTCTAATTGAAATCTATGTCTTCAAGGCCCTAAAACCTCATTTAGAGTTGCCTCGATTTATGTGCATAGTACGGGTGCGTAGCCGGAAAGCATAAACATGAAATATTGTGAAAATTTCTAAGTTTTTACCTCGAAATGAATAAGTTTGACTCCGGTCAACATTTTGGGTAAACGGACCCGGACCCGTGATTTGACGGTCTCGGAGGGTCAGTAGGAAAATATGGGACGTGGGCGTATGCCTGGAATCGAATTCGGAGGTCCCAAGCCCGAGTTATGAATTTTTAAGTGAAATTGTTTTCTAAAAACGTTTAAAGAAAAATTGAAATGAAATTTGATCAGAACGAGTTGGTATCGGGACCGTATTTTAGTTCTGATGCCCGGTACATGTCTTATATATGACTTGAGTCATTCCTGTGAAACTTGGTTGAAAACGGACGTCGTTTGACGCGATCCGGACCCTAATTGGGAAATTGATGTTTAAAAGGAATTTTGGAGAAATCCCATTGATCTTGAGGCTCAATTCGATGTTCATGATGTTATATTGGTAATGTGATCACACGAATATATTCGTAGGGTGTTTTTGAGGTAGTGTGTATACTTGGTTTAGAGTTTCGAAGGCTCGGGTGAGTTTCGAGTAGGTTCCGGGATGCCTTAGGCTTAAAAAGATCAGATGTTGCTGGTTCAGAAATTTTGACAGGTCTCTGAACCCTTTGGCGCGGCCTGTGAGGAAACGCGTGCGGCCGCGGAGGGGCCAGCGTGGCCGCGGTCACCTTTGCACGGTCCGCGGTGGGTGCTACGCGGCCGCGATCGGCTTTGTGCGGTCCGCGCGGGGCATAGATCAGCAGGCCTTCAGGAAGCCTGCGCGGTCGCGGTCCTTCTTGCGCGGTCCACGGTGGGAACTTCAGAGGGGTATAAATACACGTGAATTTCAGTTATTTTACACTTATCAAAACCCCAAAACATAAGAGGCAATTTTCCAAACAACTTTTCTTCTCCAAAACGATTGGTTTCTAACTCATTTTCTTCACTTCTTAACATTTTTTAACATGATTTCAACTTCAAATCAAAGATTTTCATGGGGAAATTGGATGATTTGGGTAGAACCTAGGTTTTTCTAAAAATTGGGGATTTGGACCTTAATTTGAGGTCCGATTTCAAAACAAACTATATATTTGAATTTGTGGGGGAATGGGTAATCGGATTTTGGTCCGAACCTCGGGTTTCGACCACGTGGGCCCGAGGGTGATTTTTTACTTTTGGGTAAAACTTTGGAAAACTCATTTTCATGCATTGGGGGTTGACTTATTTAGCATTTACTGATGTAATTAAGCAACTTATGACTAGATTCGAGCGAATTGGTGGTGGAATCGAGGGGTAAAGTTATAATTGAGACTTGAGTGGTGTTCAAGGTATCGAGGTAAGTGTTTGGTTTAACCCTAGCTTGAGGGATTAGGAGTTGAGTCATATTTGCTACTTGCTTCTTGTTGAGTACGACGTATATGCCTGGTGACGAGTATCTATACGTTGGTATCAAACATGAATGTGGGTCTTAAATTGAAAGTTGTTGTGTTTTTGAATGACACCTTGTATACTTTAATTAATGATCCTGTATGATTAAGTATATCCATTAATTGAACTGAGTACTAGCAAAGTGAGATTGGTTATAGCTGATTCTCCCTTGCCGGGATAACTATTTCGATATCTTTGTTCCCTTGCTGGGAAGTTATTATATTACTTATGTTCCCTTGCCGGGATGACTATTTCGATATCTTTGTTCCCTTGCCGGGAAGTTATTATATTACTTATGTTTCCTTGCCGAAATTTCTTGTGATTGTGTGATGAACTGAAATGGGAGCGGGTGGTACGCCGACCACAAGATAATGAAATGGGAGCGGGTGGTACTCCTACCACAAGATAATGAAATGGGAGCGGGTGGTACACCTACTACAAGATATTATGAAATGGAAGCGGGTGGTACGCCTACCACAAGATATTATGAAATGGGAGCGGGTGGTACGCCTAACACAAGATATGATGAAATGGGAGTGGGTGGTACGCCTACCACAAGATATGAGAAATGGGATCGGGTTGCACGCCTGCAATAAGATGAAACTGAAAGTGAAAGTTGTTTTTACTTTTCTTTATCTATGTTAGAAGTTATATCATTAGCTTCCTTGTTATTACTTGTTATCTTATTTTTGTCAGCTACCCCCGAAGCATGTTTCCCCTTCCCCAGATTTGAACTGCTTATTACTTGTTTACATTCCGCCATACATTATATAACTGTACAGGTTTATCTAGAGTCTGGTCCTAGCCTCGTCACTACCTCGCCAGGGTTAGGCTAGACACTTACCAGCATATGGGGTCGGTTGTGCTGATACTACGCTCTGTGCTCTTTTGCACAGATCCAGGTTTTGGACAGCAGTAGTAGCACGGGAGCCAGCCTTCAATCTAGTAAGACACTGAGGTAGCCTTGCAGGCGTTCGCAGGCCCGACGTCTCCTCTATCTTTTATTTCAGTCTATTATCTCATATATTCGAAACAAACAGTTTATATTGTCTTTCAAACGGTTGTATTCAGCACTCTTAGAAGTTCGTGAGTAATGTGACACCGGTTCTTGGGTAGAGGCATATGTTGATTCTCGCATTATTGTTCAGTTTCTTTAAACTTAAGTCTTCTGCATATTTATTTAATTCTGTTACTTTCATGCTATCACTGATAATTGTTAAAAGAAGTAATTATTAATGAAGTAAGCAGTTAAGGATTGGCTTGCCTAGCTCTCATTAGTATGCGCCATCACGACTCCCGAGGGTAGAAAATCCGGGTCATGACAGGACCGCACTGCCATTTTGTGTGGCTACAAAGACCTCAGTGCGGGGGCAAGAAATGAATGCGGACTACATTGATGAATTGACAAAAATGGAGGTTCTCTGAAGTTTACCACCGCAACCGCATTGCATTTTGTGCGGTCTGCGGTGGTCCACTGCGGCTGCATCACATTTTGTGGAGTTCGCAGTAGTCATTTGTCAGTGACTTGTGGTTTCGAGCACCGCGGACTACGGTTCCATTTTGTGCGGTCCGCGGTGGGTAGGTAAGTTGGGCCACATGACCTTTTTCTATAAATAGGACCAGAGGCCCTCCTTTTACACTTTTCGATCCTTCTTGTCTAAGAGCATAAAAAAATCATTGTTCATCTTCTCTATTGCACGTAATCAACCACTAAGGCTTAATCATCATCTCAGCATCTTACTTCTGGTACTTTAATCCCTTTTCAGTTGTTTAATTTTATTAGTTTTATTAAATTTTTGTTTTCTTTGTTTCTTCTTCCTTCCCTACCCATTTTCTTTCAATAGTGCAGCTTAGGTTAGTTAATTTTTGTTTAAATTAGGATTAGGTAGTTAAAACATTGGGCAAACACTTAGGGACTCATTAATTAGTGAAAAATTGGACTAAAATTGATCAAAACATGAACCCTAAGTTAGTGCTACTACTGGGTACTCAGTGCAGACCGCGGTGGAATTTGTATGGTCCGCGGTGACCCTGTGCGGTCCGCAATGCCATTTGGTGTGGACCGCGGTGAACTATGACTGCATTCTGATAAGTTAGGACCACGCCGCATTGCATTTTTTGTGGTCTGCGGTGCCTCAATGCGGACCACAATGGCATTTTGTGCGGTCCGCGATGCATATATTTAGAGAGCGGGTAGTCTGAACCCCACCTTTGTGCGGACCGCAATGGATTTTTGTGCGGTCCACAATGGCCTCTTCGCGACCACACTGCATTTTGTGCGGTCCGCACTCTGCAATAACTGAATTGTCTACAACATATTTCTTTTACTGCAACTATGAATTTCATTGCTTCTACTGATACTAACAAAACATAACTGAATGTTGTTTGTAGACGATAGTGCAATCAAGAGGCAAATGTGGTAAACAAACAGGAAGAGGAGAGTCCTCCTGGGGAGGTAAAGGGGAACAAGGAATAATAATATTGACCCGCAAGTCCGAGAGAACATAAAGAACCAAAGGAAGATCATTAAAGCTACAGACAGGGCTATTGACCAGTCGGGAAGTGAGTAAGAGCCCTCCCGGGATATATCTTCAGACTCCGTGCCAGAGTACGTTGCTGACTGGACGGAGAGAAACGGGTTGAGAGATACACCTTCACCTCCAGCTTCCCCCACTGCCCAAGCTTCAGTGCGTGTATCTTCTGAGTCGTCTGAGGGCTCAACTGCCGGTAGTGAACATGAATACTTCACCTCTCCCACAACTTCATTATCCAGAGAGGGTGCAGTACCAAAAGAAGGGGAAGAAGTTGAAGGGGGTGAACCTCAGGTTGGAGGGGTAGAGAAAACTAGGAAACCGGAAGTATGGCAAGACTGGTTCGTGAGTGAGGTGGCCTACCACAAATTCAGAGATGGTGGCCCAAGAAGAAACTGATACCTGAGCGGAAAATAGTCACTCGGGACCTTATGCCTTACAACCCAAATGTGTTGAGGCAATTCACAGACAGAACAGGATGGGACTTTTTCATTGACCATGTGAGGGACGCAAATGAACATCTAGTGAAAGAATTCTACACCAATATGGCCCACATCAAAAAGGGTACCAAGGTCACAAAGGTGCGGAACTTGAAAGTGAAATTCGATGGTAAGTCCATCAATGACTACTTGGGGTTCGCAGAGGTGGATGAGTCCCTATACTTGGAGAAGATGCAGTTGGGTGAACAAGCTCCTCCATAGCTGGCAGAGTACTTGGAAATCCCAGGTACCACCCCCGAGTGGTTGACTACGGGGATGAAGATATTGAGGAGGACATTGAACTTCGAGGCCAAGGGGTGGGAGACATTTGTGTGCAGCAAACTAGACCCTAACACCCATGACAACTCCCTCCCACTTCACCGGGCGATCTTAGTAGCATCCATCATGGCAGAGTACTCGATTAATGTCAGAAATATGATGTCCCGGGTCACTTTGCAGGTGGTGGATGAGGGTGATAGGTCCTACCCATTCCCTAACTTCTTGACGATGTATTTTGAGTACCTCAATGTGGAAAAGTGGAAATTTGATGTGAAGGTAAAGGCAAAGGCACCATTCTCGTGGTATAGCCTACATGGTGATGACAACCCTAAGGGCAAGCACTTCAAGGGAAAATCCACTACTTCAACTGGCTAGTCTGAAGAGCCAGTAATGGTAGTGACTACTCCACAGCCTCCTCCCACTACAGCAGATATGGCCCCAGGTCCATCCACCTCCATTGATCCAGAGATTGCCTCCACCACTACCTATCTATTGACTGCCCACCATCTGAGCTAGGCCCTCACCAACATCAATAACTGGATGTAGACAACTACCTCTAAGCTGTCTGTATTATCTACTGCAGTGGCAACTCAGTCAACTCCTCCTCCTCCACGGGTCACACAGTCTATTGAGGACGCTCTTAAGAATCTTCTGGACAACCAGAAGAAGATCCTTGAGAACCAGAAATTGCTCTCGGACGTTGTTGATTCACATGGAAAGGCTCTCAAGGAGCTTGCTAGGGAGGCTAAGAAGATGAGAAAGACTAGGGCTTCCAAAGAGTTCGTGAAGGAGTTGAGGGTCGAGGTGGAGAGATTGAAGGCAAATCAACTACCTTTGGATTTGATACTACAGGACCTTGTGCCAGCAGCTCATCCCCAGCCAGAGTAGTCCCGGAGGCCTCCCAAGAGGAAGAGGATGATTCCTAGTTCAGATGATGCAGTTATCCAGTTGGAAAACCCACCGGAGACTTCCTCCAGTCAACCACAGGATGCAGCCCAAGAGCCTGTCCAGGTCCAGGCCTAGGTCCCAGCAGCAGAGCCACAGATCATAGGGATCCAGTCTCAGGTTCCCGAGCATACAGAGGACCTAGGGACCACTCAGGATCCCATGCTGACAAACGGCCCATAGGGAGTTTTTGTATCCTCTTTCCTCTATTTTTGGTGCTTATTTTGCTTAGTTGGCATTGAGGACAATGCCAGCTTTCATTTGAGGGGGTAGGACCTAATTTGATTCGGATGACTGTATATACGAATGATTTCTTTCTTTCTTTTTCTTTTATCTTTGGTATGTATATAATTTCATTACATTTTTCATACTTTTTACCTTGGGTCTACATATAAAAGTTGTTCCATTGTAAATATTCATCTCCCCTATTGTATATTTGATTAAATCCCCTCTTATATATATTCATTCTACTTTCTGCATTTTTCCTTTCTTAGCTTCTTATTTATGTTCGTAACTTCTTGTTTTGAATTTTTGCAATAAGCCTTTGGGGGGAGAGACGAGGATTGCAACAAAGTGGTAAAAAGGTACAAAATGAAGAAAAGGAAGGGCAATGAAAAAGAAAGAAAAGTAAAATGACAAAAAGAATGTTCAATGTAGAAATGAATAAAGGGATTCAAGAAAAGCAAAGAATGAAAGGTATGGAAAGTTGAGAAAGCAGAAAAGATTTGAAATGAACAAGAAAGAGTGATAGTGTATCTCTCTAACCCCTTAGAAAGAAGTGAAATGATTTAAAAAAATCAAGTGCATGTGTGCCAAAATGAAGAAAAAGAAGTGCTAAAGAGAAGATGGAACCCACTTAGACCAAACATTTCCTACCCTGAACCAAAAGCCTTCACTATGTCCCCACAAAAGCCTTATATGATCTTGAGCTGAATGAAGCTTACATTAGTGGTGACTCACATAAGGGGCAAGCATATGGTACTTAGAGCCGAACTTGTGACTTTTTCTTAAGAGAGATGAGTGAATTTCCATTAACCTCGTTCTGAGTGCCACTAGCTTAAAGGTGAGGTTGGCTTAGGGAGAGTTAAGGATGTGTGAGTTTGGATTCCACAATAACCGAAGTAATAGAAACAATTTCTTTGATGTGTTGAGTCAACTCTTGATGCTCTTGTATCGCGCTAAATCCATGGTGTTTAAAAGAGTGAATGTTGTTAATGATTTATTTAAATTGAGGGCAATTGTTAGTCCCAATTGATTCTAAATGAGGTCACTGTAGGACAGCTGAATTTTCATGAAATTAGTCTTAAGGGGTGGGTCTTATTTTGTTTGCTTGAGGACAAGCAAAAGCTTAAGTTTTGGGGAGTTGATAACTAGGGATTTTAATGCATTTTATACTCCTTCTTACTTAAGTTTTGATTAGAAATTTGTACAAAATAGTCCCAAAGGCTCACAGGTTATGCTTGATTGCAGGTTTGATCAACAAGGTGACAAGGTGTCAAAAACCAGCTCAAAAAGGAGTGAAACTTGCACAAGTACCAAGACAAGACCAAACTCAGTCAAAATAGGGCCAGTGCCGCACACCATTCTGTGCGGTCCGTAAAGATAAAGATCAGAGAGTATGCTTCTCAGTCAGTCAGGCAATGCGGCCGCAAAGGACTTTGTGCGGTCCGCATTAGTTCCATTGAGGTCGTACTCAATTTCGTGCGGTCCGCAGAGTCGAGGTTCAGAGAGGTGACATTTTGGAGGAACTGGCTAATGCGGTCTGTGGTCCATTTCGTGCGGACCGCAGTAAGAAGCCACCGCGGCCGTGGAGCATTTTGTGCAGCATGGGGTGGCCAACTTTAGAGAGCAGCTTATTCAATAAAGAGCCTTAGTGCGGCCGCACTGGATTTTGTGTGGTCCACACTAGCCCCGTGGGGGTATTTTTGTCCAGAATTTTCAGTATAAATAGCTTTTTTTCCCATTTTTAGGTCATCAGATAGTTTTGGACGTAGAGCTGCGCTCGTGAACAATAGAGTTTTACCATTTTGAGTAATTTTAGCTTAGTTCAATCATTGAATCTTCAAGTTTAATTTAGCAATTACTCCCTCCGTTTCATATTGTTTGAAGTAGTTTGACTCGGCACGGAGTTTAAGAAAAAAGAAGAAGACTTTTAAAACGTGTGGTCTTAAAAGATTAAGGGGTAAAAAGTTTGTGGGGCCATACCATCCGTGTGGCTATAAAAGCTTATCACTAAGGGCAAAAAGGGTAAAATGAAGAGTTTAAAGTTGAATTATTTTCAAATTTAGAAATGTGTCATTTATTTTGGAACATACTAAAAAGGAAAGTACCTTAAATAATATGAAACAGAGGGAGTAATTATTATGAGATTTTCTTCATCTATTTCTTTGTTTTCTTCTATAATTATGAGTAGCTAGACCCATAAGTTAGGGTTGTGGCTCAACCCTAGTGTGGGTAATTGATGTCTCTTGTGTTTTAGGGCTTGATTGACTATGGGTGTTTGATATTTGGACTAATTTCATGTTTAATTGTTGAATTAGTGGTTGCAAATACTAGTTTATGTTTAGTTGACTTTGGCTCTTCTTAAGAAAGAGAGCCTAAGTCTCTGAAATTGGTCCAACAAGGAATTGGGGTGTACTCAAGAGATTGATAGCCCCAATTAAAGGGTTAAACCTAGAGATAGTAATACCTGACTTGAACCTCAATTGCTTGCACAAATTTGCATACCCAATTGGATTTGAGAAAGTCAATTAGGGCAAAATCACTTGAACCACCGAGAGGTGTAGAGTGAGTAGAATCGTGCAATAGTTATACCATATTCCCCAAATATGACAATCTAGCCTTAGACTCAAGAATCCGTTAATTAACCACCTAGGAGAAAGTCACTACCCTAGTGCATTTTATCTATTTGATCAATTCTCAATAGTTTAATCTTAGTTTTATTTAGCATAATTTAGCATCGTAGTATTATACCCTTTAATTTAGCATCGTAGTATTATACAAAGCATAAAGATAAACAAAGTCGTATTTGCTTCGAAACCTTACGATGTTCCGTACTTTAGTCATTTATACTGTATTATGGGTTGTCTGTCATGTTTGGGGCCTTGTGCCGACCTGTTGAGACCTTTAGGAGCATTTTTACTATTTTCCTCACTTTACTTGTTGAAAGCATATCCTCAGTCATGTTTTACTTGTTTAAATGTTTAAAACTGGTTTTATCACTCCACTTCTAATTGTGAGGACTGTTTGGGCTGAGTTCCCTAATTTCTATTGTTGTGCCCGAGAAGCTGTGAGGTTACTGACTGAGAGAGGTTGAAAACCTAATGGTGAGGATATTACATGTATATATTATGGATCGGGCTGCACGCCGCAGCGATATATATATTGGATCGGGCTGCACGTCACAGCGATATATATATATATATATATATATATATATTGGATCGGGTTGCGCGCCGCAGCGATATAACGCTTGGGCTGTAGGAGCCCCTCCAGAGTCTATACACCCCTAGTAAGCGTAGCCGACTATAAATTACGGATCGGGCTGCACGCCGTAGCTGTTACTATGATTTCTATTATTATGAGATATTAATGAGCCTGAGTGCTGAGAGGGAGTACTGAGTGATGAGAGTGAGTCACGAGTGATTGAGAGGCTGCCCGAGAGGCCATATTCTGAGTGATACCTTGCCCGAGGGGCCCAGTTATGATGTTTTCACTGATTTCACTTTTCTTTTAAAAATAGCCTCTATTGGAAAAATTGCTAAGTGTATGATTTCAAGTGTTTAAACTGAAGTTGGTAATTTTACGACGAAACTAGTTTTAAACTGTGAAATGGATTTGTTATCCTGTTGTTTATTTAGTTATATGATTTTTAACTGCTCGTCACTGCTTTCAGACCTTATTTACTTTAGTTACTTGCTGAGTTGGCGTACTCACGTTACTCCCTGCACCTTGTGTGCAGATCCAGGTGCCCGAGTGGCAAAGTGAGGGTCCTCAGCTGATTCAGAGGTTGCCGGAGATTTCAAGGTAGCTGCATGGCGTCCGCAACCCTGTTTTCTCCTTATTATCTTGTTCTTTTCCCGCATTTTCTAGACTTATGTGGTATCAGACAGTCAGTAATGTAGTAGAGGCTCTAGACTCGTGACACCGGATATTTGGGGTTGTGTAGTTTTCATGTTTATTTGACTTCCGCATATGTAATTATGTTTTAAATGCTTATTATGGAAATTTGGTATTTAAACCTGTGTTAAAAAATGGTTTTATAAAAGGAATTTGTTGTAGTAATAGTTTGGGTTGGCTTGCCTAATAGTGTGATAGGCTCCATCACGACCGAGTATTTGGGATCGCGATAAAAGCCTAAATGACAAATGTCTTAGCCATTCTAGAAGTCTATGATAAGTGACAAAAGAAGTATGAAAAGTGATATTTCCCTACACCCTCCGTCTTTTGTTTTTCTACAAGACAAAAGACTTAAGCCAATTCGTATATTTTCTCTCACAAATATTATTGTAGTATTATTGTTGTTTTTTCCGTGTCATTTCCCTACATCCTTTGTCTTTTGTTTTTCTACAAGAAAATTTAAAACTAAAAAATTTTTACTAAAAAATTATGTTGCTAAAGTTCTTCCAAATTTAATTTTGTATTTGGATTTGAGATGTACTTTGGCACGTCAAACTGTAATAATTTGACCCAACACATTGATAGGTCTTTCGGACTTAACTCGTTGGGTTAAATTAATAAATGAATCATAACTCAACCCACTAAAAAGGATTGATTTTATTATATTCTTGAGCTAAGGTTTATCAAAATAATTGTGTACATATTATTCTTCTTAAACTACACTTGTAAAATTACGCTTGATATCTTATTGTTGTTGTTACTGATTTTACTACATCCACTTGTAAACAACTAAATACGCTTCATGCTTGTTTTTGTTTTTTGGTTGCTTTTCTAACCATAACAGAAATAATAGGTGACCCACTGTCTAGTAGGTATAATATTCCCAAAATGGTCTAAAAATGTTGGCCTTCCTTTCATCGTCGGCAGCCAATTTTACTAATAATGGCATATTGGGATTAATTTTTAAGTGATCCTTGATCCTTTTAGCCTACCATTCGAGACTCATCACCCCTTATTATTGCATGTCAATATACCAATAACTCGGTAAATTAAAATCATAGGTAAATTCAAGATATTGCTCTGCAACATATTAGAATACTCATTCGATTTTACTTTAAACAATTGCGGATTCAAGATTTAGAGCCTGTTTTACCAAGTTGTCAAAAATTACTTTTTTTGAAAAGTACCTTTTGAAAAAATTACTTTTGCAAAATAACAGTCTGTATTCGGCAAATTCATTTAAGTAGTGCTTTTTTACAAGTCTATTATATTTGGCCAATCTTTTAAAAAAAACACTTTTAAGTATCAAATTACAAAAAAAGGACATTAAAGGTTCAATTTGTAATTTTTATTATTTAAAAAAGAAAAATATATTTAAACATTTATTATAAAGAATTCAATTAAAATATACATTAAAATTTTCAATCAATATAAAATATAGTTATTAAGAAATAACATTGAGTGTTTGGTATTATTTATTATTTATATTATAAATTTAAAATCTACTCTTAGGAATAGGAGAAAGAGAATAAACATATGATTAAAATAAAAAAGAGAATAAATGTATAGTAGAATAAAAAGAAAAATATTAAATTAATGAGGGATAGTTTGGAAAAACTAAAATTATTGTAAGGTTAAATTTGTCTTGAATAAATTAATTTTCTGTTTCTGCTTCTTGGAAAAAGCTAGAATTTGTAGCTTCTCCCAAAAGCATAAAAACTACTTCAGCTGCTGCTCAAAAGTAATTTTTCATTTTGGCCAAACACCTTAAATTTTTCAAAAAATATTTTTTTAAGCAAAAAAAAAAGTACTTTTAGCCTCCCAAAGCTTGGCCAAACGAGCTCTTAGCTCATTGAATTGATTGTACTTTTAAAATTATATGATCATATCTCCAATTTGTTACAATTTTAATGAACTTTTATACCGCAAATTTATATTCTGCGTCGAAAATATTGAGTTCAGATAAAATTGATGCTGCAAGATTGCATCCGATTGGAAAGATGGACCTTTTTAATGAAGTAGTAACTATGGGTGAAAATCATTTTTCCTCCCTAAGTTTACCTTAAAAATCAACCTCCCTCCCTTAACTTTCAATATTAGGCATCTTCTCCCCCCCCCCCCTTACATCAATATCCGACCATTGACCGGCAACTTTAAAATATTTGACCACTCTCCATAGGGGCAAATCGTAATTTCACTTTATTTATTTATTTATTTATTTAATAGGATGCTTAATTAATTATATACCTTTGTTATCGATAAAGTTCTAGTCGTTTGTGATACTTCATGTTTATTGATCTTTTTTCTCTCTTTTTTTTTTCTTTTTCTTTTACTCCATTTCTGTCTCTTTTATAAAGCTAACAGAATAGTTGAAACTTTGTTACAATAATCTTCATTATTATTATAATTATTATTATTATTATTATTATTTATTCTGATTTCCTCAACAAGGACGAATGTAGAGTTTGATTGCGTGGTTCATTTCAATCCAGTATTTTTGATGCATAACATAAATTTATATGTAAAAAATTATTAAAATCCTAACAAATAGTAGGCCTGAACCCATAACTTTAAAACTACAATGAGTCCAATTATTAAAATCCCAACAAATAGTAGGCCTGAACCCATAATTTTAAAAATACAATGAGTCCAATGTTAAAAATCCGCCTCTGCTTATACAACATCCAAAGAAATAAGTTATAAAATAGCCGATATAGCAAAGCACATCATGCAACATGGCCGAACTTTTAACAAAGACACAACTTTTAAGCTGGATATTATTATGCATCTAGATTGTAACAAAATACTTAATATTGAGCTTGCAAACTAGAGAAGACACGTGGTTTATACTATCAACCAATCAAACAACAAGATTTAAGTTCCAAATAATTTTTTCATGCTCACTTAAAGGAACAAGATACTTATAAAATTAAGTTCAAATGACTGGGAAATGTTTTCCAAAAAAGGTGATGAAGTCTTCTGCTTAATCAATAAGCTAGTCATGCATTATCCTAGCATAGATGTTTCACTTCATATATCAAGAACAGAATAAAACCTGCAAATTTAGAAGCAGTAAAATATTTAGTACTTCTTCTCTTTTTCTTCAGGAGGGTGTACAATAGGGTGATCTACAACTGGCCATTTGCTCTCATCTGGGACTGGATTGATCTTTTTAGAATAAGTCTTCACATAAAAACCTGTAGTGAGTAGAGGATGAACAAATCTGGTAGGATCATTTCTAATATGAGTCATGCAACATAGTGCATGTTTGCACGGAACTCCAGTGATTTGCCAATCTCTACACTGACAAGACATTACCTTTATATCCACCACATAAGTTTTCAAGTCATGTACTTCAAATAAGTATTCACTAGTCCGGAATCAAAATGTGATTCTTTTGGATTCAAACTACATAAATAGGTGGTAAAAAAAAGTTACATTTTTATATATAACGCCACAATACCTGGCGCTATACATCAACAGTAACGGCACCGTTAATGTATAGCGCCAGGTATTGTGGCGCTATACTATAAAATCTGACACGGACAGGTATAGCGCCACAATACCTGGTGCTATACATAGATCATTAATGTATAGCGCCAGGTATTGTGGCGCTATACTCCTTTTTCCTGGCCCCACCAATAATTCCGGACTTCAATAATTCAAAAGTGTATAGTGCCAACTTTTTTGGCACTATACATATATAAAAAAAAAAAAACCGGCTAGCCATTTTTCTATATTAAGAGGTTAGGATTGTATAGAAATTCATCCAAAAAATATTTTAACTTTTGTTGAAACGTTTATTGTTCTTAAATTCTCCAGCATTTTTTCATTATGTCTGAAGAGCATAGAATAAGAGTTTCATTATATTGGGGGGGTGAGGTTGTGATGGAGAATAACTCTGTGGGCTACAGTTTACCTGCTCAGTGTCATGTTAAATTGCCACGTACAATAGAGTACGATAAATTGATATCGTTGTTATGCAAAAAACTGAGTGTGAGGAAACGTTCAGTGATACTTAAAGTAACCGGAAGATATTTGTATTCCTTCACTCCGCAAGGAGTTACTTTTTACACGGAGTTTAACATCGACGATGATAAAACTTTGAGTGATTTTCTGAGGACTCCGGACGAATGCCGGGAATTTCTTGTAATCTCAATGTTGGAGATGTACGTGAAGGTCGAAGACGTTCCAAAAAACGAGGTTGTGCGTAGCAGAGATAACCCTCAGTCATCGGGTGGTTATTCTGGAGCAGTTTTTGCCGGACAAGTTCCAGATGAAAAAGCTTTCATTGATTTAAACTTATCACCGCCGGCGAATGAGCAACGAGAAAATAATTTATACCCTGCTTTCCATAATTCACAAGACGAGTGGTAAACTCTAATTTTTATTTGTGTTAATTATGTATATTTTTGGCGTATTAAATTTGTATTAACGCTCATATATTTAATAGGGGGTACCGGTCGGATATGAATTTTACAAGTGGCCCATCCGGTAGTCATCACCTAATTGAAAACATCCATCATGGAATTTCATCACATTACGACTTGTAAGTGAAGTGATATAGCCATATGAAAATCATTTATTAATTCAGTAGCTTATATGTTTGCTGGTTGTGCAGTGAAAACGAGCAAGTTGAACCACTCGTACTCACTCAATTGACCGAAAACGACGTATTACATCGGGATTTGGCAGATGCACAGAGTGAGGAACAGAACAGTGATTATGATAACAATGCTGATGAATCCGGAGACGAGACACCCTTTTTTTGTGAGGATGGTGATGAACAGGATGAGGAGGAAAGACCTGATTTGAAGAGAGACCCCCCTAGACGAAGAGTGTACGAGTCCGAAGTGTCGTTTCATTCAAGGGAGATTCCTTACATTGATAACTTGCCAACCGTGCCGGATGTGGAAGCTCTCACAACGGATTTTGATGAAATCCGGACAACAATGTGGGATGAGTCTAGACCAACGGTGCTTGCAAAGGGGATGTTTTTTCCTGATAAAGCACGCTTAAGCAGGGCTTGTAAAATGCACAACGTAAAAGAGTGTCGTGAGATGCAGGTATGGGAGTCAAGTCCGATGGTATACAAGGTTGTTTGCCGCAGGTGGTTTTGGCCATGTAATTGGATGTTGCGTGCGACCAAGAAGAAGACAGGTATGTGGAAAGTGGGTAAATACATTCCCACCCACACATGCGAAATGGACACATTCAACGGGAATCACTTCAACTTGGATATTGACTTGATATCTCTTGTACTTATTCCGCACATCGAAGCATCCATAAGGTATACAATCAAAGAGTACATTACATCAGTCCACCAGGAATATGGCCATACCATTACGAAAAGAAAGGCATTTCTCGGGCACAAACGAGTGTTTGAAATTGTCTACGGTAATTGAGATAAGTCATTTGCATCTCTGCCAAAGTACATGGCCGCACTGCAGCACTTTAACCCCGGGACAGTTGTTGAATGGAAGCTTGAGCATTGTCCGGGAACACCAGAATACATATTCAATTACGTGTTCTGGGCGTTTAAGCCAGCAATTGATGATTTTTCGCATTGTCGGCCCGTAATATCCATAGACGGAACTCATGTCTATGGAAAGTACGATATCAAGCTATTGATAGCTGTGGCAGTATATGCTAATGGATAGATATTTCCTCTAGTTTTTGTTGTTTGTGCCAATGAAAGCACAAAGACATGGACGATGTTTTTGAACAACCTGAAAGAACACGTTGTCAAACAACGTTCAGGTATTTGTCTAATATCTGATCGGCACGGTAGTATATTAAGTTCTGTGGAGAACTTGCCTGCATGGCAAGAACCTTATGCATACCACCGTTACTGTGTGAGGCACTTTAAGGCCAATTTTCAGAAGGCACATCCCAACAAGGATCTACATGATTTGATGTGGATGGCAGCAACAGACCACCAACAGCATAAATTCCGAAGGCATATGGATTCTATCAGGCAAGAAGATAAGGCAGTCTATCGTTGGTTAATGCGACATGACCCTGAAAAGTGGACGCTGCATGCGTATGGTGGCATACGATGGGGAATTCTTACTACAAACGTGTCAGAGTCCTTCAACGGGTTATTGAAGTTGGCAAGAGGATTGCCCATCACAGCCATGATGCAGATGTCGTTCAAGCAGATGGCGGAGAGATTTGTTGAACGGTCTGCAGCTGCAACGGAATTGATGGAGAGGGGTGTTGAATTTATGCCAGTGCCTATGAAGAGATTTGAGAAATACAGATGTCGAGCACATTGGCATTCATTTTTGCAGTATGATAACGAAAGAGGTGTTTTTGAAGTTCGCACCGCTATCCATAATAATCGAGGTAATAATGTACATACTGTAAATGAATATGCAAGGTTATGCTCCTGTGGGAAATGGTCCATCTACCACATGCCTTGCTCACATGACATCAAGTGTTTTCAATGTGTTGGTTATGCGGAGACCAACTATGTTGATCAATAATATAGTATTTCCAAGTACCTAAACACATATAGTGGTCAGTTGCAACCAGTGGGTGCTGAGCATTATTGGCCTCCGGAACCATTTAAAATGGTGTGTAACAAGTCCTATTTACGTAAAAGACAGGTGCAGAAGAGAACGCGTATATGGAACCAAATGGATGTTAGTGACACTATTTATGCACGCAAATGTGGTATATGCTCGCAAACAGGACACGACCGTCGTAAATGTCCTTCAGCTGGTTTGGGTGGCAAAACTAATCAAGCTTGTGGTGAGTGTTCTTCTAGTGTACCTAACTACCTATGAGTTGATGTTGTAATAATTAGTTGTTATGTCTATGTTGCAAGATTTATGAAATAAAATTATGTTTGTTAACTATGATTTGTACTTTTCCATTTTACCTATTTAAATATTAATTTAATAAAACTATCCGTATATTTATTATGTGTGTATTGTCTTATCGAACTGAAAAAGCTGACCAGCTGACATAAAGTTGTCTTGTCAACATCATGATATTTAACACGCAAAATATAGCGCCGTTAGATAGTACGTTATGTGTGTGTTGTCTTGTCGAACTGAAAAAGCTGACCAACTGACATAAAGTTGTCCTGTCAACATCATGATATTTAACACGCAAAATATAGCGCCATTAGATAGTGCGTTATGTGTGTCTTCTTTTGTCGAACTGAAAAAGCTGACCAGCTGACATAAAGTTATCTTGTTAACATCATGATATTTAACACGCAAAATATAACGTCATTAGATAGTACGTTATGTGTGTGTTGTCTGGCCTATAAATAACGGGCTCATTGTAATTATTTTGTGTGCTCAAAATTTACTAAAAGCAAATATTTCATTAAAAGTAAGGCTTTTTTTACTAAAAGCAAATATTTCACAAATGGCTCAACCTCTTCGTCCACCAAAGTACAACTATGGAAAAGCATGTTTGATGCAAAATTGTTGGGACGGTGGTGAAGTTGGACGCCGCTACTGGCACTGTATGAACCAGTTTTACAAGGTTCCCGGCGAACCTATTTGTGATTTCAGGAATGGGTTGATGAACCATGTTATCAGGAATGTTACAGAGAACAACTGCAGTTTCTTTATAATACGTGTTTAATACAAGGAGAACATGAAAAAGAAAGCAATACAATTATTGTAGACTTGAGGGCGAAGCTGAAGGAGGTGGGAGAAGAAAAATGGAAAACACAATGGAATTGTGAAGAACAAAAGGAACGTAAAAAAAATATAAACTGGAACTTGCGGAGGTGAAGGCGAAACTGAAAGAGGTAGAAGAAGAAAAAGAACAACTGGAAGAACGATTTAAGTGGTTGGAGCGGAGAATAAATGGCAACAGGGGCTAAACAGGCCATGTATGTGTTTAGTGTATTTTTCATATTTCATGTATTTTGATTGTGTTGGCCTACTATGTTTGTGTTTGTGCTTGTGTTTGTGCAGTAGTAATGTTTTCCTTGTTTGTTGTACTAAATTTTATTTTAATTGAAGTAGAAGTTAAGTTTAAGTTCTTGTGTTGTACTAAATTTTATTTTAATTGAAGTGGAAGTTAAGTTTAAGTGCTTGTGTTATACTAAATTTTATTTTATGAAACTATCAAACGAATGGAGAACTAAAAAAAGTAATGGGCATATTCAATTAAATATTGTTGTTAATGTACACAAAAATATTGTTTACACGATGTCAATGTGTCCCGCATCCAGTGTGTCTCAATGCAGCCGTTGGCCTGAGGCGCATCCCCTCCCGCCCGGGTACGCTATCAGGATCATCATCATCAAGTCGTCTCCTTATAGCTGGATGCGGTGCAGGATGACATGTATCCGTGGTGCTGTCAGCTCCAGTAGAAGGCTACATAATAATATGAAACTTAGTATAGAAAACTACATAACAATTTATATTGTCTTACCATCATCGTGTCTAGATCTTGAATGTAGTCATTTGTCGTTGCATCGCATGAAGCCTTAAAAAGAAAATTAATAAAGTTAAAGAAAATAAATAAGTTACAGTTAAAAAAAATCAAATTCAATACTAATAAACTCATACATGCGCATGTGATGTGGAGCCATAACTCAGTCGACGTCCACTATAAAAATCTCAGGTCGGTCGATCCTCAATAGTGGTGGACGGGCCTGGGAAGTATCTACCCCAATCCACTCCTTGAATATCCGAGCCTGTGATCAATAATTGACCCGATGGGGTCACCTACGATGGCACTGGAGTGTGATAAATTCCAAGGCTGTAAGACGGCATGTCTGTCTCATGCATGCCACCTGCCATATCAGCAGCAACATCAGCAGCAAGAGCCTCAACGCCCCCTTGTTGGAGACCACCTCCTCTCCGCCCACGACCATGTCGTCCGGCACCACCAGCTCGTCGGGCACCACCAGCTCGTGGGATACCACGACCTCGATGGTACTGCGCTGGGTCCATATAATCAACTTCATGTGCCAAACGCTGATCCGATCGGGCTCGCTGCAGTGTCTGGGCAGCCACATCAATGAATCGACGACTATACTATTGCATGGCCACAAGATCGTGGACATAACTCTGCATCTACTGCCCCATATGATAGACGGTATGCAATCCAATCGCCTGCACAAAGTAAAAAATATAAACTACATATTTGACACTAAATTAAAGGTATATAATTAATAATAACAGAAAACATACCAGGGCCTCGTGTCTCCCGGCGTATGGGACATACCGACCGTGTGCCTGATGAACTGGGTTCCCGATAAAAAGTCTGGAAACAGTGCGGTACCATGCCATATAACGTTGAATAGGAAAGTGCTGCGGAGGTGGGGCCAAGTCCCCTCGCCTGTCCCAAGTACCCAACTGCTCGTTAAGCCATGCCATAAATGTGTCGTCCGCCCTGGACCGATCATCCCTCTCATAATGTAAAGCATGCCATGCAGGCGGAGTCGGTATAGGCTGCGGCAGGCCAAACTGGCGAAATACCCGCTCGGAGGCATGATGCTCGACAATATCGAGGCATATGAGCGGGACAAAAGCCCTCCAAATATATCGGCCAAACGTGCAATACGCTGGCAGGGTACCTATCACCTCATTACTATAAGGCATCCAGATGAACTATCAAATAATAACACAAAAAGTTAGTATGCGCAACACTAAGTTAATCTATAACAAGTAAGTTTAGTTAGATATTCACCCGTGCGTCATCCAACAGATCCAACACATCCCTGCATAGGGGGAGATTATGATGGGCATCATACTCTCGTGTAAGAGTACGACGCATAACCCACCTACAGGCTAGAGGGAGTTGCAGAATTTCTACATTAGTCGGTAGCTGTGGTAGAGGTGGCTGAAACTGTAGAAATCGCTCCCAAGCCCAAACCTAACATACAAAGTTGACGTAAAGTATAAGATTAATTATAACTAAGTAGAATTGTAACTAATGGACATATTATTTGAATATGTTGTCACATGTAGAAGAGGCAAAAAGCCACAAACGTCTCTCTGTGTGCCGATGCAAGCCCGACACATCTGCATGTACAGATATGACATGACAGCACCACCCTAACTGTAGATGGCTGTATCCTCGAACCGAGCAATATGATGCAAAAAATAGAGGCTCACTAGGTTCCCCGAAGTGTTCGGGAACAAGACCCCCCCCCCCAAATAGAAGGAGCAACAACAGCCTCGTATATCGTTGTACATCCACCTCCGCTGACTCGTCGGTGATAGTATAGTGGATCTGCACCAGGTGGTCTCTAATGGGGACCAACTATATACGACTGGACTCAGACGCTACCTCCTCATCCTCCGGCATGAAACCCGGGAGCATGTGCAGCATATCCCAATATGCCTACCGCGAATAATATCTCATGGTCGCAGGCA
This sequence comes from Nicotiana sylvestris, assembly GCF_000393655.2. Classification (NCBI taxonomy): domain Eukaryota; kingdom Viridiplantae; phylum Streptophyta; class Magnoliopsida; order Solanales; family Solanaceae; genus Nicotiana; species Nicotiana sylvestris. Next base: position 18,617,294 of record NC_091065.1, read on the forward strand.
GTAAAACTGGCAAGCCATCAGCGGACAAGCCATATAAAATCTCAGCATCCTGGAGTGTGATGGTGGCCTCGCCGATGGGCAAATGGAAAGTGTGTGTCTCTGGTCGCCACCGCTCAATCAAGGTCGTGATCAAAGCATAGTCGAGTTGTATCCGACCAATCCTAATAATCCTATATAATCCCATATCCTTCAGGTTATGGACCACGCGGGGATGTAGAACCCGGGGAGGACTCAAAAGCTCCCACAATAGATCCACTCTGCTAGCCCGGAAAGTCTGCGTAAGCAACTGTCCGTCCCATATATACTCGGATCTATGTTGGGGCTGTAGGGCTAATAGATCCAACGTCCGAGGGCGGGATGTATAGTCCCGTCCATGTCGTCAACTGTAAATTTATATTTTTAATAACTTAATTGTACAAATTATATATATTATATATATATATATATATGGGTTCAGGGCTCGATATTTTGAGGACCAGTGACACCAAATTATCATTAATAATTATGTGTTTTTATTATAATTTAAATTCATATTTTTTAATAACTTAATTGTACAAATTATATATATATATATATATATATATATATATGGGTTTTTACAATTATTAACTTAATTGTACAGAGTTTGCATTTTCAACAACCAGTATAAGATACTTAAACAAAAGGAATTCTAAACTAAATTACTACACATTACTACGCTACAAGGCTCTAAATTTTACTACGCTAAAAAGGTCTAGATTTTACTACGCTAAAAAATAATCTAAACTAACCATAAACAACAAATCAATTTAATTGCAAATAAAACACAAAATGACATGAAAATACATATATATAAATCAGGATATTAACAGACAAATTTATTTTATAAATTTATATTTTTTTAGAAAATACTAATATTAAATCCGGATAAATTTAACATGCTAGTTTAAAAAAAAACACAAACCAAAATAGAACACATACAAATAAAATATGCATTATAATAAATATTTCAACTTAAAATAAATCGAAATACCTCGATTTAGAATTCTCGGAAAGCAAAAAGATAGAAATTTTGACTCCGGAAGTGTGAATCAACAATAACACGAAGCTCTCCTCGAATGTGGGACCTACGTTCTTCGAGTTTTATGTGTCGGGGGGACCCAATTTTTTATTTATTTAAGAAACGGGCAGAATGGGTGGGGGACCAAGAAGAGGGGAAGGTTAAAATAATGGTGGATGGATGAATTGGAGAAGAGGATGGAAGGGTTTTAAAATATCTATGTATAGCGCCACTATACCTGGCGCTATACATTAATGATCTATATATTGCGCCAGGTATTGTGGCGCTATAACTGTCCATGTCAGATTTTACAGTATAACGCCACAATACCTGGCGCTATACAGTAACGTTGTTGTTACTGTTAATGTATAGCGCCAGGTAATGTGGCGCTATATATAAAAATATAACTTTTTTTCTCACCTATTTGTGTAGTTTGAGTCCAAAAGAACCACATTTTGATTCCGGACTCGTATTCACTAGCCCTGAAACAAAGCAGTTTTCTCCCATTTTTCTGATTTTGATTAATCTTTTCTCTCACTTTTGGTGGAATTTGAGTTTCCAGAGCAAACGCTTTTTCATACCTCTATTGAAATCTAGTCATAGTTTTTCTTCTGATCCATTCCAACAAAGTAAGAATTGGTTTTTCTCTGACCTTTACCACATAAGTATTGAAAGACTCCGTCATATTATTTGTAACATGATCATTTTTACATGCTCATCAAATTTATGCCTTGCCCAACTCCCTAGTGATTCTTTGCAGTCATACAACAACCAATTATAAGCAGATTTGCATATTTCTTTCATTTCATCCATAACTTGCCAAAAGTCTTGCTCATTATAAGCCTTAACTGCTGCCCAGAAAAGCTGTCTTAGCTTTGGACCAGGATGTTTCACCTTAAAGTTGTTATAAAAGTGCCTTGCACAAAATCTATGATTGGCCATAGGAAAAATCTTTTTAACATCATTTTTAATCCCTTTCTGTCTATCACTCATAAATGTGATGCCTCCAATATCTCTAATAGAGTCAGACAAGCAATCAAGAAAATACTCCCATGTCGGCCCATCCTCCTTATTAGCGATCATGACTGCTAGAGGAAAAATACCTGAATTTGCATCAAGTGAAATAGCAACAAGTAATTGCCCCTTAAATGGACCCTTCAAAAAACAAGCATCAATACCAATAAAGTGTCTACAACCGTTAACAAAATCATAACTCTGTGCCTCAAAGCTAATGTAAAATTTTTTAAGTATTGGATTGCATCTGGGATTCAATAGATCTAAACCAATGCACTTTAACTTTATAACACCTTGATTAGTCTCTTTTAGAATTGCTATGTATTGTGGTATTTTGGCATAACTCTTTTCAAGCAAGTATTTCTTTTCCTATCTTTATGACCCTTATTAGCTTTTGACGACTAACATCAATGCCATATTTTTCCTTCAAAGAAACATAAAGCTTATTCGCAGATAAATCATAGTCGGTTCTGTAATCTGACTCAAATTGTTTAGCGATCCATCTTGAAGTTGCTCCATAGCCTTTCATATCTTGAAGGCATGTGTGTGGACCACATAATCTTTTAATCTTGTAAGTTATTCGATCATAAGGGGAATCAAAAATATTCCATCCACATCCATTACCTTTACAAAAAGCAATAAACCCTTTCTTCTCATTCTTTGTTTTCAATAGGAAAACCTTCTTGACGGATAAATTCTTCTATAACTTTTCTAAAATGATGCACATCATTAAATATTTTCCCCTCTTTAAGCACAACAATTTCTTTTTTCAATTTCTCATCATATGTATATTTGAAAATCTCGCCCTGCATTTTGTCACTTACTTTTGCCATTGGGTGATCAATTGCTTTATCATCATCACTAACACCATCAAATAACCTATTATCATCAGATTCATAATCAGATAAACCATTATCAGTATTTTCTTCCTGATCTAAGCGAACTTGTGTATTCTCAATAATATTTTCCTCCTCGTCGCCATCAGTCCACGTGAAATTTTCACCCTCAACATCATCAAGTTTTTCATCTATTATGTTTAAATTTACATTAACCTCTCTCTTACCCAAATCCTTGTACATATTAAACAATATCGTTAAATAATTATCATCAACTACTTTTATTGTAACACCACTAATCGGATGGATAACTTCTATGGAAGTAGTTTTCCCCAACCAAGTAGACGGACCTCCTATTTTAGCATTGTGAGCATCTTCCAACAAATCTAGTAATCCATAATGATTGTCATCCACATTAAAGACTTGATAGTAATTATCAATACAATGTATTGTTAAGGTGAAAAATATTCCTGAAATAATAACAATTGATTAACTGAGTTTAAACTTTAAGAAAATTGAACAACAATGTCTAGCATAAAAAAAGACAACTTAGTTATATACAACAATGTAACATAATAATCCAAAGCATCCACAAATATCTGACACTGTCACTACTTTAGGGTTCATGGACTTAATCCTATTTGAAAAATTAAAGCTTTTCTTGATTTAAAAAAAAACATAAAATCATGATAATATGAGGAAACAAGACAAAGAAACATGGGAGAACAATTAAATAAAGCATATTAATGGTGAGTCAAAAAGCAGAACTTACCGTGACGAAAACGTTTGGTTCTTTAGGAAGCAATTAACAAGAGTTGAAAAAAAATACTAAATAACAAGGTGTATAATTAATTAAGCATCCTATTAAATAAATAAATAAAGTGAAATTACAATTTGCCCCTATGGAGAGTGATCAAATATTTTAAAGCTGTCGGTCAATAGCCAGATATTGACGTAAGGGGGAAGATGCCTAATGTTGAAAGTTAGGGAGGGAGGTTGATTTTTAAGGTAAACTTCGAGAGGAAAAATGATTTTCACCCTAGTAACTATAGTGATTCCTAAAATAATATAGCATTGACCAAACTAAGATAACTTGTAAATAGTTATATACGAGTTTACTTTTGTATTTGAACATTCATTCAAGAACAATACCTCTTACCTTGTCCAGTTATTGAATTTTATTTATTATTAAAATAATTAAAGTTCAATTAAAAAATAAAAAAATCCAGTTTAAGATTGATGCAAGACGTATTTTTATTTAAATAAATTGAACCTTTATTTTGTAATGATTAAAGTAACCACCTTTTTATTTGTTGTTAAGATAGATGGCACACCTATACAACTTGACAAAATGAATGCTTAATATACTAAGAGGATAAAATCGTCAAAATACTCCTTTTCATGAATATCATATTAATTTAGCAGTAATAAAAAAATACGAATTAGTAATTGTAAATTAAAGTTGAATTTTATGTATTTTTTTCTTCAACTATGACGAAGGCCTACGTGATATTTCATTCGTGTGGTAATTCAGATAACAAAGCAAGGTGATCCCTTTCTCAAAACCTAATCCTTGTCAAGTGGTCATACTCGTACATTTCGTGTCAAATAAACTAAATTATTGTAATAATTGTTTGCCTTTTGTCCCAAGTTGAATCTAAAAGAAACATCTCAAACTAAGAATTTTATCTGTATATGAAAAAAATGATTGTAAAACTTAAAAATATTTACACTTTGCATCTTTATTTTCCTTTCTAGTGCTTCCTTCGTTTAATTTTGTGTCTTACTTCAAACAATTACATCTATATATCTAATAAATTTTTAAATCTAATATCTATATTTAATTTTTAATAACACTCCCGTATAGGTATGAGATGTTACTTCTAAAAGATTCACATGGTACTTTTAGCATATTATACACATATTTATTTTAAATTTATAAGATTCAAAGGTCTTTTTTATACTTTTAAATTTTATATCAAATAAAACACATAAAAAAGTAATTCATTAAATCCTTATGGTGACTTTTAAAACTTAAGGGAGACAAATTTAAATTAAAGAACAACTTCACCTTTTTGTGTCAAATAAAGAGAGTAATTTTAAAATCCACAGACCACAACGGTGGATGCTATGCGTAATTTAATCAACAAACCAAGGGCGGTTACTGTGACTTTCTCAAAATCTAATCCTTGTCAAAAACCCGCATCATTCCTTATGCCACGTGTCACTTATCCATCTTCCATTATCATTAGGATAAATCTGTACCGTTAAATCACTTCCTCTTCCCCTATATAAACACCACCACCCTTTGCCCTTTGCGTCCGTCACCACAGCACAAAATTCAGAGGTTCACGCAAAAACAACCCATCGAGATTTCTAGAGAGAGAAAATCGAAGAATTCAAAAAAAGGGAATAATCTTCAAAAAATTTAAACCTCCGTTCAATCAACGAATCGGATTCCAAAAATTAGGTTCGATTACCTAAAAAAACTCAATTCGCAAAAAAAAAAAAAAAGAAGTCCAAAAATCTCTAATTTTATAAATTTTCGGAGGTTTTTTCTTAGCGGTAATTTGAGGAGTAACTGTTCCGATTTGATTTACGATCTGTTTTTTCTAATTTTTTTTTAAATTTTTTTGGTTAGGATTTTGGTGGTTTTTGGAGTAAAATGAACGAGCAAGGAAAAATGATGAATCAACAACAGAGGATGAGCATGAGTCAAAACCAAATGCTAAGTATGAGTCAACAACCTCAGATCTTAAATCCACAGCTTCAACAACAGCAGCAGGTAAACAATGGCAAATTCAACTTTAATTCCACGTATAATTATATAAATACGAGTATGGCTATGAATAAGCCGCCGTTGATGATGCAGCAGCAGCCGCCACAGATGATGAATCGGAACTACAGGATGTGGCCACAGCAGCCTCTGCCTCCGCCGTCAGTCGACCAGCTGAAATTTCAAAACCCTAACCCCAATATGAAGCAATTTGTTACTGGAAAGCAGCATACCAAGCCCTTGGGACCTCGGAATAACTGGAAGGGTAAAAAGGTAAATAAGAAGGAACAGAGAATGGATGCTGCAAGGCGGAACGAGATTGTTGGAAGTAGCGGTAGTAGTACCAACGCTCAAGGTGGTGGATATAAGCCGCCTACCTTAAATGACTTGCAACAGCAGAACCGACTGAAGGCTCGGAGATTTTTCCCTAAGAAGAAATTTTATCATAACAATAATAATAACATGAATGCACCTTATGCGCCTCGGAACACATCTTCATATATCATTAGGGCAAAAAAAAGTGGTGGTATTGCTTCTTTGGTGTCCCCTTGCCCCGTAACTCCGGCTGTGCTGCCAACCCCTATTTTCTCCCCGTCGAGGGAGGTGTTGGTAGATATGGCTAAAGAGGAGTGGGGAGTTGATGGGTACGGATCGATGAACGGATTAATTAGGCTGAGGTCGCCGGGTCATGAGGTAGAAGGACACGAGGATGAGGAAGAGGAGGAGGGAGGATCAAGTGAGAGTGATGTGGAAGAACATGTGGAAGTGGAGAGGCGGTTGGATCATGATTTGAGCAGGTTCGAGATGATTTACCCTAACTATAGCGGGATGGAGTATAACAATGTGTTGGGGAATCGTGTGGACGATCAGGATACACATATTGCTCAGTTGGAGGAAGAGAACTTGATTTTGAAGGACAGGTTGTTCTTGATGGAGAGGGAGTTGGGTGATTTGAGGAGGAGGTTGCAAAGTCTTGAGAGGAGGGGCCGTGGATGCGAGGAGATGACCGAGGAGGTAGTGGAGAATGAGTCTGAGAGTGAGAGTCATGAGGATGGCCATTCTTTGGAGGATAACAATGTTGAACTGGTTGAAGGGCACATGGAAGGAGTTGGGAATGTGAAAGGGAAGGAAGAAGATAGAATTGAGGATGACGTTGAATTGGAGGAAAATGAGGTGAAAATTGGAGAAGAAGGTGAAAAGGCTAATTGTAATGGGAATGATGAAGCTGTTGAAAAGGAATCTGATAAAGTAGGAAAAGAAGATGAAGAAGTTGATGGCAATAGGATGGATGAAGCTTTTGAAAAGGAAATAATTGCTGATGATGGAAGCAAGCGTGAAGTGAACGATGATACAGATCCGAAGACTGGGAATGAGGTTCAGTTCACTCAATTAAACAAGAACATTGAAAACAAGGTTCAGGGATCAGATAATGCAAGTTTTGGAGATGTTACTATGGAAGAGGCTTCTAGAGTGGATGTTGAAGCGGTTTCCCAGACCAAGAAGGAAGATGAATTGCTAGGAAATGAATGAATGACCAAGGAAGAGCATTTGCGATGGTTACTTGTCTCAAGTTTCCCTCGTCAATGTAAGTCTCTTCTCTGAGAAGTTCTCATGCTAACTCGTGTCTTTTTTGTCACCATTCTGGGTATACCTCTTTTGCAGTACATAGTTTTAGCCTCCTTTTTACAGTGGAAAGATTCTGTCTGTTGTGAGTTCGACCTTATAAAGTGCTAATGTAGTATTCTTCTTTAGATGTTGTCAGCCCCCCCCCCCCCCCCGCGCTTTTTTTTTTTTACCTTTACATTTTGGCAGCTGTTTGTAGTAGGGAAGTCTAGGTGTTTAGATAGGTTTGAAATAGTGTTCCGTCTGACAGAGATACAATCATGTAATAATCTCTTTTTCAATTGAATTGGGTATTTTTGTGTAAACCATGGCATGTTTTCTTTTTGGTTTATTCTGGATATTTAGCATATGGTGTCACATGGATTGCATGTGGCGCACCCATGCGATTGGCGTTTGTTTTAGAAGACTTGCGTGCCTGTTGCTATATAAGTTGTTGACTTGTTATAGCTGTTTACCTAGAACATTGCCTTGCCGGTAGTTTGATACTTCTATTCCTCTTAGCTTGGGCTATCAATTTTACTTGTTTCCATGCAATTGTGATGTCTGATAACTTAGAGCGTACATTCTGTCCACAGGGAACTAATTTGAGTTTCTTTCCGTTGCAAATAAATGGATGGTTTGTCTATAGGACATAATTTGGTGTATGTTTGCTCTCTAAAATCTGAACTGTAAACTTTCAACAAGATTTTATTAATATCATTTAAATTATAGTAAAGCATTTGTGCGTATTGATGTTTAATCAACTTTAGCCTGAAGTTGGGTGAAAGCTTTCTTCTTCTTTTTGGCTCGGTATGATCTGTTATTGGGTTTAAGTTTATCACCCCTTTTAAAGAAAATCCTTTTTTATCCATCTGCTTGCTAGCAATTACGTTCTTCGCTGTTTTGTCTGCTATGCCTTGTTGACCACGGACTTCTGAAGCTGAAAGAGACAGAAGATTTGAGTTTGCATCAATGCGCGTACTGATGGCTTATTCTTCTCCAATGAATACATGGTTTTCCTCTTTGTACACCACCAGCACTACCAATCATTCAGCAGAAGCGACACAAAGGTTTTGATGTATTTCAGTTTAATTAGATCTCCTGTTTCCTAGTAACTATCAATGCTATTTGTTTCTAAATGTTGCATCCATTTTCACTAGTTGGAATGATATTGTCTTCCATGTTTTGGTGCCTCCATTTCTTTAAAGGTAGTATACCTTCTGCTCTTGACTGCATATATATGCTGGATTATCATGAGGTTGCTAGCTGATGGTTAGACTGGTGAGCGGGATACTTCCTTATTTTATTTATGATTATTTGGTTTAACAATGACTAGACACCCCAACAAGCACAAGGTCGCTGGTGACTCGCCTAATCTCTTGGTTGGGATCAACCCCTATTCTCGGGATGTTTCTTTATTCTTTAATTGCCACTTCACCCACATTCTTTTGCTTGGCTAAAGATAAATGATGTGATCTATTATGTTCCGTTGTATGGTAATGGATGGGATCCGCTATTGCTGGTGGCAGAAAAGCAGGGGCATGGTAATGTTACTTGTCCTCTTCTACATTTTGTCGAGTTTACAGCAGAACAAGCATGGTGCTGCACCATCTGTATTTTGCTGAACTGAGAAGATTTGGACACTGTTTAGTGTTACAGTAAGTAGTGATGCAGCTAAGTTTTTAGTGGTGTCATCTGTTCGTTTGGGTTTTGTTGCATTAGGTCATTTGTTTCATTTCTTTTAGGTGCTTCTGCATTCAACTTTGTTGTGTGGGTACTTCAACACCTGCTTTATTTCTATATTTTTTTGTGTCTGATTAAGAAATACAACATGCTAATAGATACTTCTTTAGATTTGTTTGGTCTGGAGATCTTTTTGAAAAAGGTTCTTCAGTATGGAAAAGTGGTGCGTAACTCGATCACCTGCTAATATTAGCTGCATCGGTTTTCATGTATTTTCCAGTGCTCCTCTCAGAGATAGAAGTTTTCGACGGAAGTGTTGCTTAGCTACTCATGTATTGTCTTAGCGTTGTTGCTTCTCTTGCTTATATCTGACTCCTACCTCTTGTTTCCCTCTTATTGCAATGTCTGAGCTACTGTTTGCTGCCTAAGGGTGATCTATTTTCGTCGGTTCTGAGGTTCGCTTGGTTAGTGTCCTTCTTCATACTGTCTAGAGTAACTTTCAATCATGATATCTGGATTAATATGGTCTGAAGCGGGTCAACTTTCGATTTCCTGGTCCTTCTCATCAATTGTAAAATATTTTTTAATGTGTAGTTAAAAAGAAAATATGATTTATAGTAATGGAAAAAAAAAACAAAAAACATATTGTCCAGATAAATTTGTTCATGTCTAGCCTAAACCTTCTTCCCATTTGTATTCATACGTGTTGTGTTGTGTAAAAGAAAGTTTAGTAAGGGCAAGATCTATCAAAAAGGAAAGCTAAAACCTTTTCCTGATACTGCAAATATCCTTTTTGGCTTTTGGGTATCGATACCAATTGTATCATGATGTTCCAAACTTCCAATTCCATACCAACTTTTCAGAGAAGATCTTATCCTCTTTTTCTTCAAAATATTCTAGTGTAATTTTTAATTGCATTAGGCATATATCTTTAATTGCTTTGAGCTATATATTACCATCTCTTGTACAATCGCTCTTTTTCTGAATCATCGTTGGAAAGCCTCCAAATATATAAATATTGATTATCTATTTACAAATACAAATATATGTAAGTTGATTAGTTTGTTTGTTATCTTATTTGTGCTATTTGTGGGGTTAATTTTAGTTATTTTCTTATTTTGCCTTTTGAGGTTGGTCTTGCTTAGACGCGGTATTTACTTATTTTCCTTATTTTTTTTCGCTAGTTATTGTCGCTATTAGCCTAACGTACTGATGTGCTTTTGAAGTTTAAAGCATGTGGAATATTACAGTCCAAGTTTTTCGGAGTGTAAGTTTTATGGTTGTAGATCTTAAAAGCCTAAACTGGTAGTGATGATTTTTTGTAATCACTCTGAGGATGAGTGATCCAAGTGTTTGTAAAGAAATTGTTGGCACAAATAAGGAACCAGGTTACGTTTTCATGTAGATTTTGTGAGCGCGGAAAAGAGGAGAAGCTACATTTCTATAAAACGTTCACATTGTTGTTATCTGTGAAGTGTGAACATTGGAGAAATTTTATTTTGTCCCTCACGATTGATGCAAATTGCGAGGGACTTTTTTTTATTTCACAAATTAGTAGTTTCAAATTTTACATTTTGGGTCCAAAACTTTGTTTTCATCAATTTGTGATACAAAAGACACAAGTTGTCGGAGACACAAAGTTAATTAAGTAATTTTTTTTGTTCTAATCTCATAAAAAGACTATAAGCTAGCGGAACAAATTTGGGAGATGCATAATTATTTGCTGTAGTTATTTTTGATTTTATGAGCTTTTGAGTTGATGGTTAGCGTACTTGAATTTAAAGACCCGTTTGTCCTTAGATTTTTTTTTTCGATTTTTTTTTTCAAAAATGTGTTTGTCGATGAAATTTTGTAAGTTTTTGGAGATTTTTCAAACATGAACATTTCAAAAACCAAAAAATGGTGTTGAACACTTTCTCAAATTTGTTTTTCCACTCACAATTGTAATATTTTTTCCAGTGAAATGCATGTCCAAACATAATTTCAAATCTCAAATATCATTTTTCAACTTAATTTCAAATACTATTTTTTCAAAAATTACAATTTGTATATCCAAATGCCTACTAAATTAAGCAAAGATCAGATGAAATATCTTGAATTGAAGAAAGAAATCAATGCAACATGGTGAAGTAGGCAGTACACTTTCTTTGTTTTCTGCAATACATCATAATCTCTAATTTCTCATGTCAGAATATAGTGTGTGCAACTGATGCATTTAATCAATCGATTAGAAGAATTTGAGCAAAGTTCCCAAACACATCGTGGCACAAGATCTCCCATAGAAAATAATTGTAAGAAAACAACCATTTTCAAACTGAGTATGACGCCCATGTGGTATGTATTTGGTGGTCGGTAGGGGGAGGAATTATCAAACTAAGAGTGTCACGCCCATCTGTGCTACTTGCTTTGCGAAGTTTAGATAAGAAAGGAATTGCGTTTGTAATTATAAACCATTTTTCAGAATCAATTTGATTCAATCAAATGGGTCTTTTTATACCCCACTGGGAAATTGGAGAGAGCTCCTAAGCATGGTAGACACCTACCTTAAATACCTTTGTGAATACTTTGCTAGATTTATGCTATTTTAAATTCTGAATAGGGTTAAAAATGTCCTTAATGTATTGAAAAAAATGGTTCACCAATGCTCTCCATTCATCTTTTGGTCTATGAATGCCTTCAACGTTTTCTTATGGTCTATAAATGTCCTCAACGTTTATTTGCCCAAATATAACCCTAAGGCTGTAAGAAAAACTATACCTTAAAATAGCTACATGACACGTTATAAGCTTGACACATGTAATTTTCAAGATTAAAAATTAAAACTCACCCATTTCTTAGAAAACCCAACCCCCCTGACCCATAACTTCTTTAATAAACTTAACCCATTCAGTAAATTTTATGCAGAGATCAAGCAAATCATTACTACGTCTTACATCAAATAATTGAAATAACCGTCATCATATCAATGCAAAACGATGTGGAACTACAAAAATTGAATTTCCATAAATCTGTGGATTTGGGAGTAAACGATTGATAAGGATAGGCGAAATAAGGTTGTATACGGTTAAAATTGGACTCCGATTTTATTGATTTACCGATATCAGTGTGAAGGATCGAGCATCGACCCGATAATAGATTAGACCAAGGCACGAGGACAAGGTACCGAGTTCGAGATTCGAGGTTTCTGTCAAGATCGAGGCCTATAGTGATTGAGACCAAATGAGACAGATATCAAGCAAGATCGGAGATGGCATAATAACAGAAAGGCGAGAAAAATCTCGGAACAGATCTAGGATGATTAATTAGCTAATCATGGGATTTCCTTCTGTAATTAGAGTTATACCATTACTAGAATTCCTCTACTATATAAAGAGGAGTTCCAATCATTTGTAAGGCACTTGAATTCTCAGATATCAAAGTAATATAACATTTTCTCTTTAGTTTATATTCTTGTTCATCAGCTTGCTTATTTCTTAACTGTTTTGATTTGGACCAGTTCGAGGGCACTCTAGCTAGGGGGCTGAATTACATTTCAACACTGGTTTGCTTTATCTTCTTGTTAATTTTTATTACTAATCTTCACATTTATCAATTAGTATTAGGTAAAATCAGGTGTCCTTAGAATTACATTATAAGTTTAATTGTTATCCAATTTTAAGAGTAAACAGTTCGGCGTCCACCGTGAGGCTAAGAGTAATAATGATTGTCTGGTATTAATTCTCGTAACACACACTGCTTTACGCTTGTTCTCGTAAGTGTCTTTGATTTCAAGAATAAACACGTCAAACTCTCAAATGGCACCCACTCACATAGACAACATCCTTGGTCTTCATGGGAGAACAAAAACGTAGCCGCCTCGGGAAACAAAGTACCTCCAGTTAGCCTTAATGGACCGTTGGCCGTAGACCCAGTCGATGTCAGCTCCCATATCGCCATTAATGGGAATTTGAGCGTCGACCCTGAAAATAGCATCCGCAAAGATGCTCGAGCAGCCGATCAGAATGCACAGAGCGGTGGAGAAGGCTAAATTAGCATTCGAATGATATTCGAGATGCTGCAGACTCAACAAGCTGCGATAGCACAACTCCAAAATCAGAATCGAGCACCAAGCAGAATTGAGCTCGAAACATCACAAGAAGTTGTTAATAGAGCCGAACCTGCACCTAAGAAATCGAACGCTAATGAATCAGGGACTGACCCTGCCATTATAAAAATGCTCGAGGAGCTTACTTAATGGATAGAATCAGGTGAAAAGAAAATAGAGTCTAATGACAAAAAGGTAGAAATGTACAACTCCCTGGTTGACCAAATACCGGGGGCACCCCCGATTCTAAAGGGTTTTGATTCGAAGAAGTTCGTGCAGAAGCCTTTCCCTCCAAGTGCGGCTCCGAAGCCTATCCCAAAAAAATTTTGCGTGCCAGAAATTCCCAAATACAATGGAACCACCGACCCTAATGAGCATGTCACTTCTTATACATGCGCAATAAAGGGGAATGTCTTAGAAGATGTTGAGATTGAATCCGTTCTATTGAAAAAGTTCGGAGAAACTTTACCGAAAGGGGTAATGATATGGTACCCCAATTTGCCGCCCAATTCCATCGATTCCTTCTCTATGCTTGCAGATTCCTTCGTGAAGGCACACAGAGCAATAAAGGTTGCGACTAGGAAGTCGAACCTCTTCAAAGTAAAACAAAAGGACAACGAAATGCTGAGGGACTTCGTATCTCGATTCCAGGTGGAATGCAAGGACCTACCCCCGGTCACAAATGATTGGGCTGTTCAAGCTTTTACTCAAGGTTTGAACGAACGAAGTTCGATAGCATCACAACAACTAAAGCAGAATTTAATTGAATATCCAGTTGTGACCTGGGCCGATGTATATAACCGGTACCAATCAAAGATTAGGGTCGATGATGATCAATTAAGAACCCCTTCCGGTTCTGCCTACCCGAATAGGCCCATCGGCATAATTCAAAGGGACATCGACAGAGAACCCCGATCGAATAGAGATCGATACCAACCATACAATATAGATCGTAGAAACAGCAGCCCAGGACGTAATCCTATTTAAAATGATCGAAGAAATGATCGAGGATAGAACTCCCGAGGGATCATGAGTAAAAGTGGCTTCAATAAACATGTCAAGCCCACAGAAGCACCACGACTATCAGAATACAACTTCAGCATCGATGCATTGGGTATTGTATCAGCCATTGGACGGATCAAGGATACTAGATAGCCCAGACCCTTACAGACCGATCCAGCTCAAAGGAACCCTAATGAAGTATGCAAATACCATGGTAACTATGGCCATAGAACCAAAGACTGCAGACAGTTGAGGGAGGAGGTAGCCCATCTATTCAACAAGGGTCACCTTCGAGAATTCTTAATTGATCAAGCCAAGAACCACTTCAAAAACAGAGGTTCAAGCATACTGAACGAGCAGGAAGAGCCATAGCATGTGATTCACATGATCATTTGAGGAGTTGATATTCCTCAAGGGCCTGTATTTAAATGCACCAAGGCGACAATCACAAGGGAAAAGCAAACTCGGGACTACTTACTCGAGAAAACTTTGTCTTTCAACGACGAAGAAGCAGAAGGGATCGAACAACCTCACAATGATGCATTGGTATTATCTATCCTTATGAATAAAATTCAAGTTAAACGTGTATTGATTGATCCATGTAGCTCGACAAACATTATTTGATCAAGGGTCGTAGAACAACTCGGCCTCCAAGATCAAATCATGCCCGCAACTCGAGTACTTAAGGGCTTCAACATGGCAAGTGAAACCACCAAAGGGGAAATCATTTTGCCAGTAATGTGACTGGGACTATCCAAGAAACGAAGTTCCATGTGATCGAAAGTGACATGAGGTACAACGCGCTGCTCAGAAGGCCTTGGATTCATAACATCAGGGCAGTGCCCTCGACGCTTCATCAAGTCCTGAAGTTCCCAACATCAGAAGGAATCAAAACGGTACACATCGAATAACCCGCTGCCAAAGCAATATTTTCAATCGACAAAGTAGTACCGGTATTGGCTCTTTCATCAACAAAGGGATTAGAGTCAGAAGGAAAGCAAGAATTCAAATAGCAACCACAGTCATCGGCCTCAGCCCGATTAGAGGAGCATAAAACTTTCGAGGATGATGATTATATGATACCTCGAACCTTCATGATCCCCGATGATTCTGATGCAACGAAGTCAATGGTCGAAGAGCTTGAACAAATCATACTGATCGAGTATCTGCCCCATCGAAAGGTATACCTGGGCAACAAGTTAACCCCCGAGCTCAGGAAAAAAACTCGTTTAATTCCTTTTAGAAAACATGGATTGTTTTGCTTGGTCCCACCTAGATATAATAGGGATCCCACCAGATATCATTACGCATCGATTGAGCTTGGACCCGAAGTTTCGCCCGGTAAAACAAAATAGAAAGCCGGAGTCCGAGGTAAAATATGCATTCATTAAGGATGAGGTAACAAAAATTCTCACTATAGGATCCATTCGAGAGGTAAAATATCTCGAATGGTTAGCAAACGTAGTCGTAGTACCTAAAAAGGGAAATAAGCTTAGAATGTGCGTAGACTATAAGGATTTAAATAAGGCATGCCCTAAAGATTCCTTTCCTTTGCCGAATATTGACCGCATGATCGATACCACGACCGTTCACGAGATCCTTAGTTTTCTCGATGCCTATTCTGGGACAATCAAATACAAATGAACCCGGAGGATTAGGAAAAGACTTCGTTCATGACTAAATATGGCACCTATTGTTATAACGTACTGCCGTTTGGAAAAAAACATGCCCGTGCTAAATCAATGAAGGTTTATATTTACGATATGTTAGTTAAGTCCCTGCGAGTAGAGGACCATTTAAAATATTTGCAGGGGACCTTCGACATACTAAGAAATTACAACATAAAGCTAAACTAGGAGAAATGTGCATTCGGAGTCGGATTGGGCAAGTTCCTCGGCTTTATGGTATCAAATGGGGGATCGTGATCAACCCCGTAACATCAAGGCAATCGAAGACATAACATTCGTTGATAATGTCAAGGCTGTACAAAGGTTAACAGGGCGTCGATTTATTTTGAGGTCCTTAAATAGGAGCCACTGTTTCTTCTCACTGCTCAAGAAGAAGAGCAATTTCGCATGGAACCCGGAATGTTAACAAGCATTGGAGGAACTAAAGCGATACTTGTCGAGCCCGCCATTGCTTTACACCCCGAAAGCAGACGAACGACTCTACTTTATTTAGCAGTCACAAAGATAGCGCTAAGTAGGGTCTTAGTTCGAGAAGAACAAGGTACAAAATTCCCTATCTATTTTCGAACTCTAGGAGAGGCCGAAACCCGATACCCACACTTAGAAAAATTAGCGCTCGCTCTAATAAGCGCCTTTAGGAAATTAAAACCATACTTTAAATGTCACCCAATTTGTGTTGTAACCACCTATCCCCTTCATAATATTTTGCACAAGCCCGAACTCTCGGGTCGATTGGCCAAATGGGCCGTCTAGATCAGCGGGTACGATATCGAGTGTCAACCCCGAACGACCATCAAATCTCAAATCTTGGCAGACTTCGTGGCCGACTTCACGCCAGCTCTTGTACCCGAGGTCGAAAATGAACTATTATTAAAATCTGGTACATCATCAAGGATGTGAACCCTCTTCACAGACGGTGCTTCGAATGTGAAGGGGTCTGGGCTAGGCATCGTTTTGAAGCCACCCACTGGTAATACAATTAGAGAGTCTATCAAGACTTAAAAATTAACTAACAATGAGGCCGAGTATGAGGCCATGATTGTAGGTCTCAAGCTAGCTAAGAGCTTGGGAGTAGAGGTCATCGAGGCCAAGGGTGGCTCCCAACTTGTGGTAAATCAAGTCAATAGAAGTTTCGAGGTTCGAGAAGATCGAATGCAGAGGTACTTGGAGAAACTACATGTGTCTCTACATCGATTTAAAGAATGGACCCTATAACATGTACCTCGAGAACAAAACAGGGAGGCCGATGCCCTTGCAAATTTGGGGTCATCGATCGAAGGTGACGAACTTAGCTCGGGGACTATCGTACGACTTTCGAGGTCAGTAATTGAAGAAGGTCACGTCGAAATAATCTCCACAAGTCTAACCTGGGATTTGAGGAATAAGTATATCGAATACCTAAAGAATGGAAAGCTTCCATCGGATCCTAAAGAATCAAGGACCCTACGCACAAAGGTCGCACGATTCACATTGGCCGAAGATGGAACATTGTATAGGAGAATGTTCGATAGACCGTTGGCGATATGTTTGGGACTAGGAGATACCGATAACATTCTACGGAAAATTCACGAGGGCACTTGCGGAAATCATTCCGGTGCTGAGTCATTGGTTCACAAAGTCATCGGTTCACAAAGTCATCAGAGCAGGATACTGTTGGGCCGATATGGAAAAAGATACAAAAGAGTTTGTTCGAAAATGCAACAAATGCCAAAGGTATTCGCCAATGATTCACCAACCCGGAGAACAACTCCATTCGGGCTTATCCCCATGGCCATTCATGAAATGGGGAATGGACATCGTCGGCCCTCTCCCATCGGCCCCAGGTAAAGCTCAATTCATATTGTTTACGACTGACTATTTTTCTAAGTGGGTTGAAGCACAGGCCTTCGAAAAAGTTAGAGAAAAAGAAGTCATAGATTTTATTTGGGACCATATTATATGTTGATTGCCTGCAGAGATCGTATGCGACAATGAGAAGTAATTCATCGGCGGCAAAGTGATAAAATTTCTCGAAGACCACAAGATTAAAATAATCTTATCAACGCCATATCATCCTAGTGGGAACGGACAAGCCGAGTCGACAAACAACACCATCATTCAAAATCTAAAGAAAAGGTTGACCAAAGCTAAAGGAAAATGGAGAGAAATATTGCCCGAGGTTCTTTGGGCGTACCGTACAATGTCAAAATCCAGTACGAGGGCAACACCATTATCTTTAGTCTACGGTGCTAAAGCTCTAATCCCGGTCGAAGTCGGAGAACCTAGCCTCAGGTTTCAGCATGCAACAGAAGAGTCAAATCACGAGGCTATGAATACAAGTTTCGAGTTACTAGATAAAAGATGGGAAACTGCCCTCGTTCGAATGGCCACACATAAATAGTGGATCGAAAGGTATTATAACCGAAGAGACAACTTTCGACACTTTAAAATCGGGGACTTAGTTCCGAGAAAAGTTACCCCCAACACTCGAAACCCGAACGAAGGAAAGCTTGGCCCAAACTGGGAGGGACCATACTAGGTCCTCGATACCGTCGGGAAAGGATCTTACAAACTTGGCACGACGAACAACGAGCAATTACCAAATAATTGGAATGTATCACTCCTCAAACGATATTACTGCTAAGGTACAACCTTCTCCCTTTATATTTATATTTTATGTTAACCAATTGCAGGTGTTCGATCGAAGACATCGAGGGATTCTTCAACATAAAGTCCTTAGGTGTGAAAGCATGCGTTGTAATCTTTTTCCCTTAGACCGATTTTTGTCCCAAATGGGTTTTTCTAGCGTGGTTTTTAACGAGGCAACCATCATTCGTGTTAACTTAGAGCAATTCAACAATATCTAAGGCTTCTTTACAACTAACCTCAAATATTGGGGGGCATCACCCTCAAATGTTATAAGGAAAGTACTTCACGTCAATAGGGTCTCGATAGGCAAATTTTGTAAGGGCCAAACGGTAGAACGAACCGTGACCATGTAGATTATTCGAGCCCTAACAACGAACATGTACGCACATATAATCATCTGTTAAGAGAAGTATTTTTTCCTTGCCAAATATTTCATGCCTTTAGAAAATTTTACTTTAGAGTTTCTTACTTATGATCTATTGTAGAAACTGGCTTAAGGGCCGATCACAACTAAAGTTCGAATAACTAACCCCACACTCGGGGACTGCCGTCCAAAAAATCGACATGATCGAATTACTTAAACCTCGAGATCTTAAGACCTTAAAAAGGAAACCCTTGATTTTATAGGCCACAGCCGCTCCACTCGTGGACTGACACTTCGAACAAGTTTGGAGTGTAATAGGGAAACTAGCCCAAGAGGAAAATTCCAAGCTAAAGGATATGGCCAAACTGATATGGTTCAAAGACGTCAGAATTCCATAATAAAATAGGCTTTCAAATATTTTCATAAAACTGGTTTAGAAAAGTCTACCCTCGGCAAAATTACAAAAGGTTTTGATCACATCAACCCTCGAAAATCCTAAGGGGTACCGAATTGTTTGAATTCTCGAACCATTTTCTCTGTTTCATACTAAGGCATTACAAAACAAAGGGTTTTGATATCATCAGCCCTAAAAAACAATGGAATATGAATGCAGATTTATCTCATGTTAAGGCATAACAAATTTTTATGTGATTAACTTTTTAAGCCAAAAGGGGTAGAAAGCCTTATGTATATTAAAACGATCGTTCTATAAAGGCCACATCGGCCTAATACAAATGCGTAAGGGCAACCTTTTGCTTTGAGTTTGAGGGATCATCCTCACTCAATAAAAACCTAAGGGTTAACTCACTTCGAATTCAAGCAAGTATTCACTAAGTTCGGTTTCGGTAAAAAATTACCTAGACCTCAAACCTATGAATGCAACCCCATAAGGAATCGATAAAACAAAAAGTAAAGACAAAACAAGGGGAAAAGCGACAGATTCAGAAAGGAAAGGAAAATTTTTATACATCAAAGTTTTTCTTACAAGGGCCACATGGCTCGATCAAAAACTCTTTACAAAAACCAAAACAGCCTTAAAAGGCCACACTACTAATCCTAAAGGCTTAGTCTTCTTCGGGAGTAGCTTCTTTGCCCAATGAGTCATCTCCATTGGATCCGCCCTCATTTTTGACATCCTCATTGGGAAACGTTAACTTTCAAGCCTGTACTTCCTCAACCTTGGCGATCTCGAGTTCAGTAGATATGTCGACACTTTGAGCAAGGATCCCCTCGAGAACCTCCTTTCGAGACTACCACTTCGAATGATCAACCATCCCTCTGGCTTGCTCGAGGGTGGCTTCGGCATCAACTATGTATTGATCTGCAGTAGCTTGAGCCTTAATATTGGCAGCGGTCACTTCGGATTTGGCAACTCGATCTCCTTGTCCAGATGGGCTAAATTGATTCGAGCTCCTCGACCTTCTTCTCCTGGACCGAGGCATTGTTCCTTGCATGTCGAAGCTGTGACTTGGCAGAATCTAGCTCTGCTTGAATGGTCTCCTTTTGTGCAGCCAGGATGTCCATATATACCTTGAACCGACCGGCTTCAGCTCGCACTTTGTCTATTTGCCCTTGAAAGCCCTTGATCTATTTGAGCCTCTGTCGAGCCTGTAGAATGGGATTGTTAGTCGATATCTTTGTCTCGTCCTCTCTATCATGAAGAATTCGGAATACATGCTTGGACATCACTTCATGTGCGTTTCGAGCTTTCACCATCTCTACCTGAAGCTTCTCACTGAGAATCTTGTAAGTGTTACACTTCTCAGTGAGACCGCGGACCTCGACCTTACATTCCTCTCAGGCTCGAAGAATGGCCTCGTGTTGCAACACCGAAGCCTAAAAGGAAGGAAGAAATATTAGATATATCCACAAGTCAAAAGTTAAGAAAAGACAATGGTCCTTGAACTTACCCTATTCAAAGCATGCTAGGCCTTGTTGAACAAGCACGCAACATCTACTGCATTCATTTTGACTTGATCCTCCTCAGTGACCCAGCATCGAAGGTAACTTGCCACCCCTACGGGGGCAGATAAGACTTGTATATCTTTCGGGATCGAGATGATAAGAGGCCGCTTTCGATCGGGGTTAACACCGGGAGCTAGGAATTGGTTAGTTAGTGTATAGCTCAAGGAAGCCTCATTCGAGCTCTTCCTTGGTATGTCCAAATCACCTAAGCCGGTGATAGCTTCCATATCGGTGAAATAGCCACAGAAAAATCTTCCCCTCCGTGGGCCCCCTCTCCATGACAAGTCTCTACAGCCTGAGTGTCACGTATCATCAAATCCGAAACTGGAGGGAATGGGGAGGAGTCCCCGATCACTATTGCCCCAAGTGGGTCTGTAGAGGCATCATCTTCGTTTCGGGGAGCCTCGAGCTCAGTTTCTATCCCAGCCTCGACTGCCTCCTCAATGGCCTCCCCATCTCGAGGTGAGGCATCTTAACTCTTGTTGGCTCGGGCTCATCAGACCGAAGCAAAGCAGCTTCGGCTTTCGCCTGTTCAGTAGTTCTTTGAACCTCAATGCCAGACCCACATGAGGCACCAATCAGGAATTTTCTTATTTATCCTCATCTTTAGTCTCATCCGATACCTGGTGGACAGGCTCTAGAGTTACGTGGATGACATCCCCCTTAGGCTTACCGAGCCTCCTGGCCGACCTTTCCTTCTCCGGGCTTGAGTAACTCGAAGCCTCTTTCCTTTTCTTCTCTTTGCCCTGCTTCGGGGCAGACTGGGAAAGGAGTGCCTTTTCTTCAGCAGAGGGGGGCCTCATTGGCACATCCTTCCCGAGGCCTACAATATGGAAAAGATGAGTAAGTACAACTAACAAAACCTGAATGGAAGCCCTACCAAGGAAAAAAGATTACCACGGTTTTGAGCCTCCTATCGGTCCTTTGGCCACTCCATCCAAGCACACTCGAAATAAGTTTTTTGTGACACCAACCCCTCGACCCATTGCCTTAGGTCGAGGATCACTTTCGACATAACGGCCTTGGCTGCAACACAAAAACTTAGATGAGGGAAAAACAAGAACGCTGAACGGCAATAATAGATACTCGAAAGGACAAGCAATGCTTATGTTTCATGTTCCGCCTTTCATGGAAAGTCATCTCTTTTGCAGGGATTAGGTGCGAAGTCTTTATTCGGACAAAACTGCCCATCCAACCTCGGTCTCGAGCCTCGTCTATGCTTGAGAATGGGGGTTTGGTAGCTCGGTGGTAAAGTTTGATCATGCCTCCCCGATAAAGTCGAGGGCCGTAGAGGCGCATGAGATGATCGAGGGTAAAAAGATGCCCCTCGATCTTACTGACAAAGACTCGAAGGAGGAGCACGATCCTCCAAAATGATGGGTGGATTTGGCCCAGAGTGACATCGTACCTCTTGCAAAAGGCGACGATGATAGGGTCCAAGGGACTTATTGTGAAGGGGTAGGTGTAGACAGTCATATACCCCTCCTTGTAAGTAGTGATGGATTATTCGGGGCTAGGCACCACGACATCCTTGCCTACCTAGTTGCACTCCTCTTTCACCTTCTCGAGGAGGCGTTCGGTAATTGTACACATATACCTCGACATGGGTTCATATCGGCTCGGTGTCGAGGGTGTATTCTCTACCTTGAAATCAACAGTAGTGGCACACTTCGTCAGAACAAAGTCCGCAAGAGGATGTTCCTCTGCGGCAGCTACGCCGACGGACTTTGATGAAGAGAAGATTTCTTTCTACGACACAATTTTTGACGTTTTTGCCATTTTGCATTTTAGTTCGAAGAAAGAAGAAGAAAAATTAAGACTTGGTGTTTTGAAAGAGGGTTGACATTAAAAACCTGAAGATTTTGCAGAACGGGAAAACTTAAAAGATGTAAAAAGATTTGGAGATTAGAAGAAATTGAAAGTAAAATTTGAAAAGTAGGAAAATGGCGTATTTATGGGTTCACGATGATAGTTCGAAATCACTAGTGACCGACCATCAACTGGCACGTATTAAATGCCTGGGGAACTGCACCGACGGAACGTTTCGGTCACATCTACCGCTTACATTACGAGAGTGACATCATGACAGGTCGGGGATCGAAAGCTCAATTCGTTTCTTGTCATTACACGCTAAAAAATAAGGGGACTATCTGTATACGATTAAAATCGGCTCCCAATTTTACTGATTTACCGAGACCAGTGTGAAGAACCAAAGATCGACCCCATAATAGATCAAACCGAGGTACGAGGACAAGGTACCGAGTTCGAGATTCGAGGTTCCTATCAAGATCGAGGCCGGTGGTGATTGAGACCAAATGAGACAGACATCGAGCAAGATCGAAGATGGCATAATAACAGGAAGAGGAGATATCCGTGATTGGTCGAAAATCATGGCGAAAATCTCGGAACGGACCAAATCTAGGGCGGTTAATTAGCTAATCATAGGATTTCTTTCTGTAATTAGAGTTATACCATAATTAGAATTCCTCTACTATATAAAGAGGAGTTCCAATCATTTGTAAGGCACTTGGATTCTCAGATATCAAAGCAATATAACACTTTCTCTCTTTTGTTTATATTCTTGTTCAACAGCTTGCTTATTTCTTAACTGTTTTGGGTCTGACCAGTTCGACGACACTCTAGCTTGGCGGCTGAATTACGTTTCAACACTGGTTTGCTTTATCTTCTTGTTAATTTTTATTACTAATCTTCACATTTATCAATTGATATTAGGTGAAATCACGTGTCCTTTAGATTACGTTATAAGTTTAATTGTTATCCAATTTTAAGGGTAAACAAAAGTGACCTCGTCTTTGAGCTCTTTGGCTTCTTGAGGAGTGACGCCATCTCAAGCTTATGACGTGCCACATAACTATTTTAAAGTTGAATTTTTTTAGTAGCATGTTCTATTAGTTTTAGGGTTATATTTGAGCCAAAAGAAAAGATATTTATAGACCAAAAGGAAACATTAAGTGTATTTATAGACCAAATTTAACTGCATCAATTTTCTTTAGAATAAACTTCACGTTACCCCACTTTAACCCATAAGTCAACCGGAAAAATGCAAGAACCCTCTCCAAAATTTATAAAATGTTATTAGTATCCCTTGTTTGGAGGAAGAACTTTAAAGATTACAAAATATCATTACAATAATATGATTAAACATTTATATGTTTTCAGTAATTTTTATATACTCTAAATATTATAACTTTAATTTAATTTTTTTTCTCATTTCTACAAAATAAAAATATAATGTTACCGTTACCGATCAACTTTAGCATTAAATAGTCTTATCATTGCACGTTATATGCACCCTATCACATTTGGACGCAAAAGATGAAGTAGAGTGTTATTTTTATGGAAAGTTTGCATCACTAAACATTATTTTATTTCATCTTCTGGTAAATGTTGTCATCAATTGACAAAAAAACACAAGTTTTCTCTTCATATACATATTAGCTGGCCAGTAGGCAGTGAGAATATTTGAATATTTGACAAGTAATTACTTCTACTTTTTCTCAAACGAGTTTGAGGTTCTAATTAACAGCTTGCTTATTCCTGGTTTGCTGAACTTTAAGCAAGGTAAGGTTATGTTGAAGGTCTCTTATTTTCTTCTTTCTAGCTTTTCTTTCTTCTATTGGAATCTCTTGGGGTAGTTCTTCTTGGTATTATTTATAATGCAAATTCAAAGATTTCTTTCTGAAAATTCATTTACAACTAATAGCTATGGGTCTTTTTATTTTATAAGTGTCCTATCTATTTCCAAGCGGCTTCTTACATAAAGCCTTGTGGCCAAATACACTTAGATAATTGGTACATGACAAGAGTTTTTACATGTGGTATTGGTTAAAAAATTGTTTGACAAATGGCCTTGCTAAACCAAGTGTCATTTTGCATGACATGTGTTGTCATCTTGCATGAAAGAAAATTGACAAGTAAGTCATGTGTTGTCATCTTGCATGAAAGAAAATTGACAAGTAAGTAAGACACTTGTCATGAAACTAAACTCATTTTCATGCTATAAATAGGATGATAATTAGCCATCATATTTACTTAATTCTTAACCAAGAATTAATCTAGCTAATCATTACTTTCTTCCTAGTCTTCTTTGTGAATTATCCAACACATAAAATACCTTCATCTTCTCTTCTTTCTGGGCAACTGTTTTGTGCAAATTCTAAACTTCCAGCCACGAGTGCACATGTTTGGAGGTGCCGTGAAACCTTGGGGAGCGACTGGTCTTAACGATTTGCACCTAGACGGGCCGAAATCTCTTTCAAGGCAGTGGCTTACCACGACACGGTATTTTTGATAAGTTGTTCTTCTTTCCTTCTTATTCTTAGTCATTATTATCTACTCTTTTTTTTTACATTTTGAAAGCGATTTTACATATAATATTGACTCATGGCCACCACTTTGAACAAAACACTTCCTGATCTCTCAAAGCATTGGTCCCAGAAACTTTTAATTTTCTTTGAACAATTAGAAGTTGATTATGTTTTGTCTAATGATCCTCCTGCTGATATTGTTGCTAATAGTTCTAATGCTGCTAATACAGTTGTTGCTGATGATGTTGCTAAGAAGAAATTTGAAAAGGATAATAAAATAGTGAGAGGGCATCTGCTTAACCACATGACTAACTCTCTCTTTGATTTGTTTATAAAATATAAATCTGCTAAAGTCATATGGGACAGTTTGGAGAAGAAATATGGTGCTGATGATGCAGGAAAAAAGAAGTATGTCGTTGGAAAATGGATCAAGTTTCAGATGGTTGATGATAAGCCAATCATGGAACAGGTTCACGAGTGTAAGAACTTAACTGCTGATGTTTTAAACGAGGGCATGGAGATGTGTTAGATTCTTCAGGCCAATGTTCTGCTTGAAAAGTTTCCACCTTCCTGGAGTGATTACAGGAATCAACTGAAACACAAGAAGAAAAACTTAACTCTTCAAGAACTGATCAGTCACATGAGGACCGAGGAAGCAAATCGTCTCAAAGATGAGGAGTCTGAACAGCTTAAGGATAAGATGAAATCTCTCTCTCTTAATTCTTCTAAAGCTAACCTTGTGGAATCTTCTAATACCTTTGTGAAATATAGGTTTAAAGAAAAACAGAAGAAAGGCCAGAAGAAAGGACATGTGAAGAACCAGAAGTACTTTAATAAGCCGGAGGGACATATTCAAAAGTCGAGAGGTCCTTGCTATGTCTACGGCAAAATTGGTCACAAGGCTTTCAGTGCAACCAGAGACAAGGACAAAGCTCAAAGAACGGAGGAAAAGCTCCAGTCCAAGCTAACCTTACTGAGGGTGGTGATGTCATTGCTGCTGTGGTTGTTGAGGCGAACATGGTGGCTAACAAAACCGACTGGATAGTGGACACAGGCGCTTCAAGGCACCTTTGCGCCAACAATGAGTTGTTTTACGACTTTGAGGAATCTGCTGATGGCGAGTGTGTCTACATAGGTAACTCCACTACAGCTGGAGCTATAGGTAAAGGAAAAATTCTCCTTAAGTTAACTTCTGAAAAAACCTTAGCCTTGAACAATGTTCTGTATGTACTCTCCCTTCATAGAAACTTAGTTTCTGGTGCGCTTCTCAACAAAGCAGGTCTTAAACTTATTTTTGAATATGATAAAGTTATTGTTTCTCGTGGGGGAGACTTTGTTGGAAAGGGTTACCTTAGTAGGGGTTTATTTGTACTGAACATCGCTCAAGAGATTACTAATATTGCTAGTACTTTCAATTCTGCTTATATTGCTGAGTCTATTGATTTGTGGCATGGTAGACTAGGGCATGCTAATATTGCTTCTATTAAAAGACTTAGAAAAATGGAATTAATTCCTGCAGTTAATATTGATAATTTTTCTAAGTGTTCTATTTGTGTAGAAGCAAAACATACCAAAAAGTCTTTTAAGAATGTAACTAGTAGAAAAACAAAATTGCTTGAACTAGTACATTCAGACTTGATAGATTTCAAGAATATTGTTAGTAAGGGTGGAAAGAAATACTACATCACCTTTGTAGATGACTTTTCTAGATACACTAAGGTATATCTTCTTAAGTCAAAAGATAAGGCTGAAAGCATGTTTTCAAAAGGAATACGGAATAAGACCAATGCCCAAGAGTCACCAAGATATCAAGACAACAAGAAACGCGAGAGCATGATCTAGATAAGATTTTATAATTCATGTACCATAGTCTAGTTTAATTTTGTATTTCCTTTACAGTAAGGTGTAATAAGGAGGTCAGCAAGCAGTAAAAACAGCACGAAGCAGCAGTAACATCACAGTCCCACGGTAGTCCCAGCTACCAAAACTTCCCGAACTACATTGACCTGATTCCTGTTTAGCCCAGGATATGTAGGAAACCTTTGAAGCAAAGGTTCGGTCAAATCTTTTTCAAAAAATGCTTCACACGGAGTACTCGGATGGGCAAAAATCGCTCGCTTTATCTTTGCACGAAAACCCTTCGTGTCTTCGGGCAAAGAGGGGCAGCTGTAAGCACGTGATTTTTGCCCTATATGAGAATTACTCCCAAAAAATTCAAAAATAAAATAATTTTTCTTGGTGTGCAATTTTTGTGATATTTTGTGTAACTATTTGTATGTTTGTCTGTGCATGTTTATTTGTTAAATTATTAAAAATACAAAAATATGTCGCATTTTGCATGTAGGATTTAATTCTACAATTGTTAGTAATTAAGTTTGTTTTACAAAAAAAAAAATTACAAAAATAGGCATCGTTTGCATTTTTAGCATTTAATGTCCAAATATACAATTTTATGCTTAATTATTACTTAATTGTGCGTTAATTGTTATTTGGAGTTAATTTGCACTTTTATAACTTAATTTAGTTCTTAATAATAAGTTAAGTATTTTTATAATTTAGTTTTAGAAAAAATAAAAGAAGAAAAGAGAGCGAAAATATAAAGAAAGTCGGAATTGGGCCTCTTCTTCGATTTCAAGCCACAGGCCAAAAAAATGACCCAATCTTCCCAAACGACCCAGTCCATTTCGAACTGGGTCGACCCAGTCCAGTACCAATAACCCAACTCCCCCTCTTCATTTTCATTTTTATTTTTACAAAACAAAAACAAAATAAAATAAAATGAAGAAAACCCTAAAAAACTAAGAAACCATCCGCCCCCCGCCCCCCTATTTTTGCTTCTTCTTCTCCAAAATACCAAACAACCCAAGCATCCATGGCAGCCCTTCTACCTCCCCATCGACAACACACACACACACATCAAACACACACAAGCTCCACCACCCTCGCGTCCAAATAGACCCCGCCGCGTCTGCCTTCATCGTCTTCGTCGAGCTCAAGCTTGAGCTCGACATCCATGGTCGCCTCTGCTGCTTCGTCGTCTTTCTTCGGCACCAACGAAAACGTCAAGCTGCGTCGGCTTCAAAGGACTGCTTAAAACAGTCCATTGCCGAGTTCATATGCTGTCATGGCTGCTGCCTCGCCGTGCCTCGGCTCCTTCATCGTCTTCTGCTTCACCTCCCATGATGCCGCGTCTAACTTCGACGAGCAGCCATGGCTGCTCCAAACGGATGTTGCTGCTACTGTTTCAGTCTTCTTCCTCATCGACGACCTTAGTCGTTGAACGCAGCAGCATGTCGACGACCATAGTTGCTTCAGTTGCGTCGACCACTGCCTTCCTGCGACCACTCGTTTCCATGGCTGAAAACAGGAGAACACCCTCGCCATGGCCGGTCACTACTGCTGCTCACGCAGCTGCTACTGCGTCAGCCTTCTGCTCCACCTCCCAGCTGCTTTTATTTTGTTCGCTGCTGCCCGCACCCTTAAGTCGGCGTTGCTTCAGTTTGCTTCTTAGATTCGTTCGTCGTCGTTTGGTCGAGCTTTGGTCGAGGTTTGTCGAAACAGTCCGTACATATTAGTTTCAATCCGGTGAGTAGATTTTGAGTTTTATTTTGTCCGTATTTTTGTTTTGATATTTTCGAATCTAAAATCGGCAAATGTTTGTTTTGTTCATGTCCATCGTTTGAATTAATTTTTTTTAGTTTGTTCATGTGCTTTGTTAAATTAATTTTTCAGATTTCAAATGAAAGATTAATTAATTGTTTTTCATGTTATTTCATGTTTGTATTGTTGTTTCGATAAATATTTGTTAGTTTAATGTTTGATAGATTCAAATTGAAATTTAATTAATTATTTCTTCAATTTGTTTCATGTTGTTATATATTTTCCAGAAATTATTAATGTTGTTTGAGTCATTTAATCCGTCATGTTTGTTGTTTTAAAAAATGGATTCATTCGTGTTCATACTTTGTTTGGTTGATCCTGAATCCGAAATTTGTATAGTTTGATTTCTTGTTTATCATTTATGATTATTTCTTGAATTTGTCTCATAATCTTGTTTAAGTTTAATATAAGAATTGTTGGTTGTAATGTTGTTAGAGTTGATTTTAAGTTCAATATTATTGAATTTAGAAATCTAAATATACTTGTTTGTTGTTATTATTGTTGAATCTGAAAATAGGTTGTTTGTTGCTAAAAAAAAAAATTGTTCAATCAAATTTTAGTTGTTCTTTGTTGTTCAATTTGTGTTCATGTGATTTGTTGTTATAATGTTGAAGAAATCATGTTCATGTGATTTATTGTTTAAATTTCTGTAGAAATTGGTCATATTGGCTATATTTTGGTTGAGTGTGATTAATTGATTTGTTATAGCTGATGGGTTAGTTTGGTAATTTGCAGTACGTTCAGGGGTAGTTTGGTAATTTCAGTAAGGTCGGAGGGGTAGTTTAGGAATTGTACATTTTTGTAATTTTTTATGTGAAGCATGGGGGACAAAATGTAATGGGGTGGGTTGTGATATAATTGTTTAATATAAAGGGGGGACAAGACAAAATTTAGTGGGGAGGAATCTTGTATTTGTTTAGTGAAAGCATGAGGGACAAAATATAATGGGGTGAGGTTGATATATTTATTTAATGTAATGGGGATGAATGGGAAGATAATGGGTTTGGTAGGAGAAAATGAGTTAATTTTAATTGATTAAAAGATTTATGGGATGAGATTATATATAGGAAGTCTTGAACACACAAAGAAGAATAAGAATAGGAAGAGGAGAGAGAAAACAGAGAAAAACGGACATGGAGAATAAGATAAAAAAAAGGCTGAATATTTAAGAGAGAAAGAAAATTCCGAAAAATATTCAAACTTTCAAATAAAAAAAAACTAAAAAAAATCTTCTGCTTTTCTTTCATTGTTTGAAATCAGCATTAATTGTTGTTGTTTCATAAAAGTTGGAAGCATTTGTTTTGGGATTACTACTCCACCGGTCTGCTACTGGGTTGTTATTGTTGCTGGGCTGTTGCTGCTGTGCTGTATTGTTATTACTGCTGCTGATTCTCATCTTCATTTTCTTTTGCTTCCAATATCAGGTACACAACTGACACACAGGTTATTGTAATCCGAATATGAAGCATGAATACGAAAAATGAAGAATTGAAATTCTGAATTATATTCTGAATTTTATTTGTATGTACAAATACATATAGTGGAACATCCGACGATAGTTTAACAGATGAACTATCTACATATATTGCATAAAAATAAATAAATGGTGTAGTAACTCCGTCGAGTCAAAAATCAAACGAATAGGCCATCTAGTAAGAACTTAGCAGAAATATTGTTTAGTTTAATAATATTGGTTAATTTCAGCATGTAAATGGTCTAGGATAAAAATTAGATTGCTATGTTTTTTTTTATTTGACAAACTGATAACATGCCTAGTATAATGTAACTAGGTAATAACATGTAAATAAATTAAGATATTTTCTCTTTTATTTTGTAGAGACAAATTTCGAATAAAAAATGTAGGCATTTTAGGACTGACCTTTTTTAAAAAAATAAAATGAGATGAGCCTCGCCCAATAAAATGCATCAATTGCGGGGCCCTCGATAAATGTTTAATTGAGTATTTAGAGCTCGGGATAGACTGT
The DNA here is from genome assembly GCF_000393655.2 of Nicotiana sylvestris. Taxonomy (NCBI): domain Eukaryota; kingdom Viridiplantae; phylum Streptophyta; class Magnoliopsida; order Solanales; family Solanaceae; genus Nicotiana; species Nicotiana sylvestris. The sequence continues at coordinate 18,647,948 of NC_091065.1, forward strand.
TTAGTGAATTTTACGGCCTTTCCCAAAACAACAATACGCTAGTCGCTCTAGGCGCGTCTTTAACAAATTATTTTCTTAAATATGGGTGTGCATTTATGTAACCCAAATCCAAATCTCAACAGAGTCGAAATATGCCGATAACCACGGGTACATTGATGTGACGTGGTTCGAGATATATTTTCATGATGTTGCAATTCTCTATAAAAATAATAATAACAATAAAAGCGATTAAAAGTTAAAATTGCACTATAGTTTTTGAACATGTATTAAAATCAGATATTTTAGCCATTACAACAGTTTAAGCGACCGTGCTAGAACCACGGGATTCGGGGGTGCCTAACACCTTCCCTCGGGTCAACAGAATTCCTTACTTAGAATTTCTGGTTCGCAGACTTCATTTGGAAAGTCGAATATTTTCCTCGATTCGGGATTAAATTGGTGACTTGGGACACCCTAAATCTCCCAAGTGGCGACTCTGAAATAAATAAACAAATCCCGTTTCGATTGTCCTTTAATTGGAAAAAACTCCCTTGTACCCTCGCGGGGGCGGAAAAAGGAGGTGTGACAGCTCTGGCAACTCTGCTGGGGACTTCTCTGCCCAGAACCACTGGTTCATGGTTAGAAATTCGAGCTTAGATAAATTGTTATATTTGGCTTTATCTGATTTTTACATGTTTGAGCCTAATGTGCTAAATGCTGCTTTTACCGCTTTGATATTATTTGACTGTATATATAAACTGTGCCGAACCCTTCTCTCTTCACCTCCGGGGATGTGCTTACTGGTTGAGACTCCCTATTCTGTTAGTGTCATACCTTGAAATAAGAAAGAGGCTCGGATAAGTTACTAAGCCGGATGGCCTTTTGGTTCCCGGAAAGTTGCTCCCTCCTCAACTCGAGTTGTCCGCTCGGGTACACTGTCTAGAACACCGACCCAGGTTTTGAACATAGAATAACGTGACTTCATGCCGGATCCCTAGTAGGAACGCTTATTTGCATCACGTTGCATTTGACTTAGGGGACTCAACACAGGGGTTGGGTCCGTCTAGGACTAGCAACCTGATATGAAAAGACCATCCTGATGCATCCTACTTGCTATGTACATATATTTGTTTCGAACCTGCATGTTGACCAGTTTCTGAATCTCGGGAATGTTGAAAAAAAAAGAGAAAAGAGAAAACAAAAAGAGAAATAACAGTTAAGGCGTTAATTGATTATTTTAGAAAATGAAAAAAAAAAGGAAAAAAAAGTCTTTTATTTTTGGAAAGTCGTTTGTTGAAAAAGAAAATGAAAAAGAGTCTTTATTTTAGTTTGAAAAAATAGGTTGTTTTATTTTTGTTGAAAATGAAAAAAAAGTCGTTATTTTGTCTTGTTTTCAAAAAATAGAAAAGGAAAATGGTTTATCTTGCAATGAAAAATGAAAATCAAAAAGAGACTTGTTTTGAAATGGTTCGGTTAATTTGCCCGAACTACGCAGGTTTGATTCTTACCGGATGTGAGATACGTAGGCAACCCTCATCGGGTCCAACCCCACCTTTTGCTAAAATAGCCAAAAACAAATAAATAAATAAAAAATGTCAAAATTTTAATTTTGTCATAAAGAAGTCGGGTGACGCTGTTTTGTCAAAACATAGCCGAATGTTCCCGAAAGGGACGCCGGAAGGCTGACTTTGCATAAACAGCCACCTTTTGGGTCATGTTTAGGAGTTTAGTCCAGTTGACCCACACAGCCTTAAAAATCTTCGTCCCCGAGGCGCTGAAGGAACGTGTTTGCAACACCACGTTTTCACTGTAATTTGAAAAAAAAAAAGATTCAGCGGTCAGATGAATACCGTTTGAATTTTTTTTAGTAAAAAATAAGCCGAGACAGCTTCGGCAGTGTCTTAAATCGTTCTTGCCGAAATAGCCTTAGAGTATCTTTCAATTGTCAAAAGGTTATTTTCGTAAAAGAACGGACAAGTTTGTAAAAGTGTCATAAAATAATCCTCCCCGGCCTCAAAATTCATGTGGAATTTGGAAGGGGCCACATTTGCAAAAATAACCGTTCGGTTGCATTTGTCAAACGGAGAAAGGAAGCTAGCCATTTACTTTGGAGTTTGTAAATCTTTTAATTAGAATACGTGGGTTGTTTGATTTTCGAGTTTGTAGGTCATCTTCAAACCTTTGAAACCCAGTTTGTTTTAATATGAAAATTAAAAAAAAATGTTGAGTATTGTTTATCTTTTATTGGCCGAACTACGCAAGGTCTGATTCATGCGGGGTCATGATACGTAGGCAATCTCCATAATATTCGACCATAACAAAAAAAAATGATGAGAAAAAAAAAAGAAAAAAAATCGAAAAAAAGATGTTATTAATAATGGGGACCGACGGAGTCCATTCTAACCTGTTTCGCTTTGAATCACAAAGAAAGTTAAGGTGGTTGGTTTGTGGTAAGCCGGAAATACAAGACCCAGAAGCACACTTTGCGGGGATCAGGCCTGATAACAGAAGCACTCGAATCCTATTGGGACTTGTTGACTAAAGTTGATGATATTGAAGTTGGCAATGGTCTCGACAATATTAATGCAAAGCTCAGTGGCTAAAGATGCCAACTTTGATAAAATGGGAGGACGCTCCGTTCCTTGGTTAGCAAGAGAGAAGCTTGTGGTGGCTTATTTTGTTGTCATTTCTGTTGTCCGGATTATTCTTAGGGTTGTAATCCGAATATTGTCTTGTGTCAACTTATCTTTCCAGTTTGTCATATCAGTTTGTTTAAGTTTTGTCGAGGCTGTGTTAGGATTTTATTCTGGTTGTTTTGTTTGTTTTATTATTCAAACCATTTCGCCGGTAGTCTAATACAAAAGCCGGTCTTTTATTGTTTCCAGTCATCTTTTTGTTTAGTCCTTTTATCATTTTTGTTCAGCGCCGATTCTCGTGACATGACATGCGCACACAGTTTGGGCCTAATCTTAAAAGTTAATCATAAAACCCTTGGAAGGTGATCAAAGCATTTAAAGGAAATAAGGATGATTTGAGATTATTCGGAGCTCGAGTCATGTGGAACTGGGGCAAATAAAACATAAAGAAAACCATAAAATCAAGTGAGAGAATTGCCTAGTTGTGCTTTAAAAATAACAAAAGAAAAAGGCAAATGTTTGCATATGGTTATCAAGTCCGGCACAATCAGAAGATGTGGCGAATATTTAATGGTGTTGTTTATGCTTGGCATATTTTGAAGGCTGGAATGACGAAGACATTTTGTTCTGCTACCTAAACACTTTATCCTTTGTTACCCCTTTTGAGCCTTATTTATTTTCTTTCATACCCCTCGTTCGGAATCAATAGCAACGACTAGGAAATACGAGCCTGGAAGGTAAAGGAAAAAAAATCAAAAAAAAAAAACGAAAAAAAATAAGAAGAGAAAAATGATAACAAAAAACAAAAGAAAGTCAAATGAAAAAAGAGGAATTGAGAACTACGTTTGACCTGATTCCTCAAAGAGGATACGTAGGCGCTTCACGGCTCGGTCATGGTGTTAAATTTTTTTATTTTTTTTTTTAAAAAAAAATAAATAAATAATCCCCAAGCAAGAAACTGGGGCAAGGGTTGCGTTTGTTGTAAACAAATATGATTCCGAAGGTTGTAATTTTAAAACCCCAAATTTATTTTGTTTTTGAGCCTTAAATACCCTTTCTTTCTAGCCTATCCAAAAACCCACATTACGGTCCAAAGAAAGACCTTCTGATCAGTCTTCAAAGATGCCAAGTCAGACAAATGAGAGTCTTACCGGTGAACATAACACTCTGTTCCACAATAGAAAGGACTCTAATCTCCAGCAGAGAAAGTCATACCGGCAACACTCCAAATCCCCAGCTGGAAAGTGATACAAATGAGAAAGTCTTATCGGTGAAAACCTTCACATGCACCATAAGGCGATGAAAGCTGAGAGAAAAACCAAAATGAGAGAGGCTTGATAGTGAAAACCCTTCGGGCACTACAAGTCGAATAAGATTGAGAACCAGATGAGGAATTGCCAATTGAAGGTCTTGAAAGACGATTGACAGCGGAGGATAGGCCACATGTGCATGTCATGACCATTAGAGTCGGTATCTGCGTTTGATAGGTTTTTATTTATAGTTTCTTTTGTTAAAGAGTCATCGTTTTCCTTTGTCTTTTATTCTGTTCCTTTTATCTTTTTCCTTTCATAGAAAAATTCCCCAGTAGAGCCTGTTTGGTCAAAACCAGTGGGAAATGACTTCAAAATGGGCCATCAACTCTCCAATCATGCAAGATGAGATCTGACTAGTACATCCAAGTGGTATAGTCAGCAAGGAACAAGCGCGAGGCCAGTGTCCAAAAAATAATATCCCCAGCAAAAGGGAGTTGACAAAAGGATTGACGAGTGTCAATAGGGATATCCCAGCCGAAATCAAAGGTTGTTAAACCTCAAGACCAAGGCCCGTGGACAAAGCAAGGAGAACAATGAGCATGATTTGGGAAATTCATACGATACTAAAAGATCGGTGAAGTGTAAGTTTCCAGGCTATGTCACAAAAGAAGAGGGATATCCCCAGCAGAAAGAGATTATCCCCAGCAAATAATATCATCCCCAACAAGTTGTGGAACACAGAGCAAGGAAGGAGAAAGGGAAAATCATCCCAGCAGGAGTATCACAACCAACCACCACGTTTTAAACTAACAAATTTTGTTTGATTTGAAACAGGTAAAGGAAATGGCATTGATGACAAAAATGCATGCCATAAGGGAGACTGTCAAACTGGGGCAGAAAATTTTCCTTTCATTTAGAAAATTTTCTGGAAGTCAGGTACCCATTCGAGGAAGAATAAAGATAACACCAGTCTCAAGGGAAGTGGTCTTAGAACCAGTGTTGCCCCCAACATAATAAGTTTCAATGGAGGAAGTTGTTCCCCAGCAAAGGGATGAAACTTGAGCTCAGAAAAAGCAGAAGGCCAGTATCATTCCCAACAGCCTTCCGAAGAGTGAAGCACTAGTTCTAAAAGAATTAGAATTCCCCCCCAGCAGTGTTATCCTCGACAGTGTTATCCACAGCTGATGACATTTTATCCCCCAACAGTGTTATCGCCAACAGTCTCGAGGAGTCCAACACAAGTTTAGTGAAAATCGGTATCCTCAGCGGTTCCTTTCGGGGAAATGCAAAACGAGTCGTAAGGGAGGTAGTCTTCGAAGGAAGAAGCTATGTAAAAAAAAAAAAAAAAAAAAAAAAAAAAAAGAGAAAAAAAGAAAAAAAGAAAAAGGGGGAAGTAGTTTGCAGAGGAATGAAACATCCTACTCAAAAGGAAGTAATTTCGGAAGGAGTAAGATAACATATTTACTCAGCAGAGTTATCCACAGCAGTGTTATCCCCAGTGGATCATCGAGATGTAGAAACATCCTCGACAGAGTTTCGGGCAACCCAGAGTGGGTAAGGAAGAAAAGGAAAAGTCATCCCCATCAAAATAATCCCCAGCAGTTTCGAGGGAAGACAACACAGGTAAGTAAATAATTCAGGAAGAAGGAAATGGTTCACGCATAGGAGAGGCATTTCCTCCTAAGTTTAGTTTTACCCATAGGAGACGCATTTCCTCCTAAGTTTGTTTCACCCATAGGAGATGCATTTCCTCCTAAGTTTGTTTTTACCTATAGGAGATGCATTTCCTCCTAAGTTTAGTTTGACCCATAGGAGATGCATTTCCTCCTAAGTTTGTTTTAGTTTCACCCATAAGAGATGCATTTCCTCCTAAGTTTGTTTTTACCCATAGGAGATGCATTTCCTCCTAAGTTTGTTTTAGTTTCACCCATAGGAGATGCATTTCCTCCTAAGTTTGTTTTTACCCATAGGAGATGCATTTCCTTCTAAGTTTGTTTTAGTTTCACCCATAGGAGATGCATTTCCTCCTAAGTTTGTTTTAACCCATAGGAGATGCATTTCCTCCTAAGTTTGTTTTAGTTTCACCCATAGGAGATGCATTTCCTCCTAAGTTTGTTTTTACCCATAGGAGAGACATTTCCTCCTAGGTTGTTGTTGAACCAATAGGAGAGGCATTTCCTCCTAAGTTTAGTTTCACCCATAGGAGATGCATTTCCTCCTAAGTTTGTTTTAGTTTCACCCATAGGAGATGCATTTCCTCCAAAGTTTAGTTTCACCCATAGGAGATGCATTTCCTCCTAAGTTTGTTTCACCCATAGGAGAGGCATTTCCTCCTAAGTTTAGCTTCATTCATAGGAGATGCATTTCCTCCTAAGTTGTTTTAGTTTCACCCATAGGAGATGCATTTCCTCCTAAGTTTGTTTTTACCCATAGGAGAGGCATTTCCTCCTAAGTTGTTATTGAAATCAAGAGTCCGCCTGGAGAACAGAGACATACTTTTCAAGTTTGACGTCAGGAGTCCGCCTGAAGAACAGAGACATACAGTTTAAATTTTAAAAGTCAGGAGTCCTCCTGGAGAATAGAGACATTCAATTTTAAATTTAGCAATCAGGAGTCCGCCTGGAGAATGGAGACATACTTTTCAAGTCTGATGTCAGGAGTCCGCCTGAAGAACGGAGACACACAGTTCAAGTATTGGTTGAAATCAGGAGCCCCCCTGAATAACAGAATGGTGATTTATTGGTTGAAGTCAGGAGCCCGCCTGAAGAGAGGAATGACGTTTATTTTTAAAGTTGTTGTTGAAGTTGGGAGCCCGCCCATAGAACAGAGGCATACATTTCAGTCTTTTCATTTCAAGTGTTGAAGTTGGGAGCCCGCCCATAGAACAGAGGCATACATTTCAGTCTTTTCATTTCAAGTGTTGAAGTTGGGAGCCCGCCCATAGAACAGAGGCATACATTTCAGTCTTTTCATTTCAAGTGTTGAAGTTGGGAGCCCGCCCATAGAACAGAGGCATACATTTCAGTCTTTTCATTTCAAGTGTTGAAGTTGGGAGCCCGCCCATAGAACAGAGGCATACATTTCAGTCTTTTCATTTCAAGTGTTGAAGTTGGGAGCCCGCCCATAGAACAGAGGCATACATTTCAGTCTTTTCATTTCAAGTGTTGAAGTTGGGAGCCCGCCCATAGAACAGAGGCATACATTTCAGTCTTTTCATTTCAAGTGTTGAAGTTGGGAGCCCGCCCATAGAACAGAGGCATACATTTCAGTCTTTTCATTTCAAGTGTTGAAGTTGGGAGCCCGCCCTACATTCAGTCTTTTCATTTCAAGCGTTGAAGTTGGGAGCCCGCCCATATAACAGAGGAATACATTTCAGTCTTTTCATTTCAAGTGTTGAAGTTGGGAGCCCGCCCATATAACAGAGGAATACATTTCAGTCTTTTAATTTCAAGTGTTGAAGCTGGGAGCCCGCCCAGATAACGGAGACATACATTTCAGTCTTTACATTTCAAGCGTTGAAGTTGGGAGCCCGCCCAGATAATAGAGGCATACATTTCAGTCTTCACATTTCAAGTGTTGAAGTTGGGAGCCCGCCCATAGAACAGAGGCATACATTTCAGTCTTTTCATTTCAAGAGTTGAAGTTGGGAGCCCGCCCAGATAACAGAGGCATACATTTCAGTCTTTACATTTCAAGCGTTGAAGTTGGGAGCCCGCCCAGATAACAGAGGCATACATTTCAGTCTTTACATTTCAAGCGTTGAAGTTGGGAGCCCGCCCAGATAACAGAGGCATACATTTCAGTCTTTACATTTCAAGCATTGAAGTTGGGAGCCCGCCCAGATAACAGAGGCATACATTTCAGTCTTTACATTTCAAGCATTGAAGTTGGGAGCCCGCCCAGATAACAGAGGCATACATTTCAGTCTTTAATTTTCAAGTATTGAAGTTGGGAGCCCGCCCATACAACAGAGGCATACATTTCAAGATCAAGTCAGAGGACAATAAAACAGAGGGTTACAATAGGAATCCCCAGCAGGAAACAATAAAATTCCCCAGCACCGGAAAACAGAAGGTTGCAACAAGAGGTCACAGTACAAACTCAAGTACATGTGTCAAAAGAAGAAAAAGCACCGGAAGAAATGCATGCAGACAAGAAAGCAAGGCAACAAGAAAAATTGCAGTCTAGCCTAGCTTCTTGTTTTCTTTTAAGCACGGTGTAACAAGGAGATCGGTAAGCAGTAGTAATAGCATGCAACAACAGTAACATTGCAGTCCCACGGTAGTCCCAGCTACCAAAACTTCCCGAACTACATTGACCTGATTCCTGTTTAGCCCAGGATATGTAGGAAACCTTTGAAGCAAAGGTTCGGTCAAATCTTTTTCAAAAAATGCTTCACACGGAGTACTCGGATGGGCAAAAATCGCTCGCTTTATCTTTGCACGAAAACCCTTCGTGTCTTCGGGCAAAGAGGGGCAGCTGTAAGCACGTGATTTTTGCCCTATATGAGAATTACTCCCAAAAAATTCAAAAATAAAATAATTTTTCTTGGTGTGCAATTTTTGTGATATTTTGTGATATTTTGTGTAACTATTTGTATGTTTGTCTGTGCATGTTTATTTGTTAAATTATTAAAAATACAAAAATATATCACATTTTGCATGTAGGATTTAATTCTACAATTGTTAGTAATTAAGTTTGTTTTACAAAAAATAAAAATTTACAAAAATAGGCATCGTTTGCATTTTTAGCATTTAATGTCCAAATATACAATTTTATGCTTAATTATTACTTAATTGTGCGTTAATTGTTATTTGGAGTTAATTTGCGCTTTTATAACTTAATTTAGTTCTTAATAATAAGTTAAGTATTTTTATAATTTAGTTTTAGAAAAAATAAAAGAAGAAAAGAGAGCGAAAATATAAAGAAAGTCGGAATTGGGCCTCTTCTTCGATTTCAAGCCACAGGCCCAAAAAATGACCCAATCTTCCCAAACGACCCAGTCCATTTCGAACTGGGTCGACCCAGTCCAGTACCAATAACCCAACTCCCCCTCTTCATTTTCATTTTTATTTTTACAAAACAAAAACAAAATAAAATAAAATGAAGAAAACCCTAAAAAACTAAGAAACCATCCGCCCCCCGCCCCCCTATTTTTGCTTCTTCTTCTGCAAAATACCAAACACCCCAAGCATCCATGGCAGCCCTTCTGCCTCCCCATCGACAACACACACACACACATCAAACACACACAAGCTCCACCACCCTCGCATCCAAATAGACCCCGCCGCGTCTGCCTTCATCGTCTTCGTCGAGCTCAAGCTTGAGCTCGACATCCATGGTCGCCTCTGCTGCTTCGTCGTCTTTCTTCGGCACCAACGAAAACGTCAAGCTGCGTCAGCTTCAAAGGACTGCTTAAAACAGTCCATCGCCGAGTTCATATGCTATCATGGCTGCTGCCTCGCCGTGCCTCGGCTCCTTCATCGTCTTCTGCTTCACCTCCCATGCTGCCGCGTCCAGCTTCGACGAGCAGCCATGGCTGCTCCAAACGGATGTTGCTGCTACTGTTTCAGTCTTCTTCCTCATCGACGACCTTAGTCATTGAACGCAGCAGCATGTCGATGACCATAGTTGCTTCAGCTGCGTCGACCACTGCCTTCCTGCGACCACTCGTTTCCATGGCTGAAAACAGGAGAACACCCTCGACATGGCCGGTCGCTACTGCTGCTCACGTAGCTGCTACTGCGTCAGCCTTATGCTCCGCCTCCCAACTGCTTTTGTTTTGTTCGCTGCTGCCCGCACCCTTAAGTCGGCGTTGCTTCAGTTTGCTTCTTAGATTCGTTCGTCGTTGTTTGGTCGAGCTTTGGTCGAGGTTTGTCGAAACAGTTCGTACATATTCGTTTCAATCTGGTGAGTAGATTTTGAGTTTTATTTTGTCCGTATTTTTGTTTTGATATTTTCGAATCTAAAATCGGCAAATGTTTGTTTTGTTCATGTCCATCGTTTGAATTAATTTTTTTTAGTTTGTTCATGTGCTTTGTTAAATAAATTTTTCAGATTTCAAATGAAAGATTAATTAATTGTTTTTCATGTTATTTCATGTTTGCATTGTTCTTTAGATAAATATTTGTTAGTTTAATGTTTGATAGATTCAAATTGAAATTTAATTAATTATTTCTTCAATTTGTTTCATGTTGTTATATATTTTCCAGAAATTATTAATGTTGTTTGAGTCATTTAATCCGTCATGTTTGTTGTTTTAAAAAATGGATTCATTCGTGTTCATACTTTGTTTGGTTGATCTTGAATCCGAAATTTGTATAGTTTGATTTCTTGTTTATCATTTATGATTATTTCTTGAATTTGTCTCATAATCTTGTTTAAGTTTAATATAGGAATTGTTGGTTGTAATGTTGTTAGAGTTGATTTTAAGTTCAATATTATTGAATTTAGAAATCTAAATATACTTGTTTGTTGTTATTATTGTTGAATATGAAAATAGGTTGTTTGTTGCTAAAAAAAATATTGTTCAATCAAATTTTAGTTGTTCTTTGTTGTTCAATTTGTGTTCATGTGATTTGTTGTTAAAATGTTGAAGAAATCATGTTCATGTGATTTGTTGTTTAAATTTCTGTAGAAATTGGTCATATTGGCTATATTTTGGTTGTGTGTGATTAATTGATTTGTTATAGCTGATGGGTTAGTTTGGTAATTTGCAGTACGTTCAGGGGTAGTTTGATAATTTCAGTAAGGTCGGAGGGGTAGTTTAGGAATTGTACATTTTTGTAATTTTTTATGTGAACCATGGGGGACAAAATGTAATGGGGTGGGTTGTGATATAATTGTTTAATATAAAGGGGGGACAAGACAAAATGTAGTGGGGAGGAATCTTATATTTGTTTAGTGAAAGCATGGGGGACAAAATATAATGGGGTGGGGTTGTTATATTTATTTAATGTAATGAGGATGAGTGGGAAGATAATGAGTTTGGTAGGAGAAAATGAGTTAATTTTAATTGATTAAAAGATTTATGGGATGAGATTATATATAGGAAGTCTTGAACACACAAAGAAGAATAAGAATAGGAAGAGGAGAGAGAAAACAGAGAAAAACGGACAGGGAGAATAAGATAAAAAAAAGGCTGAATATTTAAGAGAGAAAGAAAATTCCGAAAAATATTCAAACTTTCAAATAAAAAAAAACTAAAAAAAATCTTCTGCTTTTCTTTCATTGTTTGAAATCAGCATTAATTGTTGTTGTTTCATAAAAGTTGGAAGCATTTATTTTGGGATTACTACTCCACTGGTCTGCTACTGGGTTGTTATTGTTGCTGGGTTGTTGCTGCTGTGCTGTATTGTTATTACTGCTGCTGATTCTCATCTTCATTTTCTTTTGCTTCCAATATCAGGTACACAACTGACACACAGGTTATTGTAATCCGAATATGAAGCATGAATACGAAAAATGAAGAATTGAAATTCTGAATTATATTCTGAATTTTATTTGTATGTACAAATTATTTAGCTTGCAAAAATCAGAATCATGTAGCTATTTAATATATATAGTGGAACATCCGACGATAGTTTAACAAATGAACTATCTACATATATTGCATAAAAATAAATAAATGGTGTAGTAACTCCGTCGAGTCAAAAATCAAACGAATAGGCCATCTAGTAAGAACTTGGCAGAAATATTGTTTAGTTAAATAATATTGGTTAATTTCAGCATGTAAATGGTCTAGGATTAAAATTAGATTGCTATGTTTTTTTTATTTGACAAACTGAGAACATGCCTAGTATAATGTAACTAGGTAATAACATGTAAATAAATTAAGATATTTTCTCTTTTATTTTGTAGAGACAAATTTCGAATAAAAAATGTAGGCATTTTAGGACTGACCTTTTTTAAAAAAATAAAATGAGATGAGCCTCGCCCAATAAAATGCACCAATTGCGGGGCCCTCGATAAATGTTTAATTGAGTATTTAGAGCTCGGGATAGACTGTTTAGTGAATTTTACGGCCTTTCCCAAAACAACAATACGCTAGTCGCTCTAGGCGCGTCTTGAACAAATTATTTTCTTAAATATGGGTGTGCATTTATGTAACCCAAATCCAAATCTCAACAGAGTCGAAATATGCCGATAACCACGGGTACATTGATGTGACGTGGTTCGAGATATATTTTCACGATGTTGCAATTCTCTATAAAAATAATAATAACAATAAAAGCGATTAAAAGTTAAAATTGCACTATAGTTTTTGAACATGTATTAAAATCAGATATTTTAGCCATTACAACAGTTTAAGCGACCGTGCTAGAACCACGGGATTCGGGGGTGCCTAACACCTTCCCTCGGGTCAACAGAATTCCTTACTTAGAATTTCTGGTTCGCAGACTTCATTTGGAAAGTCGAATATTTTCCTCGATTCGGGATTAAATTGGTGACTTGGGACACCCTAAATCTCCCAAGTGGCGACTCTGAAATAAATAAATAAATCCCGTGTCGATTGTCCTTTAATTAGAAAAAACTCTCTTGTACCCTCGTGGGGGCGGAAAAAGGAGGTGTGACACTATTTTCATTGGTTATGCTCAAAATAGTGTTGCATATAGATTTATGTCTTTGAATGATAGTTCTCTTTGTGAATCTAGAGAAACAGAATTTTTTGAGCATGTTTTTCCTTATGAACTCATTTTCCTCTAATTGGAGGAAAATGTTTTCCTTATCAAGAGAAGGGAAAACATTTCCCAAACTTCTTCTGAACCTTCCTCACCCTCACCAACCCATCCCACATCCCATCACACCCACCCACCCAACCCCACCCCACCCCCTCTCCCCGCTTTATTCCCCACCCCACACCTACCCACCCCACCCCCTCCCAACACCTACCCACTCTACCCCCACCCCCACCCTAAATAAAAATATTATTAATGGTACTTTCTTTTCATGTTATACATTGATTTTTTTTATGTATTTCAACAAATGAGTATTTGTTTTACATGATATAAAAAAAGTATTTTTTTCATTTCAACAAAAAAGTACTTTCTTTTCATAGAAAAAGTATTTTCTTTCATTTCAACAAAAAAAGTATCTTCTTTTCATGATGTAAAAGAAATATTTTTTTTCAAGTCAACAAAATGAGTACTTTATTTTCATTTTGTAGAAAGGGTACTTTCTTTTTCAACCAAAAAAGAGTATTTTCTTTTTATATGGAACAAAAATTTTAAGTTATTTTATTATAAAAAACTAAAGTAACACATTAGTTCCTTTGGGTTTGTCATGAATTTTTAGAAAAATAATTAAATTCTTAAAAATAAAGTTCCGAAAATGTTGGGTATTTGGGGAGGGGGAGCAAGGAAACATAGGGACTTGGGGGAATGGGGGTGAGGAGAGTAGCATAAAAAAATATTTTTCTAAAAAAATATTTTCTACTCTCTAACCAAACACTAGAAAATATTTTCTGGAAAGAGTTTTCTACTCACCAACCAAACAAGGAAAAATAAGTGATAAAACCACTCATTCCATGAAAGCATTTTCGTCCGTACCAAACACACCCTAAAACTAATATTGACTTGGATGATTATGTGGCTTTGAACATTTGATACAACATTTGATCTTTGCAGGGACATTTTCAATCTGTTGGATTTCATAGGAAGGTTAAAGAATGAAGAAGATGAAATTGCTCTTGACATGGATCAACTTGAAGAGCTGAAACTAGAGCTGACATTAATGTGGACATTTCTCCAGCTTTCTTATTTCAATTTGTATGGTTTTAGTGCTAAAATATCAAGCATAACAAACATCCTGAAGATTTGATTGAGTCACTTTTCTATGAGAGTTAAATATGACATGGATCATGTCGTTCCTCGCCTCTTGGAAAATATCAAAAGTCATAACAACTCACAACATCGTTTTAAATCAAGTGCCACCATGACTGAGGAGCAGTTGGTTGAACTATTGGACTCCCTCCTTGTGAATCTCCGTGGTATGGTCAACTACGCTACGGTGTACTTGACTCCATTTATGATTCAATGTGTTCTACAAAATGTAAAGAAATGTAATGGATTTCCTTAGGTTGAAAGTAAATGATTAAGTGGAGCATGCAATAGTTGAATATGTCTTACCTCAATTTCAGCTCATGGCCGAGAGAGTAGGAGACTTCATTTTTGTCCCTTTTGTTGAGAAAACAACGCTTGATATCAAGCTAGATCATCTGCTTGTGAAGTTTATTCCCGTCGCACGGGAGGTTATGCACATGTAATAACCTAATCGGTCATTTTGAATTTTAGCACTTCGTTTGGTAGTTTGAGATCTTGAGTAGCCTTACATTATGCATTATAACTTGCGTGTATAGTTGGTTTTGATTTTTTGATCAGAGTTGATTTGAAAACTTTAAGTTGGAAGAGTTGACCAAAGTTTGACTTTTGAGTAAACAACCTCAGAATTGGAATTTAATGATTTCAATAGGTTCGTATGGTAATTTTAAACTTGGGCGTATGTTCGAATATGAATTTGGATATTCCTAGAAGGTTTTAACCCAATTTGTCGAAAGTTGACAATTTGAAGGTTTGGAAAGTTCATAAGTTTGACCCGAAGTTGACTTTGAGATTATCGGGGTCGGATTGTCGTTTCGAATACTGGAATAGGTCCGTTTTATCATTTAGGAATTATCTGCAAAGTTTGGGTTCGTTCCGAATTGGTTAGACTTGAATCAGACGCTTGGTTTGAAGTTGAAAGTTTATGAACTTAAAAGATTAATCTTGATCGACGATTCTTGATTTTAATATTAATTTTTGTGTTTTGAGCCTTTGTATAAGTTTGGTTAATATATTAGACTTGCCGATATGATTGGACGACTTCCTGAAAGGCTAGGGGGAGTTTTGGAGTGGTTTCAGATTATTTTGAATCACTTTGTGATGCCTGATGTTCTAGTGTTCTGTTGGTCTTCGTGTTAGCGGCCATAGGGTTACGTTCGCATAGAGTAATTTTGGCCTCTGGATTTCTGTACTTCGCATTCGCGAGAGATTGGTCGCGTTTGCGATGAGCGAGAAGCTGGCTGGGGGTATAGGCCTTCGCGTTTGCAATGGGTTGCTCCCATTCGCGGAGGGCTGGTAAGTTAATGATCGCGTTTGCGATGGTCACATGCGTTCGCAGTGAAGTAATTTTGGGCGAGGCTCTTTATGCGATCGCAATGGCTTGGCCGTGACCACGATAAGTACTGCTAGGCAGAGTACTTAAGTTGCTATTGTCGTGATTTTACCCATTGTTTTATATTTTGAGCCCTAAACTTTGAGACGAGGAGGATTTAGAGAAAATTTTTACTATTGCATTGGAGGTAAACAATTTTCACTTGGATTTGGCTTTGTATATTGATTACCCATGAATTCCTACACCTAAAACTTAGCCCACGTTTGGGCATAGATTTTGCCAAATTTTTTCCAAATTATTTTTGGCAAATACATGTTTGTTTATAGATTTTATCCAAATTTTGGCAAATTTTCAAATCCCAAAATCTAAATCCCAAAAGCAGCTCAAGAGATGTTTTTGGCCCAAAATATTACCGTTTGGTTTTTAAAAATATTTCAAAAACTGTCCTAAACTTTTATATTTTATAAAAACGCCCACTTTCTGTTATTATGACCCAATTAATCCATATCTACCTATTTTTTCCTTATTAAACTCACGTGGCTTTGCCCTTCTCTATAAACAAAAGAAAACCTTGGCCAAAGTTATTGTGCCAATATGTGGCAATCCACCGCAAAGATAAAATTTGAAGGTAATTTGCCAAAATCTGCTAATGTATGTATAAATTTTCTTCAGATTTGTTTTGCTTATTTTGTATGAATTTTCAGAGTTGTTGGGTATTTTTGGTAGTTTTTAAAACTTATGGTGGGTATAAGTCACATTTCATGTTTGTTAAAAAAATGTAAAATATATTTTGAAAAATTATGTCCAAACAGTTTTTTATCTTCAAACCAAACTTCACCCAAATCAGAAATTTTAAAACAAATTTGAAAATCTATGGTCAAACACTAGCTTAGAATTTTGAAAGAAAATTTGGGATTTTTGCCTATACTTTAAGAGAGTATATTTTGGGAATTTGAGTATCGATTTAAACTTGGTTTTGGAAATTAATTATATATTTGGACTCCACAGGTTATGGATCATCGTATTATAATATTCTACTGATCATTATCTATGCTACTAGTAGTATTAAATTACAAAGTAGTTTCTTAATTTCCTCTAAAGTACTTCTTTATCTATTCCACATTTCTTAATCTAATCAAGTCTATTATTGAAGGGTAATTTCAAAAGTCTACTGTCCAGCTAGTTTCTTGTGTATTTAAAGATTGATGAAAAATAGACAATTAAAATCCAATCACATCATAATTGAAGGATGACGTCTTACGTTTATCATCCAACTTGTCTCTTGTGCATGAGACTATACCTCCTAAATTTTATTTCATCCTTCTGGTAAATGTCATCATCAATTGACATCATATACATACTAGCTAGCCAATGAGATTATTACAAAAAATTGCAAAGCAGATCACAAGACGAGATGCATACAAAACTTTTAAAGCATAAGTTAAAGAGAATAAAGATAATAATGTTAGAATATACTATAAGTCATGCGTATTGTTATAGTATTTTTTATGAACAATTATTTATTTACTTGTTTAAATTTAATAAAGTTTCATTTTAAATAGATCATCTGTTGGTTTGTACGTCCATTGCTTACATAGTAAATGATTTAGTGTATACAGTTTAGCTTATACACGGAAAATTAAATGATCGGTTCTTGTAAGACATAAAAGTTAATGTTCACAATTGAATGATGAAATTGGACAAATCATCGGAATGATTGTAGCACAAGATTAAATATAATTTATCTTGATTATAGGAATGGTTTAATTCCAACTTCTTGTGCTAGTACATTTTGTATGTATTGAACGGATCAAGTAGAGATGAGTATTTTATACTGACTTTATAAAATAATTTCTCTAGTCCATTTAATGTACTTATACTCTTAATCCTGATATAATTATTATTAGCTGTGTATGTCACTTGTTGTTTTGATTTATTAAAAGGCGAGATTCTTTCGCGAGTCAATAAGCCTGGTAAATTGGATAACAATGATATACATTGGCGAAGTAATAATTAGTTGATGGAATCCATGTCTCGATTTTGAGATTGATGATACTCCTTTATGAAAGCTTATAAGTTTTCATGTGTAAACCCGACCGGTGGATTTTGTATCCGACACATGAAATAAGTTAAGTGTAAGTCTAAAGGAAGTAATCAATAAATTAAATAGTCAGTAATTTAATTTGATTGATTAGTATCTGAATCTTAATATGGGGAGTTAAATAAGGTTTTATGGAAGAATTTCGAAATTGAACTAAGGAGTGCAATTACGAATTTTTAGTAGAATAATTCGTAATTTATTATGATGGAATTAATTTCAGAATTTCGAAATTAATATCATAATAGGAAGCCTTGTTAATTAAATTCTGTGGTCCCTACTGTGCCTAAATAATAGAAAATAGTGGAAACTGTTTCTTAGTGGGAAAGAAAACGTGAAAACCGTCCCTTAGTGAGAGAAGGAAGCCTAACAGGTTTTAAAAATGGTTTTGACCTAAAACGCAGCTATATATATGGATATAAGGGCTGGACGTTTTGGACACGATTCTGACTGCGGTTTCTACTAGAATTTTGCCCACCCAAAATTCTCTATTTTCGGTTATTGTTTGGGTAACATAGTAGAAGGCTGTGGAAACCGCTGGTATGTTTTCAACTGAGGAAGTGGAGAACGACATAGATTTGTTGTGTTTACGCTTCAAGAGGTAATCCTAAAATCTCCATACGTGCTAGTTGTTTAGATTACATGTGAATAAGATTCTGTTATTGCTTGCGCTGTAGTATATATATTCCTACAATTGGTATCAGAGCCTACTCATGTCTAATTAAATAATTAGGATAAACCATAAGGATTAATATCATGTTCTATATGCAAGTTTTGAATTACATGCAAAGGTTGTTTTTCTGAAAACATGCACTATTTTTTTTGGTGTGATTATCTGTTATGGATTGTGTTGATTATTCTGAAAACTTGATGTATCCTTTTAATATTGGTGATGTTGAGTTAGAATAATCTGAAAGTTGAATTTTATCATGTAAAACGGAAAAAACAAGTTTTGCCGAATTAGGGCAGAAAATCGGAGGTCAAAAAGGTGACGGACTCCGATTGACCTGAAACTTGGCAGGTCCATGCGAAACGGCCCAGTGAGCAATACTCATGGATTTCATGCATGACTGAAGTCATTTTTTGGGCTTTCGGGGTCGTTTAGATGGTGTTTTTGCTATTTTTCTAAAATTCTGAATTTATTTTTAGTTGTTTTTAATTCCAGTAATTATGGGGATCAATTCCCTTGGTCCCCGGGCTTAAAGAATTAGTGATATAATATTTTTACACGTTGACGTAGGTCTTCTTCCATATCAGATAAAAATATAATAAATAATCACTATGTTATACTAGTCATTGATTATTTGTATTTACTCTCCAGCTGAGTATGCATGTTGGTTCAATGTGACTAATATATGTTGAATGTTGATATTCACTTGGCTTAAATTAACAGTTTACTCTCCATCTGAGTATGACCTGTTTAAGTTTATGGAGTGAAAATCTGTCATTATATATGTATATTGCAAGAATAGCTTCTTTCCCATCGAAATTTATTGTTCAAGGTGCATAGATTGTATATATATAATGTGTTTTGAATTTTAATGTTCATAATACAAACTGATTTGATCTATTTAAATATTTAATGTCTCCCAGATTGACAATGACTGCTTTCAATCCCCTTACTGCCATTCTTACCCAAAACAAACTTGAGGGTCCAAATTATGTTGATTGGAAACGAAATTTGGATATTGTTCTAATTGCTTAAGAGTACAAATTTGTGCTCGATGAGGTGTGTCCAGAAAAACCTGGAGATGATGCCACAAATGATGAACAGAAGGCTTACCAGAAATGGATTAAGGCTGATGAGATGGCACGATTACATTTTGGCATCCATGTCGAATGTTCTGCAACATCAGCATCAGTCGATGAAGTCTGCTTATGACATTCTGGAAAATCTCAAAGAAATGTTCGGAGATCAGAATCGTGCAGCTAAGCAGACTGCCATGAAAGCCCTTCTGAATACCAAAATGGTTGAAGGTTCATCGGTCAGGGACCATGTTCTGAAGATGATGAGTCTTCTGAATGAACTGGAGGTCCTTGGAGCTAACATTGATAAGGACACACAGGTTGAAATGATCCTGCAGACTTTGCCTGACAGTTTTCAGCAATTTCGCTTGAATTTTAACATGAACAAAATGGATTTGTCCCTTGCGAAATTGTTGAATGAGCTGCAGTCGGCAAAGACTATTATCAAGTCCCAAGCTCCTCCCGTGGCATTGAATTTTGAGGCAGGTTCTTATTCTAAGCCGAGAAGCGGGCAGAAAAAGAAAAAAGCTCAAAAACCCTCTGTTGGTGGCGCGACTGCTGGTGTGAAAAAGGCTAAGGGCAAGTGTTATCACTGCAAGCAGCCCGGGCATCATAAGAAGCAATGTCCAACTTATCTGGCCAAGCTCAAAAATAAACCAGGTGATTTACATCTACTTATCGTTGAAACATTTTTAGCGGCTGTTTCTACCATGTCATGGTGTGTAGATTCGGGAGCTACTAATCATATCTGCACTTATTTGCGGGGGTTTCAGGTAACGCGACGGCTAAGTAGAGGAGAAATCAATGTTTATCAAGCAGACGGTTCAGCAGCCCCAGCTTTAGCATTAGGAAATATTAGTATTTCGTTTGGTAGTGGTAGAGTTTTAGCTTTAAAAGACACATTATATGTACCTTCCGTTAGAAGGAATTTAATTTCGGTTTCTAGCGCTATGAGAGATGGTTATGATTTTAATTGTCATGACGTTGATAAATGTGTTATTACTCATAATAAGCGTTATCTCTCTTCGGCTACATTGATTAATGGTCTTTTTGTTGTTGACTCTATTCCTAAACCGTTACCACCTAAAGAACTGAATAATGTTGATTTACCAAGTAAGAGAAAACGTTCTTCTGAATTGAGTGAAACATATTTATGGCACTTGTGTTTGGGTCATATAAATCTAAACAGAATTTCCAGGTTGGTCAAGGATGGACCTTTAAGTTCATTGAAAGTGGAGGCACTACCAACTTGTGAATCTTGTTTAGAAGGAAAAATGACAAAATGAAATTTCCCCTCAAAAGGAAATCGGGCAAGTGATAAATTAGAGTTAATTCATTCTGATTTGTGTGGTCCAATGAATGTCCAAGCAAGAGGTGGTTTTGAGTATTTTGTGACTTTCACAGATGATTACTCAAAATATGGATATATTTATTTGTTGCGTCGAAAGTCTGAATGTTTTGAAAAGTTCAAAGAATTCAAGACTGAGACTGAAAAGCGACATAATAAACATATCAAGACACTACGATCTGATCGTGGTGGGGAGTACCTCTCTACGGACTTCATTGGTTATTTATCAAAATGTGGAATTACATCTCAATTATCTGCACTTGGAACTCCATAACAAAATGGTGTAGCTGAAAGAAGAAATAGGACTCTTATGGAAATGGTTAGATCAATGATGAGTTATTCCGATTTGCCTTTGTCTTTTTGGGGACATGCCTTAGAAACGGCGAATTATGTTCTGAACTTAGTTCCTTCAAAGTCAGTACCCTTGACCCTTACAGAATTGTGGACTGGGCGCAAGCCTAGTCTGCGGCATATTCGAGTTTGGGGTTGTCCGGCACATGTGCTAAAGGGGAAAACAGATAAATTGGAGGCAAGAACGGATGTATGCGTGTTTATAGGTTATCCAAAAGGGACGAAAAGTGGTTTATTCTATTGTCCTAAAGAGAAAAAGGTAATTGTTAGCACAAATGCCAAGTTTCTAGAAGAGGACTATTTGATGAACCATGTTCCTAGAAGTAAACTCATTTTACAGGAACTTAGCAAAGGAATGGAAACTCAGTCATCTGAAAATCAAAACGACCATATCCAAACCCTGGAAGTCGATTTTGACATACCATTGCACTTTAGTAGTGGGAGAAATGTCAATAGACTTAATGTCCCATAAGAACAAGTGCCCGCAGTCATACTACCACAAAGTAGTGGGAGTCATGTTGAGCAGACTACACAACAGGATGAAGTCGTTGATATCCCTGTGGATAGCATGGAGACTCAGGTTCCTGATGTTGTTGTGGTTCAACCACAAAATCAAAGTGATGTAGTTGCAACTGATGTAGTGCATAGTCGTAGTGGGAGAGAAATAAGATAGCCAGTTCGTTATACGCTCTTGGGAGAATCATATGATAGGATCCCAGAGGAGCCTACCTCCGAACCTGTCAATTACGACCAAGCACTACATGATAAGGATGCCGATAAATGGGTTGCTGCTATGAAATCAGAGATGGAGTCTATGTACTCTAATCAGGTCTGGGATCTTGTAGAACCAACTGATGGGGTTAAACCCATTGGATGCAAATGGATCTATAAGAAAAAGAGAGGTGTAGACGGAAAAGTACAAACTTTTAAAGCAAGGCTTGTAGCGAAAGGGTTTACTCAGAAAGAAGGGATTGACTATGAGGAAACCTTCTCGCCGGTAGCCATGCTTAAGTCTATAAGGATTCTCTTATCCATTGCTGCTCATTATGATTATGAGATTTGGCAAATGGATGTCAAGACAGCTTTCCTTAATGGAAGTCTTGATGAGTGCATCTATATGATGCAACCAGACGGTTTTATGGAAAGTGGCAAAGAGCACATGTTGTGTAAGCTTAAAAGGTCCATTTATGGACTAAAACAGGCATCTAGGGCATGGAACACTTGTTTTGATAAGGCGATTAAAACTTTTGGTTTTGATCAGTGTCTTAACGAATCTTGTGTATACAAAAAGTGGGATGGGGACAAAGTGGCATTTTTGATCTTATATGTAGATGACATACTGCTCATAGGAAATAATGTGGGCATGTTGAATTCAGTTAAGCAGTGGTTGTCCACACATTTTGATATGAAAGATTTGGGAGAAGCGGCTCATATCCTTGGGATCAAACTCTTGCGAGATCGCAAGAAAAGGATATTAGGCTTGTCCCAAGGTCTTTATATTGATACAATACTCTCCAGGTTTAGCATGCATGATTCCAAGAAAGGATTCCTTCCTTTCAGACATGGAATTTCTCTATCTAAAGATCAGTCTCCTAAGACTGATGAAGAGATAGAAAAGATGAAGGCGGTCCCTTATGCATCAGCTGTGGGGAGCCTCATGTATGCTATGTTATGCACTAGGCCTGATATCTGCTTTGCCGTTGGCGTTGTTAGCAGATTTCAGTCTAATCCTGGGAAAGAGCATTGGACGGCGGTTAAACATATAATCAAGTACCTGAAAAGGACTAGGGATTACATGTTGATCTACCAATCGGATGACCTGGTACCTATTGGGTATACTGATTCGGATTTCCAATCAGACAGAGATTCTAGAAAGTCTACCTCAGGTAATGTGTTTACTCTTGGAGGTGGAGCCATAAGTTGGAGGAGTATCAAGCAAACTTGTGTTGCTGATTCCACCATGGAAGCCGAATATGTGGCAGCCTCTGAGGTAGCCAAAGAGGCAGTTTGGCTCGGTAACTTTCTGAGAGAGTTGGGTGTGGTTCCTTTGATTCAAGTGCCAATTACGCTTTACTATGATAATAGTGGTGCGGTTGCAAATTCAAAGGAGCCACGAAGCCATAAGAGGGCAAAGCACATTGAGCATAAATATCATTTAATTCGTGATATAGTGCAGAGAGGGGATGTAGTGGTCACCAAGATTGCGTCAGAGAACAACTTGGCAGATCCGTTTACTAAGAGCTTACCACAGAAGACTTTTGATAAGCATGTAGAAGGAATGGGTGTCAAAATTATAGACGCATGGTTATTAGTCTAAGTGAGAGATTGTTAGAATATACTATAAGCCATGCGTATTGTTATAGTATTCTTTATGAACAATTATTTATTTACTTGTTTAAATTCAATAAAGTTTCATTTTAAATAGATCATGTGTTGGTTTGTGCGTCCATTGCTTACATAGTAGATGATTTAGTGTATAGAGTTTAGCTTATACACGGAAGATTAAATCATCGGTTCTTGTAAGACATAAAAGTTAATGTTCACAATCTAATGATGGAATTGGACAAATCATCGGAATGATTGTAGCACAAGATTAAATATAATTTATCTTGATTATGGGAATGGTTTAATTCCAACTTCTTGTGCTAGTACATTTTGTATGTATTGAACGGATCAAGTAGAGATGAGTATTTTATACTGACTTTATAAAATAATTTCTCTAGTCCATTTAATGTACTTATACTCTTAATCCTGATATAATTATTATTAGCTGTGTATGTCACTTGTTGTTTTGATTTATTAAAAGGCGAGATTCTTTCGCGAGTCAATAAGCCTGGTAAATTGGATAACAATGATATACATTGGCGAAGTAATAATTAGTTGATGGAATCCATGTCTCGATTTTGAGATTGATGATACTCCTTTATGAAAGAGTGTGGAAATCTGCTGGTGTGTTTTCAACTGAGGAAGTGGAGAACGACATAGATTTGTTGTGTTTACGCTTCAAGAGGTAATCCTAAAATCTCCATACGTGCTAGTTGTTTAGATTACACGTGAATAAGATTCTGTTATTTCTTCCGCTGTGGTATATATATTCCTACAAATAAGAGTGCACAATAATCAAAAGCAAATGAATTGTAGTTTACATGATAATTTTGTTGGGTTTTTTTGGGCCTTTCCCTTACTATGTTGCTTAAAAAAGGTATTTTTTGGATCTAGTCCACTTTGTCATATAGCCTACTAATATCAAGACATATAAATATAATTTATTTTAGGCTTGAGGCATAACCAAAGAGAAAACATGAGGATGCAATCGTTTTTGAAGCTTTGCGAGACAAAAAGTGTGCTCTTTTGCTCCAGAAACTTTTCGCTCAGGTAGTCCATTTCAGAGAGCTTTTTTCGACTTGTTAGCCATTGGATCGTGCTCAAACTTTGAACTGGGAGTTCTGACTGTAACGACCCGACCGGTCATTTTGAGTATTTACACTTCGCTCGATAGTTTGAGGGCATGAGTAGCTTCGTATGATGTATTATGACTTGTGTGAATCGTCGGTTTTGGTTTTCAAGTTATTCAGAATTAATTTGGAAGAACGATTCTCAACTAGGAAATTTTAAGCTAGAAAAGTTGACCAAGTTTGACTTTTGTGAATTTGACCTCGAAATGGAGTTTTGATGGTTCTATTAGGTCGGGATGGTAATTTTGGATTCGGGCGTATGCCCGGATTTGCATTTCGATGTTTCATGAAGGTTTCAACACAAATTGACAAAAGTTGAAAATTTGAAGGTTCAGAAAGTTCATAAATTTGACCGAGAGTTGACTTTTAGGATATCAGATTCGGATTGTGGTTCCAGGAATTGGAATAGCTTTGCTATGTCATTTGTATCTTGTGTGCAAAATTTGGGTTCATTCCGAGTTGGTTTGCTATGTTTCAGCACGAGTTATGAAAGTTGAAAAGTTCAAAGTTCATAAAGTTTGATTTGGGGTGCGATTTGTCATTTCGTTGTTGTTATGTGTGATTTGAGGCCTCAAGTAGGTCTGCATTGTGTTATGGGACTTGTTGGCATGTTCGGACGGGGTCCCAAGGGGCTTGGGCATGTTTCGGATTGACTCCGAACCATTTCAAAGTTGCATGAGATTGCTGGTTTTCTGGTGTTTCAGTTGTGCTTCGCGATCGTGGATGGAGGAATGCATTCATGATGAGTATTTTGGTCAGTGCAGTGGTTTGTTCTTCGCGTTCGCGTTTCCTTGGTAGCGTTCACGATGGGTGGAAGTTGTGTTCTTTGTATCTGCGTCCATGGCTATGCGTTCGCGTAGTGTTGAGCGGAGGGCTGGAAGTGTTCTTCATCACGTTTGCGAGGGTTTGACCATGAACACGTAGTGTAAAGTGAGGCAGTGCGGGTTTGTTCTTAGTAAGAGGATGCCTGGGCAAAAGTATAAAGTACTCTATTTCGGGTGTTTCGACCATTTTTGCATTTTTGGAGCGATGGAGTTCGGATTAAGGCGATTCTTGAAGCAATTTTTACCATGTGTACTGGGTTAAGTGTTCTCTACTCATTTTTGATTTTATATCATGAATCTATCTTCGCTTTTGGCATTTGATTAAGGGTTCCAAAAGAGAAAAATGGGTGTTTTAGCCTAAAGTTCATAATGTGAATTTTCGAGTTCTGAACATCGATTTGAAGTCGTATTTGAGTGAAACTAGTATGGTGTCGACGCCCCCTTTTTTCTAACGTGGAGTCGAAATCGGGTATACGACATTGGGAGGACAACTCTATTCCATTTCGAGAATTCGGTTTTGGAATTTTGAAGAGTCGCCACCTAATGATTATAGTGCATTAGGACACTTTTTAGAAGAGTTTGTGTTGAAAAATCAGAGTTCGGGTAAGGGCTAGAAATTATCCCGAGGGGAAGGTGTTAGGCACCTCTCAAGATCCACTAGTGTGGTCCCGGCCATGTTACAATTGTGACTTTACAAGTAAACAATCAAGGCTCAAATAAGGACTCGCATATAACATTGCAATTAGGTTGAAAACTTTCGAAGGTAAGTATAGAGGGCAGAACTTTATGAAAAGATTTGAATAGTTTTACAAGAAGAGATGAAAGCAAATAAAGGGAAGGGGGTCCTAGGTTTATGATTTATATGGATCACTTCAATGCAATATCCAGCAATCACTCCTCAGAAGAGGGGTCACACGTGATATTAGCGCACCGGTCATCATATCCATATTCTACCCTTCCCAACCCGTTAAGGTATTAAAGCGTGGAATGGTATCGTTACTTATTGCATGCTATTACCCGCCCCAATCCTATCAGTCTCGGAGGTATTGAGACTACTAATCCTAAAGGGGAGGGAATTGGGTCTTTTCAGAGTTTTCAAAAGGATAAAAATCTAGGCGACAAGCAGTAACAAATAGCAGTTAAAAGGGGAAAAAATACCAGTTAAGGCTCAAGTAGGCCTCCTCATTCAAAGCAGCAGACTATTTAGCATGACTTACAAGTACTGGTTTGGTCTGAATTAAATTTAGAAAGATGCGTGAGGTGGGCTGATTTATTACATATTTCAGATAAGAAATCCGAATCAGACCTGTCTGCTGGTTGGAATTATCAAAGACTGATGCAATTATGGTTTTTACCCTAAAGCTTGCCTACGCGTTAAACAGAACCTATAGGCATGATATCTATCAATTTCAGAAAAAAAAAGTGTGAACTGATTGCGGAAAAGATTTGTTAGTTACAAAAGCATAAGTTCTGCAGGTGTTTACTCGTTATTGCTACTGATTTTAGACGAATAGGCGGTTCAAGTTAGTTAACAGCTCCTATAGGCATGCTTTCTATGCGTCACTGATTTTAAACGTTTATAGAAGTGCAGAAGTCCTATAGACATGGGATCTAAAATACTGATTGTTATTTAAACCTATATACACGTTTGCCTAATGATAGATGCATATGCAGAATTCAGGAAGCTCTATAGATATGTTCTCTATATGATAGGCAGAAATGCAGAAACCTATAAGCATGGTCTCTATATGAGATGCAGAAGATATAGACATGACATCTATGTATGAAATGCAAAAGCTATAGACATGGTATCTATGTATGAAATACAGAAGCTATAGACATGGTTTCTATACATGAAATACGGAAGTGCAGAACTTGAAACAGGATTTCTATATGAAAATGTAGAAGTGCAGAACCTAGGACAGGATTTCTAAGATTTCGAAATGCAGAACTTGCCATGATTTGCAGAAATAAAGGCCTAAGGAGCACGATATCTACCCTTATGCATACATGAGTGACCCTCCCCTTTTCACTAAAACCCCGTAAGTTATTACAAATTATTACAGCCCAGAATGAATAAAGAAAAGTAAAACAAAATTACATCAGAAAGCTAAAAATCCCAACCAAGGAGAGCCTGATTCAGACTTTTGTCTGAAGCATGAAGTAAACCAACTCCAAAGATCAAGTTCCAAAGCCTTTCTCTTATTTGGGACGTGTCAAAGTTCTCAAGAGTCTCAAAGGGACTCAAGGCAGTGCTTACACCCCAAATATATTGCAGAATCAGATTATAGTGCAGTGCGGAAGGGCCAGCCCTCAAATGTTCAAGTTCAGAGGGAACTCAAGGTCCCAAAGCAAGGCTCATAGGAGGGGGGCAGAACTTAAAATCTAAGGGTAGGTGTAAGTTCAGGGGAGGGGGAATGATAAACTAGTGGTCATGCCAAGCAACTTGAAGTACTGACACACCCCTGACCAACTTGTCATTTCAAGTTGAGGAGTTAGGGCTTATTGAAAGCCAGGCTCAAGCCTGGGCAGCCATTTCAGAGGCTACCAGACCATAAGCCTTAACTCAGCATACATAGGGGTAAGGGTAGGTGATTTATAACAGAAACAGTAGACAAAGGAAAAGTGGGCAAATGACATGATCAACAATAAAACATACTGACACCCTTTACTTGGGGTTAAAATTCAGTTCATGGACAACAACTCATGTTGCCATGCCCTGAATCCCCATTTACAAACACATAGAGGGTAAAGGTATATGGATCAAGCATTCGCAAGAAAGTAAAGCAAACAGCAACATATGAACATGTCAAACTTTGCAGGTAATAGGCATAGATGTAAAGGTTCTAAGTAAACACATTAGGATGATTGCTAGGAACTGAATCAAGACATACCAGTAAAAGAGCAAAAACAAGATGCAAAGGTAAAGTAGTAGAAGTATATTAGCCTTGACTTTCAGCCGGCTAATAATAAGCAGGAGTAGAGAACAACAGTAGAGAAGAGAGCAAGAGGGAATGCAGGTTTTGAAAGTAGTAGTAGTGTGTAAGAGTATGCAATTCGAAGTGTGTTGTAAAAGTATTGAATTATCAGTGTGTTAAAAGTGCGGAAGGGTAGTCCCTTTTATAATGCAGAGAAGCAAGTAAGAAAGGTAAGAAAATAACTTGCAATCAATCACATAGAATTTCCCTTCAGTTAAGGGATTTGATTTCAAACGGGTAGAAGATAATTAAGGAAAGAATTTTGATTAAAACCTTTTCAAAGTAGTACAAAAGGGGTAAATACATAAAGGCTATTTAAGGATAGGGTCCTGACAGTACATGGTTGTAACATTTAAGGAAAGAAAATCAATTAACAACCAAGAAATCAGAAGTCAAAAATTTTGTATGAATGAACCAAGTCAGAAAGAGGAGAAAGATTTTAACTTAAGGAAAATCAGCAAACAATCAATTAAACCTTTTTAACAGGAATTCTGAATCAATCACTAGCTTGAAAACCCTTTTGAAGAAAGATTTGTCACATATAAAAGCATACAGACACAGGAAAGAAAGATTGTCATGCTCTTGTGAAATCAGTAGAAAGAATCTAGTGTAGAAGAATTTTAAAAGTTCAGAATTGTATGAAAACAAAGGGGTCCTAACTCAGTTCAAAGACTCAAAAATTAGTCTGAAAGAGTCAAGGGTTCTCAAATAGAACCCTAGTTCAATCACACGATCAAACCTCGGCAGAACCCCCAAATTCTAGGGTTTCCACCTTGAGTCAAATACATAGATGAAAAGGCAAGTAGTCGAAGCAGGCTCAGAGATTTCTTTCAGAAACTCATGAGAAAACAAGCAAAAATAGTAGAAAGTTCAAAGCAAACAGAGTGAAGAAACTAATTCGAAGTATAATGAGAGTAAAAGAAACAGTAGAGGAAAACATGCTTAAGCAGGTCTTTTTAGAAGAAATTTAAAACAAGGTAAAGTAGAAGAGAAAACAGTAAGCACTTAAGAACATGGTAGAAGGGTACAATAGGCGAAGCATATCCGAATACAGCAGAACATATTGAAAAAGCAAGTGAGACCATATCATAGAAAACACAGTAGAAGAAAGGACGGAAAACATAGGAACACAGTAGGAAAACATGCGTGATAAAAGGGAAACATAAGAACACAGTAGAAGAACATGAGTGGTAAAAAGAAAACCTAAGAACATAGTAGAGACAACTACACATAAAGAAAAGGAAAAGAAAAGCCAGAGAAACATTTTAAGCATTTTCAGAAAACCCTAAATCAAAAGAAGTGATTTTGAAAGTAATTTTTTGAAAGAAAAGTTGGGGAAATCGTTTGAACACTCAAGTAGAGCATAGATACACAACAGATCTAAAAGAAAATCGGAGAAAACCTTGAAGTGTTAGGGTTTCAGAAGAACCCTAGAATGAGAAAGGCTTGTAAAAGGTCCGATCTTGAGTCGGATGAGTTAGAACCAGGCTCGAAATGCTTTGGATATGCCGGAGCAAGGCCGACGATAACTCTGGAACCTTGAATCGGCAGAGGTCTGGGTGCAAACCTTCGAGGTCTGGCCTCAATTCCTCAGGTATCAGACGTGTAAGAGCGAGGGGAGGTGAGTATAGGTCGTCCATGGCCAGAGAGGCCATGGATTCTGGTGAGTCGGAGGTTGAAGATGGGGTGATAGAGGCTAGGGTTTCAGGAACCTTCGAGAGAGTTTGAGAGAGGGAGAGCATTCAAGGGCGGCTGACAGAATGAAAATGGGGGGATTAGGGTAGGGTTAGGTGAATTAAAAAGGAAATGGGCGATCGTGGCCGTTGATCAAAAGGATCAACACCCTGGATTAAAAGAAAATCGGACGGGTCGGACAAATAGGTAAAGGGGTTGGGTTAAATCGAAATTAGGCTAGTCCAATTTGGATTCAGAATTGGGTCAATTTTAGGCTAAAATTGAAATGAAATGGGGGCTGTAATTGAAATGAAATGGGGTTAAATGTTAAATAGCCAGTTTTTCCTTTTATTTTATAAAAAATAGTAAAAATAATTTCAAAAGCAAATTGAAAGTACTGACCCAATTAATAATGTATAAGTATTAATTTAAAAATACTGGAACAAATTTTATAATTATAAAATATTATTAATCGTAAACTAGGCTAAAATTGCAATTATGTGCAATTTATTCTTTTAAATACCAAATAAATTTACAAAAATGTGCAAAAATTACCTTGGCTATATTTTGGTATATATATGGGAATAAAATAAATTATTCACCAAAATTGATGATTTTGGGAATAATTATGGATTTTGTACTGCTAAACTAGACAATACATTGGTTTTTAAAAATCTTTAAAAATTTGTAAAAATAACAAAACACTTGGGCATGCTTATATATGCATGTACATGCTATTTTGAAAGTATTTTGTATAAAAATACATAGGGAAAAATTGGGTATCAACATATGGTTGGACTCGTAATTGAATGGATTGTCGGATTATGTGAGTTTTTTTGGGTTCCGAGGTACGGGCTCGAGTTGGATTTTTGGGATGATTTTCGGGTTTTGATTAAGATTTGATATTTTTTTTATTGGATTTATTTCCTTTGGCATTATTTAATATATTTGAGTTGCTTTTTGCTAGTTTCGAGCCGTTCGGAGGTCGCTAAGTGCATGATGGCATCTTTGGGGCATCATTGGTCTTGCTCGGTATTGGATTTGGCTTGTTCGAGGTAAGTAACACTTCTAAACTTGGTGCTGAGGGTATGAAACCCCGAATTACGTGTTATGTGTTTGGTGTTGAGGTGACGCACATGCTAGGTGACGGGCGTATTGGCGTGCACCGTGTGAATTATAACTTCGTTATTTCTGTGATACTGTGTTGTTGCCTGATCGTATCTATAACCATGAAACCTCTATGTATTAGAGCTATTGAGCTGTAACGCATGTTAGAAATCATATCTAGGCTACATGTTTATCCTTTTGTAACCCACTAAGGTCATTTATGCTACTGAATTACCTGCTTACATTGCATTTACATACTCAATCATGCGCATTCATATACATATCATATCTCAATCTCTGTTGCCATTTATTGATATATCACATCGTATTTTTGGGCTGATTTTTCATGTCATTCAGAGGCCGAGAGACTGGAGAGATTGATGACTGAGTGAGGTCGAGAGCCTGATGGTAAGGATGTTTATGGGATCGGGCTGCACGCCGCAACATGTTTTATTGATTTATGATGGGGGCGGGCTGCACGCTGCAACATGTTTTACTGATTCATGTCATGATTAGCTTGTTATAACGCTTGGCTGAAGGAGCCCCTCCGGAGTCCGTACACACCTCCAGTGAGCGCACGTACCTACTGAATGCGAGTGCCGAGTGCTGAATGATTGGGAGGACTGAGTGACTGTGAGGACTGAGTGGCTATAAGGACTGAGTGTGTAGGAGGACTGAGTGAATTGATACTCTGGAGAGTATACATATGGTTTTATCATTGAGTTGCATTGCATTTGACACGCATACTTGGCATACATGCATAAAGATATATTTTTTCTCATGCTGTACGATATCACGTCATTTATGACTTCTCACACATATTGACATATAGGCATAGAGATGTATTTTCCTCGTGTAATTTGGAAATGAAGCATTTACCATGGAAAGCTTTTGGAAAAACTTACAGTTTTTAGACTTACTCATATTTTTGGCAATTTCGGTAAAAGACTTGGGTTTTCACTTATATACTTGAAAAAGCGGAACTATTTTCGGAAACTATGAATAAGCTGAGCATTTTATCTCTGAGTTACTTCTTTTATTACTTGCTTTACGTTGTTATGAACTGTTATTGGCCATTGGTGTCAGACCCAACCTTTGTTCCAGCTTGTCACTACTTTCAACCTAATGTTAGATTTGTTACTTATTGAGTACATGAGGTCGGTTGTACTCATACTATACTTCTACACCTTGCGTGTAGATGTTGGTTGCTGATGTTGCTGTGATCGACGGGAGTTAGAATTAAAGACGTACATGCGTTCCGATTGTAGCTGCCTCTTGTTCATGGTAGCCTTAGACTTATAAAAATCTATTTATGTATATTTCGAACAGATGATGTATTTATTTCATACTAGCTTTATAAATTCTAATCTTAGAAGCTCATGATTTATACTACTAGTCCTTAGGAACTATATACGACTCAAACAATTTCTCTTACTTGTTGTCTTATTAAATATTATTGGAATTAGATAGTTATTAGTTAGCTTACCTAGCGGGTAGGATTATGTGCCATCACGACTAATTGAATTTCATGACACTGACATATGGTTCTTTGATTTCAATGGTGGAGACTGGATTTGAAGGCTTGCAGCTTCGGTTTTTGGAGGCGTGAAAAGTAGCCCATTTTTGGGGTGATTTCTCTCCTTCAATTATTTTGGTGCAATCTTAATTATTTTGTTGTTCTTGGGTTGGCACTTGATTTGTGTCCAATCTAGAGATCATTCGTAACTCTTGATGATTGATTTAGTGGAGCTTTTAGGGCCTTTAGTCCTGTGATTTTTACTCCTAACATTGAAGAGGTTTTCCATGTAAATCTTGGTGTCTCGTATGTTTAATTATTTTACCTTTCCATATTCATGTTGGTTGATATACTTGTTGCCCATATACGTTCGTGTTTGAGTTTGTTTGTCTTCTCTTAATTCAAATAGATTGGGGAAGTTAGTCTTGAGTATTATTCCATTGCTACCTTATCGCCGTGGATCCAACATTTTAAGGTAATGGGTGCTCACTATTAATTAGTGCTAGCAAATGATGGAAGGAGTCAAATTGATATGGACAGAATAAATATGTTTTAGACAACATAGATAAATTTTTTGAACTACTCATATTTAATAAAAATGGCAATCCAGTGCACTAAACACCCGCTATGCTCGAGGTTCGGAAAAGGGTCGGACCACTCATATTTAATACAAATCAAAAATAAATTGAATGAAGAAATTAAATATATGAATATCCATATTTTTTGAATATTATCATTATTGTGAGGATTCCAAACCACAATATAGGCTGTCAAATATGGTGGTGGTAAATTGAATATATTTTCTTCTTGTGCCACGATGAACTAAATGAATTAAAGGAAGAAAAAATGATAAAGTTAAGAGCATAAGAGAAAGCCATGTAAAAGGGAGACGAAAAAGAAAGTCAAACGACTAAGAAAAGCTTCCGGAAAAAAAAGAGAAGAAAAAAAAGGAATAATAAATACGAGAAGAATTATCCCAGTACAAAGAGTATACCACGTACGAATCAAACTCTGAATCACGCAAAGCGTATTCTTAGATTCCATTAACCAATAGTACCCACCAGTCTATTTGGTAATAGGTGCTCACCTAAATATATATCAATTTCATGCAAAATTATCTATAAAATTATATATTCGACACCATGCGCAATGGATGCTCAAGCACCAAAATTCTCTATGTGGATCCGCCCACGCGTGCACATTGCTTGTGCTTGTTTAATTTCCCCAACAAACTTTGAGTACAAAATGACTTCTAGCGTCAATGAACTTATATTATAATATAAATTTTACAATTGATTAAGAAGAGTTATGTTTACCTCAAAAAATATGAGTAACAATTAAATGTGATTTATGGTTTTAAAGATATGTGATTTATTCCAATACTAGTGAATATACAAGTAATATTAGGTTTAAGTAGGAAGAAGTGATAAATCAAACCAGTGTTGTTAGAGCAACGGGGACCTCGAGCTCTATTATCTCAGGGGCCTCGAGGTAAGTTAAGAGCAAATAAAGTAAGAACAATAAAGTTAAAACAATAAAGGTGAAAAACAATTGTAAAGCACATCAAACAAGAAAAGCAGAGTAGAATGTTCTATTGTAGCGAATGAGATGATCTTTACAAATGACTAAGGTCCCCTTTATATAGCAGGGAAAATACTAATATGGTACATTTCTAATTATGGTAAAGATTTCTATTGGTACAACTGTATAACAACCTAGTACGGACTTGTACTATTTCGTACAAATCTTATCCCATAATTTATGCCCTGATCCACATGTCCTTGAAAAATTCCCGTTCTTTCTTGAGTGTCATCAGAATTGTACTGCCCTCGAGGCAGATCATGACGGGTCTTCGATTTGCTGCTCGAGGTGCGCACATCCCGGACAGGCTCGATTCTTACTTCGAGCTTCCCGAACTCGAGCTCGGGGTATGATCAAGTCTTCGAAATCGAGCTCTCCGATTTCGACCTTATACAACTTAAGAAGTCATGAAATTGTATTATAATCTTGATCCGTATTTGATTCTTCTTTCTAATGGTGGCCGTCCAAGTTGTCTTTTAGCAATTATTTCAACTTCTCACATATCATTTTGAATCCCAGAGCTTACTCAACTTTTAATAACTTTTATTAGCAATTATTTCAACTTCTCATATACCACTCCAATGTTTTTCTCAAAAGTTTCTAAACTTGTAGTAATAACTTATTCGTAATTTGCTGAACTTTAAGCTGCCAAAAGGTAAGATTATAACATTATGTTGAAGGTCCCTAATTTTCTTCCTTTCTAGTTTGCTTTCTTCTATGGAAATTAATCTGAGATTTTCATTTTCCCTTGTGAAAAATAGATAGCAAGAAAGGTTTATTTTTGGTTTTATTGGTCTAAATTTCATTTGAGCAGCAGACAAATTCTTGTTGAATTTATTTCTTGCTTCTTCTTTTTCTTCACACTGTTCTCTCTCTCCATTGGCTTCTGTTTTCTTCTTTCAAGATGAACAATCAGTTGTTTTCAAGGTAAAATTTTTCAAACAGCTTTTAATAATTTATTTGTATCCCAATTCAATCCACTCTTTTGCTTGAGATATCTGGCTGTATTTTGTTTCTATTTATTGCTCTTCTTTTCTCCTGATAAACCTTTTTGCGTTTTTATGCAGATCTTGAAAACTTGAAAGGAAGGGAAAGAAAAGCTACTTTGGCACTTGACTAGTGAAAATTATAATCATGGAAGCAGAAAACTCATTATCATTGGTATGCCATATTATATGTTATATTAAAGCTAATATTGACTTGGATGGTTATCCAAATAATCCTTAAAATACTTGTCCAAAAGTTCATAATATGAAATGGCATATATAAAACATGTATATAAGCATCCATTTGAATTTTTTTTCGTGATAATTAGACTCTAAAAAGTATCACTTTCCTAAAACGCAGATGATTTAGAAGCCGTTTGGTGTGGTAGAGCGCGCCCTTGATAACTACGTCGTTGTATCTGAGTTGTTGGGGCTCTTAGTCACGTAGATAGTAATATGCTCAACAAGTTCAAAGTGCTAAAAAGTACATTTAAATGTTGAAACAAATTTTATAAAGAAGTTGTTATGTGTTTGGAAAGAAATACTAAAGCTGATAGTTAGCATTTCATGTGTTTGGAGAAAAAGGCTGATAATTAGTATTTCATGTGTTTTGGGAAAAATGCCGGTAAACACAATTTCTATTAGGCCCCATTAGTTTTTCTCTTTAAAGTTTAAGATGTATAATCTGAATATATATCTGAATATTAAGATGTGTATTAAGATTAATACTTTTGAATTTAAATATACATCTGAATATTAAGATGTTGTAGTAAGATCTGAATACAAAATAATTATGATTATTTATTTTCTTAACATTTAAATGTATAAAATTTCTCATTATTGAAATTTAATAAACTATAACATTCAAATAAAAAACTAACTAATCTTAAAACTATATCAACAAAATATTAGAAAAAAATAATTTATAGCGTGGTTGTGGTGATGATAGCTAATGGTGATTGTTGTGGGTGGCTGGGTGCCGCGTAGCAATTATGGTTGGTGATGGTGGTGGCAGTTGATGATAATGGTTTTGAGTTGTGTTGGTGGCCGACAATACTAGTTAATGGTTGATGCTAGTGGTTGGCGAAATATGACGGAAATTATGGTAAAAGTGGTTGGTGCGGATGATTGTAAAAGCAAGTGGTAGTGACAACTAATGGTGGTGCTTGTTAAATAGTCAATGCAAAATACCTTACCACTCCCTAAACTTGTCACGAATTTTTAGTTACGGCCCTAAATTATTCGTGGTCTTAATTACCCCCCTCAACTAGGCCTTTTGAGAGTCATTACTCCCCTGAATGCTGATGTGGTAAATTGTGTGGGTGCACTCACATGCCACGTGGATTTTTTTGTATATGTGGTATTTTTTTTGAAAAAAAATATATTTTTACCTTTTAAGTATGTTATTTTTCAGATAATTTTTTTCGAATATAATTTATAATAAAACTTTAGAACTACACCATTTAGGCTAAATTTTTTTATTTGGCTAAAAATAATGCTTTTGTTAATCTTTTTTTGAATTTGACCTGAAAATAAAGATTTAAACAATTGAAATAAATAGTCAATTCATCTAAAAAGTTATAAATATATAAATTTCAAAAGTATATTTCTTTTTCAGGTAAAATATATAAAATGTATATTTTTAGAGCACCATAATTTAGAGCAATATAAAAAATTATAGCCAAAATAATTAATTTCAAACTATGTATTTTTGTAACTGTTTAGATGCCTTGACTATTTATTTCAATTGTCTAAATCTTTAATTTTAGGTCAAATTTAAAAAAAGATTAACTAAAACTTTATTATTTTTAGCCAAATAAAAAAATTTAGCCTAAATAATGTAGTTCTATCCAAATAATATTATTAATTGTATTCGAAAAAAGTTATATAAAAAAGTAACATACTTAAAAAAGGTAAAAATATATTTTATTCAAAAAATGCCACATATACAGAAAAATCCACATGGCAGGCGAGTGCACCCACACAATTTGCCACATCAGCGTCCAGGGGGGTAATGACTCTCAAAAGGCCTAGTTGAGGGGGGTAATTAAGACCACGAATAGTTTAAGAGTGTAACTAATAATCCGTGACAAGTTTAGGAGGGTGATAAGGTATTTTGCCAATAGTCAATCGTGATAGTTGTGGTTGATGATGGTGGTTGTGAGTATCAGTGGTGGTAGTTGGTAATGGTAGGTAGTAGTAGCGTTGAAAGTGGATAGAGTAGTGGTGAAATGCCTTCTTTGTACAAATCTTTAAAAGGATAACATCTTAATAATATTAAGATTTTGTTATAGATGGTAATCATTCAAATCAATCTAGATCCAATACATTGTTGTAAAAGATAAATAACAAACACATTAATGGTTGAGATTTGAATGATTAAAATTAAAACCTAAAAGATAAACATGCATAATGATTGAGATCTGATTGATTAAGACTATCTTTATTAAGTATAGATAAATTAGACTTTATCTTACTAAAAAGTAGCTAATTATGACATCATTTTTAGTTCTAAATTGACTAAAATACAAATTTTACAACAACACCAACTGTCACGTCTCAATCACATGTAACAAATTGGGGTTGCTATGTATGAATCTTCACTTTTCTATTTAAGCTCAACTTATATCGTTATCATACCAAATAAAAAAAAATAATAAGTTGAAGATATATAAAATAATAATAATAATAATAATTAAAAAAACATTTCTCTAACAACACTAAATCCTACTTCCAACCAGAAGTTATCACCTATATGGACTTTTTTCTTTTATTGTGCCCAATTTTTAGCTAGGTTTGTATTAATCCCAAGAAATTGTAGATCTTTCAAGGCAATTTCTTACGTGATTTTAGGTCTACCTCGTCCCCTTTTAGTACCTTTACTCACTATAGTTTCACACATACAAACTGGTGCATCCGTAGATCAGTGCAAGACATGATCAAACCATGCATCTCAAGGGGACCTTCTCTCACTTTATCTTCAATGCATGCTACTTGAACCTTTTGGTAAACATGATCACTTTTAATCTTATCTAATCTTGTATAACTGTACATCCATTTTAGCATTTGCATATCTGCAATACTCATCTTGTGGATATGTCGGATTTTTGGCAGGTGTCATTTGCTGAACTTCTCGAGGACATTGTCAGTATTCTGGATTTCATAAGGAGGTTAAAGAATGCAAAAGATCAAACTGCTCTTGACATGGATCAAATTGAAAAGCTGAAATTGCAGCTGAAATCAATGTGGAAATCTATCCAGCTTTCTTATTCCAATTTGGATGGTTTAAGTGCCGAGATGTCAAATGAAACACAACATCTTGAAGATCTGCTCAAGTCAATTTTCTATGGGAATGGATATGACATGTTGGTTAAATATGACATGGATCAGGTCATTCCTCGCCTCCTGGAAAATATAAGAAGTTGTATCAGCTCACAGCATCATCTTAAATCAAGTGTCACCATGACTGTGGAGCAGTTGGTTGAACCTTGGGATGCCCTCCTCGCGAAATTACATGGGATAGTTGCCTATCCGGAGCTCTGCTCTTCTTTTTTGCCTCAATATGAAGTTCTTCGGAATCTACTAAACAATGTAAAGGATTTCCTTGGGTTGAAATTAAATGGTTGCATTGAGCATGAGATAGTTGAATATGTCTTACCTCAGATTCAGCTTATGGCTGAGAGAGTAAGATACTTCAATTTGGACTTTCTTAATACACTTGGTCCCTCTCCAGTCATGCTAGCTCATCTACTTGTGAAGATTATTCCTGTTGCTTTGGAGTTTATGCACATATGTTCTACAGATTTGAAAGCTTCAAAATCAGCAGAAGTTGGACGCTTCATTAAGCAGCTCCTAGAAGCCTCTCCGGATATTCTTCGAGAGTATCTGATTCATCTACAAGAGCACATGGTAAATGTTATTACCTCTAGCACTTCAGCTCGAAACCTTCATGTCATGATAGAGTTCCTCTTGATTATTCTTACTGATATGCCTAAGGGCATTATTCATCATGACAAATTGTTTGATCTCATTGCACGTGTGGGAGCACTTACTAGGGAGGTAGCAACTCTTGTTCTCCACTTAGAAGAGAAATCAAGGAATGAAGAGAATATCAACGAAAGTAACATTATAACTCTGGATTTGCTAGAAAATATTGAACTCTTAAAGGAAGATCTCAAACATGTTTACTTGAAAGTTCCAAGCTTATCTCAATTGTGCTTCCCCATGAGTGACGGACCACTCTTCATGAATCTTCTGCTCATAAACCTAAATGATTTGCTCAATTCTAATTCTTATTCAGTTACTTTGATAAAGGAAGAAATTGCACTGGTGAAAGAATACATAGAATTGACAAGATCTTTCTTCGTGAATGTTGAGCAAGAATTGTGTCAAGATAACTGGATACATGCTTTAAATGTAGCATATGAGGCGGAACATGCCATTAATTCAATTCTTGTAAGAGATCATGGTCTCTTGCATCTTATCTTCTTACTTCCTGATACCATAGAGAAGATCAAGATTATCAAAGAAGAGGTATTTAATTTGTCGAAGAAGATTCCCAAGAACAGGAGCCTCATTGTTGTAAACTCCCCCAACAGGCCAATATTAAGAAACTCGGCAATAGTCAATCAAGTAATTGTAGGTTTTGAGGAGGAGAAAGACTGGATAATTAGGAAGCTTATCTGCGGACCAGCAGAGATAGATGTCATTTCAATCATTGGAATGGCAGGGCTGGGAAAAACTACTTTGGCTTATAGAGTATATAATGATGAGTCTGTTGTTAGTCATTTCGACATTCTTGCATGGTGCACCATTGATCAAGAACATGATGGGAGGAAGTTATTACATAAAATTGTTAATCAAGTTACTGGTTCGAATGAGAAGTTCAATGAGGATATTGATGTTGCTGATGAGCTGCGAAGAAAACTTTATGGGAGGAGGTACCTTATTGTTTTGGATGACGTATGGGATATTGCAACATGGGATGAGTTAACACGACCTTTTCCTAAAGTTAAAAAAGGAAGTAGAATTATTTTAACCAGTCGAAAAAAGGAAGTGGCTTTGCACGGAAAACACCATTGTGAGCCTCTTTATCTTCGTTTGCTCAGACTAGATGAAAGTTGGGAGTTATTAGAGAAGAGGATTTTTGGAGAAGAAAGTTGCCCTGATGAACTATTGAGGGTTGGAAAAGAAATAGCCCGGAAATGTCAAGGGCTTCCTTTGGTGGCTGATCTTATCGCTAGAGTCATTGCAGCGAAGGAAAAGAAAAAGACTTTGTGGCTTGAAGTTCTAAATAATTTGAATTCCTTCATTCTTGAAAATGAATTGGAGGTCATGAAAATTATACAATTAAGTTATGACCATTTACCTGACCACGTAAAGTCGTGCTTGCTTTACCTGGGAAGTTATCCAAAGGACGAACAAATTGAAGTCTCTAGTTTACAAGATCTATGGACTGCAGAAGGACTTGTAGAACATACAGAGATGAAGAGTGTGGAAGAAGAAATGAATGTTTATTTGGAAGCTTTGATTTCGAGTAGCTTGGTAATGGTAATGAAAAGTGAATATAGGACAACTTGCAAAATTCATGATCTAGTGCATGACTTTTGTCAGGTAAAAGCCACAAAGGAAAGGTTCTTTCACTCGATAGGTTCAAGTGCTCTATCTTGTGCTTCAGATCTGATGCCACGTCGAATGACCGTTACTTTCCATTATAGTCTCCTTGAACAAAATCATGCAGAAAAGAAAAAGGTTTCCGGTAAATACCTCCTTTCTTTGAAGGCTGATCATACAGATTGGCCACCCTTTGGTTTATTGGTGGATAAAACAGCCGTACTAGTTCACTTAAGAGACTTGAGGCTTCTTAGAGTATTAGACATCGCTCAAGTTTTTATGGAAGATTCTTTGCTGAATGAAATAGGCTTGCTAGTTCATTTGCGGTACTTACACATTGGGATGAATGTTAAAGCTCTCCCGTCATCATTGTCAAACCTCTGGAATCTGGAAACTCTGGTGGTGCGTAACAGTAGATCAACCATGGCACTACTACCTATAATTTGGAATCTTGCAAAGTTGCGACATATGAGTATCTATTATTGTTCTTTCTTTGATTTGGATACAGATGAACCAATATTTTTAGTTGAGGACACAAACTCAAAGTTAGAAAAGCTGAGAATAATAGAGCAGCTCAAGATTTCCTATTCGAAAGACACAGAGGATATTTTTAAAAGGTTTCCTAATCTTCAAAAGCTTGACTGTGAAATTGTAGAATCATGGGATTCTTCAGCAGAGTGCAATTGGTTTCCACAATTGGATGTCCTTAATCAACTTGAAGAAATCAATGCAAGGCATCGTCGTTTAGATTCCCAATTTCCAAAAGCCACGAAGGATTTTTGCTTCCCTTCAAGTTTGAAACGGTTGACAATGGAAGAGTTTTATCTGTCATCTGGTTCACTGTCAAAAATCGCGACACTGCCTAACCTTCAAAACCTGACTCTGAACCGCACAATGATTCAGGAAGAAGAATGGAACGTCGTAGAAGAAGACACGTTCAAGAATCTCAAATATTTGGAGTTGTATATGGTGCGTCTTTCCAAATGGCAAGTTGGAGAGGAATCATTTCCCGTTCTTGAGCAATTAATCCTGGCGGAATGTAATAGGCTTGAAGAGATCCCGTCCAGTTTTGGGGATATTGCTTCATTAAGTTGTATCAAACTGGTCAAGAGCCCTCATCTTGAAGATTCAGCTCTAGAGATTAAGCAATATGTTGCAGATATGATGGGAGAGGACAAGCTTCAGGTCCTTTCCCAGTGGTATCGATGAATAATCTGTGAGTATAGACTTTTTTATTAACTTCATTTTTATTTCTTTCTCCAATTACTTTGACCATTATAATCTTCTTTGCAGGGTGCAAATAATAACCTGGGAATACAATTCATTTTGGGCCAACACATCAGTATTAGAGGCTGAAAGCAGATTCTGAAGACATTTCTTTTCTGAAGACACATTAGTATGTGCTGACACAAGTTGCACCTCACCACCAAAAGATTTGGTGTAGAGGATGGGACTGCTCTTCCCATAACCAGAGGTTTTGAGTTCGAGCCATGGATATGGAAAAATCTTTGGTAGGGAGCGCTTTCCCCTGAATGGGGCCCTACGCAGTGCAAATCCGGATATAATCGTGCTCCAATGCGGATACCGGACACCGGGTGGGAAACCAAAAAAAAAAAGAAAAGTTGCACCTCATATATCGAAGTGCATTTTGGTCTGTCATTGCAGCTATCCCTCTATTATCTCCTAACGTTCATCACAAAATCATCAAAGGATTTATGTTATATACATGTGTAAAGATTCTTTTATACTACTTAATACTTATCAATATAGTTTTAATCTCTGAGAGTAGGTTAATTAATCAATTAATTACCTTATACCTGACTTAATTGTGTGTATTTTTTACACCGTTGATTTATAGAACTTAAACTCATCACAAAACCACTTTCTCACAAACTATAGCAATCTCTAACGACACTTTTGTTTTCTAGTTATCATCCCAACAAGTTCTTGCATCTGAGAATATCTGAATGCTAGAACTTTATCAAAATATCTGGATATTAGAAACTCCCCATTGCAAAAGAAAGTATCATCACTTTTTCTATTTTTTCATATATAGCTTCAGGGCTAAGTCAGGCATAGCAGTGGATAGCGTGATGCAAATGAGGCACTAACTCCTTTGAATTTAAGCTCCGAGAAAATTTGCGGGCGAGTATTGTACGAAGGAAAATACTTTTCATGGAGAAACTTTCCTGAAAAAATAAATGGTTCTTATTTCCGATGTTTGATTGGTGGGTGAAAAATATATTTGGAAAATGCTTTCTAATGTTTGGTGTTAAAGTTGATAGAGCAAAATATGCATTGCATTTGGAGCTTGTAGTCTGCTAGATGCATTGATCTTATGAAGGGCACATCCGAGATATCCAATAATAGAGGGAGTTCCCAAAGAGGAAAGTGATAGCTGCCATACATCTGGAGATCAAGCTTGAGGAAGAAGACATGCAGAGGAAACCCACACTTGAGAGAAACTGAACTCTGTATTTGAAGAAGAAGAACAAAATGATAAAAGCGTGTGTTTCATTATAGGGTGTACAGTATATTTATACAACTACAATATAACTAACTTCTATTTACTATACTAACTAACTGACTAAAGTTATACAATTAACTTATCAGCTTGGTTAAATAACTCTAGTCAATACTCCCCCTCAAGCTGATGGTTTATATACATTTTTCACTCCTAATTGATTCATCAGCTATTCATGTTGAAACTTCCCCAAACTCTTTGTAAGTATATCTGCTAGTTGATCTTTCGTATGCACATATTGTGTCTTCAACAATCCTTCACAAATTTTTTTCTCTAACAAAATGACAATTAATGTCAATATGTTTAGTTCTTTTATGGAAGATAGGGTTAACTGCTATTTGTATAGCAGCCTTGCTGTCACATATCAGGCTTATAGGCTGTTGAATCTTCACTCCAAGTTCCTTGAGTAGTCCTATCATCCAGGTGACCTCTGCTGCACATGAGACCATACTTCTGAACTCTGCCTCAGCTGAACTTTTGGACATAGTCATTTGCTTCTTTGACTTCCAAGACACCAATGCATTTCCAAACTTAACCAAGTATCCAGTTACTGATCTCCTCGACTCTATACAAGATGCCCAATCACGATCACAATAGGCAATCAGCTTGTCTGCATTTTCTGCAGGCATAAGTAGCTCCTGGCATGATGCTTGTTTGATGTATCGGACTACCCTAAGAGCAGCTTCCATGTGTGACATCTTGGGACAGTGCATATACTGGCTTAGGACCTGCACTGCAAAAGCAATGTCTGGTCTGGTCTGGTCATGGTGAGGTATAACAGCCTTCCAACAAGTCTCTGATAACATCTAGGGTCTTTAAGCTTCTGATCACCTTCTTGACTTGTACTCTGAATGCACTTATCATATTCTACATATGTGAGTTTTTGATTCAACTCCAATGGTGTACCAGAGGGCTTTGCTCTACCTAAACTTGTTTCAGAAATTAATTCAAGTGCATACTTTATTTGGCACATAAGAATTCCTTCCTTTGATCTGGCAAATTCAATTCCAAGGAAATTTTTTAGCTCCCCTAAGTCCTTCATCTTGAACTTCTTCTGCAACTCTGTCCTGCTATTATGCAATGACTTATCATTGTTCCCTGTGATCAACAAGTCATCCACATACACAAGAATAATAACTGTGCCACCATTTGCTTCTCTGATGAACAATGAATAGTCATAATGACTCTGCTTGAATCCCATCTGCAAAAGTACCTCTGTCAGCTTCATATTCCACTGTCTTGGTGCTTGTTTAAGCCCATATAATGACTTGTGAAGTTTGCAAACCTTCTTAGTCTCCCCTGGCTTGCAAACCCTTGTGGAATGTGCATGTACACTTCTTCAACCAAATCACCATTTAGAAATGCATTATGGACATCCATCTGATAAAAC
This sequence comes from Nicotiana sylvestris, assembly GCF_000393655.2. Lineage (NCBI taxonomy): Eukaryota > Viridiplantae > Streptophyta > Magnoliopsida > Solanales > Solanaceae > Nicotiana > Nicotiana sylvestris. Next base: position 18,692,158 of record NC_091065.1, read on the forward strand.
ATCCAGTGCTGAGATGCAGCGAGAGCCACAATTGATCTAACTGTGTCCATTTTAACCACAGGAGAGAAGGTTTCACTATAGTCTAAACATTCCTTTTGACTATAACTTTTGGCAACCAGTCTGGACTTGTATCTTTCAACCTCACCTGAGGCCTTATACTTGATTTTGAATATCCATATGCAGCTAATAAGAGTTTTTCCAGGAGGTAAATCAACTATACTCCAGGTTTTGTTTTCCTTCAATGCTGCAATCTCCAGCTTCATAGACTCCACCCATTGAGGATCTGTAACTACCTCAGCAAAGGATTTAGGTTCAGAACCAGATGAATATGCAGCCAAGACTCTGCTATATGAGGGAGTGATATGGGAGTAACTAACATAAGCAGAAATAGGATAGGGATACTATGCAGCATATGATTGCACTACATAGTCTTACATCCAACTAGGAGGTTTACTGGTCCTGGAGGATTTTCTGACCTGAATAGGAGCAGCATCAGATGGGGCAGTCACTGTACTAGGTACTGTAGTGGCAAGATCAGCCTCAAGAGGAGTATTAGGTGGAGGATCCTCTGGTGCTACAATATGTGTGATAGTGTCTTCAGGAGGTGAAGTGTAGTCTCCTTGAGATGTAATGTTAGACTCAGGTAGAGAAGGACTAATTTCAGGTGAGGAATCTGCAGCAGAAGGCCTGGGATCTGTACTAGTTGAGGGTAGTAGATCCAATATAGGAAACACAATGCTACCTGAAGATGACACGTGCTTGAAAGGAAAAATACCTTCCTAAAAGACAACATTTCGGTTAACAAGGAAAGACTTAGCATTCAAGTCATACAAGACATAGCCCTTTTGAGAGGAGGAATAACCAAGGAACACAGCAGGAATAGCTCTTGGTGAGAACTTGTCAACAATGCTGGGACATGCTTCATAGCATAGATAAATGTTGCAGAGAAGGAAGATGTAAGTAGAGCAACTCAAATGGTGATTTATACCCAAGTGTTCTAGAGGGTAGTCTGTTGATGAGATAGACTGCTGTGGTAACACACTCACCCCAAAACCTGAGGGGTATAGCTGCCTGAAATCTAAGAGACCTGGCCATGTCTAGAATTGTTCTGTGTTTTCTCTTAACAACTCAATTTTGTTGAGGTGTGTAAACACATGAACTCTGATGAAATATACCAAGAGTAGAAAGCAATTGTTTAAACTCATTACTAAAGAACTCACTACCATTATCAGTCCTGAAGACTTTTATGGAAGTTGAAAACATATTCTTTATTTGAGTTAGGAAACTCTAAGTACAACTATAACTTTTGACTTAAAGTTGAGCAAGAAAATCCAAGTGTATCTGGTATAGTCATCAACTACTGTAACAAAGTACCTCTTAATTACCCACTATGTGAGGGAACTCCATATGGCCCCCAAATATCACAATGCACTAAGTCAAATGCAGCATTAGACACTGAAGTACTTAGAGGAAAAGGTAGTTTCGCCTGTTTAGCAATTAGACATACATGACAGTATTGAGGTCCTTTCTTTAGGGTACTAAGAGCATCTAACTTCCTTATTACATTAATGGGAGCATGTCTTCTATGCCATACTTCTATATAATCAGTTAAGCTAGCTCTGTGAGCACACTTATTGATTGATGTTGCTGATGAATCCTGGGAAAGTCCTCCTTGAAGTATGTATAAGCCATGCTCCTCCTTACCAATCCCCTTTACCTGACCACTGTAGAGATCCTGGAAAATACAGAAGTCAGGGAAGAATGCAACCATGCATTGAAGTTCTTTGGTGAGTTGAGATACTGAGAGCAGGTTGTATTTAAATTCTGGAATGTAAAGCACATTTGAAATATTGTTATTTTTAAGTAGTGATGAGGTTCCTTTGTGTGATACATAAGCTACATTTCTAGTAGGTAATTGGAATTTGCACTTCTCTGAACTGGGAATTGATTAACAAGAAGTAAGTGCATCAAGTTGAGAAGTCATATGATTTGAGGCTCCTGTGTCTATAATCCAATTTTGCTTGAGAAAATTGGGAATTAGAGTGATTAGAGTACCTGTAGCAACAAACTTTCTGGATGATTCTGGACCCTCTTCATTCCCATTGGCTAGGATCTGAAGTATCTATTGGTACTGCTCTTTGGTGAAGAAAGGAGCATCATGGCTATTATTAGGAGTAGTTTGAGCAAACTGAGGCATGTAGGCATGTTGGACCTGTTGTATTCCTGACTGAGTTCCATAAACACCTTGTTGATTGCCAGGTTCAGTAGCATTTGGAAACACTAAACCACTCACATTATTTGAATACACTCCAGAGTTCTGCCCTTTCTTTTTTCCCTTGAAGTCTGAGGGATAGCCATGAAGTTTGTAGCAATTCTCCTTTGTGTGCCCCTTGTAGTGACAGTAGTCACACTGCACTTGATTCTTTCTAAACTTGAAATTTCCACATACACTTGTTGAGTTTTTATTAATATAGAACACTGCTCCTTCTATTCCTTCAGTAGTTTGATTAGTCTGAGTAAAATTAGCCAGACTCCTTTGACTTTCTTGATCAATCAATAGTGAGTAGGCCTTGTTAATGCTAGGAATTGGGTACTTCATCATAATCTGACTCCTTGACTGTGAGTAGGACTCATTCAATCCCATCAAAAATTGTAGTAGCCTGTGATACTCAAAATGTTGGGCATATTTCTTTGATTCAGGACATGGACAACCAGGACAGGGCATTATTGCATCAAACTCATCCCAAAGATCTCTCAACTTGGAGAAGTAGTCATCAACTGACAAAGTACCTTGAGTGAGGTTATGAATTTTTATACTGACATACAGAACCCTAGATCCATTTACCTTGTCAAATCTCTCCTTTAAGTCTTCCCAAACCTTATGAGCATTAGAGGCATATACTACACTACTAAGTAATCCTGGATTTACTGCATTCATTATCCATGAGAGGACTACAACATTCACTTTCTCCCACTGATCATGAAGTTCAAGATCAAACTTAAACTTAGGAAATCGACCATCCACAAAGCCTAACTTACTCTTCCCTAATAGACCGATCTTCATAGACCTACTCCATATCGCATAATTATTTGAACCAGTAAGTTGAAGAGAGATCAGATTGTTACCTGGAGTGTCTGTTGGTTGAAGGAAGAGTAGATGATTGTGGACAATTGACGGAAACACAGCTATAGCAGCTGCATTATTGGCATTATCAGTAGTTGTTTCTTATCCAATTGCCATTTTCAGTTGCTTCTTCAAGAGTAAACCCTAGGTTTTCAGCTACACGCTATAATTGGACAATTTCCCACAGAGTTGTGAAATTGAGGTAGCGAGAGTAAGAGCGAGCTTGAGAGATGTCTTCGATTCACTCCAGTGGCTTTGATACCATGTTAGCTGCCATAGATTTGGAGATCAAGCTTGATGAAGAAGACATGTAGAGGAAACCCACACTTGAGAGAAATTAACTCTATATTAGAAGAAGAAGAACAGAATGATACAAGCCTATGTTTCATTACAGGGTGTACAATATATTTTTACAACTACAGTATAACTAACTTCTACTTTCTGTACTAACTAACTAACTGACTATAGTTATACAATTAACTTATCAGCGTGGTTAACTAACTCTAGTCAACAGAAAGAAAGTTTTTCTTGACCAGTTTTGTAAAAAGAAATAGATGTTTTTATAGGTGAATTACAAGAGCAAGAAAATGTTCCATCATAGAAATTAAATTATCTTTTTGGCTAAGTTGCTAGAGGAAGATTGAAGGAGAGCCTTGGCGTAATTGGTAAAGTTAATGTCATATAAGCAAGAGGTCACAGGTTCGAGCCGTAAAATATTTTGTGGCCAGGCTCTTCTCCGGACGCTACGCGTAGAGGGAGCTTAGTGGCAGAATGATTTTTAATTATTTTACCTTTATTTATGTCTTAAGAAATAATCTCTATTTATTTTTTGCAAATGAGTCTATTTGTTTTTTGGAATATGTATGAAAAAAATGGTGAAGAAGATGAAGAGTACAAAAAAGGATGAAGAGGAAAGCTCTCAAGAACACAGTGTGTGAGGATGGCCAAAAATGGTGGATTTGAGAGGGGAAGAAAATGGTGCCGAGAGATAGAATATGTTGGGCGTTATTTTTGCCATATTAGCAGAAATTAGTCAATTCGCGCACTTAAATTCAGGTGAGAATCACACATCCTGGCATGTCACTGTGTTGACTTAAATTCAGGTGAGAATCACACATCCTGGCATGTCATTATGTTGATTTTAATATATATATACATTTTACACATATATCCCAGACTCCACCTGTGAAATTATACTGGTATGTTATATATTTTATACATATATATCAAGTATTCAATAGGATGCTTCTTTAGTTGAGTTATCTAAATAATTTTTTTCGGCAAGTTTACACACATATATTTCAAGGGTTCGATAAGGCACACCCTTAGTTGAGCTGTCTAAATGAAAATTGTTGTCAAGTTTTGGAACTTTCTATATATTTAGCCTTAATTTGTATTATATTGATCGATATCAATGCTACTATTACATTGTTTGAAAATAGTTTCTTATTATTTGATTGAGTTAATCCTAAATACTAAAACTCCCTTAAACTATCATATTTTTACCAGTTTCCCACTTAAATTATTCGGTGTCCCCAAAACCCCCAGAACTATATTGCCCTTCATATTTAAACCCCCCTCGTCGCTTACTTGACATAACGTGTGTAATAACTCGTCGGGAGCGTGTGGCGGCCGGAAAAAACCATCAAAATGATCCATCTTAGAATGTAATGGCTAATTAGCCTAACCCTCTTTCAAATTTGTTTTTGTTTTTAAATATTCTCCTTATTTCCTTTATATCCACATTTTTTCCTCATTTTTTCACCATTCTTTCTTATTTTTTTCACCTTTCTCCTTTATTTTTTCACCTTCTTCATCATTTTTCACATTTTTTGTTAAGTTCCCCTATGGTTCCCTCTCAAATTTTTTCTCCCTCTCTTGTTTTCTCTGAAATGAGTTATTTCTCTTTCTTATTTTAGTTTTCTTTCATGTCTTACACATATTGTTGAAAGATCCAATACCTTGTAGAGAATACAGTTGAATCTCTTGAACTTTGTTTGTGTAATCTAGAATTAGAGAATGTAGATGCTGGCCAATTGGTTTTTTTTTTTGCTAAATTTTATTTTGTGTAATCTTGTTTATGTAATATAAAATGATTTTTTAGAAATGTAATATGCCTTTATTTTTTTTATTGTGCTGCAAAGTGAATTTAATAAGGACTTATTCAATTAGAGTTTAATATAAAACACAAACATAATTAAACCTAAAATTAGCACATTATATTAAATACTAGTTTGGCTAGAACTCTTGGAATTAATCAGTCATCCGAGAGTAATACATCATGAGTAAAATAAATAAACAACTTAGTATAAATAATAAGTTAATATAGTTAGACAAACACACATCTAAAATTCAACATGAGGTTTAAATATATAGGGGAATATAGTTCAGGGGAGTTTGGGGACACCGAATAGTTTAAGTAGGTAACTGACAAAAAAATGATAGTTTAAGGGGCTTTTAGACTGATTTATTTAACGACATGTAGTGCCATATGGCACATTGTTTAGAAAATTATGAGCGTGTAGTAAATGCACATCTAAGAATGCAATGAGGGGTTTGTAATATGAACAACAATATAGTTCAGGGAGTTTTGGGATACCGAATGGTTTAAGTAGGAAATTGACAAAAATATGATAGTTTAGGGTTGTTTTATGGTATTAACTCTATTTGATTTATGAATTATACTCTAAACTCTGCAGAGAGGTAGAGTATATTAGATATGAGAGATCTTATGAGGAGCATAATAACAACAAGCTCAGTGTAATCCCACATAGTGGGGTTTGAGGGGTAGAGTGTACGCAGACCTCACCCTTACCTTATGAAGGTAGAGAGGTTGTTTTCGATAGACTCCTGGCTCAAAGAAAAAAGGAAAATAAGCAGAAATAACAATTGTAGCAACAATGAGATATGTGATAAAGTGATACGGATATAGAATAATCAAAGCAGACGAACCAAAAAATAGTTTAAGAATTCTGCAGATAAGAAGATACGGACATACAAGACTAATACTAATGCAACCGGCATGAAAAGGAGAAACGCATGCCTATAAACTAACCTTCAACCCTAATCCCAACCTCTAGATCCTCCTCAGTAAGCTGCGCGATGTCCTCCCTAATCACCTATCCCCAAGACTTCTTAGGTTTGCATCTACCTCTTCTCAGTCCCACCGTGACCAACCTCTCGCACCTCCTCACCAGGACATCTATGAACCTCTTCTTCACGTGTCCGTACCTTCTCAGTCAGCTTTGAGCATCTTGTCCTCCACGGAGGCCACTCCCCCCTTGACCCGAATATCATCATTCCTAATCTTATCTCTTCTGGTACTTTAGAAGACTAAGATGATAATGGGTATTAAAAAGACTTCAGAAGTCAATGAAATTGTATTTTAATTATTGAGTTAATGTTGATCTGTATTTTGATTCCTCCTTCCTTTTGGTGGCCTTTCAAGTTTGTCTTTAGCCAATTACTTCAACTTCTTTCACATATCATTCCGAATCCCAAATTGCGGCACACGTCTGAGTTTCCTTCTCCCTTTCCAGTAGCAGTGGTGATCTGTCTAATTCATACACCAACACTTAATTTCCTATAAAGTACTTCTTTATCTATTTAACAACATGCTTAACCAACAATTTTTAAACTAATCAAGTCTTTTATTGAAGCGTAACTTCAAAAGTCTACCCTCCAGCAGCTAGTTTCTTGTGCATTTTAAGGATTGATGTAAAATAGACATTTTTAATCTAATCAAATCATAAGTGAAGGATGATGTCATAAGTTTATCGTCCAACTTGTCTCTTGCGTATGAGAAACTATATCTCCTCATACTATTTTATTTCATCCTTCTGGTAAATGTCATCATCAATTGACAACAAAACTTTATCATATATATATAATTGTAAACCAGCTCACAGGACTAGTAATTCATAAAAAAACTTTAACAGTATGTTGATTTTATGTAAGAGGTGAAAAAGAATTAATAAGAGTGCACAATGATCAAAAGTGGACGAATTGTATTTTACATGATGATAATTTCGAGTGCAAAATTACTTCTAAAGTTGATGAACTATATTTGCTGAAGTCTATTTGATTGTTTTCCGATTGGCAGGCCTTTGAAGTTTTTTTAAGCCAATTTTCCATCTTCTTTAACAGATCTTTTTCAACCTGAGAAAGATGCAATATTTATGTTCATATATGTACTAACTAGAGGGGTTGCTCTGATGGTAAGCAACTCCCACTTCCAACCGAGAGGTTATGAGTTCGAGTCTCCCCAAGAGCAAGGTGGGAAGTTCTTTGGAGGGAAGGAAGCTGGAAGTCTATTTGGAATGTACTAACTAGCTAGAGAAGACTTGTCAAAGTTAGACTTTTATTCTACTCTGATATTATTCTACTCTTATCAGCTATAATTTAAATTATTTAAAAACAGTTTCTTATTAAGTGATGTTTAAATTATACTCTGAACTAATCTGCAGACAAGTAGAGTATATTAGATTAAAGGCCAGATATCAAGACCAGGAACGCACATTTAAATTTTACAATTGATTAAGAAGACTTGGGAAGTCAATGAAATTGTATTTTAATCTGGGAATTGTGGATCTCTATAGCTCTTTCTTCTTCTTTTTCTTCACACCATTACTATCTTTCCTTTGGCTTCTGTTTTCTTCTTTCAAGATGAAGATTCAGTTGTTTTCAAGGTAAAAATTTTCAAATATTTTAATAATTTATTTGTAGCCCAATAAAATCTACATTTTGTTTGAGATTTCTGGCTGTATCTGCACTAAATTGTTTCCTGCATTGGCTATATGCTTCTTTCTTCAGTTTCTAGTAATAATTTTTTTGTGCTTTTTTATACATCAGATTTTTAAGAACTTAAAAGGAAGGGAAGGAAGCTACTTCGGCACTGCCTAGTGAAAATTACAATCATGGAAAGAGGAAAAGGAAATGAAGGAGAAAGAGAGAACTCATCGGTATGTCATACAATATTTACATATATTGAAAGTAATATTGACTAATTTTTACATACCCTTTTAAGACGAGATCAGTACTCGTTTGTAAATATTTTTCATTGCCTCTTTTCCTTTTGTTTTTTTCTCTTTTTTTCTTGTTAATTTCTTCTCCTAGATTTCAATTTAGAGAACCTAACCAAAATGAAATTTTTTTCCTTCTTAAAATAAACTCCAAACGACAAATGAACTCTTCCTTTCAGGAAACAATTCTTGCTTGAATTTCCATGAAAGGGTTTCAGTGAAAATATCTCAACTGTGAAACTCAGTCAATTGATGAAATCATATTCAAGTTCTCAATTCTATGAAGTATTGTTGGACTTGATGAAACTCAAGCCATATTTCTTGTTCTCAATTATTTATCATGTATATGAAACTGTTATGTTCTTATCCATCCACATTCGCACTAATATTAGTGCGAATAACCAAACCACAAATTTGATGCTGATCAAGTCGCATCAGTTAAAACAAAATCTAAACCTATATAAACACATTAAACTTATTGATCCTCGTTAGTTATAATTTGGAAGAAGTTGGGGTTTTGTTATGTTTGTCGATCCTACAAAGGTTTCCCACAGATATTGGAAATAAAGCCTTCTATACTTATGTTAGTTGCATGTTCATTAATGTATAATTTCTTATGGGAAATATGTGGCTTCAAAAACCAACATTTTGTCTTTTTGCAGGTGTCATCTGCTGTATTTAGAAAGGACATTGTGAATCTTCGAAATTTCATAGGGAGGTTAAAGAATGAGGAAGATCAAATTGCTCTTGACATGGATCAAGTTGAAGCGCTGAAATTGGTGGTGACATTAATGTGGACATTTCTCCAGCTTTCTTCTTCTTCCAGTTTGGATGGTTTTAGTGCCAAAATATCAAACATAACAGGAGAGCTTGAAGATCTGGTTGAGTCACTCTTCTACAACAGTGGAGATGACATCCTAGTTAAATACGACATGGATTGTGTCGTTCCTCGCATCATGGAAAATATCAGAAGTTGTATCAACTCGCAACATTCTCCTAAATCAAGTGCCACCATGGCTGAGGAGCAGTTGGTTGAACTTTTGGATAGCCTCCTCGTGAATCTCCATGATATAACCAACTTAGCTGTTGGACAATTTACTCCATTCATAACTCAACTTGAGGTTCTTCGGAATGTGTTTAGCAATGTAAGGAATTTTTATGGGTTGACAGTAAATGGTTGCGTTGAGCATGAGATAATTGAATATATGTTACCTCAATTTCAACTTATGGCTGAGAGAGCAGGACACTTCTTTTTGGTCTGTATTGTAGAAGAATTGGAGGGAACACTTGATGTCAAGCTAGGTCATCTATTTGTGAAGATTATTCCAATCGCGCTAGAGGTTATGCACATATGTTCTACAAACTTGAAAGCTTCAAAATCAACAGAATTTGGATGCTTCATTAAGCAGCTCCTAGAAGCCTCTCCGGCCATTCTTCGAGAATATCTGATTTATCTACAAGAGCACATAGTAAATGTTATTAACCCGAGCACTTCAACTCGAAACATTCATGTCATGATAGAGTTCCTCTTGATTATTCTTACTGACATGCCCAAGGACTTTATTCGTCATGACAAACTATTTGATCTCTTGGCACGTCTTGGAGCACTTACTAGGGAGGTATCAATTCTTGTTCACCGCTTACAAGAGAAATCAAGAAATGAAGGGAATACCAATGAAACATATTGTGGAACTCTAGATTTGCTGGAAAATATTGAACTCCTGAAGGGAGATTTGAGACATGTTTACTTGAAAGTCCCAAACTCATCTAAACTCTGCTTCCCCATGAGTGATGGACTGCTATTCATGAATCTTCTACTCAGAAACTTGAATGCTTTGCTCAATTCCAATGCGTATTCAGTTTCTTTGATAAAGGAAGAAATCGAGCTGGTGAAAGAACACCTCGAATGCATAAGATTTTTGTTCGTGAATGTTGAACATGAATTGTGTAAGGATCATTGGATACGTGCTCTGGATGTGGCATATGAGGCGGAACATTCCATTAATTCAATTCTTGTCAAAGATCATGGACTCTTGCAGCTTATCTTCTTGCTTCCTGACACCATAGAAAAGATCAAACTTATCAAAGAAGATGTTTTCAATTTGGTAAAGAAGTCTCCTGAGAACAGGGCCCTCATTGTTGAAAAATCTCCCAACAAGCCAGTTGTAAGCAAATCCTCAATAGCTAGTCAAGTACTTGTAGGTTTTGAGGAGGAGAGAGACTACATAATTAGGAAGCTTATTTGTGGACCAACGGATATAGACGTCATTTCGATAGTTGGAATGCCAGGGCTCGGGAAAACAACTTTGGCTTACCGAGTATATAATGATAAGTCTGTTATTAGTCATTTTGATATTCTTGCATGGTGCACAGTCGACCAAGAACGTAATGAGAGAATTTTGTTGCAGAAGATTTTTAATCAAGTCACTAATTCGAATGAGAAGTTTAGTGAGGATATTGATGTTGTTGATAAGCTGCGTAAAAAGCTATATGGTGGGAGATACCTTATTGTTTTGGATGACTTGTGGGATACTGCAACATGGGATGAGTTAACAAGACCTTTTCCTGATATTAAGAAAGGAAGTCGAATTATTTTAACAAGTCGAAAAAAGGAAGTTGCTTTGCATGCAAAACGCCACAGTGAGCCTCTTGATCTTCGATTTTTCACAGTAGATGAAAGTTGGGACTTAATAAAGAAAAGGGTTTTTGGAGAAGAAAGTTGCCCGAATGAGCTATTGGGTGTTGGAAAAGGAATAGCCCAGAATTGTCAAGGGCTTCCTTTGGTTGCTGATCTTATTGCTGGAGTCCTGGCAAAAAAGGGAAAGAAAAAGACTTTATGGCTTGAAGTTCTAAATAATTTGGATTCATTTATTCTTGAAAATGAAGTGGAAGTCATGAAGGTTATGTTGAAGTTTGGCAAAATGCCAAAGTCCCACATTGGTTGGGAGTTAAGTTTGGGGGGATTTTTCCCCTATAAAAGAAGGCCTAATGTTTAGGATTGAAACACACCTCTCATTTGCCTTCTCATCTGTTTAAGGCATTTGTATCTTCTCTCTTTAGTATTATTTCACTTGTATTTTTGGAGTGGAATAAAATATTTGGTTGTGTCCGAGGAGTAGGCAAAATTAGCCGAACCTCGTAAATTCTGGTGTTCCCTTTATTATTGCTTTATTGTCTTATTTATTATTTGGTGGTTGTCATAATTTTTGGTATAGTAGTTGTGACTTATTCACACTCTATACATTTGGCTTCCGCAACAATTGGTATCAGAGCCAAGGTACTGTCTAAGTATGCTCTGTGGTTGCAGCATAGTCTGATCTTCCACATCAGAAAAGATTTATCTTGGTAACTGAGTCAAGGTTCTGTCTGAGTATGCTCTGTGGTTGCAGCTTAGTCTGATCTTCCACACCAGAAAGGAAATAATCTTGATTTGTGTCGTCAGCTATTAAATAATATTTGTGTCAAAGATGGGAGACAATAAACAAGAAGAATCTACATCAAGTGTCAACAATACGTCATCATTGGCATCTTCGCTTATGACAAGAATTGTGTCAAATGCGAAATTTGCGGTCGAAATATTTGACGGGTCCGGACATTTTGGGATGTGGCAAGGCGAGGTTCTAGATGTCCTTTTTCAACAAGGGCTAGATCTGGCCATTGAAGAAAAGAAACCAGATGTTATTGGAGAAGAAGATTGGAGAATTATCAACCGTGTTGCTTGCGGTACCATTCGATCCTACCTTGCTAGAGAGCAGAAATATCCATACACAAAGGAAACTTCTGCAAGTAAATTATGGAAAGCACTGGAGGATAAATTTTTGAAGAAAAACAGTCAAAATAAATTGTACATGAAGAAGAGACTGTTTCACTTCACCTATGTTCCTGGTACCACGATGAATGAACATATCACCAGTTTCAATAAGTTGGTTACAGATTTGCAAAATATGGATACAACTTATGATGATGGTGACTTGGCCTTGATGTTGTTGGCGTCACTTCCTGATGAGTACGAGCACCTTGAAACTACTCTACTCCATGGAAATGACGAAGTTTCTCTCAGAGAAGTTTGTTCGGCTTTGTACAGCTATGAACAAAGAAAGCGAGAAAAACAGAAGGGCGGAGAAGGAGAAGCACTATTTGTGAGGGGTCGTCCTCAAAATCAAACGAGGACAAAGAAGGGAAGATCCAAGTCAAGATCCAGACCCAGCAAAGATGAATGTGCCTTTTGTCGAGAAAAAGGGCACTGGAAGAAAGACTGTCCGAAGTTGAAGAATAAGGCCAAACATAACAATGGAAAGGCCATTATGGATTCAAATGTAGCTGATTGTGATGATTCAGACTTCTCATTAGTTACAACAGAGTCATCAACATCATCAGACATATGGTTGATGGACTCGGCTTGTAGCTATCATATGTGTCCCAACAGGGACTGGTTCATGGAATTTCAAGAAGGAGAATATGGAGTCATCCACACAGCGGATAACAACCCTCTTACCTCATATGGCATTGGTTCAATACGATTAAGGAACCATGATGGAATGATCAGAACATTGATAGATGTTCGATATGTACCGGATTTGAAGAAGAATCTCATCTCTGTGGGAGCCCTAGAATCAAAAGGGTTCAAAATCATTGCAGAAAATGGAGTGATGAGAGTATGCTCTGGTGCACTAGTGGTAATGAAGGCTAATCGGAAGAATAATAATATGTACCGCTATCGTGGCAGTACAGTTATTGGGACAGCGACAGTAACATCCAGTGACGACAAAGAGGCAGAAGCAACCAAGCTATGGCACATGCGCTTGGGACATGCTGGAGGAAAATCCTTGAAAACTCTATCAGATCAAGGATTGTTAAAAGGAGTAAAGGCTTGCAACTTGGAGTTTTGTGAGCATTGTGTCAAAGGGAAACAGACAAGGGTTAAATTTGGTACAGCGATCCATAATACTAAAGGCATTTTGGATTATGTACACTCTGATGTTTGGGGTCCTTCCAAAACACCTTCATTGGGTGGGAAGCACTATTTTGTAACCTTTGTTGATGATTTTTCTCGAAGAGTGTGGGTGTATACAATGAAAAACAAAGATGAAGTGCTGGGAATTTTTCTCAAATGGAAGACGATGGTGGAGAATCAAACAGGCAGGAGGATCAAGTGTATTCGCACAGACAATGGAGGTGAATACAAAAATGATCATTTCAATAAGGTCTGTGAAAATGATGGCATCGTCCGACACTTCACTGTTAGACATACACCACAACAGAATGGAGTGGCAGAACGTATGAACCGGACCTTGCTGGAGAAGGTACGGTGTATGTTGTCCAATGCTGGCTTGGGCAAAGAATTTTGGGCTGAGGCAATTACATATGCATGTCACCTCATTAATCGTCTACCATCTGCTGCTATTGATGGCAAAACACCATTTGAAAAATGGTACGGAAAACCTGCTGTAGATTATAACTCTTTGCACGTGTTTGGCTCAACTGCATATTATCATGTGACGGAGTCAAAATTGGATCCAAGGGCAAAGAAGGCTATTTTTATGGGAATTACTTCTGGAGTCAAAGGATATCGCTTATGGTGCCCTATGACAAAGAAAGTAATATTCAGCAGAGATGTTACCTTTGATGAATTTGCTATGGTAAATAAGGTAACAGAAGATACCAAACAAAATGAAGGTGCTTCTAAGCAGGTGGAGTTTGAGGGAAAATTTATTTTTCCTACACAAGAAGCAGAGGAGGAAACAAATGAAGATTACCCTCTGGAAGGAGAGCCAGTAGAGGAGATTCCAACTCAGGAATCTCAACAACAACTTGAATCAATAGCAACCAGCAGGCCAAAAAGAACAATAACGAAACCTGTTCGTCTCATAGAGACGGTTGCTTGTGCAACCTCAATTGTAGCTGATGATGTTCCTACTACTTATAAAGACGCTGTCCAAAGTTCAGAAGAAGATAAGTGGAGGATTGCCATGAATGATGAAATACAGTCCCTTCATCAGAATCATACATGGAGATTGGCCAATCTCCCGAAGGGAAAGAAAGCAATTGGGTGCAAATGGGTATTTGCAAAGAAGGAAGGATTTCCTAACCAAGTAGATGTTCGCTACAAAGCAAGATTGGTGGCCAAAGGATATGCTCAAAAGGAGGGAATTGATTACAATGAAGTGTTTTCTCCAGTTGTAAAACATTCCTCCATTAGAATTATGTTGGCTTTGGTAGCACAATTGGATTTGGAACTAGTTCAGATGGATGTAAAAACTGCGTTTTTACATGGAAACTTGGAGGAGGAAATCTACATGACTCAGCCAGAAGGATTCAAAGTTGCTGGAAAAGAAAATATGGTGTGCAAACTTGAAAAATCGTTGTACGGATTGAAACAATCTTCTAGACAATGGTACAAGCGATTTGACGAGTTTATGTTGCGGCAAGGGTACAAGAGAAGCAAATACGATCATTGTGTGTATTTGCACAAGCTTAAAGATGGTTCCTTTGTATATCTTCTCCTATATGTTGATGATATGTTGATAGCTTCCAAGAATTCGGAAGAAATTGATAAGTTGAAGATTCAACTGAAGAAGGAGTTCGAGATGAAGGATTTGGGTGAGGCAAAGAAAATTCTTGGCATGGAGATAATTAGAGATAGACGTTCAAAGAAACTCTGTTTATCTCAAAAGGAATATTTGAAGAGAGTACTTCAACGTTTTGGCATAGATGACAAGACTAAGCCAGTTAGTACTCCACTTGCTTCCCATTTTAAGCTAAGTACTACTATGTCGCCAATGGATGAAGCTGAACGAGAGTATATGTCAAAGGTACCATACGCAAATGCTGTTGGTAGCTTGATGTATGCAATGGTTTGCACAAGGCCTGACATTTCACAAGCTGTTGGAGTTATTAGCAGATATATGCACAATCCAGGGAAGGAGCATTGGCAAGCTGTGAAGTGGATTCTACGGTATATTCATAATACTGTAGATGTCGGGTTAGTTTTTGAGCAGGAAGACAATCAGTTTGTAGTTGGATATTGTGACTCAGATTTTGCGGGTGATATGGACAAACGAAGATCAACTACTGGTTATGTGTTTACTTTTGCAAAGGCACCAGTTAGTTGGAAGTCTACTTTGCAGTCAACAGTTGCTTTGTCTACAACAGAGGCAGAGTACATGGCTATTACAGATGCTGTGAAAGAGGCAATTTGGCTTCAAGGATTGCTAAAGGAGCTTGGTGTTGAACAAAAAGGTATCACAATTTTTTGTGATAGTCAAAGTGCTATTCAATTAGCGAAGAACCAAGTTTATCATGCAAGGACGAAGCACATTGATGTTCGGTATCATTTCGTACGAGAAATCATAGAAGAAGGTGGAGTCACGGTGAAGAAAATTCATACTACAGAGAATCCTGCTGATATGCTGACAAAGGTGGTGACTGCGGTCAAGTTTCAACATTGTTTGGATTTGATCAACATTGTTGAACACTGAAGATTGAAGATGAAGACACAACCAAAATTTGTTATTGAGAGAGAATTGAAAATGTGGAATTTTGCCAAGGTGGAGATTTGTTGAAGTTTGGCAAAATGCCAAAGTCCCACATTGGTTGGGAGTTAAGTTTGGGGGGATTTTTCCCCTATAAAAGAAGGCCTAATGTTTAGGATTGAAACACACCTCTCATTTGCCTTCTCATCTGTTTAAGGCATTTGTATCTTCTCTCTTTAGTATTATTTCACTTGTATTTTTGGAGTGGAATAAAATATTTGGTTGTGTCCGAGGAGTAGGCAAAATTAGCCGAACCTCGTAAATTCTGGTGTTTCCTTTATTATTGCTTTATTGTCTTATTTATTATTTGGTGGTTGTCATAATTTTTGGTATAGTAGTTGTGACTTATTCACACTCTATACATTTGGCTTCCGCAACAGGTTATACAATTAAGTTATGACCATTTAGCGGATCACGTAAAGCCGTGTTTGCTTTTCCTTGGAAGTTATCCAAAGGACGAAGAAATTAGTGTCTGTAAGTTGCAAGATCTATGGAGTGCAGAAGGAATTCTGGAGCAGACTGAGATGAAGAGTGTAAAAGAAGTAATGGAGGTTTATTTGGATAATTTGATTTCGAGTAGTTTGGTAATAGTAAAGAAAAGCAAATATGTGCCGAGGACTTGCAAAATTCATGATCTTGTGCATGATTTTTGTCAGGTAAAAGCCACAAAGGAAAAGTTCTTCGACTTGATAAGTTCAAGTGCTCTATCTTGTGCTTCAGATCTGATGCCACGTCGAATGACCATTCCTTATGATCGTGTCTCTGTTTGTAAGCGTTCTGATTCTGAAAAGAAAGTGGTTTCTGGGAAATACCTCCTTTCGTTGAAGGTTGATTGTGCACTTTGGCGGACTGATGGTTTTTTGGTGGATAAAATAGCCGTCCTAGTTCAGTTAAGAGACTTGAGGCTTCTTAGAGTACTGGACCTGCCTGAAGTAATTCATGGAGAACATTTGCTGAATGAAATAGGCCTGCTAGTTCATTTGAAGTACTTAAACATTGGGATGAGAGTTAAAGCTCTCCCTTTGTCATTGACAAACCTATGGAATCTAGAAACTTTGTTGGTGCAAAGCTATGATACAACCATAGTACTACTACCTAGAATTTGGAATCTTGCAAAGTTGCAACATGTGAGCATCCGCCGTTGTTCTTTCTTTGATTTGGACACAGGTGAACCAATACTGTTAGCAGAGGACTCAAAGTTAGACAAGTTGAGAATATTAGATGGGCTCCGACTTTCCTATTCGAAAGACACAGAGGATATTTTGAAAAGGTTTCCCAAGCTGAAACAACTTGTCTGTAAAATTGTAGAATCATGGGATGCTTCAGCAGAGTGCAATTGGTTTCCAAAATTGGATGTCCTTAACGAACTTGAAGAACTCAAAGCAATGTATTTATCGGCCACTGATTTATCTTATCAAGACGGCTCTGGTTCACATGACATGTTGCCCTTTTCAGCAAGACATCTGAGTGATTTTCGCTTCCCTTTGAGCTTGAAAAAGTTGACATTGTTAGACTTTAATCTGACATCTGATTCACTGTCAACAATCGCTAGACTGCCCATCCTCCAAAAGCTGACTCTGGTGAACACTATCATTCAGGAAGAAGAGTGGAATGTGGGAGAAGACAACACCTTTGAGAATCTCAAATATTTAGGGTTGGTTCAGGTGCGTCTTTCAACATGGCAGGTTGAAGAGGAATCCTTTCCCGTGCTTGAGCAATTACTCCTTAGGGAATGTAATAAGCTTGAAGAGATCCCGTCCAGTTTTGGGGATATTGCTTCATTAAGGAGTATCGAACTGATCGATAGCCCTCAACTTGAAGATTCCGCTCTAGAGATTAAGGAATATGTTGCAGATATGATGGGAGACGACAGGCTTCAGGTCCATGTCCAGAGTTATCGTGAATAATCTGTGAGTATATACGGCTTTATTAAGTTCATTTTTATCTCTTTCTCCAGTTACTTTGACCATTATAATCTTCTTTGCAGAGCGTAAATAATAACCTGGGAATACAATTCATTTTGGGCCAACACTCACACATCAGTATTAGAGGCTAAAGACCCATTCTCCAGACAGTTATGCAATTTTTCATTTGTTTTCCTCCTCTTTTATTATTCTAATATGTCGAATAACAATAGCTGATGGTACCAATACCAATTGCTAACAGAGGACGTTTGTTCAAGTTCCAATATTGAGGTAGGCAATATAAATCCTCACTTTTTTCTTTAAGCTCAACTCATATTATTATCATTAACAAAATAAAATAAAAGTGAAAAATGAATAAAAGTGAGAAGGCAGTATGAAATAAATCTAGCACTTTGTTTAGTCAATACTAGCAGCTGAGGACAATGTCCTCTTTGCTTTCTTCTTGCTATTTTGATGAGAAGTGTTCTTTTCGCTTTTTAATTTTTAACTTTTTTTCTTTTTAAGAAATAAGTTGAAGTGAAATATGGACAGGGTAATATGTTAATGTAAAAGAATGAATTTTGGAAAGACTCAACGCATTCTTGCATGGGTCGGCTCATTCTTCGATCCCTGCTTCTTCCTTCCCCGTCTCCCTATTCCTGCCGCCCAAATAAGGCCTATGGAGTATAGGCATCTATCTTTGGTACCGACATGCAAAGGTTTGAATCCTTTGACTCCAGATTATGAATACTCGAATAAATCTATCGAGCTGGTGACTACAAATGAAGCAACTAATTCGCAAGCCAAAATTTTGACTACCTATCTTTGCTAAGAGAAGAGAGAGGAAATAATGTGTTTCCTTTCTTTTCTCTCCCATTTTCTATTTTACAAGACAAGAAGGGAGAGGAAAGGGGTTTTTACAAATACAAACAATTTCTTCCTCCCTATGATGAGTTTAATTTACCTTAGTATGAATAGCTTGTTCCAGTTTGAGTCCTTTTGAATTGTCACTGATTAATATTTTAATTACTTATTCTTAATCTTTTTCTTTAAAAGCCTACTGCAAGTAGAAGAAGAAAATATAGTGAGCTTTGATGGTGAGGCAGACACCATCTTTGGTCATCCCAACGACATGCTATATTGCGGAAATGCAACCACTTTATGTAGAATTTAAACACATACATACATAGAGCTTAAGCAACGGAATATGAATAGGAACATATTTTTAGTCACGGTTGTTTAAGTGTCGTAGAGAATCACCTTTGATCGAGCTTATAGCCAAAACCCTATGAGTCTTCTAGTCTATGTCTATCACAAAAGAATACCAGACTCATGGAGTCATATGTGGTTATATTGGTAGGCTAGAGACTCTTAGGTAAATATCTTTAACCCTAGAGACTTCTCCATCAAATACGATTGCTTTAGGGACTCATAATAAATAGTTTTCTTCAATCAAGGAAACTTCTAGATATGCATAACTAAAATATTATTTACTTAGGAGACAAGGCATATAATTAATTACCTAATATGTGAGCCACGTCAAAAGTCTTTAAAATAGAGAGTAAATTTCTAATATTTTACCACTTGGTGCACATATTGAAATTAAATAATAATAGGTTATGAGGGAATAATATGGCCATGACTTTATTCACTCAACTAACCATTATGTATTATCAGTTTAACTAGAACATATCGTGTAACGACTCGATCTGGCGTTTTGAGAATTAGCATTTCGTTCGGTGGCTTAAGGTCTCGAGCAGCTACGTATTATGTATTATGACTTGCTTGTGTGGTCGAGTTCGATTTTCGAATGATTCAGAATTGATTTGGAAAAATAATTTTTGTTTTAGATGCTTAAGTGAAAAGAGTTGACTGGAGTTTGACTTTTGTGTAGACGACTCATGAATGGTATTTTGATGATTCCAATAGCTTGATTTTGGACTTGGGCATATGCCCGAATTTGTATTTGAATATTTCTAAAAGGTTTCGACACTATTTGGTAAAAGTTGACAATTTGTGTTAGTTTTTCCAACAATTATGGTGATGTATGGGAGAGGTAAGCAATGATGCAACTCTCCTTAGTGAGATAAGCAATGATGCAATGAGTGGTAGGTGAGATGGGAATATTGCAAATTGATCCTTCTTGGTAGGTGAGATTTGCACTTTTGGTCCCTATCTCAAAACTATAAATACCCCCTTCCATTTCATTGTATAACACACCAAAAAAATATATCAAAACTCAAGAAGAAAGAGTTTGAGAGGGAGAGAGATATAGTTCCTTTAGGAATGTTTCCTAACAGGGGAGTGACAAAATAGTGAGTAGAAATACTAGTCGGGTATTTTTCGGGAAACACTTTTGTGTGCGCCACTATTTTGGGTAGAGCTCAGGAATTGTTGTACCTCCAAATTATTGGGGAAGTCTCTCTTTGTATGCCTGCTAAATGTTTTAGTGGAAGTTGGTGTCGGATTTGTGGACGTAGCCTAAACGTTTTAGGTGAACCACGTTAAATATTGTGTCATTTATTTTTGGTTTCATTGATCATTTATTTTATTCCGCTGTGCAGTAGTGTTTAGTGCTACCGGGTCCTAACAATTTGAAGGTTTGGAAAGTTCATAGGTTTGACCGTGAGTTGAATTCGATGTTCTCGGATTCAGATTACGCGTGGTTTAACAGTGAATCCCCGTTGACTTGCGATGAACCTTTCCACTGCTCCAATGATTGGAGAATCTCCCACAACATACAAAATAATTGCTTGTCTCCATTTCTCATTATCTCGTTCAACATCCTCTTTTTCTAATTGAACAATTTAAGTTCCATCTCTGATAGTAGGAGCAACAAATTTCAGATTCATACCTTTGGCCGCCATCTTATTACTGGAAAACAAATTCGCCCATGTTTTCCCCTCCCCCTCCCCATTTCCGGCCAAGGCGTAGGATGCCCAACACGCTATAATGCGTCGAGAGAGAAAGTTAGAGAGCGAGAAAAAGCTTATCAGTATCAAGACAAGTTGAAGAGTTCAATGTTTAGAAATTATTCAAATGCAAGGTAACTCGTGAGGTGATGATTGACCGAGATCAGAGACTCTTACTATTAACAGCCGACTTAACTAGAAAATATGGAGAATACATGCAATGCAGGGTACTGTTGATAAATGTATTGTTCAAGAAAGGGTTAGCAAGATTCTTGACTAGCTTAATTCGAGGTTAAATTGATGCCCTAATTCACCATTATTTATTTAATATATCTACTAATTAGATTCGTAGAATTGTGATTCAAGTCATTCCTTAGTATTTCAATTTACGCACCCATGAGAGAGAGAGAGAGATTGCCATATACTCAAATGAACTGAATAATGAAAGTTCTTGGATACTATTATTTTATAACTTGATGAAAAATATTATCAGCATTGTTGGTGCTCTAGAACAAAATCATTTTGATGGTTACTGTTGATTTTTTTTTTTTTTTTTGGTTTTATTGTTTTTAGTAGTAGTATTAGTATGCATTCTTTAACAAAACCTTTCAATCAGTGTTCTACGTAGTTTTAGATAGATCTCCATTATTCAGTTCATCTTGTATTCTTTTCCATATACATAACATCAATTCAAATCATCGGACTATTTTTATCTATTATTTTGAGAAGTGTCAAATTTTAAGTCATTTAAGTTAAACATTTGTGAGTTCAGTCCTCGTTGTACTTCCATGAACACTGATAGTAGGCTATATAGTTGATATTTACACCTTAATATGACCATACTTTGTTGGTGTTTTATAGATAAATTGTCAACAAAAGACTCTGAATAGTGTTCTTTTGTTTCGCAGGGAATATTATATGAGAGGAATCAACATGGAGTGTTTTGGAGGCGATAATGTGAAGAAAATGCCCACTCGAGAAGTATCCGAGCACTAAGAAGCAGAAAATGGCTTGGGCAAGAAGTCCACCGCGACCGCGGTGAACCGCGATTGTTTATAATCGTGAGGCAGAAAGGTCAGCTCTCATCGCGGTTGGCCACCACCGCGGTGCACTGTTCACGCTGCTGGAAGTTTGAGGACAAAAGTGTAATTTCGATAAACTTTTGTAAACCCTTATAAGCTTTAGAAACTCGCCCAAGATTGTTCCAAGTTTTTTTTAAAACTATTTTTGGAGGCAAGAACAAGTGGGAGAAGATCAACCAAACATTAGAGTTTTTCTATCTCCTTTTAATTCTTGCAATTTTACATTATGAACAATTTAGTAGTTTCCTCTTATTTTGTTATGAGTAGCTAAACACTTATCTAGGGCTGATGGAACCAATTGTTGGTTGAAGTTTTGACTGAAGTTGTTATAATCGAGTCAGATTTATGATATGATTGTTCAACTACGTTTTGTATGGTGATTAACTGAATGGGCCCTTGATTAATCGTGTCTAATTACCTTATATTGCTTGAGAAAGAGTATTAGGTTAGACAGCTGTTGAACAACACCACTTTTGGGTAATTGAAGAGATTCATTACTTGAACTTGAAAGTGGGCTTAGAGATAACCGAACTTTGGTGGGATAATTTAGAGTTGCACACATATTGTCAGCTAGAGTAGTTCGAGAGAATGCTCTAGTAAATTATTGTAGTTGATCGAGAGATAATTACGATAACCCATAACTCTTAATGCTCATACAGTATTACGGCGAGATTATAGCGGAAGAGTCAAGACCTAAACTAGCAATTGGGGAAATTACTGCCCTAGACCTTTTTACCATTGAATTATCTTTGTTTTATCTTACTGTTGTTTTTCATAGTATTTGAAGTAGTTAACAAAAACTCAATCTTAATTGAGCAAAAATCTTGCATCTAGAGATTGATTGAGTTGATAATAACATTGCCGAAGAGTGTAATAGATAAGTTAGTTCTCTGAGGATTCGATTCCGGACTTAAAACCAGATTATATTTGCAGCGACCGCTTTGTCCTTTAAAAGGCATAGTTGGGCATTATCAAACACCTATTATACTAATTAAGAAGTTACACTTGAAAAAAAAATTTAAAACTTACCAAATTAGTTTTCTATAATCTTCAATTACAGATAAGAATACATTGCCTTAAAGGTAAGTATTAATTAATCTTCTTAATCCAAATCCACCTCAAATATTAAAAATAGGCAATCTATTATGTAAACATATATGGAAAATATATCATAGTTTTCATGAAAAAGCAAATATGGAAGAAAACTTATTAGATTTCTAACAATGAATGCAATGTACAGATCATGTAGATTCAAAAAATCTATTACTTAGCATTTTTTCTTTTACATATATATATATATATATATATATATATATATATATATATATATATATATATATATATATATATGTAAAAGAAAAAATGCTAAGTAATAGATTTTTTGAATGCTAAGTAATATATATATATATATATATATTATGCATGACTAGCTTTATCTCCTTTTGTTTGACAGGGTTATTTAGTCCTCTGGTGTTCCAAAACCCTATATTATCCATTAAGATGGGGAATGCCCCACCCTTGCCAAGTCCTGGCTCCCTTGCACCTTGCACTCCTTCAGGGATAGAAGAGCTAGGTTCTCCTGAGTGCTTGTTCCTTTCTTCAGTTAATTGTTTCTCCATTAGGCTAGAGAAAGTGTTTCGTAGTTTTATAGTTGCATTCTGCACTGTCACCCCCTTTGCTATGTATTTTCCAGTCTTGAATCCTTGTTGATTACCTTGCTTTTCTGTTATCTATTTGTACTGGTTTACCCCTTTTTCTGCATCACTTTTTGTCTTTGCCTCTACTGCTTTCTCCTTTTCATTATTGATCTCCTTGCTATTTTCATTCCCCTGTCCCTGGTGATTTTTATTTCCTTCTGTTACCTTCTGCTTCTCCTTTTCTTCTTTAAGGAATTTCCTGCACATTTTCATTTCATGCCCATAATTACCACGTTTTCCACATAGTACATGTTTCCACTCATAGACCACATTTTGCTCCACTATTTTTCCATATTCATTCTCAAACATTATTGATGTTTAGTATGTTTGGTTCAGCACAATCTCCACCAATATTCTAGCATATGTTATTCTTTCCCTTTGCGCGTAGTTGCACTATCTGCTTTGAGAGGTTGACCAATCAGCCCTGTAACTTAGTCAGTGCAGCCTTGCCCCAATATTTGATGTCCAGATCCGGAAATTCTTACCCACACAGTATTTTTTTCCATTTGAGTTTTAGTGAAGTCCATATCTGGTTTCCCTGCTTTAACTGTGACTGGCTTTTTATCGAACATTTGAGCTCCCACTTCTACTACTCTGTTTCTATCCACCATATCATGAAACAGCATAATGAATACCCCTCGACTAATATGTGCAACTTTATCAATTCCCAATTTCCCCCATATCCTCCTAAATAACTATCCATTACTGGTCGTGGAGGATTGAAACCTAGGACATAGCATACCACTGTTGATGCCAATAATTCACCTCATATTTGATGTCATCCAATGTTATTTTCACATTCACGTGATTCTCTACTGCTTTGCTCAAATCTAGCCCCTCTGTAGTCAGAATTGCTCCAACTACACGACTCCATGATTTAGGGCTTGTGTTTGGATTCATCTGCGTACCTTTTCTTTCATTTTCTATGACTTGCTCTTCCACCATGTCAGCCCAGGATGTCTTCCCCGAGCTTTTAACCTCGTTTCCCTCTCTCTGTTCATTGAATTGCTCTTTTGTGGTGTGTTTGATGAGGACACTATTATTAGGTCCAATAGAATTATACCTTGGATTGCGTTGATGCTACGTTATTTTTTTGCATTTGCAGAGTCCGGAACTCCCATTTTCGCCATTGTTATTACTTTTACCTTGTTTTCCCGTGTAGCCTTACATTATTACTTTTATGCCTTTTTCTTTTATGCTCAAAATTATTCCCTCTATTATTTTGTTTTATGCATTTACCAAATTAAGCTTGATATTTAAGGTGTGCTTGATAGGAAGGAAAGTGTTATCCGTAATAATAAGTCATTTTTTAGTGTTTCAAACTATGAAAGTCATTTTCTAGGAAAATATTTTGGATGAAAAGTAGGAAAATGACCTTCCTCACTTATGAACATAAGTTATTTTCCTTACAACTATCTTAACTCCTAACTTCATCTACTTACTTTTGTTGAAATTGGCAAAATGTTTGTCCCACATCGGTGGGAAAACAAAAGTTGGGGGGATTTTCCCCCTATAAAAGAAGGCTTAATGTTTAGGATTTAAACACACTTCTCATTTGCCTTCTCATCTATTTAAGATATTTGTATCTTCTCTCTTTAGTATTATTTCACTTGTATTTTTGGAGTGAAATAAAATATTGGTTGTGTCCGAGGAGTAGGCAAAATTAGCCGAACCTCGTAAATTCTGGTGTTCCCTTTATTGTTGCTTTATTGTCTTATTTATTATTTGGTGGTTGTCATAATTTTTGGTATAGTAGTTGTGACTTATTCACACTATATACATTTGGCTTCCGCAACAATTGGTATCAGAGCCAAGGTACTGTCTAAGTATGCTCTGTGGTTGCAGCATAGTCTGATCTTCCACATCAGAAAAGATTTATCTTGGTAACTGAGTCAAGGTTCTGTCTGAGTATGCTCTGTGGTTGCAGCTTAGTCTGATCTTCTACATCAGAAAGGAATAATCTTGATTTGTGTCGTCAGCTATTAAATAATATTTGTGTCAAATATGGGAGACAATAAACAAGAAGAATCTACATCAAGTGTCAACAATACGTCATCATTGGCATCTTCGCTTATGACAAGAATTGTGTCAAATGCGAAATTTGCGGTAGAAATTTTTGACGGGTCCGGGCATTTTGGGATGTGGCAAGGCGAGGTTCTAGATGTCCTTTTTCAACAAGGGCTAGATCTGGCCATTGAAGAAAAGAAACCAGATGTTATTGGAGAAGAAGATTGGAAGATTCTCAACCGTGTTGCTTGCGGTACCATTCGATCCTACCTTGCTAGAGAGCAGAAATATCCATACACAAAGGAAACTTCTGCAAGTAAATTATGGAAAGCACTGGAGGATAAATTTTTGAAGAAAAACAGTCAAAATAAATTGTACATGAAGAAGAGACTGTTTCACTTCACCTATGTTCCTGGTACCACGATGAATGAACATATCACCAGTTTCAATAAGTTGGTCACAGATTTGCAAAATATGGATACAACTTATGATGATGGTGACTTGGCCTTAATGTTGTTGGCGTCACTTCCTGATGAGTACGAGCACCTTGAAACTACTCTACTCCATGGAAATGACGAAATTTCTCTCAGAGAAGTTTGTTCGGCTTTGTACAGCTATGAACAAAGAAAGCGAGAAAAACAGAAGGGCGGAGAAGGAGAAGCACTATTTGTGAGGGGTCGTCCTCAAAATCAAATGAGGACAAAGAAGGGAAGATCCAAGTCAAGATCCAGACCCAGCAAAGATGAATGTGCTTTTTGTCGAGAAAAAGGGCACTGGAAGAAAGACTGTCCGAAGTTGAAGAATAAGGCCAAACATAACAATGGAAAGGCCATTATGGATTCAAATGTAGCTGATTGTGATGATTCAGACTTCTCATTAGTTACAACAGAGTCATCAACATCATCAGACATATGGTTGATGGACTCGGCTTGTAGCTATCATATGTGTCCCAACAGGGACTGGTTCGTGGAATTTCAAGAAGGAGAATATGGAGTCGTCCACACAGCGGATAACAGCCCTCTTACCTCATATGGCATTGGTTCAATACGATTAAGGAACCATGATGGAATGATCAGAACATTAACAGATGTTCGATATGTACCGGATTTGAAGAAGAATCTCATCTCTGTGGGAGCCCTAGAATCAAAAGGGTTCAAAATCATTGCAGAAAATGGAGTGATGAGAGTATGCTCCGGTGCACTAGTGGTAATGAAGGCTAATCGGAAGAATAATAATATGTACCGCTATCGTGGCAGTACAGTTATTGGGACAGTGACAGTGACATCCAGTGACGACAAAGAGGCAGAAGCAACCAAGCTATGGCACATGCGCTTGGGACATGCTGGAGGAAAATCCTTGAAAACTCTATCAGATCAAGGATTGTTAAAAGGAGTCAAGGCTTGCAACTTGGAGTTTTGTGAGCATTGTGTCAAAGGGAAACAGACAAGGGTTAAATTTGGTACAGCGATCCATAATACTAAAGGCATTTTGGATTATGTACACTCTGATGTTTGGGGTCCTTCCAAAACACCTTCATTGGGTGGGAAGCACTATTTTGTAACCTTTGTTGATGATTTTTCTCGAAGAGTGTGGGTGTATACAATGAAAAACAAAGATGAAGTGCTAGGAATTTTTCTCAAATGGAAGACGATGGTGGAAAATCAAACAGGCAGGAGGATCAAGTGTATTCGCACAGACAATGGAGGTGAATACAAAAATGATCATTTCAATAAGGTCTGTGAAAATGATGGCATCGTCCGACACTTCACTGTTAGACATACACCACAACAGAATGGAGTGGCAGAACGTATGAACCGGACCTTGCTGGAGAAGGTACGGTGTATGTTGTCCAATGCTGGCTTGGGCAAAGAATTTTGGGCTGAGGCAATTACATATGCATGCCACCTCATTAATCGTCTACCATCTGCTGCTATTGATGGCAAGACACCATTTGAAAAATGGTATGGAAAACCTGCTGTAGATTATAACTCTTTGCACGTGTTTGGCTCAACTGCATATTATCATGTGACGGAGTCAAAATTGGATCCAAGGGCAAAGAAGGCTATTTTTATGGGAATTACTTCTGGAGTCAAAGGATATCGCTTATGGTGTCCTATGACAAAGAAAGTAATATTCAGCAGGGATGTTACCTTTGATGAATCTGCTATGGTAAATAAGGTAACAGAAGACACCAAACAAAATAAAGGTGCTTCTAAGCAGGTGGAGTTTGAGGGAAAATTTATTTTTCCTACACAAGAAGCAGAGGAGGAAACAAATGAAGATTACCCTCTGGAAGGAGAGCCAGTAGAGGAGATTCCAACTCAGGAACCTCAACAACAACTTGAATCAATAGCAACCAGCAGGCCAAAAAGAACAATAACGAAACCTGTTCGTCTCATAGAGACAGTTGCTTGTGCAACCTCAATTGTAGCTGATGATGTTCCTACCACTTATAAAGACGCAGTCCAAAGTTCAGAAGAAGATAAGTGGAGGATTGCCATGAATGATGAAATACAGTCCCTTCATCAGAATCATACATGGAGATTGGCCAATCTCCCGAAGGGAAAGAAAGCAATTGGGTGCAAATGGGTATTTGCAAAGAAGGAAGGATTTCCTAACCAAGTAGATGTTCGCTACAAAGCAAGATTGGTGGCCAAAGGATATGCTCAAAAGGAGGGAATTGATTACAATGAAGTATTTTCTCCAGTTGTAAAACATTCCTCCATTAGAATTATGTTGGCTTTGGTAGCACAATTGGATTTGGAACTAGTTCAGATGGATGTAAAAACTGCGTTTTTACATGGAAACTTGGAGGAGGAAATCTACATGACTCAGCCAGAAGGATTCAAAGTTGCTGGAAAAGAAAATGTGGTGTGCAAACTTGAAAAATCGTTGTACGGATTGAAACAATCTTCTAGACAATGGTACAAGCGATTTGACGAGTTTATGTTGCGGCAAGGGTACAAGAGAAGCAAATACGATCATTGTGTGTATTTGCACAAGCTTAAAGATGGTTCCTTTGTATATCTTCTCCTATATGTTGATGATATGTTGATAGCTTCCAAGAATTCGGAAGAAATTGATAAGTTGAAAATTCAACTGAAGAAGGAGTTCGAGATGAAGGATTTGGGTGAGGCAAAGAAAATTCTTGGCATGGAGATAATAAGAGATAGACGTTCAAAGAAACTCTGTTTATCTCAGAAAGAATATTTGAAAAGAGTACTACAACGTTTTGGCATAGATGACAAGACTAAGCCAGTTAGTACTCCACTTGCTCCCCATTTTAAGCTAAGTACTAATATGTCGCCAATGGATGAAGCTGAACGAGAGTATATGTCAAAGGTACCATACGCAAATGTTGTTGGTAGCTTGATGTATGCAATGGTTTGCACAAGGCCTGACATTTCACAAGTTGTTGGAGTTATTAGCAGATATATGCACAATCCAGGGAAGGAGCATTGGCAAGCTGTGAAGTGGATTCTACGGTATATTCATAATACTGTAGATGTCGGGTTAGTTTTTGAGCAGGAAGACAATCAGTCTGTAGTTGGATATTGTGACTCAGATTTTGCGGGTGATCTGGACAAACGACGATCAACTACTGGTTATGTGTTTACTTTTGCAAAGGCACCAGTTAGTTGGAAGTCTACTTTGCAGTCAACAGTTGCTTTGTCTACAACAGAGGCAGAGTACATGGCTATTACAGAGGCTGTGAAAGAGGCAATTTGGCTTCAAGGATTGCTAAAGGAGCTTGGTGTTGAACAAAAAGGTATCACAATTTTTTGTGATAGTCAAAGTGCTATTCAATTAGCGAAAAACCAAGTGTATCATGCAAGGACGAAGCACATTGATGTTCGGTATCATTTCGTACGAGAAATCATAGAAGAAGGTGGAGTCACAGTGAAGAAAATTCATACTACGGAGAATCCTGCTGATATGCTGACAAAGGTGGTGACTGCGATCAAGTTTCAACATTGTTTGGATTTGATCAACATTGTTGAACACTGAAGATTGAAGATGAAGACACAACCAAAATTTGTTATTGAGAGAAAATTGAAGATGTGGAATTTTGCCAAGGTGGAGATTTGTTGAAATTGGCAAAATGTTTGTCCCACATTGGTTGGGAGTTAAGTTTGGGGGGGATTTTTCCCCTATAAAAGAAGGCCTAATGTTTAGGATTGAAACACACCTCTCATTTGCCTTCTCATCTGTTTAAGGCATTTGTATCTTCTCTCTTTAGTATTATTTCACTTGTATTTTTGGAGTGAAATAAAATATTGGTTGTGTCCGAGGAGTAGGCAAAATTAGCCGAACCTCGTAAATTCTGGTGTTCCCTTTATTGTTGCTTTATTGTCTTATTTATTATTTGGTGGTTGTCATAATTTTTGGTATAGTAGTTGTGACTTATTCACACTATATACATTTGGCTTCCGCAACAATTGGTATCAGAGCCAAGGTACTGTCTAAGTATGCTCTGTGGTTGCAGCATAGTCTGATCTTCCACATCAGAAAAGATTTATCTTGGTAACTGAGTCAAGGTTCTGTCTGAGTATGCTCTGTGGTTGCAGCTTAGTCTGATCTTCCACACCAGAAAGGAAATAATCTTGATTTGTGTCGTCAGCTATTAAATAATATTTGTGTCAAAGATGGGAGACAATAAACAAGAAGAATCTACATCAAGTGTCAACAATACGTCATCATTGGCATCTTCGCTTATGACAAGAATTGTGTCAAATGCGAAATTTGCGGTCGAAATATTTGACGGGTCCGGACATTTTGGGATGTGGCAAGGCGAGGTTCTAGATGTCCTTTTTCAACAAGGGCTAGATCTGGCCATTGAAGAAAAGAAACCAGATGTTATTGGAGAAGAAGATTGGAGAATTATCAACCGTGTTGCTTGCGGTACTATTCGATCCTACCTTGCTTTTAAATAAATTACCCAGATAGAAGTTCTAGGTTATGTTGTATTTCACAAAAACGAGCACGAGGGGGGCATAAACCGTACCTGAGCAATAATACAACAGGGGTGATGCCATCACCCAATAAATTGAAGGAGGACTGAAAAGACAAAAAAACGTATAGGTCCTCGCTCCAAACACTATATACAACTCTAGCTAATAAAAAAATTAGATTTTTTATACTTTGTTCTTATTGTGGGAAGCTGCCATTTATCAAGAAGGAGAACACTTTTAACCATGCTTGGGAGTTGTTAGAAGTTCTGGAAGATCTTGGCCTGATTGGAAGTAGCTGCGAGTTTAGCCAGGCAATCAGCTTCTTGGTTAGCCTCCCTTAGACAGTGTTGCACACATATATTAGCATCAGTTATGGAGTTGATGGTGTTGTCCACGATCTGCTCAATCTTGAGGTTGTTGGCCTCTTTCTTTGTCAACATATTTGCAATTATCAGAGAGTCAAGTTCAAGAACAAAATTATTGAGCACATGGTGGCCACACCATTTCACTCCAAACTCAGCTGCAAGAGCTTCAGTCATAATGTCGCTATTACTCTGTACATTGACTGAGAAGGCCATGATTAAGACACTATTACTGTTTCTATACTAGAGTTGAGTGAACTTTTGAAGGATGAATTCTTTTTACGTTCTAATATAGTTTTACCTTTGAATTTTTCTACGTATTCAGTTGCATGCTTATTTTAGTTAATTGAAAAGCTCTTAATTGACTGTGCTTATATATTATATATTACTTGAGAAAAAGTGTATATTTATATTGTTGTTGAACAATGTCACTCCCAAAGTATAGGAGAGATCAATATATCGGGTTTAAAAGCGGGAATAGAGATAATAAAGTTTTGACGTGGTTATAGTTAGCAGTGAGAAAGTGCAAGCTAGCATAATTCGAGAGAATATGACTAGTACATTATTGTAGTTGCTCTAGTGGGAATTATGATAAGTCAAGTGCTCAAGATCAGTGAAAAATACTTAGGAGAAATTATAGGAGATTGAACATGAAAGATTATGATAATAGGAAAAATCATAATTCTAGGCATTTCCAATCTTATTTCCAATCCTTAGTCTCTATAGTTAATAATTTTACTGCTTTAATATTTGTTAGTTAATTAGTCAGAAATAAAAACCTTAAACTTTATAACTCAAAAACTATTCGAACTTGTCTCCTTAGTAATTATGAACAATTGTACCTAAACCTTAGTTCTTTGTGAGATTCAACTCCGGACTCTTAGATCGGGTTATATTTGTAGCAACCATTTGGTCTTTTTAATAAGGCATAGTTAGCGTTATCAGAGACTCTAACAGTTAACATTTGTGTCACGACCCAAGTTCTCCCTCCGTGAACTGTCATGACGGCACCTAGTCTCTACGACTATGTAAGCCTAACAAATTGCGGAAAAAGAAAATGGCATACGAAACTGACAAATTACTGGTAAAACATAATAAAAGAGTTTACAATTTCCACTCGGCATATATAATACATACTCTTAAAACTGAATCAAACTCCCAAAACTAGGAATCTCTTGAAATCACAATATATGAAAAACTACATAGTGTTCTAACTCCAGAATGTCTAATTGAAAGTAAATACAGGAAGTCTAAAGCTAAAAGGAAGAATAGACTCTTGGATCTGTAGATGCGGTAGATATACCTCGAAGTCTCTGATATCGACTGCCTCACTGATAGAACGGTTGAGTAGCAGAACCTGGATCTGCATACGAAAAACATGTGCAGGAAAGGGCATGAGTACACCACAATGATACACAGTAAGTGCCAAGCCTAACCTCGGCCGAGTAGTAACGAGGAAGGTCAGGGCCCTACTGGTTATATATATATATATATATAACAAGGTAAGCAGTATGAAATAAAGCAGTATGATTAAAGTACTAACAATCGATAAAGAATAAAAGCACAGAAAGAATATAACTTAGTACACAGAGATAACAAAAGGGGGATCTCCCATGATATCGTCCCGTAGTCCCAAATATAAATGTGTAGGGGGATCTACCGGAATACCGATCCATAGTCCCAATGTAAATATCCAGTACAGGGGAATTTACCAGGTGTCGTCCCATAGTCCCAAATATAAATGTGCAGGGGATCTACCGGAATACCGATCCTTAGTACCAAAGTAAACATGTAAGGGGATCTACCGGGATATCGTGTCGTAGTCCCAAAGTAAAATACACAACAGTCTCATGAAAGAATCTACAATTTTATTCAAATTCATACCAAGAAAAGTAGAGATTTCTATTCTAAACATGTTGTACACAATTCAAGAAAATAGTTAAAGCAGATAGTACAGTTATGTCACTTAAAAATGTTTTCCTAAGCTAAACAGTAGGCTTTAAATACAGTAGTGTTCAACAAAAGGAACCACATATATTTACTTAATGAAATGGAGTTTTTGCAACAATTAGCACATGTACGCAATCGTCACCTCACGTACATGACACTCATATAACAACAATACCAAAATCCTAAGGGAAGTTCCTCCACACAAGGTTAGGCAAGCCACTTACCTCGAACCAGCTCAAAATCAATCCGAAATCATGCTCTTGCCACGAGTATCCAACTCCGAGTGGCCCAAATCTAATCAAATTAATTACATAACGTAAATAAAACAATACAACAACAACAACAACAAACCCAGTTTGATCCTAGCAGGTGGGGTCTGGGGAGGGTAGTCTGTACGCAGACCTTACCCCTACCTAATATAGGTAGAGAGGCTATTTCTAATAAACTCTCTGCTCAGGAAGGGCAAGAAGAAGAAGAGGAAAGCAAGGAAGGAAAAAAGATGGAAGATAAAAGAAAAAGGGAGAGATAAAGGATAAGTGGTACAAAATAATAGCAATAGGGAATACTGAGGCGAACAAAATCACATAAACAACTAATTTAGCTAATGAATTTAAAGCTACGACGAGAAATTAGAAAGACGCCCAAAAATCCTCCCTAGGCCCATGTCTCGGAATAGGATAAAAGTTACCAATTTAGAACACCCATTCACTCACAAGAACACTCATCCAAATCACTCAATTCCGACATCTAAAACCCAATCAAAACCCAAAAATTTGGTTAGGGAACATTTCCTCAATTCTCCCAATTTTTCACCCCAAATACGAAATTAAATAATAAAACTAAGCTTAGATTAATGGAATACAACCAAAAAGGATTAGGAATCATTACCCAATAATCTTCTCTTTAAAATCCCCACAGAATCGCCCTACCCCGAGCTCCAAATTTGATTTTCAAGTTATGAACTCAAACCCTCGATTTTCATATATCTGCCTAGCGATTTCCGCTTCTGCGATCATGGGACCGCACCTACGACTTGGGCTCTGTATCTGCAGAATTTCATTTAACTCTCCAGGCACCGCACCTACGCTCCTTTTTTCGCAGATACGGTCTGCTTCTGCGGTCCTTTAGCCGCATCTGCGGTCACTGGCCATTAGCGCCCAAACCGCACCTGAAACCTCATTCCCGGCTGCTGCAGCCCGCACCTGCGGGCTCCTCACAGCAAGTGCGACAATACTAGAAACAACAACTTCAGAATAGCCTAAGTCCAATTCCAACTTTCGTTAAGCATCTGAAACTCACCCGAGGCCCCCGAGACCTTAACCAAACATACCGACCAATCCTAAAATATCATACGGACTTAGTCCAATCCTCAAATCATATCAAACAATGCTAAAACCACGATTCACCCTCCAATTCAAGCCTAATGAACTTGAAATCTTAAGAATTCTACATCCGATGACAAAACCAATCAAACCAAGTCCGATTGATCCCGAATTTTTCACACAAGTCACATTCAACACTACAGAGCTATTCCAACTTTCGGAATCGGATTCCGACCCCGGTATCAAAATCTCACTATCGATCCGGAAACTTCAAAAATTCAACTTCCGGCATTTCAAGCCTAAATAAGCTACGAACCTTCAAAACATAATCCGAACATGCCCCTAAGCCCGAATCACCCAACAGAGCTAACGGAATTGACGGAATTTCATTCCGAGGCCGTCTTCACATTGTTCCGACTACGGTCCAAATTTTGAAGCTTAAACTCTCATTTAGGGACTAAGTGTCCCAAAACACTCCGAAACTCCCAACGAATTTTCTCGGCAACTCATAAGAGCAGAAACAAACACGGAAAAAGCAGTTAATAAGTGATCAGGACGTTAATTCTCAAAACGACCGGTCGGGTCATTGCATCCTCCCCATCTTAAAATATTCATTCGCCCTCGAACGAGCATAAAGAAATACCTGAAGTGGTGAAAAGATGAGGGTAACAGCTGCGATATCCTGCTCGGTCTCTCAAGTCGCCTCCTCGACCGGCTGAACCTTCACTGATGCAATATTCTTTGACCTCAGCTTTCGAACATGCCTGTCCAATATCGCCACTGGCTCCTCAACATAAGATAGATCCCTATCTAACTGGACTGAACTGAAATTCAACACGTGTGATGGATCACCGTGATACTTCTGGAGCACCAAAACATTAAATACCGGATGTACTTCTGCTAAGCTGGGAGGTAAGGCAAGCTCATAAGTAACCTCCCTAACACGTCTCAATACCTCCAAATGACCAATAAACCTCGAACTCAATTTCCCCTTCTTCCCAAATTTCATAACGCCCTTCATAGACGAGACCTATAGCAAGACTCGCTTTCCAACAATATAGGAAACATCATGAACCTTTCGGTACGCGTAACTCTTCTGTCTGGACTGGGCTGTGCGAAGTCTATCCTGAATCACCTTAACCTTCTCCAAAGCGTCCTGAACCAAGTCTGTGCACAATAATCTAGCCTCACCTGGCTCGAACTAACCCATCGGGGATCTACACCGCGTACCATACAAAGCCTCATACGGTACCATCTGAATGCTGGACTGATAACTGCTATTGTTGGCAAACTCTGCCAGTGGCAAGAACTGATACCAAGACCCTTCAAACTCCATCACACATGCACGAAGCATATCCTCAAGAATCTAAATAGTGCGCTCGGACTGTCCATCCGTCTGGGGGTGAAATGTTGTGCTCAACTCCACCCGAGTACCTAACTCATGTTGTATGACCCTCCAAAACCGAGACATAAACTGAGTACCTCTATCTGAAATGATGGAAACTGGAATACCATACAGACGAACAATCTCCCGGATATAAATATCTGCCAACCACTCCGAAGAATAGGTAGTACATACATGAATGAAATGCGCGGACTTGGTCAGCCAATCCACAATCACCCAAATGGCATCGAACTTCCTCAAAGTTCGAGGGAGTCTAACTACGGAGTCCATGGTGATACGCTCCAACTTCCACTCCAGAATCTCTATTTACTAAAGCAAACCACCTGGTCTTTGGTGCTCATACTTCACCTACTAACAGTTGAGGCACCGAGATACAAACCCAACTATATCTTTTTTCATCCGCCTCCACTAATAGTATTATCTCAAATCCTGGTACATCTCTACGGTACCCAGATGGATAGAATACTGCGAACTATGGGCCTCTTCTAGAATCAACTCCCAAAGCCCATCAACATTGGGTGCACATATCCGACCCTGCATCCTCAATACCCCGTCATCACCAATGGTCACATCTCTGGCATCACCATACAGAACCTTGTCCTTGAGAACAAGCAAAGAGGGTCATCAAACCAACGCTCCCTGATACGATCCAACAAGGAAGACCGAGAAATCACACAAGCTAGAACCCGACTAGGCTCCAAAAGATCCAACAACACAACCTGGCAGGCTAAGGCTTGAACATCCATCGCCATGTGCCTCTCCGCTGCTGGTAGATAAGCCAAACTCCCCAAACTTTCTGCCCGGCGACTTACGGCATCAGCCACCATATTGGCCTTGCCTGGGTGATACAAGTTAGTGATATCATAATCCTTTAGCAGCTCTAACCACCTCCTTTGGCACAAATTAAGGTCCTTCTGCTTGAATAGATGTTGCAAACTCCAGTGATCAGTATAAATCTCACAAAGGACACCATACAAATAATGACGCCAGATCTTCAAGGCGTGAACAATAGCAGCTAACTCGAGATCATGGATAGGATAATTCTTCTCATGTACCTTCAAATGTCAGGACGCGTAGGAAATCATTGTACCATCCTACATCAATACCACTCCAAGGCCAATCCTCGAGGCATCACAATAGACAGTATAAGACCCCGAACCTATAGGCAATATGAAAATTGGGGTTGTAGTCAAAGCTGTCTTGAGCTTCTGGAAGCACTACAAGAAATAGGACTTTTTGCAGCAACATTTAGTGGCGACTTGATGTGTTGCAACAAATGTTATACTTTTAGGAGCGACTTTAGAAGTTGCTGCTAAAAATAGACTTTTAACAGTGACTTATTTAAGGCGCCTCTAATATGCGCTACTAATTATTGAATTTTTCTTACCCGGTAAGACCAAAATTTTGGCTCCAAAGATCTAGCAGCGACCAATTAATAGTCGCCGCAGAAGAACATTTAGGACCGACTTAGTCGCCACTAATAGAATAATTAAAATTAAAAAAAGTAAATAAAAAACAAAATTTCTTAATCAGAAGATCTCAAACATATCAAATGTCTCTTTGCTCGATTTCTTTTCTACAATACCACTTGTTTGCTCCCTTCCTTATCTGTAAAATTCTCAATGTCCTCTCCGATATAAAACCTCAAATCTTTCAAATCTATCTACTCAAATCACAAAATGTGAACCATATGGTAGAGCTACAAAAGCCCTAATTACAAATTGTGACTCCATCAGGTATGTGCTCAAATCTCAAATCTTTTTTTGGTAAATGTATTCTCTAATTTTACCTCAAATTTTTCTGACCCATTTATAAATCTAGAGGAACTGACAGTCGTCTAAAGCTAAAGAAGGAAGGAATAAAGTTTATGTGACGACCCGGCTAGTCGTCTCATGAGTTACTGCTCTATTTCCCCCATTTCTGCTTCTTTATGCTTCGTTATCTGTGTTTTGTGGTATTGAGTTGGTCGAATCGTATCCGAAAAGGATTTGACAAGGTTTGAGACACTTAGTCTCTATAGAGTGAGTTTAAGTTGGAAAAGTCAATCGGATGTTGACTTATGTGTTAGAGGGCTCGAATGTGAGTTTCGATAGTTCGGCTAGCTTCGAGAGGTGATTTGTGGCTTAGGAGCATGATCGGAATGAATTTTGGAGGTTCGTAGTAATATAGGCTTGAATTGGCGAAGTTGATATTTTGGCGATTTTTGGTTGATAGGCCAGATTTGATATAGGGGTCGGAATGGAGTTCCAAGAGTTGTAGTAGCTCCATTATGTCATCTTCAATGTGTGTGCAAAATATCAGGTCATTCGAACGTGGTTTGGTTGGGTTTTTGATCAAAAGCGGAATTTGGAAGATTTTAGAAAGTTTGGCTTGAATCCGCTGTGTTTTGGGTGATTTGATGTTGTTTGAGATGATTTGATGATTGGAACAAGTTTGAATAAGGTATTAAGATATGTTTGTGCTTTTGGTTGAGGTCCCGGGGGCCTAGGGGTGTTTTCGGATGGTTGACGGGAAGTTTGGATTGTTGTTGCAGCTGCTGAATTGCTGCTTCTGGTATTTTCGGACCCACGGATTGGGGACCGCAGGTGCGGCGCTGCACGTGCTGGAGATCTATCGTAGAAGCGAAAAAGGGTCAGGTGAGCAGAGACTGCAGAATCGGTAAGGTGACCGCATCTACGATGTCGCAGATGCGGAAGTGTGGTCGCAGATGCGATTTAGGCTGGATAAGTGATTTCCGCAGAAGCGGAGGATTTAACCACAAATGCGTTACCGCAAAAGTGGGTATTGTGCCGCAGATGCGAAAAGGTCTGGGCAGAACATATAAGTTATTTCATTCTACGAAATTGAGTTATTTCACCATTTTTGACTTCGATTTTGGAGCTTTTTCGGCTATTTGAAAGAGTGATTTTAAGGAAACTTCATTGAGGTAAGGGATTTGGACTTAAAACTCATTCCTATGCTATTATTCCATGGATTAGAGCTAGAATTTAAGGAAAATCAAGGTTGAAATTTGGGGAAACTAGGGCTTGGGAACTTAGGCCTTTAATTGAGGATTTGAAGGACCATTTGGGGTCGGATTTGAGAAATTTTGATATGTATGAACTCGTGGGGAGATAAGAAACCTATTGATGTAAAAATTATTGAATTCTGAGATGTGGGCCCGGGGGTCGGATTTTGGTAATTTCGGAATTTGTGCCCTTTATTGATTGCTTTCGCTTGGGCTTCGTTCTCTTAGCATATGTTGACGTTCTCGTTCTGATTTTGGATAGATTCAACGCGTGTGGAGGCCGATTCGAGGGGCAAAGGCATCGCGAGTTAGAGATTTGACCAGTTCGAGGTGAGTAATGATTGTAAATGATGTTCTGAGGGTTTGAAACCCCAGATTGCACATCGTAGTGCTATATTAAAGTGAGGCACACGCTTGATAATAAGCGTGGGGTCGTGCACTGTTGGGGATTGTGACTTGGTACGTCCCGAATGACTATTTTACTGCGTATTTGACCGAAATCTATTTGCTATCATCATGATTTGGGCTGAATGCCATATTTGGGCCTTGTGCCAACTATTGGAACCATTCGAGGATTTTTACTGGTATTTTCCTCACTATTTTGACTTTATACTTGAACTCAGTCATGTTATATTTCACTGTTTTCATACTCAGCCATGTTTAGTCTGTTTTAACACTTACATGATCTTTTAAATGATATTTTTGGGTTGAGAATCATGTTTCACTATTGCCCGAGTGGCTTGTGAGGATTTTTGACTGAGTAAGGCCGATGGCCTATGTTGTGAGGAAACATTTGACACTAATTATGAGGGAAAAGGCCAGAGATATGCACGCCACTAGGTGGCTTGTTTGATATGAGGATGAGGGTATGGTGATGATGCCATGAGGTGGCTTGATATTGCGCTTGTGCCGTAAGGGGCCCCTCCAGGAGTCTGCACACCCCCAGTGAGCGCGGGTACCCATTGTGATGTGAGATTGAGCCTGAGCGGCTGGTATCGTTCTAAGATATTGCCCGAGGGGCAGATTTGTTGATACTGTGCCCGAGGGGCAAACTTCTATTTGTTTACTTTACCTTAACTGCTCGTCAATTACCCGTTTACTTGTTGAAAAAGGATTTTACTTAACTTTCACTGGTTTATTGCTTTTAAATGATTTTACTGCTTCATTATAGAATGTCTTGTGCCTTACGTGTTTCCTTACTTTCAGTCGGTATTTACATTTGCTACTCACTGAGTTGGAGTATGCACTTTACTCCCAGCACCCTGTGTGCAGATTCAGGCGTAACTGGTTCCGCTCTCGACTGCTGATCCCTCCAGCTTCAGGCAGACATTCGGAGTTCACGAGGTAGCTGTTGGCATCCATAGCCCCGTGTGTCTACTCCTTTATCCCTTCTATATCTTTTCAGACATTTGTACTAGCTTATGGATTTAACAGACTTGTATTATGGCTTATAAACGCTCATGACTAGTGACACCCCGGTTAGGGCTGTGTATGGGTGTTCTTCCACGTATTTATGTTATTATTGTTATTTCAGATTTATTTTATCATGTTTAGACCATTTCTTAAATACTTAACTTTTAATAATTGGAAAATGGGAAGTGTCAGTTGGTCTTGTCTTCACAAGAGGTGTCATCATGACTGGGTCCGGGTTAGGGTCGTGACCAATTGGTATCAGAGCCTAGGTTACATAGGTCTCACGAGTCATGAGCAGGTAGAGTCTCGCGGATCAGTATGGAGACGTCTGTATATCCTCGAGAGGCTGCAGAACCTTTAGGAAAAACTTCATATTCTTGAAATTCTTGTCGTGCGAGCTTGTTGATCCGAGTACTAAACTTCTTTTATTCTACTCTCTCACAGATGGTAAGGACACATGCTACTGGTCGGGGTGGACGACCCCCAGTACCACCAACTGTGGCACCAAAGGCCAAGGACACGGCCGTGGTCGTGGTAGGAGCAAACCAGCTAGAGCAGCACCTGCAGATCCACCGACTGCCCCAGTTCTGGATCAGGTCCCAGTTATGGACGCTCCAGCAGCACCAACTCAGGCACCAGCTGTGCCCATTGTGATTCTGGGTCTTTAGGAGGCCTTGGCTCAGATCTTATCAGTTTGCACTGGCCTGGCTCAGGCGGTTTCAGCCACTACAGCCGCAGCTACTTCTCAGGCCGGGGGAGGCAATTAGACTCCCGCCGCTTGCACACCTGAGCAGGTCGTGCAGGGACTCCAAACGCCGGAGGCGCATCCAGCCTAGCCAGTTGTAACTGCTCAGTACTATGTAGTTCCTACCATGCCGGAGGATGAGGAGTGTAGGTTGGAGAGATTTGGTAGACTTCAGCCTCCAACCTTCAGCGGTGCAGAGGGCGAGGATGCCTAGGGCTTTTTGGACAAGAGTCAGAGGGTGCTTCATACAACGGGTATTCTGGAGACCAGCGAGGTTGCTTTCACTACATATTAGTTTTTGGGAGCTGCCTTTACTTGGTGGGAGGCTTTTGAGAGGCGTAGGCCTGTTGGTGCAACACCCCTTACCTGGCAGTAGTTCTCCATTCTCTTTCTGGAGAAGTATGTGCCACAGTCTCGCAGAGAGAAGTTGTATAAGCAGTTTGAGTGGTTGAGTCAGGGGAAGATAACCGTGTTGTAGTATGAGTTGAGGTTCTCTAAGTTGGCTCATCATGCCATCTGGTTGCTCCCGATATATAAGGAGAGGATTAGGAGGTTTGTTGATGGCCTCACTTATCAGCTTCGCATTCTTATGACCAGGGAGAGGGTGACTGGTGCTACCTTCGAGGAGGTTGTGGATATCTCCCATGAGATTGAGTCTGTTCGTCGCCAAGAGCGAGAGGAGAGGGAGGCCAAGAGGCCTCGAGGATCTGGCAGTTATAGTGGTGCTCCTTCGAGGGGTCAGTTCCAGCATAGTTGAGGCCGTTCTTTCAGGTTTGCTTAGCCAGCTTTCCTAGGTTATCATGGGGCATCTTCGAGTCATGGTTATCATGGTTCTCAGCAGGGCCAGTCATCACTTAGTGCCCTTCCAGCTCAGAGTTCGACCCGTGCTCTATCAGTTTAGGGCTCTTCTATGCCGAGTGCATCTGCTAGTCACTCCGGTGCCAGGGGTTCCCTTTAGTCCCCTTCTCCAGCACCTGGGAGTTATTATGAGTGTAGAGAGATGGGTCATATATGGAGGCAGTGTCCTTGTCGTTTTACTAGTTCATCTCAGCAGAGAGGCCAGTCATCGGTTTCAGCGCCAGTTTCTTCACCACTACCCGCTCAGTCAGCTAAGGGTGGGGGTCAGCCATCCAGGGGTCTCCCCAGAGGGGGAGGTCGATCAGGGGGCAGTCAGGCCAGTTTCTATGCACTTCCAAGAAGACCCGATGCTATTGCTTCAGATACTGCCATTACAGGTATTGTTTCAGTCTGCCACATAGATGCCTCTGTATTATTTGATCCCATTTCCACCTTTTCTTATGTGTCCTCGTATTTTGCTCGTTATTTGGGTAAGCCACATGAGTTTCTTGCTTTACCTGTTCATGTACCTATCCCAGTGGGTGATACTGTTGTTGTAAACCGTGTATACCGGTCGTGTGTGGTGACTATTGGGGGTTTGGAGACCCGAGTGGATCTATTATTATTGAGCATGGTGGATTTCGATGTCATTTTAGGCATAGATTGGCTATCTCCGTGTCGTGCTATTCTGAACTGTCATGCTAAGACATTTACATTGGCTATGCCGGGTGTGCCACAGATTGAGTGGCGAGGTGTGACTAATTATGTTCCCAGTAGAGTGATCTCATTCTTGAAAGCCCAACGTATGGTTGGGAAGGGTTGTCTTTCGTATCTAGACTTTGTGCAGGATGTCGGTGCTAAGACTCCTAATATTGATTATGTTCTAGTTGTGAGGGATTTTCCCGATGTGTTTCCCGCAAACCTGCCGGGCATACCTCCAGACAGGGATATTGATTTTGTTATTGACCTAGTGCCGGGCACTCAACCCATTTCTATTCCTCTGTATCGTATGGCACCAGCGGAGTTGAAGGAGCAGCTTTAAGAACTCCTAGATAAGGGGTTCATTCGGCCTAGCGTGTCACCTTGGGGTGCACCGGCTCTGTTTGTGAAGAAAAAGGATGGCACAATGAGAATGTGCATTGATTATAGGCAATTGAACAAGGTAACAATTAAGACAAATATCCTTTGCCTCGCATTGATGATTTATTCGACCAGCTTCAGGGAGCGAGAGTGTTCTCCAAGATTGATCTCTATTCAGGTTATCACCAGTTGAAGATCAGGGATTTGGATATTCTTAAGATAGCTTTTAGGACCCGATATGGTCATTATGAGTTCTTGGTGATGTCTTTTGGGCTAACCAATACCCTAGCAGCGTTCATGCATTTGATGAATAGCCTGTTCCAGCCTTATCTCGATTCATTTGTCATAGTCTTCATTGATGATATTCTGGTGTATTCGCGTAGTCAGGAGGAGCACGCAGAGCATTTGAGAGTTGTGTTGCAGAGATTGAGGGAGGAGAAGCTTTATGCAAAATTCTCCAAGTGTGAGTTTTGGCTTAGTTCAGTGGCTTTCTTGGGGCACGTGGTGTCCAGCGCAGGTATTCAGGTTGATCGGAAGAAGATAGCGGTGGTTCATAGTTGGCCCAGACCTTCCTCAACCACAGAGATTCATAACTTTCTTGGTTTGGCAGACTATTATCGCCAGTTTGTTTAGGGATTCTCATCTATTGCATCGCCCTTGAGCAACTCAGAAGGGTGCTTCATTTGTATGGTCGGACGAGTGTGAGGAGAGCTTTCAGAAGCTCAAGACAGCTTTGACCATAGCTCAAGTGTTGGTTCTGCCATCAGCTTCAGGTTCATATACCGTGTATTGTGATGCTTCGAGAGTTGGAATTGGTTGTGTGTTGATGTAATAGGGTAGGGTTATAGATTATGTTTCTTGTTAGTTGAAGCCCCATGAGAAGAACTACCTCGTTCATGATTTGGAGTTGGCTGCCATAGTTCATGCATTGAAGATTTGGAGACATTACTTGTATGGTGTGTCTTGTGAGGTTTTTACTGATTATCATAGCCTCTAGCACTTGTTCAAACAGAAGGATCTCAATTTGAGGCAGTGGAGGTGGTTGGAGTTGCTTAAGGATTATGATATCATTATATTGTACCATCCGGGAAAGGCCAATGCGGTGGTCGATGCCTTGAGCCGGAAGGCGGTGAGTATGGGGAATTTGGCATATATTCCAATTGGGGAGAGACCTCTTGCAGTTGATGTCCAGGCCTTGGCCAATTAGTTCGTGAGATTAGATGTTTCGGAGCCCAGTCGGGTATTGGCTTGTGTGGTTTCTTGGTCTTCCTTATATGATCGCATCAGAGAGCACCAGTATGATGATCTGCATTT
This sequence comes from Nicotiana sylvestris, assembly GCF_000393655.2. Lineage (NCBI taxonomy): Eukaryota > Viridiplantae > Streptophyta > Magnoliopsida > Solanales > Solanaceae > Nicotiana > Nicotiana sylvestris. The sequence goes on from NC_091065.1 coordinate 18,735,824, forward strand.
GCTTTTCCTTAAGTACAGATTTCAGCACGATGATGTCAGAGATGTGAACATTGGTGATGATGGGTGTCACACCTCATTTTTACCTACACCCCCAGAAGGGTATAAAGGAGTTTTTCCAATTAAAGCACAATCGAAACGGGATTTATTATTAAGAATTCAGAGTCTCCACTTGGGAGATTTATGGTGTCCCAAGTCACCGGTTGAATCCCGAATCGAGGAAAATATTGACTCTGTTTAACAGTCCGCGAACCAGAAATCCGGGTAAGGAATTCTGTTAACCTGGGAGAAGGTGTTAGGCATTTCCGGGTTCTGTGGTTCTAGCGCGGTCGCTCAATTGTTATATTCGGCTTGAATTATCTGATTTTAAACAATTATGAACCTATGTACAAATTTTAACTTTAACCGCTTTTATTCATTTTTAAGAGAAGTGCAACGCCATCAAAACACACGTCACATAAATGCACCCGTGATTCTTGACGTATTTCAACATCGTTGAGATCTTGATTTGGGTCACATAAATGCGCACCCGAGTTTAGGAAAGTAATATTATTAAATGGCGCGCCTAAAGCAACTACACATTTTTTAACTTTGCGAGGGCCGTGGAAATTTAACTAAATAGCACGCCTCGGTTTCTAAGGATTAAAATTAATTACACAAGGGCCATGGATTATTTAATGAAAATGGCGCACTTCAAGTTTTCTATAAAAAAAACTAACTAGCTTTGTGAGGGCCATTGATTATGGAAGGTCAATATGGATAAATGTATAAAGATTAGTTTTTGACATGTACATCAAATTGATTCTACCAACATGGGTCCTACATTCCAAAAATCCTTATACACTTTGTATTTTTTTTTAAAATCAAAATAAAAAGAAACTGATGATATCATGAAACATTGTATAGCAATATTACATGAGCCAGAATAGACAAATGACTTGTACAAGAACTAATACCCAGTTCAACATTTGTTAGGTGCATGAATAGTCGACTTAAACGATTATACTGTCAATTCACGCAATACACTTTCAATGCTTGAAATTAAAAAAAAAACTCATGTGCTATTGACACATACAGCTTCAATTGACTTTTCGCTAGAATTCCAATTTTTATACACTACCTGCCAGTTATATGAGAACTCATGTAAATCTTTGAATACAAATGATATCGCAACTAATCATGAGAAGCCTATCAAATATTCGTACATGGAAACGAGAATAGGAAAACAAACCATCGGACAATTTGAATCACTTAGCATGAGTACATGCTTGTCAATTTACAACGGTGACCAACTAGTGATTACAGCTGCTAAATGATCAGTCCCCTGCAATGACTAAACTCCACAATGCCATACAAATACACTTCTATTCTGATTAGCATGACTCAATTTTAAAGAATTAACTGACAGCAGGATTCAATGAAGTAAGATTCAATTCCAGCATCAAAACAAACCATATCATCATAAAAGTTCATACATTTCAGAAACTCATAAGAGAGTAGGAAGCAAAATACTTATTTCCTTCGACAAATAAACCTTGGAACAATCTTAACTAGTACATACTTATCAATCCAAAAGATCCTGAGTTAGCTATATTCAACCAGGCTCAAATCCAGACCTTAAAGCAAAAACAAGCAACCAACCGGATATATTTAAAAGGCTACAACTAAAAGAGATACCCATCCAAACTATCATGTAATCTACAATATTCAGAAAGTTATTCTCTTGATCACATATTCAGGGGTGGAGGTGTGACGATCAAAACTACCTAAATGAAACAGAAACAAACAAGTAAACTAACACAACACAAATCCTATTCAAAGCTCCATAAATCCATCTTTTATATATTCCAAGCCAAGCTTTACATTAGGTGGAAATAGAAGAGAATACCTGGAAAAGAGGGTAAACAATGAAGAAGTGAGATTCAACAAGCTCAAACAATCAGCAGTACATCAGATAACCTCAGATTCAAACCAACAGGTGTCGAGATCGACCCCAGAAACCCGTAGAGTATCTACTTGTTCAACCAACTTCACATCCCACTTGAAACGAAATCCATTCTACTTTAAACACTCGAATGAACTATACTAGACTGGACAGATTGAAAATTTGAGAAAGAAAAATCGAAACAAGAGAGATTAATGAAACAGTGAACTAGGATTCATTTCAGGAATTCGAAATCTAAGAAATTACCAAGATAACTTAATGAAAAAATAGTTTCTACAGCTGCCTGGTATTTTCAGAATTTCGCCTCTCAGTATTTTCTAGAGTAACCGGATCTCCCTCCCTCCTATTTTAGAATATCCAACTATTGTATATATCTTAATGCTTATCTCTCTATCTCTGCCTCTCTCTCCTCCAATGTTCTCCTCCCTCCCTTAAGGTCTGTATATATGTATCTCCATCCCCCATTATATACCTCATCAACCAGCCCTTTCCAGCTTCTCTTTTCTTTAAAAATATATTCTTTCAGCTTCTGAAAATGTCTCCCATGTTCTCTTACTTTCCAGCTCTAAAAGAGTATCAAGCTGACCACTGTCAGTTTCCTTTTTATTTTTTAATTCACTCAACTAGCCTAGTACTTTTTATTAGCAGTGCGCCACTACCATTTGTTGTCAGACTTAATTAGTAACCACTCGCGCTAAACTTATACTAGTAGGTTGGTTATTATACACATTAAAACAAGAAGTTATACCAAACTATTGAACTAATCCTAACTGTTCTGACTAAATGAAAAATGAGATGTAATTTCAGTCTTAAACAAATTGATATCCCAATTTGTAGAAAACAAATCCACAAAACCAATCAAAAGAAATAAACAATGAACAGAAATAATTTATACCAGAGGACTGATCGAATTTCAATTGAAATTGATCAGAAAAGAAAAAGAGAAGAGGGACATGACCACTTAATCAAATAAACACAAAAAAAAAACACGGAAGAACCTACCGATTGAACTGAAAAAAAATCTGGTATCTTGACTTTCCGATTCCTTCGCAAATAATGTTAGTCACTTGTTCTTTATCAAAACGAGTGAGTAACACTATTTTGTGACGAACTCGGCTCTAAAATTATCAACAGTCCTGAGTTCAGGTTTGGCCCTTGGGTTTAAGATTTGAGCAGATTGAGTTCCGTTCGAAGAAAACTGGTCGTGGATTAGGGAAGAGGGGAGTGAGGGGGTTCTACGGTGTGAATTTGGGGTTGATTGGGTAGGCTAGGGTTTGGGGTCTGATCTTCGATCCAAGATTCGAAGAACCACGAGGTGATTAGAGGAGAAAGGAATGGGGATTTGGCAAGAGGGGAGTGAGGGGGTTCTACGGTGTAATTTTGGAAGGGATTGGACCATCGGAACCGCCGTGAGGCGATTTCTGGTGGCGGAAGGCGGCGGGGCTAAACGGTGAGACAGGGGGTGTCTTTGAAGAGACGAGTGGGGGGGGGGGGTTTGGTATATTAAAATGGTGATTGGATTAGGGCCGTTGGATGATGAGAATCCAACGACCATGATGGATCCTTTAATGAGAACGGGGTCGTTTTGGCTGGTTGGGTCGGGACTGGGTCGAGCAAAGGAGACGGGTCGGGTTAGGTTAAAGCTTTGGGACCGTTCTATCAAGTTAATTCAATGGTCCAGATTGGAACGCACGAAACGACGTCGTTTGGTTGAGGCTGGAGACGGGCCGGGTTGGTTTGGGTTTTGGGCTGGACTAGGGTGGATTTCCGGTGCATTTTATTTGGGCTTTGGGGATTTAAATTAACTTTGGCCCAATTCCGATTTCCTTTTCCTTTATTAATTATTTTCTTCCTAAATTGTCTTCAAAATTAAAACCAAAATTCCTAACTCAAATTATAAAACCAAAATTGACTTAAAATACTAATCCACTTTAAATAATATTTATCACAAGTAATTAGATACTAAAAAATAAAATAATCACACAATTTGACATTAATACGTTATTTTCTGATTCTTTCATTTTTTTATTTTTTTAAAAATAAGTAATTTACTACTCAACTAAAAGAAATTATAAAATTAAATCCTAAATGCAAATGCAATCTATTTTTTGTATTTTTCATTTATTTAAACATACAAACATGCACGAACTCATGCAAATAATGACAGAAAATAGTATAAAAATCCACAAAATTGCAAATAACGGAAAAAATTATTTTATTTTGAATTTTTTGGGAGTGATTCTCATAGGACAAAAATCACGTGCTCACAGCGGGGTGTTGAGGATGCAGGGCCAGATTTGTGTGCCTAATGTGTATGGGCTTCGGGAGTTGATTCTGGAGGAGGCCCATAACTCGCGGTATTCCATTCATTCGGGTGCCGCGAAGATGTTTCAGGATTTGAGGAAGCATTATTGGTGGAGATGAATGAAGAAAGACATCGTGGGATTTGTAGCTCGGTGTCTCAATTGTCAGCAGGTGAAATATGAGCATCAGAGACCGTGTGGCTTGCTTCAGCAGATGGATATTCCTGAGTGGAAGTGGGAGAGGATCACTATGGATTTTGTTGTTGGACTTCCATGAACTTTGAGAAAGTTCAATGCTATTTGGGTGATTATGGATCAGCTGACCAAGTCCACGCACTTCATTTCAGTGTGTACTACCTATTCTTCCGAGCGGTTGGTAGAGATCTATATCTGGGAGATTGTTCGGTTGCATGGTGTCCCAGTTTCCATCATTTCAGATAGGGGCACTCAGTTTAACTCGCAGTTTTGGAGGTTTGTGCAGCGAGAGTTGGGTACTCAGGTTGAGTTGAGCACAACTTTTCATCCTCAGACGGACGGGCAGTCCGAGCGTACTATTCAGATATTGGAGGACATGTTGCGTGCTTATGTCATTGATTTCGAAGGGTTATGGGATCAGTTTCTACCGCTTGTAGAGTTTTCTTATAGCAACAGCTACCAGTCGAGTATCCAGATGGCTCCATATGAGGCGTTGTATGGGAGGCGGTGTAGATCTTCAGTTGGTTGGTTCGAGCCCGGTGAGGCTAGGTTATTGGGGACTGATTTGGTGCAGGATACATTGGGAAGGTGAAGGTGATTCAGGAGAGGCTTCGTACAGCACAGTCAAGGCAAAAAAGTTATGCTGATAGGAAGGTTCGATATGTGTCCTACATGGTTGGTGAGAAGGTTCTGTTGAAGGTTTCGCCCATGAAGGGTGTTATGAGATTTGGGTAGGAAGGGAAATTGAGTCCGCGATTCATTGGACCTTTTGAGGTGCTTCGGAGGATTGGGGAGGTAGCTTATGAACTTGTCGAGTGTGCATCCGGTATTTCATGTTTTTATGCTCCGGAAGTATATTGGGGATCCGTCTCATGTTCTGTATTTCAGCATGGTTTAGTTGGATAATGATTTGACCTATGATGTGGAGCTAGTAGCTATTTTGGGTCGTCAGGTTCAGAAGTTGAGGTCAAAGGATATAACTTCAGGGAAAGTGCAATGGAGAGGTCGGCCCATGGAGGAGGCTACTTGGGAGACCAAATAGGAGATGCGGAGCAGATATCCTCACCTTTTTGAGGCTTCAAGTATGTTTCTTGACTCGTTTGAGAACGAACGTTTATTTAAGTTGGGAAGGATGTGATGACCCGACCAGTCGTCTCATGAGTTACTGCTCCATTTCCCCCCATTTCTGCTTCTTTATGCTTCATTATCCATGTTTTGTGGTATCGGGTTGGTCGGATCAAATCCGGAAAGGATTTGGCAAGGTTTGAGACACTTAGTCTCATTAGAGTGAGTTTAAGTTGGAAAAGTCAACCGGATGTTGACTTATGTGTTAGAGGGCTTGGGTGTGAGTTTTGATGGTTTGGCTAGCTTCGGGAGGTGATTTGTGGCTTAGGAGCGTGATCAGAATGAATTTTGGAGGTTCGTAGTAGATTTAGGCTTGAATTGGCGAAGTTGATATTTTGGCGATTTTCGGTTGATAGGCGAGATTTTAATATAGGGGTCGGAATGGAATTTCGAGAGTTGCAGTAGCTCTGTTGTGTCATCTGGGATGTGTGTGCAAAATTTCAGGTCATTCAGACGTGGTTTGGTTGCGTTTTTTATCAAAAGCGGAATTTGAAAGATTTTAGAAAGTTTGGCTTGAATCCAATGTTTTTTGGGTGATTTGATATCGTTTGAGATGATTTGATGATTGGAATAAGTTTGAATAAGGTATTAGGATATGTTTGTGCTTTTGGTTGAGGTCCCGGGGGCCTCAGGGTGTTTTCGGATGGTTGACGGGAAGTTTGATTGTTGTTGCACCTGCTGAATTCCTGCTTCTGGTATTTTCGCACCTGCGGATTGGGGACCGCAGGTGCGATGCCGCACGTATGGGAGATCTATCGTAGAAGCGAAAAAGGGTCAGGTGAGCAGAGACCGAAGAAGCGGTAAGGTGACCGCATCTGCGATGCCGCAGATATGGAAGTGTGGTCGCAGATGCGATTTAGGTTGGATAAGTGATTTCCGCATAAGCGGAGGATTTAACCGCAAATGCGGTACCGCAAAAGTGCGTATTGTGCCACAAATGCGAAAATGTCTGGGCAGAACATATAAGTTTTTTCATTTCGCGAAATTGAGTTGTTTCACCATTTTTTACTTCGGCTTTGGAGCTTTTTGGGCGATTTGAAAGAGGGATTTCAAGGGAACTTCATTGAGGTAAGGGATTTAGACTTAAAACTCATTCCTATGCTATTATTCCCTGGATTAGAGCTAGAAATTAAGGAAAATCAAGGGTGAAATTTGGGGAAACTAGGGCTTGAGAACTTAGGCTTTAATTAAGGATTTGAAGGACCATTTAGGGTCGGATTTGGGAAATTTTGATATGTATGAACTCGTGGGGAGATAAGGAACCTATTGATGTAAAAATTATTGAATTCCGAGACGTGGGCCCGGGGGTCGAGTTTTGGTAATTTCGGGATTTGTGCCCTTTATTGATTGCTTTCGCTTAGGCTTCATTCCCTTAGCATATTTTGACGTTCTCGTTTTGATTTTGGATAGATTCGACATGCGTGGAGGCCGACTCGTGGTGCAAAGGCGTTGCGAGTTAGAGATTTGACCGATTCGAGGTGAGCAAATCGGGTTTGTGACATTTGGGAGGGCAACTCTTTCCCTTTCGGGAATTGGGTTCGAATTGAAGAGTCGCCACCTAATGATTTGAGTGCATTAGGACACTAGGGAAGGTTTGATTTGAACAACCAGAGATTGGGTAAGGGCTTGAAATTATCCCAAGGGGAAGGTGTTAGGCACTCCTCAAGATCCACTAGTGTGGTTCTCGGCCAAGCTATTGTTGTGACTTAAGAGCAAATAACACATAGGCAAATAAAGGCTTCAAATAAGAGAGGATTTTCACGTAATGGTTACAAATAAACAAAAGTAAGAAAAAGGAACTAAAAGAGTTGATTTTATTAAAAGAAATGGTTTTAAAAAAAGATTTACAAAAGAAACAAAGAAAACAAAGGAAAGGGGGTCTTGGGTTTATTAATAATATGGATCACCCCACATAACATCCGGTAATCACTCCTCAGTGAGGGGCTACACTTGATGTTATTGTGTGGTCATCATATCCATATCTATCCTTCCCACCCCGTTAAGGTATTAAAGCGCAGATCGGTCTCGTTTACTTATTGCATGCTATTACCCGCGCTAATCCTATCAGCCCTGGAGGTACTTGGGACTACTATTCCTAAAAGGGAGGAGAAGTCGGGGTTTATTTGTGATTTTAAAGGTAAAAATACTAAGGCAACAAGCAAACACACACACACACACACACACACTATATATATATATATATATATATATATATATATATATATAGCAAGTATGAGGAAGCACATAAATAAATAAAGCTCAAACAGACCTCCTTGAATCAAAGAAAAGCATATAGTTTAGCATGTGTTACACGTACTGATTAGGGTCTGATTAAACTTAAAAGTTGGGGCAGACTGATTTATTGCATATTTCAGATAAGAAGCCCGAATCAGGCCTGTCTGCTGGTTGTAGTTAATAAAATCTGATTCAGTTCATAAACTATCCTATGGCTTGCCTAAGTGTTAGACGAAAACCTATAGGCATGATATCTACGATTCAGAAAAGATGAAGTATACTGATTTTAGAAAAGGTTGTCAGTTATTCAGGAAAGACGAGTTTTGACAAAAGATCATAAATTCTGCAGACATTAGACATTTTTGTTACTGGTTTTAGACTTATAAGCAAGTGAAACGATTCAAACTTGGTTGATACTTTCTATGGGCATGCTTTCTATGCGTTACTGATTTAAAAAAAAACCTTTTAGACATAATAAGAATGCAGAAACCCTATAGGCATGACATCTAATTGTAGTTGATTTTCAGAACCTATAGACATGTTCTCTACATGCATATGCAGAAGTCATGATATCTACATGAAAGTGCAGGGTCCCTATAGTCATGGTATCTAAATGAGAATGCTGAAGTTCCTATAGACGTGGTAACTAAATGAGAATGCAGAAAATCTTATAGACATGGCGACTAAATGAGAATGCAGAAATCTTATAGGCATGGTAGCTATAAAAAAAATGCAAAAATCTTATAGGCATGGTACCTATATGAAAAAATGCAGAAATTTTATAGGCATGGTAGCTATATGAAAAATGCAGGAATCTTATAGGCATGGTAGTTATATGAAAAAATGCAGAAATCTTATAGGCATGGTAGCTATATGAAAAATGCAGGAATCTTATAGGCAGGTTATCTACCCTTTTTTACATGCATGGTTACCCTTCCCTTTTCACTAACCATCCCTAAAAATTATTACAAGTTATTACAGTCCAAATAAAATAAAGAAAAATACATCAGAAATTGAAAATTACAATCAAGGAGAGCCTGATTCAGACTTCTTGTCTAAAGTATGAAGTAAACCAACTCCAAAGATCATGTTTCAAAGCCTTTCTCCCACTTGAGTGCGTCAGAGTTCCATAAGAGTTTCATAAAAACTCTGGGCAGTGCTTACACCCAAATATATCACCATATTAAGCCAAAGTGCAGTGTGGAAGGGCCATCCCTCAGGTGTCCAAGTTCAGAGGGAACTCAAGGTCCCAAGACAAGGCTCGCAAGAGGGGGGCAGAACTTAGGAACTAAGAGAGAATGTAAGTGCAGAATTCTGAAAGGGGGAAAGGGAAAGGGAAACATTACACATAGGGATATAGGGAATGGAGAGTTGCAAGAGGTAAAAAGCAGGCTAGTGGGCATAACCCAACAATAGGAGATGCTGGCACACCTATAAGCCTACTGGAACACATTATTTAGAGGTTAGGATCCCCTAAGGGATCACATTCAATACATAGACAATAACTTGTATATTGCCATGTTTTAAACTGTAGCTCAAAGCACATAAAGGGAAATAGGGAATAGAGATTCATAGCAGAAACAAGCAAAAAGGAATCAACATGCTAGTTTAAGTATTTAACTTTGCAGAAGTAATAAAGTAGACATAAATGCAGAAAGCTTTAAGTAAACACATTGTGGGGATGTTGAAATTTGAAATTAGGACATACCAGTTTCAAAGAAACAAGTAGAGAAAAATGCAGTAGTCTGGTAAAAACCTCAGTGCAGACAAGAAGAGAGTTCTATTATGTGAGTAAGAGTTCAGAAGAGATTGTGAATTATGTCTTCTGCTGTGTGTGTTTGTGAAAAGGGTCGTGCCCTTTATAATGTAAAAACCAAGTAGAAATAAGGTAAGAAATAATTGAAGAGCTGATTGTCAATCAATTACACAAGACTCTCTTTAGTTAAGGGATTCAGATTCAAAAAGAGTAAAACCATTTAAGGAAAGGAATTGAATAAACACTTTGTGTAAAGCATGCAATTGAGGGAAAATACATAAAGGTTATTTAAGGACAGGGTTTTGACAGTGCACAGTTTGTGTAAATAAGGTAAGCAAATTAATTAACAAACAGCAAATCAAAAGAGTCTGAGATGAATAAACCAAGTCCGAAGATGGGAAAGGTTTTTAACTTAAGGGAAATAAGCAAACAATGGAAAGGGAATCAATTAGACCCATATTCAGAGGGAAGTAGGAGCTAATCACAAATTCAAAAGTTACTTTAAAGGGAAGTCTATCCTATATAAGGAGCATACGAACATGTTAAGCATGAAGGAAGACTGTAGTGTCATTGTAAAGTCAGTAGAAAATCCAGTATAGAAAAGTTTAGCAAAAGGTCAGAGTCATATGAAAGCAAGGAATGGGTCTGAAAGAGTTAGGGGTTTTGAAATAAACCCTAAGTTCAATCAAATCACATAATCAGGCTTGGCGGAACCCCCAAATTCTATGGTTTCCACATTGAATCAAGTACACAGATGAGAAGGCAAGTAGTTGAAACAGGCTCAGAGTTTCAGAGTTGAAACCTCTTGCATGCTTCTTTCATCAACAGAAACTCATGAGAAAAACATGATAGCAAAGTAACATGCGGAACACAGTAGAAGCACTCAAAAGAAAAACACTGATAGGAATAGTAAAAGAAACATGCTTAAGAGGTTTTTCAGAAGAAACTTAACAGGGCTTAATAGAAGGAAAATAAGGAAACTTAAGAACTTAGCAGGAAAATACAGTAGGAAAAACATGTTGGAACATAGTAGAAGACAAAAAATATAAGAACACAGTAGAAAAGCATATGAGAGCATAGTATGAAAAACATGGTAGAAGAACATCCAAGCATGGAGTATATAAAACTCAGTAAAAGATCATACAGAACGGAGTGTAAAAACTCAGTAGAAGAACATACAAGGTAGAAGAAAACATAAGAACGTAGTAGAGGCAAATAAACACAAAAGACAAAGGAGAGAAGTCAGAGAAGCACTTAAACATTTTCAGAAAACCCTAGATTGGAAACGAAGCGGTTTTGAAAGTAATTTTTGAAAGAAAAGTTAGGACAATCGTTTAAAAATCAAGGAGAGCACAACTATACAATGGATCTAAGGAAATTAGAGAAAACCTCGAAGGGTTAGGGTTTCGAAAGAACCCTAGAAGTGAGATAGGCTTTGAAAGGTCACCGATCTGAGTCGGAGCGGTCGGAATCAGGCTCAAACCTCCATGATACGCCGGAGTAAAGCCGGAGATGGCCATGTAACCTTGAATCGACAGAGGTATGGGTGCAAACCTTTGAGTTCAAGCCTCGAATCTTCAGGTATCAGGCGTGTGGGAGCCATAGGAGGCCGGTGTAGGGTTTTCATAGCCTTGGAAGCCATGGATTCCGGTGGTTTTTAGGGTGGAAGTGGTGGGAGGTGGCTAAGGTTTGAAAAGGTTCGAGAAAGTTTGAGAGAATGGGGGGGGGGGGGGTTCAGAGGCGGCTTGGTAGGTAGACAATGATTTAGGTTTAGTGGGGTTGGTAAATTAAAAAAGGAAAGGGAGAACGTGAGTCGTTGATCTGTTAGATCAATGGTTGGGATTTAAAGGGAGGCTGGGTAGGTTATTTTAATTGGGTAAGGGGGGGAGGTAATTTTAGGAATTGGTCTGGGGTTCAATTGGGTTTAATTGGGGTAGAATTTAGGCTAAAATTGAAATAAGTAGGGCTAGTATTTAAATAGCCACTTTTTCCTTATTTATTTTATAAAAATAGTAAAATGATTTCTGAAAACAAATTAAAGGTGATAAATTAATTAATAATATATAAATATTAAATTAAAAATACTGGAATCAATTTTGTAATTATAAATGCAATTAAATCTAAAATAGGCTAATATTGCAATTATATGTAATTTAGCTTTAAAATACTAAATAAATTTGTAAAAAATGTGCGAAAATTACATTTGCTATAATTTAGTATAAATATGAGGATCCAATAAGTGAATCACCAAAATGATAATTTTGGGGATAATTATTGGGGTTTTCTTGATAAAATAGGGCGATAAATAGATTTAAAAATCTATAAATATTAACAGAAAAATAGTAAACCTTGGGACATACTTATATATGCATATACCTGCTAATTTTGAAAGTATTTTGCATATAAAAATATACAGGGAAAAATAGGATATCAACAATGTTCTGAGGGTTTGAAACCCCGGATTGCACATCGTAGTGCTATATTGAGGTGAGGCACACGCTTGATGACGAGCGTGGGGTCATGCACTGTTGGGGATTGTGACTTGGTCCATCCCGAATGACTATTTTACCGCGTATTTGACTGAAATCTATTTGCTATCATCATGATTTGGGCTGAATGCTATATTTAGGCTTTGTGCCAACTATTTGGACCCTTTGGGGATTTTTACTGGAATTTTTCTCACTATTTTGACTTTATACTTGAACTCTGACATATTATTTCACTGTTTTCATACTCAGCCATGTTTACTCTGATTTAACACTTACATGATCTTTTAAATGACATTTTTGGGCTGAGAATCATATTTCACTATTGCCCGAGTGGCTTGTGAGGATTTTTGACTGAGTAAGGCCGATGACCTATGTTGTGAGGAAACATTTGTCACTAATTATGAGGTCGAAGGCCTAAGATATGTACGTCACGAGGTGGCTTGTTTGATATGAGGCCGAGGGCCTAGTGATGATGCCACGAGGTGGCTTGATATTCGCCTGGGCTGTAAGGGGGCCCTCCAGGAGTCTGCACACCCCCAGTGAGTGCGGGCACCCATTATGAAGTGAGATTGAGCCCAAGGGGCTGGTATCATTCTGAGATGTTGCCCGAAGGGCGGATTTGTTGATACTGTGCCAGTGGGGCAAACTTCTATTTGTTTACTTTACCTTAACTGTTCGTCAATTACGTGTTTACTTGTTGAAAAAGGATTTTACTTAACTTTCACTGGTTTATTGCTTTTAAATGATTTTACTGCTTATTATAGAATGCCTTGTGCCTTACGCGTTTCCTTATTTTCAATTGTTATTTACATTTGTTACTCACTGAGTTGGAGTACTTACTTTACTTCCTGCACCTTGTGTGCAGATTTAGGCGTAGCTGGTTCCGCTCCCGAGTGCTGATCCCTCCAGCTTCAGGCGGACATTCGGAGTTCACGAGGTAGCTGTTGGCGTCCGCAGCCCCGTGTCTCTACAACTTTATCCCTTTTATATCTTTTCAGACATTTGTACTAGCTTATGGATTCAGTAGACTTGTATTATGGCTTATAAATGCTCATGACTAGTGACACCCCAGTTAGGGCTGCATATGGGCGTTCTTTCGCGTATTTATGTTATTATTGTTATTTCAAATTTATTTTATCATGTTTAGACTGTTTCTTAAATAATTAACTGTTAATAATTGGAAAATGGGAAGTGTCGACTGGCCTTGTCTTCACGAGAGGCGTCATCACGACCAGGTCCGGGTTAGGGTCGTGACAGTTTGAAGTTTGAAAATCATTGCGAGGGTAAGATGTTCGAAACCGTCCAAAGTTTTGGGTATCTTGAGTTCAGTTATTGTGCAAGAAAAAAGCTTCTTTTAGGTTGAATTTATGTGGTTTTTTAGTTTTGAAGATGGATTCTGTTCCTTTTGAAATATTGAGTTTTAAGAAATTTTTCGATGTATTTAATTTGTAGAAATGAGCATTTTTTCTTTATTTAATCCCTACTTTATACACTTATGAGCATTGTTCACTTCAGCCAAACATTCTAGGATACTATTGGATATGACTTATGTCACACTACTTGTGATGCTGTTAGATATTGATTCTCTTATCGTGTGATGAAAATATATCTCTGTGTGTTCTATATTTAACTGATCCACTATAACTAATGAGAAACAAAAATAGATAATTTAGCATTTATTTATGTCGAAAAAGATGAAACAAAAAAGAAGGAACCTGCTCCATGCTTTTAAAGTAGATCTTTTCTAGTGTTACAAGTAGCAAAGACTTGTCCTACTTTTTCTTTGATAGCATTTCCCAAATATAGTTTGAGTGTGCCATTTGATTATGGTGGTGAAATGTTTGTAAATTTTTTTCTTTTATTGGTTTCAAATGTATTATTTGTCACGAAGAAGTTCATTTTTGTATAACATAATCATAGCTTATATGACAAATTATACATAGAAGTTTCGCTAATTAATTATGATTGAGGTATGGTTATCCATGTGAGGTTGCTGCAATGGAGTTCTTATCTTTCGAGCCTATTGACTTTTTCTGGTCATCTTCAGAAGCAAACAAAGTTAGTCCTAGACGAGACATGTATGATATTTCTTAGTAGGAATTACATCATCCTTTATTACCTGGTTTTTGTGTGTGCTATAAATTAAATGTTATACTTTGTGGTAGAAAATGTTATTTTATGAAAGTTAAACTTAATAAATCATAGTGGATTCTAGTTTAAAGTGTCTGACATACTCAAAATATTTTATGAAAATAGACTCAAATTGCAAGAAGAACGTAAACAAATGGCTGAGGAGTTTCAAAGGAATATAGAACATAGTGCAAAGGAAATTGGAAAAAGAGTTACAAAAGAAGTTGGAGGCTGAGCATGAACGCGTGAATGCAGAAGTAGATAAGAGGATCTAAGAACAATTGGCTACTATCATAACCAAAATGCAACATATACTGTTAATATTTTGTACTCTTCTTGTCAATTGGCTACTATCTAAGAACAATTGGCTTCATGAATTGTCTCATCTATTTGTTTGAAATATACGTAATGCTAACATGAGGTGATATGTTACTAGAATTATATGTAGTTTCTCTCTCTGATTTAGAGGCATATCTTATATGTAGCTTATCTTTAATTTTGAGGCATCTCATATAAAGGCATCTCTTATATGTAGCTTCTCTACTGGACAATCTTCCGTCCACTGGAACAGAGCACCCTTCTGGGTCAGCCTGGTCATAGGTGCTGCAATAGATGAAAATTTCTCCACAAATCAAAGGTAATAACCCGCCAAGCTAAGAAAACTACGGATATCTGTAGTTGAGGATGGTCTGGGCCAACTCTGCACCGCTTCCACCTTCTTCAAATCCACATTGATCCCTTCATTTGATACCACGTGACCCAAGAATGCAACGGAATCCAACCAAAACTCACATTTCGAGAACTTCACATATAATTTCTTTTCTCTCAAAGTCTGAAGCATTGTCCTCAAGTGTTGCTCATGATCCTCCGACTCCAGGAGTATACCAGAATGTCATCAATAAAAATAATGATGAACGAGTCAAGATATGGCCGGAACACGCTGTGCATCAAATGCATAAAGGTTGTTGGGGCATTGGTCAGCCTAAATGACATAACAAAGAACTCGTAATGACCATACCGAGTCTTGAAAGCAGTCTTCGGGATATCTGGCTCCTGAATCTTCAACTGATGGTAACCCGGACACAAGTCAATCTTAGAAAACACTCGTGCACCCTCTAACTGGTAAAATAGATCATCAATACGAGGCAAAAGATATCGGTTCTTCACTGTAACTTTGTTCAATTGGCGATAATCAATACACATACGCATAGAACCATCCTTTTTCTTTACAAACAAGACAGGACCACCCCAAGGTGATACACTAGGATGAATAAAGCTCTTATCAAGAAATTTTTGTAATTGATACTTCAACTCCTTCAACTTAGGAGGGGCCATACGATAAGGATGAGTGGAAATGGGCTGAGTTCCCGACAACAAATCAATGCCGAAATCAATATCTTTGTCAGGTGGCATACCCGGAAGATCAGCTAGAAACACATCCGAGAAATCCCATACTACTGGGACTTAATCAACTGTAGGGATATCAATACTGACATATCTCACATAAGCTAGATAAGCGCCATACCCCTTCTCAACCATTCGCTGAGCTTTAAGAAATGAAATAACTCTACTGGGAGTTTGATCTAAGGTACCCCTCCATTTTACTCGCAGTACACCTAGCATAGCCAGCGTCACTATTTTGGCATGACAATCAAGAATAGCATAATGGGGCGACAACCAGTCCATGCCCAAGATAACATCAAAATCTATCATGTTGAGCAATAATAAATCGGCTCTGGTTTCAAAACCACTAAGAGCAATCAAACATGACCGATAAACGCAATCCACAATAAGAGAATCTCCCATAAGAGTAGAAACATAAATAAGGGAACTCAAAGAATCCCGAGATACGCTCAAATGCAAGGCAAAATAATAGGACACATAAGAATAAGTGGAGCCTAGATCAAATAAAACAAATGCATCTCTATGACAAACCAAGACAATATATGTGATGATAGAATCGAAGGCGACAGCTTCAGTACGGGCAAGAAGGGCATAATATCTGGAATGGCCTCCCCCTCTAGGACGACCTCTACCTCCCCGACCTCCACCCCTAGCTAGCTGGGCAGGTGGGGTAGCAACTGGTGCTGTAATCATAGCCTAGGAACTCTGCGGAGCACGCGGTGGCTGAGAAGTCTACGGAGGTGCACCCCTCCTAAGTATGGGGTAATTCCTCACCATATGGCATGTGTCACCATACTCAAAACAAGCTCTGGGAGGACGTGACAGTTGTGACTGGCTTAGGCCAGGTCTGCTGCACTAACCACTGAAAGCACCCTGTGCAAGAGGCGCACTAGATACTAGAGGTGCATAATAGGACTCCTGAGGTCTAGGAGGAGCTGGAATGCCACTAGCTACTAGAAGAGATGAATAAACGGGGGACTCATATAATCCTTACCATGATGAACTGTAGCTGGGGCACGGGCACCATAATAATGGCCCGACTCTCGAAACCTTTTGGCCTCCCTCTCCTCTCTATCCCGAGCATGCATACCCTCTACTCTCCTAGCACTGCTCACCACCTACTAATAAGAAATATTCATCTCTAACTCCCGAGCGATGCTAGACCTGATGCTGGGAATGAGCCCCTCAATAAACCGACAAACTCTCTCACGAACTGTAGAAACCAAGGTTGGTGCATGCCTAGCCAAGTCAGTGAAACGAACAACATACTCCGAAATAGTCATAGTACCCTGGCGCAAATGCTTAAACTCTACCCGTCATGCGTCCCTGAGGCTCTGAGAAACATACTCCCTCAAAAACATATATGAAAATTGGTCCATGTAAGGGAAGCTGCCTCAGCTGGACTATCCAGCTCATAAGTACGCCACCACCGATAGGCTGCTCCTCGAAGCTAGAAAGCAATGAAAAAAAGCCCACTCGATCCTGATATACCCATAGTGCGGAGGATACAATAGCACTCCTCTAGAAATCCCAGAGCATCATCTGATGCTAGACCACTGAATATAGGAAGCTTGTACTTCTTGAGCCTCTCAAGCCTTTGATGATCATCCTCTGAAGTTGTTGCCCTATCCTCGGGCTGAACTAGGCCTACAAGCGGTACCGGTATAACCTCTAGGATTTGATCAACCTGGACCCGCTGCTCTTGGGTGCGGGCGGTGGGGGTCTGTGCTCCTCCTCCGGCCTAGGACGTGACTGCAACAAGGAAAATCAACCCTGCCTTAGCTAGAGTACTGTACATGCTCACGAACTGTGCAAGGGTCTCCTGAAGAGCTGGAATAGTAGTAGCAGTAGGCGTATCAGGTGCCTGGGCTCCGGCTGGAGCTACTGGTGGCTCCTCTATGGCATCTCGCATGGGTGCTTCGGCTGTACCACGTGTGTATCCTCGGCCTCTACCCCAGCCCCGACCTTTATTGGCTGTAGCAGGGGGTTGCCTGGTCATCTCCGGTAGCACGTGTCCTCACCATCTGTGAGAGAATAGAAGACAGAGGTTTAGAATTATGATGTCAAAAATCTCGCATGACAAGAAAATCAAATGAAGTGGAATTTTTTTCTAATAGTTACATAGCCTCTCGTAGATAAGTACAGACATCTTTGTACCGATTCATGACTCCTATGAAGCTAGAGCTCTGATACCAACTTGTCACGATCCAAGTTCTCCCTCAGTGAACTATCGTGACGACACCTAGTCTCTACGACTAGGTAAGCCTAACAAATTACAGAAAAAGAAAATAACATACAAAACTGGCAAATTATAGGTAAAACATAATAAAAGAATTTACAATTGCCGCTCGGCATATACAATACATACTCTCAAAACTAAATCAAACTCCCAAATCCCAAAATCTCTTGAAATCACAATCTATGGAAAACCACATAGTATTCTAACTCCAAAATGTCTAATCGAAAGTAAATACAGGAAGTCTAAAGTTAAAGGGAAGAATAAAGAGGGACTTTTGGATCTGCGAACGAGGTAGATATACCTCGAAGTCTCTGATATCGAATGCCTCACTGATAGAACGGTTGAGTAGCAGAACCTGAATCTGTACACGAAAAATATGTGCAGGAAAGGGCATGAGTACACCACAGCGGTACCCAGAAGCGCCAAGCCTAACCTCAGTCGAGTAGTGATGATGAAGGCTAGGGCTCTACTGGTTATATATATAAAACAAGGTAAACAGTATGAAATGAAGCAGTATGATTAAAGTACTAACAATCGATAAAGAATAAAAGCACAGAAAGAATATAACTCAGTATACAGAGATAGCAACAAGGGGATCTCCTAGGATATCGTCCTATAGTCCCAAATATAAAATGTGCAGGGGGATCTACTGGAATACCGATCTGTTGTCCCAAAGTAAATATCTAGTACAGGGGAATCTACCGGGTGTCGTCCCGTAGTTCCAAATATAAATGTGCAGGGGATCTACCAAAATACCAATCCGTAGTCCCAAAGTAAATATCTAGTACATGAGAATCTACCGGGTGTCGTACCGTAGTCCCAAATATAAATGTGCAGGGGATCTACCGGAATACCAATCCGTAGTCCCAAATCTACCGACATATCGTCCCATAGTCCAAAAGTAAATGCACAACAGTCTCAAGAAAGAATCTACAGATCTATTCAAGTTCATACCAAGAAAAGCAGAGATTTCTATTTTAAACATGCTGCAGAAAATTCAAGCAAACAGTTTAAGCAGATAGTACAGTTACGTCACTTAAGCATGCTTTCCTAAGCTAAACAGTAGGTTTTAAATACAAGTAGTGTTCAACAAAAAGGAACCACAGATATTTACTTAATGAAAATGGGATTTTTTGCAACAATTAGCATGTGTACGCACTTGCCACCTCACGTACACGGTACTCATGTAACAACAGTACCAAAATCCTAAGGGGAGTTCCCCCACATAAGGTTAGGTAAGCCATTTACCTCGAACTAGCTCAAAATCAATCCAAAATCATGCTCTTGCCACAAGTATCCAACTCCGAGTGGCCCAAATCTAATCAAATTAATTACATAACATAAATAAAACAATAACCAACTAATTTAGCTAATGAATTTAAAGCTACAGCGAGAAATTAGAAAGACGCCCAAAATCCTCCCCGGGCCCACGTCTTTAGAATTGGGTGAAAGTTACCAAACTAGAATACTCATTCACTCACGAGAACACTCGTCTAAAAAACACTCAATTCCGACATCTAAAACCCGATCAAAACCTAAAAACTTGGTTGGGGAACTTTTCCTCAATTCTCCCAATTTTTCACCTCAAATCGGAAATTAAATGATAAAACTAAGCTTAGACTAGAATACAACCAAAAAGGGATTAAGAATCATTACCTAATGATCTTCTCTTCAAAATCCCCACAGAATCGTCCTACCCCGAGCTCCAAAATTGATTTTCCAAGTTATGAACTCAAACCCTCGATTTTCATACTTCTGCCCAGCGATTTCCGCTTCTGCGATCATGGGACCGCATCTGCGGTCCCACACCTGCGTCTTGGGCTTCCCATATACTGAATTTCATTAACTCTCCAGGCACCGCACCTGCGCTCCTTTTTTCCGCAGATGCGGTCCGCATTTGCGGTCACTGGCCATTAGTGCCCAAACCGCACCTGCGACCTCATTCCCTGCTGCTACGGGCCGCACTTACTGGCTCCTCACCACAGGTGCGAAAATACCAGAAACAACAACTTCAGAATAGCCTAAGTCCAATTCCAACTTTCGTTAAACATCTGAAACTCACCCGAGGCCCCCGGGACCTCAACCAAACATACCAACTAATCCTAAAATATCATACGAACTTAGTCCAATCCTCAAATCACATCAAATAATGCTAAAACCACGATTCACCCTCCAATCCAAGCCTAATGAACTTGAAATCTTAAGAATTCTACATCCGATGACAAAACCAATCAAACCAAGTCCGATTGATCCTGAATTTTGCACACAAGTCACATTCAATACTATGGAGCTATTTCAACTTTCGGAATCGGATTTCGACCCCGGTATCAAAATCTCACTATCGATCCAGAAACTTCAAAAATTCAACTTCCGGCATTTCAAGCCTAAATAAGCTACGGACCTCCAAAACATAATCTGAACACGCTCCTAAGCCCGAAATCACCCAACGGAGCTAACGGAATTCCATTCCGAGGCTGTCTTCATACTGTTCCGACTACGGTCCCAATTCTAAAGCTTAAGCTCTCGTTCAGGGACTAAGTGTCCCAAAACACTCCGAAACTCCCAACGAATCTTCCCGGCAACTCACAATAGTAGAAACAAATACGGAAAAAGCAATTAATAGGGAATCGTGGCGTTAATTCTCAAAACGACCTGTCGGGTCGTTACAAACTGACTTAACTAACTTAGTGTGAAGTTTTTGGTGGATGTCTCGTTCAGGATACGATACAGAGATAACACTATAAAGTAACTTACGAACTTTTTTTAAGACTAGTTTTCCATTCGGAGAAGGGTCAAAAATGCCTATGTACAATTGGAAATGCTTTAAAAATATATTCTATGTAATACTATAATTTGGCTATCTGAGTTCCTACCGTTACATTATGATTAAAAAAAAACCTTTAATTAGCGGCTTGCCACGTGTCTTTACCAAAGTAAACCAACCCATCCTCTTTCTATTATGTGGTTCAGTCAAATAAAACCTGGAACCCGACCCAAATACACCCCCAACTTAAAACACATCGAAACCTAAAAAGACCCCATTCCATTACCTCTCCCCAACCGTATCAGTTCCCACTTGTGAAAAAGTAGGGTTACTCATATTTCAATTTATGGGTTCTTCAAATTTATTTACGTGAATCTTAAAGTCTCTGTTATATCTTCTTTTTTGCACACTGATTTTAGCTCTCATCTTGGTAGGTTGTATGAATTCTCAAGCCTTTATAATTTTGTATCTTCTTTGTAATTGTATCTCTCATTTCACCTTACTAAAACCAACACAAATCAATGTCAGAACCAAGTAAAAAACTACAGCAAACAGTCTAGAGTTTTTTACACAAAAGCAGTCCAAAATTATAACTAAAATTACTACAGAAGAAATCCAAAATCAGGCTGTATATTTCAGCACATTGAACCCCCATAAAGGCTCACTAGAACCAACACAAAACCTATCTAGAACCATATTGTATACCAGGATGCATAACCTACACAGTACCAGATCCAGAAATACAGTCAAGAACCAAGACATAAACTTCAGAAATAAGTTAAGAGCTTAGCTTTTTAATTCAGCACAAAACAAAGATCAAAGTACTGTCATAGATGTGTTTTTTAGGAAATGAGATCTTTCTTACCTGGTAGGAACTGATACTGTGGGGGGGGGGGGGGAGCATGAAATGGGATCTTTTTTAGGTTTAGATGTTTTTTAAGTGCAAATGATGATAAAACAGACATGCTTAGGAAAAAAAAGTGTTTTAAGTTGGGGTATGTTTGGGTCGGTTTTCGGGTTTTATTCGACAGAATCGAATTATAGAAAGAGGATGTGTTGGTTTAATTTGGTGAAGACATGCGACAAGCCGTCCAATTAAGGGATATTTTGGGTCATATATTGTGTAGTGTTTAGGGAAGGCTAAGTCAAGCGTGCGACTTGACTACCGCGCGGGTGTGAGTTTTGACTGACCAAAAACGCCCCGTGACATTTGTCCATATCTTTGTAAAGCGTAGGGTAGAAAAATGGATATTGCCAATCCAATTCGATATTATCAACAGTAATTGTCTTGTTAGGCCTTAGAAACCTGATTGACTTAAATCAAGTTTGACCTAAATTTACTGGAGGTGAAAAAGACAATTAGAGACTCAGATAGCCAAATAGTATAACGAAAGGTATTTTTAAACTTTTTCCGATAGTACAAGGATATTTTTTACCCTTTTCCGTTTTCTATTTCATACACCTATATAATGTGCTTAATGAGGTTATATTGATGCCTTAATTAATCATTGTTCTAGTTTCTTCTTCATAACAAGATATGAGATTGTTGCAGATTTAGACATATCTTGATCCTTCAATTCATCTTATATTCTTTTCGATTCGATATACCATTTTCTTACTTTCCCAAAGGGGAGAGGAAGAAAAATAATCATTGTTCTTATAGTTGGTGTACTTATCACTTTTAATTTGCCTAACAAAATATTGACATTGTATAACATATTGACATGCAAAAGTAACCATACTATTAGTGGTCTCCTTGCAGTTTGAAGTAAAAATTTCTAACGTCGGACTATTGTTACCAATAATTTTGGTAAGTGTTTAATTTCAAGTCATTTAAGTTAAACACTAGTAGTTCAGTCCTCGTTGTACTTCCATAAACACCTAATATACTAATTTAGAAGTTACACTTGAAAAAAATTAAAAACTTACCAAATTAGTTTTCTCTACTCTTCAATTACAGATAAGAATGCCTTGCCTTAAAGGTAAGTATTAATTAATCTTCTTAATCCAAATCCACCTCAAATTTTAAAAATAGGTAATCTATTATGTAAATATGGAATATTTAGTAATTTTTCATGAAAAAGCAACTATAGATGAAAACTTATAAGATTTCTAACAATGAATGCAATGTACTGATCATGAAAATTAAAAAAATCTATTACTTGGCATTTTTGCTTTCGCAAACAACTATATATACATACATATGATGAGTTATTGAGTTGTATCTCAAGAAAAGAGAGGAGAAAAAAAAATAGTTTTACAAAAATGGTAGAGAGTTTCAACTATAGTGATTTTGAGGATTGTTGTTCACCAATAGTTTCTGATGTTTCGCTTGATCCAGTTCTTGAAGCCTACAGAGAGAAAAGGAGAGCCAAAAAAACCAAAATTGAGAAAGCTGATGAGGCAGATGATGCACAATCTAAGCCAACAAAATCAGTTGTAGAATATTCTCAAATGGAGAATAAAGAACCTGTTATTATTAGCTCTGAAGAGAAAAATCACTCACAACAAGAAACTGGTCAGTTAAATCATGAAACTGAACAGTTTGTGCAAGAAACTGGTCAGTTTGTGCAAGAAGTTGGTCAGTTGGAACAAAAAACTGGTCAGCTTGTGCAAGAAACTGGTCAGTTGGAACAAAAAACTGGCCAGTTGGAGCAAGAAACTGGACAACTTGAGCAAGAAATTGGGCAATCTAGCAATGCAAACGAAGAGGTGCAAAAGAAGAGAAGAAAAAGGAGGCAATCTAGCAATGGTGATGACGATTCTTGGTTGCCTGAAGGATGGAAAAAGAATGAGACCTGCCGCAAAAATGGAAAAACTGCGGGCTATGTTGATAAGGTAAGTAAATATGTGATTATGACCCTCTTTTCATTTTGATACGTACTCTAAGAGGTTGGTTGTTTTGTTTATGTGGAAGTTATAATACGTAACGAGTGTTTGTGCGTGATTAATAATGAAAGAATTATTATGTTGGGATTAATAATGAAGATATTGTTATACCTGAATTATTTATTTTAAAAGAGTATTTTTTTCTTTATAAATTTTGATTATTTGACCATTTTTCCAATTTGAGATGTAGTCTGAATGTTTCGACGTGGAATAATCGAATCCAATTTCATAGCTTTTAAAATTCAAAATAACAACAACAACAACGACCCAGTGAAATCTCATTAGTAGGATTTGGAGAGGGTAGTGTGTACGCGTGGGGTCTGGGGAGGGTAGTGTGTACGCAGACCTTACCCCTATCCCGAAGGAGTAGAGAGGCTGTTTCCGAAAGACCCTCAGCTCAAGAAGACAAAAAGACAAAAGGAGACAATATCAGTAACACCACAGAAATAATATGAAAAATATGAACAACATGAAATCAAGAAAAAAAATACAAAGTCTTACAAAGTTATGACATAAGGCAAGACTCAATTACCTCCTAACCTACTACCGTAATACTCGACCTTCACATGTATCCAAATTATTTGGTGGTATGCAGTCCTATAAGGCACCAGGTTTACGAAGAGCTTTTCGATCAAAAAAAGCAGCTCTGGAGTACATTGAGAAACAAAAGTTGGCTGAAGCTGACAGGTTTTGCTATATCTTAGACTTTTTGCTTCATTTTCCCCTATATATCAGTTCTCTATCATGATTACTTTTTATTTCCGAGTAAATCTAAAAATTTAAACATTATTTTTTGTTTCATTTCTTTTTCTTTTCAGGGCTAATGAAAGCTTAGAAGATCCCGCACAAGGGGTTCAAGATGGTGAGACTTTAAATAATTAAGCTAATATTCCTTAAACTTGATCAAATCTATTTCTTATTTTTTCTCATCCTAGATTGTTTTTTCTTTTTCTTTTTTCTCATAAAGAACCTAAATGACTATAAAACAAGTATATAAAATAGAACTATCATTACTTTAGTTTTTTGTTATTTTAGGCTTAAGAATCTATACACAATAAGATGCAATTTCTTTCAAAGAAAAATATGAACAAGACGCTTAGATAGCTTCGGTAAAAAGATTCTATACTAAAACCCTAAAAAGTGAAATGAAAAATAATACAATGCTTTCTTTTGTTATTGTTGGCGGTTGTTGTTGTAGCGATTCCAATAATTTTAGAATTGGAAATGAAGGTACTGATCACATATATTAAATTTTTCTTTTCCAGGAGGTATTCAGACACCTATCGAGATCAATGATCAAGCTATTACATCTCAAGTGGAAACTTGTCGAATTGATGGTGGAGATGCGGGATTAAATTAGTGAAAACACCTAATCAAGGCCAAGTAGAAATTCCTATTACTATCACAGTAAAAACTTTATTAATGTGGCTTATAAGCAAGTGTCATTTTTGGATGAAGGATTAATGATCTTGAGGCAAGATTTGTGGGTCAGTAAGGAAAAGGGTATACAGAATGATGGTAAATTGTTCGTTGAGATTATTTATTACAATGCATTTCTTATATATTATGAACAAATTGGTGAATTTATATTTATATATCAAACTTTTACCATGTTTGCACATGTGACCTAACACTATTACTTTTATTCTTTTTCTTTTATGCTTAATACTATTCCCTCTGTCATTCTGTTTTATGCATTTACAAAATTAAGCTTGATATTAAGGATGTGTTTAATAGGAAGGAATGTGTTATCCGTGATATTTGGAATGATGAAAGTCATTTTCTAGGAAAATATTTTTCTATCAAAAGTTGGAAAATAACTTTCCTCACTTATGTGCGAAAGTTATTTTCCTTATAACTATCTTAATTTTTAACTTTTTCGTCCTCACTTCAACTAACACTAAGATATTATTATTAATCTCTAGTACTCGATAGTTTCATCACAACACTCTTCGATTTGTTGATTTTATAATATAAAAAATTCACTTATCCGACCCCAAACACCAGAAAATATTTTCCTCAAAAATATTTTTTTTTTATGGAAACATTCATAGGAAAATACTTCATATAAACACATGTAACCTATATTACCAAAGTTGCAAAATAGGGAAAACGGAAAAGGTTGTAAATGATGCTTGTCTTCTTCACTGCATGAATTGCATCTGAGTATACACATTAATTATATATGCCTTTCCATATTAGTTTCTGCTGTGTTTGCTTTAATTAGTGTGCGCGGAATAGGGGAATAGGACAGAAATAAAGATATAATTGAGATTTTCCTATGTATAGCAAAGGGGCAAAGAGGTTCCGCATCATACTACAAACTTAATCAAACTACTGAAATCTTCAAAAGAATCAAAAAGTGGAAGGGTTTTTGAACAAAGAATTCAACGATCATAAAAAAGATAGAGAATTAGAGGAACAACTGTTAGAAAAATAATAATCAAAATTGGCTTTGAGGCGTGAAAATCGACTGTCCTTAAAGAGTTATCGCCTGTATACTAATTTAGGGAAAATACAAAACGATTCTCTTCAGGATACAACAAAGCCTGCAATAACACTTGTGATTTTCTATATTCCACTTCGTTGGAATTCTTGTGTATTTATAGGCAACCAATAGACCCTTTCAGAAAAGATGTCTTGTTTCACAAACAGACACGACTATTTATTTGAATTTTGAATTTAAAATTCAAATAAATAATTAACTCTAGGATCTCGTGCATGTTAAGTTAATCTCGTGCTTGTTGAGTCAGTCTCGTGCCTGTTGAGACAATCTCGTGCCTGTTGAGTCAGTCTCGTGCCTGTTGAGACAATCTCGTGCCTGTTGAGACAATCTCGTGCCTGTTATGTGCTATTTCATAATGATCAGTTCCGAGGCTAACAGGCACGGTACGAGTAAGGTCGGTCCCGGGAGTATTTCATATGACAGGCACGAAACTTCTTTCTTCCGTTGTGGGAAGAATCCCATTTCCAACTTGCCAATAGCAAACTATCTTACAATCCCCTACTAGTTTGTTATTTCGCTTCATAACACTTGTGAATAATTGAAAGTATCTTTTACAGATTTGAACTTTCCTTTAGTGTAAGTATATTAAAGTTTTGACGAAGTTAATGGTATCTTAAGATTTGAACCACAACTCCTTGTGCCAAAACCGAAAATACCACACATACAACATTATCTAGTAGCTTAGAAAATCCAGTATTCGCTTTAGCACGTTTACAGCCATGTGCTCATCCTGAATTCATGAATATTTACAAGATCAACACTTTAAATCTTGCTAGAAGCGGCACCACTTCAATATTCATATAGGTGGAATTAGTTAATATGTCCCTGTTACTCCAGACATTAATAATTTCATTAAGATTAATCAACCTCTTCATGTAACAGTATGCACTTTGGAGTTTGTCTTTATGCCCCTGTTATAACAAGCATTTAACAACTCCTTAACCCCTCATATAACAGTAAATAGTACAATAGAATTAGGGCTCCTAAAGAGGAGATCAGTGCTTAAATAATACAAGTAACTTGTTATTACACATTGAACTTATATTGTTAGAGTGTATACTAACTCAAAGTGGGGTTCCCATTCCTTGTATTTAATTTAAGGGTCTCAGCCCCATCCCTCCACAAGTTTGTTGTACTACATCTCTACCTAATGGCTTCGTAAGTGAATCAGCCAAATTCTTATTTGATCTCACATATATTATAGTTATAGCTCCATTTGTAATTATTTCTCTTATATAAGCATGTCTCAAGCTTATATGTCTCGATTTCCCATTATATATTTTATTGTGAGCAACACACATTGTAGTCTCACTATTACAGAATATGGAAATGGCTGGCATAGGTTGTGGCCACAACTTTATATCAAGTAACATATTCCTCAGCCATTCTGCTTCTTTTCCAGCAGCTGCTAATGCAATAAATTCAGATTCCATAGTAGAATGGGAAATACATGTTTGTTTCTTGGATGCCCAACTAATGGCTCCACCGCCTAGAGTAAATATCCATCCTGATGTGGATTTATTATCATTAACACTTGTAATCCAACTTGCATCAGAATATCCCTCTAATACATTAGGAAAACCATTATAGCAAATGCCTAAGTGCTTTGTATATTTTAAATATCCAAGTACTCTACTTATTGCTTTCCAATGATCATTACCTGGATTACTGGTAAACCTTGAAAGTTTACAAACAGCAAATGCAATGTCGGGTCTAGTGCAATGCATTGCATACATCATACTACCTATCGCACTTGCATACTCCAACTGTGCTACTGCTCTTCCAGTATTTGCAGTTAGCTTAACACTAGAATCATAAGGAGTATTATACCCCTTTATTCCTAAATGACTGAATTTAGTAAGGATTTTATCTATATAATGTGCTTGTGACAAAGTCACTTGCTTGTTATCTCTTTTGACCTTGATTCCCAAAATAGTATCAACTTCATTTAAATCCTTCATTTTAAAAACTGAGGTTAGATACTTCTTGGTCTCGGTAATTCCTTGTAGATTCGTACCAAAAATCAGCATGTCATCGACATATAAACAAATTATTACTCCATATTCTTTTGTAAATTTAGAGTAAATGCACTTGTCTGCATTATTATGTACGAATCTGGTTGATAGTATTACACTATTAAATCTTTCATGCCACTGTTTAGGCATTTGTTTAAGAACATAAAGAGACTTTATCAATTTACAAACTTTCTTCTTGTTTCCCGGAAGAACAAAACCTTCAGGTTGTTACATATATATTTCTTCACTAAGGTTCCCATTTAAAAAGGTTGTTTTAACATCCATTTGATGTACGCAAAGATCATAGATAGAGGCCAAGGATAAAAGGACTCGAATGGATGTTATTCTTGCAACAGGAGCATATGTATCAAAATAGTCTATGCCTTCCTTTTGAGTGAAACCTTTTGCAACTAATCTTGCTTTGATGGTTTGGACAGAACCATCTGTATTGTACTTTCTCTTAAAAACCCACTTACAACCTATAGGTTTTGATCCAAGAGGAAGATCAACCAAAACCCAAGTGTTGTTGGATATAATTGAGTCCATTTCGTCATTAATGGCCTCTTTCCAAAAAGCAGCGTCTCTAGAAGATATTGCTTCTTGAAACGTCTTTGGGTCTTCTTCAACATTTAATACAATTGGAATTTTATTACAAACGTTTGTCCTATCTCCTTCAACAAGAAATACTATAGATTGTGAAGAAATAAAATCAGAACCAAGATGTTTTTCTTTTCTTATTCTTTGGCCTTTCCTTGGTTCTATCTGCATATCATCACTTCTTTCCTTAGTTTTAATAATTTCAGAAAGCGACAATTTATTAGCATCAATACGTTTTCCATTTATTTTAGTCATTTCATCAACATTGTCATTTATAAATCTATTTTCAATAAATTCAACATGTATAGATTCTACAATGACATTAGATTCTAGATCTAGCAGTCTATAAGCTTTTGAGTGTTGTGCATATCCTACAAAAACACTTTTAATTCCTCTAGGACCCAATTTTGTTCTTCGATGGTCAGGTACTCTATAATAGGATATACACCCTCACACTTTAAAATAATTTAAATTTGGTTTTCTACCATTCCAAAGCTCATAAGGCGAAATATGCATACTTTTTGAAGGTACTCTATTTAAAATATAACATGCAGTTAGTAGTGCTTCACCCCATAAATTATGTGGCAAATGTACATTAAGTAACATAGCATTAACCATATCCACCAAAGTTCTATTTTTTTTTCTTTCCGCTAACCCATTTTGTTGAGGAGTATAAGGTGCACTCATTTGATGTATTAGGCCATGCTCTTCACAAAACTTATTAAATTCGTTAGAAAAATATTCTCCAATTAATTCACACAAGTCTGAATGTATTAAATCTAATAGTTCAGTGGATCTTTCAACTTTACGAAATGGTTTCTTAGTCATCTTTGCTTGTATGCAAATTTCACATTTTATATGTTGAGTTTTACATGAGATATAACCATTTTTGGACATATAATTCAAGGAGCCAAAATTTAAATGTCCTAGTCTAGCATGCCATAAACAAGAATCAGACTCAACGATGTAAGCAGAAACATAATTTATTTCATTAATACTCAATTTGAACATGCTGTTACAGTTATAGCCTTTTCAGAATTTCCAGATTTTTTAATCTTTCCAGACTTTTCGGTATTGCCTGCATTGAAATTTATTCATGCCTTTCTATATCTGCAGTCCCGAATCATATGGCATTTCTTTCCACAATGATGACAACTAAAATTCTCTCTTTTTAAAAGAAGATTTTTTGGAAACTTTCAGATGTTTGTTCCCACTTCCTGAATCAATCTGACTGACAAAATTGACTGCGGAACTCGAAGGCTGACTAATAGCATCACGTGCACGAGTCTCACTTTCAATTTGAATGTGAGTACGAAATTGTTCCAAGGTCATTTTATCCATAGAATGTAGGATTTTCTTTCTATAGTCATTCCACTAGG
The DNA here is from genome assembly GCF_000393655.2 of Nicotiana sylvestris. Taxonomy (NCBI): domain Eukaryota; kingdom Viridiplantae; phylum Streptophyta; class Magnoliopsida; order Solanales; family Solanaceae; genus Nicotiana; species Nicotiana sylvestris. Next base: position 18,765,792 of record NC_091065.1, read on the forward strand.
AAGGCAATTTAATAGCACCTATTTGAAGTGCATCAGGAATTTTAACTTCAAGATCACTTAGTTTTGATACTAAGATTTGCAGTTCATGAATCTGATCCATTATAGGCCTAGTATCAAATATTTTAATTCAAAGTACTGCAGAGCCAGGAATTTGTCAATACCTTGTTTTTCATTCTGGTATGCAGTTTGTAGAGCAGTCCAAATCTCTCTTGGCGACTTCAGATTGCAGTAAAAATCATAGAGACGATCTGTCAAAGTATTCAGAATATGGCCGCGACACAACAGTTCATCATGTTCTCGTTTCTTCCTTTCTTCCTTGACTACGTCAGAATCTTCTGTTGTGGGCTCAGGCACCGGAGGCAAGGCCGAATCAAGAACATAGTAGATATTGAGAGCGGACAACAAGAATATCATCTTGTCTCTCCAACGGGTAAAGTTCGTTCCATCAAAGCGATCAAGTTTGATGAACTCCTTCGGATTCTCAACAACAGACATCAATTTCTCCATAGCAGAATAACTCTTTAAGATTGTTAGAAAAATAATAATCAAAATTGGCTTTGAGGCGTGAAAATCAACTGTCCTTAAAGAGTTATCGCCTGTATACTAATTTAGGGAAAATACAAAACGATTCTCTTCAGGATACAACAAAGCCTGCAATAACACTTGTGATTTTCTATTTCCACTTCGTTGGAATTCTTGTGTATTTATAGGCAACCAATAGGCCCTTTCAGAAAAGATGTCTTGTTTCACAAACAGACACGACTATTTATTTGAATTTTGAATTTAAAATTCAAATAAATAATTAACTCTAGGATCTCGTGCCTGTTAAGTTAATCTCGTGCCTGTTGAGTCAGTCTCGTGTCTGTTGAGACAATCTCGTACCTGTTATGTGCTATTTCATAATAATCAGTTCCGAGGCTAACAGGCACGGTACGAATAAGGTCGGTCCCGGGAGTGTTTCATATGACAGGCACGGAACTTCTTTCTTCAGTTGTGGGAAGAATCCCACTTCCAACTTGCCAACAACAAACTATCTTACAACAACAAGGGAAACATAATTGTGAAAAAAACTGAACGCCCAATTCAAAACCTTAAGATAGTAAATGAGTGGCCCAAAATTTATACACACTTTTGGATAGTAAATAAGTGACAAGTGTATTTTCCATCTATATATTACATAGGACATATATGACGAATTTGCTAAGACATGAGGTTTTTTGTTCGCAAAGTATAATAAAAATTAAATATAAACTATTTTTAAACGTAGAGGGGTAAATCAAGCGCTTTTCCCTTTTAATAAGAATCTGTTTATCTTCAAGTATACTACTATTAGCTTAAAAGGATGCTCATGTTAATTCTCAAGAACAACTTGAAAAGGAGATAAAGTTATAGTAACCAACTTCATTTAAATTCATTGATAGGTATTTTAATGCGAACTCTTAATTAATGACGATTTTGCTCAAGAAAGTTAAGATATGATGAAATTTTTAACTAACTTAAGTTGAATTTTGATGGAGGACTTGATGATTCTAGACCCATATTAAAAGAAAGATAACGAAAAACTCTATATAACTCTTTTTCGCTTAGATTTTTAAATAACAATGTGTTTATCTTCTTATGCTTAGTGAAGTTGATTATGCTGATAAAATTAAGAAAGTTCGAGGGGACGGATAATTTTGCCCCTAAACTAATACTATCTATCTTGCCTCAAGTTGGTGATAAACTTAGGCAAGCGGAAACTTTTCGAGTGTAACGTTCAAATGTAACGTTCATGCATGGCATCGGGTGGACCAATGTGGGCAAGCCAAGTAAAAGGAAGGTGAAACTCTACGTAAAACAGAACATAGTCATGGGCTGCTTTCCAGACACGCCCCATGACCCCTTGGCCGCGCCCCATGGCGACCTAGCAAGCCTCACAATACCTAGCACCATGGTCGGCACCGTGGTCTTGGCTGCGCCAAGTGACAAGCGCGCATGCGCCTCTGTCGCCCCACCGATGCCTCTCGCCAGCGCCCAAGGGCTGGCCAATGACAACAGCGCCATGCGCCCTGACAATGTCGCGCGCGCAGATCCTGATGCCTCGCCAGCGCCCAGCTGCAAGCCCATTCCAACAGCGCCTCGCGCACAGACCCTGATGCCAAGCACCAGTGCCCCGCCTCAGGCCAGCACATCAAGTGTCGCGCGTGCCCACAGCAACGCGTGCGCAGACCCTGACCCGCAAGACAAAGTTGCTGCCATCGGACTTAGTTATACCTTGTAATAATCTAAGTCCTTTTCATTGTAATCATAGGCTAGTTTACATCATTTCCATTTCAGTGTGCTTCTACAGCTTTATTAGGACTAGTCATGTAATGTTGGTTTATTTTTTTAAGCATTATTAAGGGGGACCAAACAATCAAACATTTTCAAGCAAGCATTTTTCTGGTGTCTCTCCCCCTCGACACTGCATCTTTGTAATCATCATTTCAGTAATCAATAAAATCTTCATCATCATTCAAAACTCAATTCTCTCTCAGCTTCCGCAATTGCTCATGACATTGGTTTTCCCGCACGACACTGACAATCTAGTCTAGCGTGCGGCGAGGACCTCATTGGCGGACAACAACCGCACTGACATCGATTGCTTAGCCTTACGTTGCCCTTCCAAAGAACATCAGGAAGGCGTTGCGTAACAGTTGGTATCAGAGCCTAGGCTCGACATCGGAAGAGGGAACACATTTGCGATCATCACCATTTCTGACCATGGTGAATCATGGGGAGCGTCTAGCATCCCTAGAAGAGACGGTTGACCGATTACGATCCATCATGGATACGGTGCCTGATCAAAACAACAACATAGTGCAAAGGTTGGACGACCTGGACCGCCGAATGCGGCAAGCGGAAAATGACATTGCAAACATCAGTCGTGACTCTGACGAGGACCGACAAACGACAGCCATCGAAACTGCCAATATTCATGGCAAATTTGAGGACCTCCAATAGGAGCGTGCCGACGATTTGGCCCATCAACAACAAGAGGCAGACAGACTAACTGCCATGCAGCAAACCATAGACGACTTGACAGGCAAGCTCAATGTTGTCAATGCTGCCTTATAGAGCCTACTTCGAGGAGGCGACAACCACATCAGGGGTGCATCAAACCTCACCCCTATTCCACAAAAACTTAAGATACCGGAGCCAAAGCCATACGACGGATCTCGGGATGCTAAAGAAGTGGAAAACTTCATCTTCGACATCGAACAATACTTCGATGCTGTGGGCCATTTGGAGGAATCCAAAAAGGTAGTGACTGCTACCATGTATCTTCAGGTCGATGCCAAACTTTGGTGGCGGGTCAAATACGAAGCCATCAAGGCCGGTGAAGATACTCTCCAAACATGGGATGAATTGAAGGTAGCCATACGCCTGCAGTTCTTCCCCGAAAATGTGGAATACAATGCAAGGAGAAAGCTACGGGAACACTGCCACACCAGATCAGTGCGGGAGTACGTGCACGAATTCTCCACACTCATGCTAAACATACGCGACATGGGGAACAAAGACAAACTCTTCGCATTCATAGAAGGTTTGAAACCTCATGCCCGTATGGAACTACAACGACAACGGGTAGACACCCTGCCCAAGGCCATTCAAGCTGCAGAATGCCTTGGCGATTATCATTTGGGAACTCAGAACGACAGGCCCCAGCCGTCTGTCCGAGGGGGATCCAACGGGCACCATCCCAGCAATGGTGGCCCAAGCAAAAGTGGGGGAGATCGGAGTGCATCCAAAACTAAGACTCCTCCCTCCAACAGCAACAGTGCTGCATCCATCAACAACAATCAGGGGAGAAAGCCTCCCTCAGAATGCCGTCATTGCGGCGGGGCACATTGGAACAATGAATGCCCAAACATCAAGGTCAATGCTCATCAGACTGTCGAGGATGAGACAGATGCATCAGACACATCAGAAGACAACCAGGTAGGCGCCTTCAATGCAATTGTTGGCTCTATCCCTCATGCCTTAGCGGGGACCAGTGCATGTCCTCCTAAGAAAACATCAGTCCCGATCACCAGGAAAGGGAAAGAAAAGATGGACGAAGGACCTCCTAAACAAGCGAGGACCCTCATGTTCGTCGAATTGAAAGTGAACGGCAAGCCCCTTCACGCATTGATAGACACGGGTGCCACCCACAACTACTTGTCATCAACGCAAGTAGCGCGCCTAGGTCTTGTGGTACAAAAGAGCAAAGGCCGCGTCAAGGCTATCAACTCACCACCTCAGACATTGGGTGGAACAGCTACAAATGTCCCAGTGAAACTTGGCCCATACAAAGGAAGCATCGACCTGCGCATCGCAATCATAGATGACTTCGACATCATAGTGGGTTTGGAGTTCATGAGGCAAACCAACACCATACCGGTACCATATGCCAACATGCTCCTGATGATGGGAGAAAACGGGGCCAAGCCCTGCACCATACCATGCTTTCCCATAAAGATGGCCGCTGAAAACATCTCGGCCATGCAGTTGGAGAAGGTAGTCAACAGACATGAACCTCAGGTTCAGGCTACCCTTCGCAGCAACAATCAGTCATCATGTCATCGGCCTCAAAAGACTGGTGACGCTCATCATCGTGTGAAGACTTGTCAGCCATGCCACAAGGACAAGTCGGATCACTCATCACAGCCGGGACCCTCGCAGCCATTACATGTCCCTCAGAGACCATGGGAAAGTGTTTCCCTCAGATTCATCACGGGATTGCCCCAAGTCGGCAATCTTGCATCCATCATGGTTGTCATAGATCAATTTTCAGACTATGCAACTTTCATAGCAGCCCCGCAAAACATCTCAGCAGAAGATACAGCTCGACTCTTCTTCTCGCACATTGTCAAACATTGGGGCCTGCCCGAAGACATTGTTAGTAGGCGCGACTCACGCTTCACTAGCAACTTTTGGACCCATCTCTTCAGGTGATTTGGGTCAACATTGAGTCACAACTCAGACATCCATCCACCATCAGATGGCCAGATAGACCAGTTCGATGACATGCTGGAGGAATATCTCCACAACTTCGCAACCGGATCCCAGAAGCATTGGGTGAAGCTCCTGGATGTTGCTCAACTGTGTTTCAATTCTCAAAAGAGCCATCATACAAACAAGAGCCCTTTTGAAATTGTTACCGGACAGCAACCGCTTCTCCCGCAAACGGTGAATGCATCAACCATGCCGAAATCTCCTCGAGCTGCCAACTTCTCGAGCGAATGGGAGCGCAACATGGAGATAGTGCGGAGCTATCTCATCAGGGCCCAAGAGCGGGCAAAAAGGTTCACCGAACAAAATCTTTGCTTTGCCCAACATCAACCAGGGGACAAAGTAATGCTATGCATCCCAAAGCGGTACTTGTTTGCAGAAAGGACCCATGACCCTCGGCTGCAACAAAAATACATCGGGCCCCTGCCCATTGAAAAACGCATTGGGAAGTCCACATACCAGGTGAGAATTCCATCCTGGTGGAAGATCCATCCAGTCTTCCATGTCAGCCGCATGCAATCATTGCTTCGCTACAACAGCAAGCTCAAACAACAGAGGGGCGCAGACCTCCCATCCAACAACCATCAGAATCATCATCATCATCATCATCATCATCATAAGGCTCCGAGGACGGCGCCAACTCAGGTGGGGGAGAATGTCATGGGCTGCTTTCCAGACATGCCCCATGACCCCTTGGCCGCGCCCCATGGCGGCCTAGCAAGCCTCACAATGCCTAGCGCCATGGTCGGCCCCGTGGTCTTGGCTGCGCCAAGTGACAAGCGCGCATGTGCCTCTGTCGCCCCACCGATGCCTCTCGCCAGCGCCCAAGGGCTGGCCAATGACAACAGCGCCGCGCGCCCTGACAATGTCGCGCGCACAGATCCTGATGCCTCGCCAGTGCCCAGCTGCAGGCCCATTCCAACAGCGCCTCGCGCACAGACCCTGATGCCAAGCACGAGTGCCCCCCTCAGGCCAGCACATCAAGTGTCGCGCGTGCCCACAGCAATGCGTTCGCAGACCCTGACCCGCAAGACAAAGTTGTTGCCATTGAACTTAGTTCTACCTTGTAATAATCTAAGTCCTTTTCATTGTAATCATAGGCTAGTTTACAGCATTTCCATTTCAGTGTGCTTCTACAGCTTTATTAGGACTAGTCATGTAATGTTGGTTTATTTTTTTAAGCATTATTATAGGGGACCAAACAATCAAACATTTTCAAGCAAGCATTTTTTTGGTGTCTCTCCCCCTCGACACCGCATCTTTGTAATCATCATTTCAGTCATCAATAAAATCATCATCATCATTCAAAACCCAATTCTCTCTCAGCTTCCGCAATTGCTCATGACATTGGTTTTCCCGCACGGCACTGACAATCTAGTCTAGCGTGCGGAGGGGACCTCATTGGCGGACAGCAACCGCACTGACATCGATTGCTTAGCCTTACGTTGCCCTTTCAAAGAACATCAGGAAGGCGTTGTGTAACAGTTGGTATTAGAGCCTAGGCTCGACATCGGACGAGGGAACAAATTTGCCATCATCACCATTTCTGACCATGGTGAATCATGGGGAGCGTCTAACATCCCTAGAAGAGACGGTTGACCGATTACGATCCATCGTGGATACGGTGCCTGATCAAAACAACAACCTAGTGCAAAGGTTGGACGACCTGGACCACCGAATGCGGCAAGCGGAAAATGACATTGCAAACATCAGTCGTGACTCTGGCGAGGATCGACAAAAGGCAGCCATCGAAACTGCCAATATTCATGGCAAATTTGAGGACCTCCAACAGGAGCGTGCCGACGATTTGGCCCATCAGCAACAAGAGGCAGACAGACTAACTGCCATGCAGCAAACCATAGACGACTTGACAGGTAAGCTCAATGTTGTCAATGCTGCCTTACAGAGCCTACTTCGAGGAGGCGACAACCACATCAGGGGTGCAGGAAACCTCACCACCATACCACAAAAACTTAAGATACCGGAGCCAAAGCCATACAACGGATCCCTGGGATGCTAAAGAAGTGGAAAACTTCATCTTCGACATCGAACAATACTTCGATGTCGTGGGCCATTTGGAGGAATCCAAAAAGGTAGCGACTGCTGCCATGTATCTTTAGGGCGATGCCAAACTTTGATGGCGGGTCAAATACGAAGCCATCAAGGCCGGTGAAGATACTCTCCAGACATGGGATGAATTGAAGGTAGCCATACGCCTACAGTTCTTCCCCGAAAATGTGGAATACAATGCAAGGAGAAAGCTACGGGACCTCCGCCACACCAGATCAGTGAGGGAGTACGTGCGCGAATTCTCCGCACTCATGCTAAACATACGCGACATGGGGGACAAAGACAAACTCTTCGCATTCATAGAAGGTTTGAAACCTCATGCCCGTATGGAACTACAACGACAACGGGTAGACACCCTGCCCAAGGCCATTCAAGCTGCAGAATGCCTTGGCGATTATCATTTGGGAACTCAGAACGACAGGCCCCAGCCGTCTGTCCGAGGGGGATCCAACGGGCACCATCCCAGCAATGGTGGCCCAAGCAAAAGTGGGGGAGATCGGAGTGCATCCAAAACTAAGACTCCTCCCTCCAACAGCAACAGTGCTGCATCCATCAACAACAATCAGGGGAGAAAGCCTCCCTCAGAATGCCGTCATTGCGGCGGGGCACATTGGAACAATGAATGCCCAAACATCAAGGTCAATGCTCATCAGACTGTCGAGGATGAGACAGATGCATCAGACACATCTGAAGACAACCAGGTAGGCGCCTTCAATGCAATTGTTGGCTCTATCCCTCATGCCTTAGCGGGGACCAGTGCATGTCCTCCTAAGAAAACATCAGTCCCGATCACCAGGAAAGGGAAAGAAAAGATGGACGAAGGACCTCCTAAACAAGCGAGGACCCTCATGTTCGTCGAATTGAAAGTGAACGGCAAGCCCCTTCACGCATTGATAGACACGGGTGCCACCCACAACTACTTGTCATCAACGCAAGTAGCGCGCCTAGGTCTTGTGGTACAAAAGAGCAAAGGCCGCGTCAAGGCTATCAACTCACCACCTCAGACATTGGGTGGAACAGCTACAAATGTCCCAGTGAAACTTGGCCCATACAAAGGAAGCATCGACCTGCGCATCGCAATCATAGATGACTTCGACATCATAGTGGGTTTGGAGTTCATGAGGCAAACCAACACCATACCGGTACCATATGCCAACATGCTCCTGATGATGGGAGAAAACGGGGCCAAGCCCTGCACCATACCATGTTTTCCCATAAAGATGGCTACTGAAAACATCTCGGTCATGCAGTTGGAGAAGGTAGTTGACAGACATGAACCCCTGGTTCAAGCTACCCTTCGCAGCAACAATTAGCCAAAATGTCATCGGCCTCAAAATACTGGTGACGCTCCTCATCGTTTGAAGACTTGTCAGCCATGCCACAAGGAAAAGTCGGATCACTCATCATAGACGGGACCCTCGCAGCCATTACATGTCCCTCAGAGACCATGGGAAAGTGTTTCCCTCAGATTCATCACGGGATTGCCCCAAGTCGGTAATCTTGCATCCATCATGGTTGTCATAGATCAATTTTCAGACTATGCAACTTTCATAGCAGCCCCGCAAAACATCTCAGCAGAAGATACAGCTCGACTCTTCTTCTCGCACATTGTCAAACATTGGGGCCTGCCCAAAAACATTGTTAGTAGGCGCGACTCACGCTTCACTAGCAACTTTTGGACCCATCTCTTCAGGTGCTTTGGGTCAACATTGAGTCACAACACAGACATCCATCCACCATCGGATGGCCAGACAGACCGGTTCGATGACATGCTGGAGGAATATCTCCGCAACTTCGCAACCGGATCACAGAAGCATTGGGTGAAGCTCCTGGATGCTGCTCAACTGTGTTTCAATTCTCAAAAGAGCCATCATACAAACAAGAGCCCTTTTGAAATTGTTACCGGACAGCAACCGCTTCTCCCGCAAACGGTGAATGCATCAACCATGCCGAAATCTCCTCGAGCTGCCAACTTCTCGAGCGAATGGGAGCGCAACATGGGGATAGTGCGGAGCTATCTCGTCAAAGCCCAAGAGCGGGCAAAAAGGTTCACCGAACAAAAGCTTTGCTTTTCCCAACATCAACCAGGGGACAAAGTAATTCTATGCATCCCAAAGCGGTACTTGTTTGCAGAAAGGACCCATGACCCTCAGCTGCAACAAAAATACATCGGGCCCCTGCCCATTGAAAAACGCATTGGGAAGTCCACATACCAGGTGAAAACCCCATCCTGGTAGAAGATCCATCCAGTCTTCCATGTCAGCCGCATGAAATCATTGCGTCGCTACAACATCAAGCTCACAGAACAGAGGGGCGCAGACCTCCCATCCAACAACCATCAGAAATATCATCATCTTCATCATAAGGCTCCGAGGACGGTGCCAACTCAGGTGGGGGAGAATGTCACGGGCTGCTTTCCAGACACGCCCCATGACCCCTTGGCTGCTCCCCACGGCGGCCTAGCAAGCCTCACAATGCCTAGCGCCATGGTCAGCCCCGTGGTCTTGGCTGCGCCAAGTGACAAGTGCGCATGCGCCTCTATCGCCCCACCGATGCCTCTCGCCAGCACCCAAGGGCTGGCGAATGACAATAGCGCCGCGCGCCCTGACAATGCCACGCGCGCAGATCCTGATGCCTCGCCAGCGCCCAGCTGCAGGCCCATTCCAACAGCACCTCGCGCACAGGCCCTGATGCCAAGCACCAGTGCCCCCCTCAGGCCAGCACATCAAGTGTCGCGCGCACCCACAGCAACGCGCACGCAGACCCTGACCCGCAAGACAAAGTTGCTGCCATCGGACTTAGTTCTACCTCGTAATAATCTAATTCCTTTTCATTGTAATCTTAGGCTAGTTTACATCATTTCCATTTCAGTGTGCTTCTACAGCTTTATTAGGACTAGTCATGTAATGTTGGTTTATTTTTTTTTAAGCATTATTAAGGGGGACCAAACAATCAAACATTTTCAAGCAAGCATTTTTCTGGTGTCTCTCCCCCTCGATACCACATCTTTGTAATCATCATTTCAGTCATCAATAAAATCATCATCATCATTCAAAACCCAATTCTCTCTCAGCTTCCGCAATTGCTCATGACATTGGTTTTCCCGCACGGCACTGACAATCTAGTCTAGCGTGCGACGAGGACCTCATTGGCGGACAGCAACCGCACTGACATCGGTTGCTTAGCCTTACGTTGCCCTTCCAAAGAACATTAGGAAGGCGTTGCGTAACAGTTGGTATCAGAGCCTAGGCTCGACATCGGACGAGGGAACACATTTGCCATCATCACCATTTCTGACCATGGTGAATCATGGGGAGCGTCTAGCATCCTTAGAAGAGACGGTTGACCGATTATGACCTATCGTGGATACGGTGCCTCATCAAAACGACAACCTAGTGCAAAGGTTGGACGACCTGGACCGCCGAATGCGGCAGGCCGAAAATGACATTGCAAACATCAGTCGTGACTCCGACGAGGACCGACAAACGGCAGCCATCGAAACTGCCAATATTCATGGCAAATTTGAGGACCTCCAACAGGAGCGTGCCGACGATTTAGCCCATCAGCAACATGAGGCAGACAGACTAACTGCCATGCAGCAAACCATAAACGACTTGACTGACAAGCTCAACGTTGTCAATGCTGCCTTACAGAGCCTACTTCGAGAAGGCGACCATCACATCAGGGGTGCAGCAAACCTCACCCCCATTCCACAAAAGCTTAAGATACCGGAGCCAAAGCCATACGACGGATCCCGGGATGCTAAAGAAGTGGAAAACTTCATCTTCGACATCGAACAATACTTCGATGCCGTGGGCCATTTGGAGGAATCCAAAAAGGTAGCGACTGCTGCCATGTATCTTCAGGGCGATGCCAAACTTTGGTGGCGGGTCAAACACGAAGCCATCAAGGCCGGTGAAGATACTCTTCAGACATGGGACGAATTGAAGGTAGCCATACGCCTGCAGTTCTTTCCCGAAAATGTGGAATACAATGCAAGGAGAAAGCTACGGGACCTCCGCCACACCAGATCAGTGAGGGAGTACGTGCGCGAATTCTCCGCACTCATGCTAAACATACGCGACATGGGGGACAAAGACAAACTCTTCGCATTCATAGAAGGTTTGAAACCTCATGCCCGTATGGAACTACAACGACAACGGGTAGACACCCTGCCCAAGGCCATTCAAGCTGCAGAATGCCTTGGCGATTATCATTTGGGAACTCAGAACGACAGGCCCCAGCCGTCTGTCCGAGGGGGATCCAACGGGCACCATCCCAGCAATGGTGGCCCAAGCAAAAGTGGGGGAGATCGGAGTGCATCCAAAACTAAGACTCCTCCCTCCAACAGCAACAGTGCTGCATCCATCAACAACAATCAGGGGAGAAAGCCTCCCTCAGAATGCCGTCATTGCGGCGGGGCACATTGGAACAATGAATGCCCAAACATCAAGGTCAATGCTCATCAGACTGTCGAGGATGAGACAGATGCATCAGACACATCTGAAGACAACCAGGTAGGCGCCTTCAATGCAATTGTTGGCTCTATCCCTCATGCCTTAGCGGGGACCAGTGCATGTCCTCCTAAGAAAACATCAGTCCCGATCACCAGGAAAGGGAAAGAAAAGATGGACGAAGGACCTCCTAAACAAGCGAGGACCCTCATGTTCGTCGAATTGAAAGTGAACGGCAAGCCCCTTCACGCATTGATAGACACGGGTGCCACCCACAACTACTTGTCATCAACGCAAGTAGCGCGCCTAGGTCTTGTGGTACAAAAGAGCAAAGGCCGCGTCAAGGCTATCAACTCACCACCTCAGACATTGGGTGGAACAGCTACAAATGTCCCAGTGAAACTTGGCCCATACAAAGGAAGCATCGACCTGCGCATCGCAATCATAGATGACTTCGACATCATAGTGGGTTTGGAGTTCATGAGGCAAACCAACACCATACCGGTACCATATGCCAACATGCTCCTGATGATGGGAGAAAACGGGGCCAAGCCCTGCACCATACCATGCTTTCCCATAAAGATGGCCGCTGAAAACATCTCGGCCATGCAGTTGGAGAAGGTAGTCAACAGACATGAACCTCAGGTTCAGGCTACCCTTCGCAGCAACAATCAGCCATCATGTCATCGGCCTCAAAAGACTGGTGACGCTCCTCATCGTGTGAAGACTTGTAAGTCATGCCACAAGGACAAGTCAGATCACTCATCACAGACGGGACCCTCGCAGCCATTACATGTCCCTCAGAGACCATGGGAAAGTGTTTCCTTCAGATTCATCACGGGATTGCCCCAAGTCGGTAATCTTGCATCCATCATGGTTGTCATAGATCAATTTTCAAACTATGCAACCTTCATAGCAGCCCCGCAAAATGCATCAGCAGAAGATACAGCTCGACTCTTCTTCTCGCACATTGTCAAACATTGGGGCCTGCCCAAAGACATTGTTAGTAGGCGTGACTCACGCTTCACTAGCAACTTTTGGACCCATCTCTTCAGGTGCTTTGGGTCAATATTGAGTCACAACCCAGACATCCATCCACCATCGGATGGCCAGACAGACCGGTTCGATGACATGCTGGAGGAATATCTCCACAACTTCACAACTGGATCACAGAAGCATTGGGTAAAGCTCCTGGATGCTGCTCAACTGTGTTTCAATTCTCAAAAGTGCCATCATACAAACAAGAGCCCTTTTGAAATTGTTACCGGATAACAACTACTTCTCCCACAGACGGTGAATGCATCAACCGTGCTGAAATCTCCTCGAGCTGCCAACTTCTCGAGCGAATAAGAGCGCAACATGGGGATAGTGCGAAGCTATCTCGTCAAAGCCCAAGAGCGGGCAAAAATGTTCACCGAACAAAAGCTTTACTTTGCCCAAAATCAACCAGGGGACAAAGTAATGCTATGCATCCCAAAGCGGTACTTGTTTGCAGAAAGGACCCATGACCCTCGGCTGCAACAAAAATAAATCGGGCCCCTGCCCATTGAAAAACGCATTGGGAAGTCCACATACCAGGTGAAAACCCCATCCTGGTGGAAGATCCATCCAGTCTTCCATGTCAGCCGCATGAAATCATTGCGTCGCTACAACATCAAGCTCACAGAACAGAGGGACGCAGACCTCCCATCCAACAACCATCAGAAACATCATCATCTTCATCATCATCATCATAAGGCTCCGAGGACGGTGCCAACTCAGGTGGGGGAGAATGTTATGGGCTGCTTTCCAGACACGCCCCATGACCCCTTGGCCGCGCCCCACGGCGGCCTAGCAAGCCTCACAATGCCTAGCGCCATGGTCGGACTCGTGGTCTTGGCTGCATCAAGTGACAATCGCGCATGCGCCTCTGTTGCCCCACTGATGCCTCTCGCCAGCGCCCAAGGGCTGGCCAATGACAACAGCACAGCGCGCCCTGATAATGCCGTGCACGCAGATCCTGATGCCTCACCAGCGCCCAGCTGCAGGCCCATTCCAATAGCGCCTCGCGCACAGATCCTGATGCCAAGCACCAGTGCCCCGCCTCAGGCTAGCACATCAAGTGTCGCGCGCGCCCACAACAACGCGTGCGCAGACCCTAACCCGCAAGACAAAGTTGCTGCCATCGTACTTAGTTCTACCTTGTAATAATCTAAGTCTTTTTCATTGTAATCATAAGATAGTTTACATCATTTCCATTTCAGTGTGCTTCTACAGCTTTATTAGGACTAGTCATGTAATGTTGGTTTATTTTTTTTAAGCATTATTAAGGAGGACCAAACAATCAAACATTTTCAAGCAAGCATTTTTCTGGTGTCTCTCCCCCTCGACACCGCATCTTTGTAATCATCATTTCAGTCATCAATAAAATCATCATCATCATTCAAAACTCAATTCTCTCTCAGCTTCCGCAATTGCTCATGACATTGGTTTTCCCGTACGGCACTGATAATCTTGTCTAGCATGCGGCGAGGACCTCATTGGCGGACATCAACCGCACTAACATCGGTTGCTTAGCCTTACGTTGCCCTTCCAAAGAACATCAGGAAGGCGTTGCATAACAGTTTACATGTTACGTGCACATACTTTTTGCTTGTTCTAACGCAGCGCAAGGCACAAATCTAGGCCAAAGTCGAGAATGCGAACTATCACATAAGCTTGGACTTTGGCATTAAACTACAATTTAAAAGGAGGAAATTATTCTCTTGACCTTGTCAATAACAGGTTGTGAGTAATATTGAGACACCTTTAGAAATGGATATGGCTACTAGAGGCAGAACAAGACCTTTTTTTTAAAATAAATTACCCAGATAGAGGTTTTAGGTTATGTTTATTTCAGAAAAACGAGCACGAGGGGGGGCATAAACCGTACCTCGCCAATAATACAACAGGGGTGATGCCATCACCCAATAAATTGAAGGAGGACTAAGAAGACAAAAAAACGCACACGTCCTTACTCCAAACACTATATACAACTCTAGCTAATAAAGAAATTAGATTTTTCATACTTTGTTCTTATTGTGGGCAGCTGCCATTTATCAAAAAGGAGAACACTTTTAACCATGCTTGGGAGTTGTTGGAAGTTCTGGAAGATCTTGGCCTGATTGGAAGTAGCTGCGAGTTTAGCCAGGCAATCAACTACTTCGTTAGCCTCACTTAGACAGTGTTGCACGCATACATTAGCATCAGTTATGGAGTTGATGGTGTTGTCCACGATCTGCTTAATCTTGAGGTTGTTGGCCTCTTTCTTTGTCAACATATTTGCAATGATCAGAGAGTCACGTTCAAGAACAAAATTAGTGAGCTCATGGTGGCCACACCATTTCACTCTAAACTCAGCTGCAAGCTAAGTTGCTCGAACTCGGGTGCGAATATCCGATACGGGGACGGATCTAAGTATCAGATTCGGCAAAATCTAAATTTTAAGATTCGGGGGTGCAGATCCGGATAGGGATACGGGTGCGGGGATTCGGCTAATAAAAAATAGAGCTATAAAAATATTGTAAATTTTGACAGATATTCTGTGAAAAACTTAGATGAATATTGTAGAATTCAATATTTCATTCTCCAAGATGGCATTATTCTTTCATTCTCCTAAATCTGCTTTATTTTTTATTTTGAGAAATCAAAATCTCAATTTTTCTCCCAAATTTATCGATGGACTCCGGTCAAAGTGTCTGAAGTCAGTTGACCGTATCCGGGATGCATCTCGCTCCTATTCCCGTCCCCGTCTTGTATCGGGATGGGGACGACACCAAATCGAAGAGTCCGCGCAACTTACGCTACAAGAGCTTCAGTCATAATGTCATTATTACTCTGTACATTGACTGAGAAGGTCATGATTAAGTCACCATTACTGTTTCTCACAATATCCCCAATACCTGCTACACCAGTTTCTTTGATAAAACTCCCATCGGTATTGATCTTGATAGTATCTGCCGAGGGGGTTTGCCATCTAACTTGCTTCCAGGTTTGAGCCGGCTTGAGTCACTCTATCTTATCATAATAAGAAGGCCATTGGACCTTGCTATCAATACCAGGAATCACCTTCGCAACTGCCTGTTTTATAATCCAGACTACTTGGTACTTTATAGCGTTGTGGTTGAACTTGTTCTTGTTGCCATATCTACATGAAGTCCATTGCTTCCAAAATTTCCAACATATGATAGTAGGCGCAATTTGCATGATCTGTTTGTGTATTGTGTTGGGGGTTTTAGCCTCCCACCATCTCTTGAAGGCAGAACAAGGCCTAGTATGGCAAAGTAAGAATAGAAATTGATTTGTTAAAACCCCTGCCAGAAACTGTTTATGTGGGATCAGAGAAAGAAGACTCACTTTTGAAAGTTTTTATCCAAAAACTTAAATACGAGGGTATACCAAAATATTGCAAATTTTGCAAGAAATTGGATCATCTTATGATAAATTGTCCGGTGGTGGAAAGGAAAAAAGCTAATGAAACAAAGGAGGAAGTTGTTGCGTTAAAGAGCATACCTAAAACTGAGGTGACTATTGAAGAAGGAAAAGAAGAAATGCAAGGACAAAATTCTAACAAGCAGGCCACCAACAAATAAAAATACCATACATCATTGGAAAGGATAATTGAGAAAGCTGCTATTACTATAAAGGAGGGCTTTAAAGTTGTAAACAATGAAGAGGAAAACATCTATTATAACAGAACAGGAAAAAAAAAGATGATGAAGAAGAAACCTGTGAAGAAATCCAAGGTGTTCAAACCTGTTGTTACTAAGATAATTAACAAGAAGAACCAAAGGAAAATAAAGCATCATCAAGCAATAGAGCAGGCTAATATAGAAAAAAAAAAGGAAACCAAAAGGAGACATAGGTTAATAAGGAGTCTTTATTTCTAGTAGACATGGCTTAAAACTGTCACTACTTGAAATTTGAGTTTTAGCGACCACAAAAGTAACCAACGTTGGTCTCTTTATGCAAAATACCGACCAAAACCCATCCAAACAGGCTTGGTTGCTATTTTAGTGGTCGCTTTTGTATACCGACCAAAGTTGGTCGCTAATTACCGACCAAAGTTGGTTACATAGGTAAAAGAACTAAATGTGCAATTTAAAGCACATACAAACCAACTTTGGTAGGTAACATATTTTAATAAATTAATTTTACCGACCAAAGTTGGTCGGTATATGTAATTACGTTATATTATTAATTAATAAAATTTAAAGATTAGCGACCAAAGTTGGTCGGTAAATTAAAATATATATTTTTTTTAAAATTAAAATTTAAAAATTAGCGACCAAAGTTGGTCGGTAAATGTGAAATCTGGGTAATCCTTGTTCATTAACCGACCAACTTCGGTCGGTAATTATTAAATTTTTATTTTTTTAGGATTAATCGACCAACTTTGGTCGCTAATCAAAAGTATTTTTTTTTAATTAAATACCGACCAACTTTGGTTGGTTTTCTAGGTTTTAATTTTGGCATAAAATACCTGTTTGGTAGCTACACCACCTGCTAGCATACCAAAATTCCTAAATAGGCATTTTATGCCAACAACAACAACAACAACAACAACAACATAATTCAATAAATACATTAAAACTAACAAATTAAAGTTCAATAGAACTAAAAAATTCAAAACCAAGTTAATATTTATTACAACTAGTTCAGAATCGGTTCTATTTGTCTAGTTCAAAGTATATACAAGTCAAGGAGTGTTTTATAAAAATTCATCATCACCGTCTAATGAACTTTCATCTAAAAGACGGTGTCGAGAAGGGTCTTGTGGAGGACGTGAAAAACGACCACGGGGAAGACGGGACGAACGAACACGGGGAGGATGGAACTAATGCTCACGCTCAAGTCGAGCCTATAGCGATGACTCACGAGACCGGGGTAACGGAAAAGCTCCAGTAGATAGGAGAGTTCTGATCTGAGCTTGCATGCCAAGGAATCGAGCATCTCTAACCCTTTCTCTTTCCATGGTCACTTCTAGCTCGGATGTGAGCTTTGTCACAGTCTCCCACATAGCGTAGAGGCTCTCCCCATCAAGTCGCTCGCCTTGTGAGGAAGTCCTTATTCCTTGCATTCCATACTTATAGCGATGGAACGTTTTAGTAGGAAGATTGTATACCTTCCCTCATTTTGGACCGCCAGCAGACTCCATCCATATTCTTTCAGCATCCTCGTCCGAAGGTTGTATTGGCTCGCCCGATTCACCAGTTAGTTGTGTGCGAATGAACTCCTCCACATTAGTTTGGTAGTGATCCTATACGAAAATTTAAATTGAATTAGTATTTCAAAATTTATATAAAAGTAAATTAAAATACTTAAAGAAAAGTGAAAGCTTGCATATACAGTCGAGGCCCGGTCCTTGACCCGCCTTTCTTGATCCGTCTCTTTCTTCTTCTATACAATATGTGTCTCCTTGAATAGCTCATCACGGTTCATTAGACGTCCCAGCTTCTTTTCCTGAAAACAAATTAATTCTGTCAATAAACTTAATAGAAATACTTTGAAAATTAAAATAATTTAAGCAATTACGTACTAATCTTCTTTTTATTGTCCCTAGGCTGACCGCACCTCCAGTGTGCAAGGAGCCTCCCTTCTCATATGCACGAGCTTTCTTTCCTTTTTCGCGCTTCTCCAAGAACTTTGCGGTAAGCCATTGCCTTTGCAAATCTTCCCATAAATTTTGAAGTAACCAGTCAGGCTTCTTGTTCTTCTTTCTAGCTTCGGAGAAAGTATGCGACAATCGCTTGCGAGCTTTGTGATTAAAATTTATAGCCACTTCCGCGCTATAACGGTGCTCCTATACACACTTGCTTTGTATTTTAAAAGTTAAATATTAAACAAGAAATATCATAAATGTAAATTATTAAACTGCTTAAAAGAACATTTATACCTTAAATTGATTGAAAATTTGCTCCTTCAGCGAGAATGGAAAATCAGACCAAGTCGCATAAGGGCCATCATAAAGCTTTCTAATGGCTTTGGTGATCATCCTCATAGTCATATTACTCGAGATGAACCTGCAATTTAACAATAAAAACACATTAATATCTTACTAAAAACTTTACAAAACAATAAACACAAAAATAACAAATAACTCTTACCCATCACCCTCAGGAACTATGATGATCCTACCATATTGATCATAATGCACCTCCTCGTCATCATCAGCACCATTGTCTGAACCATATACATCAGAGGCATGTGTGGATAGTGTAGGGGGTTCAGAGCTACTATCTCGCAGGCGAAGGCCTGAAATAGATGGAGTCGCTGATAAAGATGGTTGTGATCCCTGTGAATGCGACATAGCTGGATGGACCTCAAGTGGCTGTGATACTGATGGTTGTGATCCATGTGGTTGTGACATGGATAGATGTGATCCATGCGATGTAGATGGATGCGATCCACGTGGTCGTGAGTTAGTTGCACTGTATGTCGGGCGTACGATCCTATGGCCTTGTGATGAAAGACCTGGTGTTTACATGAAGGTGTAGGACTCGTGATGCTGTGGCAGCTCAGTATAGCCATGGGGTGGAAGATAAGACATAGGCATCTCTGTAGAGGGTGGAAAGGAGGGAGTATCATTAACTACCCTCCTCTTTTCCTTCCTAGACTTTCCTTGACCCCGAGAACCAGTAGGGTCATTGTTACCTTGACCCTTGCCTATCATATGCATAATATAATACATATTTAGATTGAAACATATAGGAAACTAGCTATAAAACAAGATTTATTTAAAAAAGCAACTTTTTAAAGCTCATCGACATATTGTTCCTCGTCCGAGAATTCTTCGTCTTCTTTTTGTATAATTGTTACTTCATTTATAGCAACTTCTTCCAATATGTGTTCAGGATGTTCCAAATCATTTCTAACTGATCGTCTACTATTTGGTGAACACTGGAAATATCGTTTTGATATGCATAATCTAATACATTCTCGACTTCCACCCTACCTACAGGCTTAGTTTTTATTACAACCCACCAATCCGACTTATTCCGCTGCAATGGATAAGGAGCATAATACACTTTTCTAACATTATGTGCAATTATGAAAAGATCATAGCGATCATACTCCCTCGTATGATTAACCTCAATTATGTTGTATTGATTTGTGTACTTTTGTACCTCTTTGGGTCAAACCACTTGCATCTAAAGAGTACCAATTTCTTAAATGGTCAACCTGTACATTCTAGTTCTATTATTTCTTTGAGCACACCATAATAATCAATATCTCCAACCTGATTTCCATCACCACCTTGAACCCACACCCCACTGTTGTTGCTATTTTTATTTTTAGAGCAATCCTCTGTATGGAATTTATAACCATTCACTACATACTTAGACATTGTTGTGACGTCACCCCAAGATATATCTTTCAAAAATTGATTTACACCATTATTTGGATTATTTACCTACATAATGTTAAAAAATTCATAAGTTAGCATAACTTACAAACATTGTTTACCTACATAGTGTTAGAACATTATCGGGATAAACTTACAAATTGTTTGAACCACGTATCAAATCTCGTATATACAGCATCATGTCCAAATTGACCAACGAAGTGACTGTGACACATCGAATATTTTTAGTAGTTGCATCGAGATGTAATCACTGAAAATTTTATATTTGATAACTAATAAATCATTACTTACTTGAGAAATGGTACAACTTCGGGACAATTTAGCAACACATGAAATGTAGCTGACTTGCACTCCATATCACTCAAACTTCTCTTTCTAATATCCTTAGAACATCGGCCTAGTCGATTGAATATGGACATTGGCGGATATAATGGATCATTCACACATTCGACCGTGTGCCCATTGGGCCTATTCCTAGAACATGGCACATTACGCTCAAAATAATAAGAGCAAAAATGAGCAGTTTCCTTTGCAAGATAAGCTTCGCATATAGATCCTTCAATCATATTCCTCTGCTTAACAAATTATTTGTATTTGCCAATTGTCCTACATAATGTCATGTTAGCCATAGATCCTTCAAATAAAATAGAAAATTACATAAAACTTATAATATTACCTCTCAAAGGGATACATCCATCTGTATTGAACAGGCCCTCCAAGCCATGCCTCGTGTACAAGGTGAATTGGAAAGTGTTCCATCACATCAAAAAAATCACATGGAAATATCTTTTTCATCTTACTAGAAGTTACACGAATGTTCTGATCCATCCGGAGTAGGTTTTCTTCTCTTAATGTGGTAGAACACAAGTCTTTGAAAAACAAGCTAATCTCTGTGATTGGTTTCCATATTCTTTCAGGCAAACCGCAAAATGCAATAGGCACTAAGGTCTCTATGAAAATATGATATTCATGACTTTTCAAATGGCTCAACTTCCCTTCCTCCATATCTACTTTTTTTCCAAGATTCGACGCATAACCCTCAGGCATCTTCAATTTTATAACCCACTCACAAATTTGTCGTCTTTCCTCCAAAGTAAATGTGTAACTTGCTTTGGGCTTGAACACCTTAGCATTATTTGTTGTCTGCAAGTATAATTCAGGCTGCTTGCAATATTCTTGTATGTCCATTCTAGCCTTTGGGTTATCCTTTGTCTTACCTTTAACATCCATCACTGTGTTGAAAAAATTATCAAAATAATTTTTTTCAATATGCATGACATCAAAGTTGTGACAGAGAAGATTATCCTTCCAATAAGGAAACTCCCAAAATATACTATGTTTCGTCCAATTATGAGTAACACCATATCTGGGGAATCTATAAGGGGGAGTTTCAGTAACTTTACTGAAATTTTGGACCCTCTCCTAAATTTCCTCACCTGAAAGTATCGGAGGTGGAGAATCATATTCCATTTTATTCTTTTTGAATGCATTTTTCATCCTTCTAAACTCATGATCATGAGGCAAGAATTGATAATGACAATCAAACCATGATTGCTTTCGGCCATTTTTCAAAGTAAATGCTTTACTATTTTCCATGCAGTAAGAACGAGCTAGCTCCCCAGCAGTCATCCACCCAGACAACATTCCATACGCAGAAAAATGGTTAATAGTCCACATTAAATTAGCAGGCAAATTGAAGTTTTGCTTGGTTGATATGTCATATGTTTCAACATCATCATACCACAATTGTTTTAGCTCATCAATCAAAGGTTGTAAATATACATCAATCAAACTTTTCGGGTTATGTGGATCGGGGATAATACAATTTAAGAATATATATGGACTAGTCATACACAGCTCGGGTGGTAGATTATAAGGTGTAAGAAAGACAAGCCAATATGAATATGGTGTCGCAGATATAGAAAAAGGCGTGAAGCCATCCGCACACAGACCTAACCGAATGTTCCTTGGTTCACTAGCAAAATCTGGATATGTCCTATCAAAGTGCTTCCAAGCTTCTCCATCTGATGGATGACACATAACACCAGGTAGTCTTCTATTTTCAAAGTGTCATCTCATATGAGGAGCAGAACTCATCGATGCATATAACCTCTTTAACCTAGGTATAAGAGGTAAATAATGTATCGCCTTGATAGAGACCATATTCCCGCTGAAAAGCCTCTTGAAACAAGGCTTTTTGCAAAATTTACAACTATCTAAAGTTGCATTATCTTTATAATATAACATGCAACTATCTTCACAACAATCAATTATCATTGATGAAAGTCCTAACTTAGAAACTAAACTCTTTGCCTTATAGAAATCACTATGTTATTTGATATTAGGGTCAACTAGTTCACTCATAAGGTCAATGAAAGAGTCCATGGTTGATTGAGAAATATTCCAATCAGATTTGATACTTAGTAATCTAACTGCAACAGACAGCTCAGAGTGCGGACTTCTTTTACATAGTGGACGACTAGCTTTCTCTAATTGTTCATAAAAACGTTTTGCGTCATCATTAGGAGTTTGTTCTATATTTTCATTGGGCTCACCCCCGAAGTGCATCCCAAAAGTATCTGTAACCATATTATGAATTCTAGAATCACGATTTGTATTCTCCACCGACCTACTACTTTCACCAACAACCATGTTATGAATTATCCCACGGCTACCATCGATCTCTCCATGATTAGTCCACACAAAGTAATTCTCTATAAATCTCTTCCCATAAAGATGAAGCTTAATTTCCTCCGATTTTTCAAACTTCATACAGTCGCACCTAATACAAGGGCACCTAATTACTCCTTCACTTTGGTATGGTGGAAGTGACATTGCATGTCTAATAAAGTCATCAACCCCTTCTACAAAATCCTCCCGCAATCCCTGCAGATTAGAATAATTCCTATTGTACATCCAAGTACGATGATCCATCTATACAAATAAAACAAGAACAAATTAATTTTGTTATTTCATATCATAATCTTTTTTATAAACTAAAAGTTCAACTACAAATCCTAAAAGTTCAATTCATATCCTAAAATTTTAATTTATAAACTAAAAGTTCAATTCATAAACTAAAAGTTCAATTCATATCCAAAAATTTCAATTTATAAACTAAAAATTCAATTTAATATCCAAAAGGTCCAATTCATAAACTAAAAGTTCAACTACAAATCCTAAAAGTTCATCATATCCTAAAGTTTCAATTTATAAACTAAAAGTTCAACTCATATCCAAAAATTTCAATTTATAAACTAAAAATTTAATTTAATATCCAAAAGGTCCAATTCATAAACTAAAAGTTCAACTACAAATCCTAAAAGTTTAATTCATATCCTAAAATTTCAATTTATAACTAAAAGTTCAATTTATAAACTAAAAGTCTAATTCATATCCAAAAATTTTAATTTATAAACTAAAAATTTAATTTAATATCCAAAAGGTCCAATTCATAAACTAAAAGTTCAACTACAAATCCTAAAATTTCAATTCATAAACTAAAAGTTCAACTACTACTACTAAACTCTAGATTCTAACTAAACTATTCAAGACTATACAAAGTATAATTCAAATCTTACTAAATTATTCAAGACTAATTAAACTAATTAGTTAATAAAATTAATAAATAACTCTAATTAAAACAAGACCTAAACCCTAGTCATCAATAATATGCAATGTTTAAAGAATTGAAACAATAAAATACAATGTTCAACTAATTGAAAATAAAACTAGAAATAACAAAGAAATGGGTTGTAATTCAAACCTTGATTTTCAGGGTTTACGAGAGGGGTGGAGCCGTGGTGTCACGACCACGGTTCATCCTCCGTAAATCATCGTGACGGCACCTAGTCTCTACGACTAGGTAAGCCTAATAATGCAGAAAATAAACCAATTTGCGGAAGAAAACAAATAAAAACCGAAATACTGAAATAAACAGTGTTTAATAGTGCCGCTCGGCATACACAATATCAACTCTCAAACTAATACTTTTCCCAAAACCCGGAATCTCATGAAATTACAAGCTAAGGATACTACATAATGCTCTAACTCCAGAATATATAAAACAAAGTAAATACAGAAGGGTTGTAACTATAAGAGAGAGTGGAGAGAGAGACTCCCTGGTCTGCGAACGCGGCAGATATACCTCGAAGTCTCTGAAGGGTCACCTCACCTCAAGGATGGTAAGTCTGAGTCGAAGTACCTGGATCTGCACATGAAAAACATGCGCAGAAAGGGCATGAGTGCACTACAGCGGTACTCAGTAAGTGGCAAGCCTAACCTTGATCGGGTAATGACGAGGAAGGTCAAGGCCCTACTAAGGTTAAATAAAATATAAAGTTCGACAGCGTAGAATAGAACAGTCTAAATAAGTACATCAGTAAAAGTAACACATGATATAAAGGACAGAAACAACTATTACATAGGCAAAGTAAACACAAAAAGAAATATAGCTTAGCACCAAATCACAACAATCGGGGATCTCCCAGGATACTGTCTTGTAGCCCCAAATATACATATCCAATAGATCTCCCGGGATATCGTCCCATAGTCCAACTCATAGTGCGCGGGGACCTACTAGAATCCCGCTCTGTAGTCCCAAAAGTAAATACTCAGTACTGGGGGAGTCTACCGGGTGCAGTCCCGTAGTTCCATATAACTGTGCAGGGGGATCTACCGGAATCCCACATCTGTAGTCCCAAATGTAAACAGACAAGGGGGGAGCTACCGGAATCCCACATCCGTAGTCCCAATGTAAATACACAACAGCAACAGGACAAAATTCAGAAATGTCAAATTTCCTATTAAGGAAAATAAGTAATTCTAGCCTAGCATGCTGCACAGAATTCAGGTAAAGCAGTTTGAGAAAATAAAGCAATTAAATAACTTAGACATGCTTTACTAAGCTAACAACAGGCTTAATAGTGCAAGTAATAAAACAGGAAAAGAAACATACTAGTAATTACTTAATAAAAACCGGATTTCCAACAATTAGCACAAGTATGCATTCATCACCTCATGTACAAGGCATTTCAATTATCAATAATACCAAATCCTAAGGGGAAGGTCCCCCACACAAGGTTAGGCAAGCCACTTACCTCAAACCAACTCAAATCAATCTGAAACCACGCTCTTGCCACGAGTACTTGACTTCAAATGGCCCAAATCTATTCAATTTCATAATATAAATAACACTTCAAGTAACTGATTCTACAAAGAAATTCTAAGCTAATACGCAAAATTAGGTAAAATGACCAAAATGCCCCTCGGGTCCACATCTTGGAATCAAGTAAAATTTACATTTCCAGAATCCTCACACTCTCACGAGTTCAGTCATTCCAAGAGTACCAAAATCGGACCTCAAATGGTCCCTCAAATCATTACTCAAAGGTCTCTACTTAGTCAAGCCCTAACCCCCAAATTACCACTGATTTTCCTTAATTTTTCATGCTTATAATGATAAAAATCACTCCAATAACGAGTTTAGGGACCAAAGACCTTACCCCAATAAACTCCTTTGAAAATCTCTCTTGAAAATGCTCATCAAGCCTTCTTCCCGTTTGAAAAGAGGTGAAAATAGCTCAAATTCGCGAAGGCAAGTATTTATATGTTTCTGCCCAGTTAATTCGCTTTTGCGGTCCCGCTTCTGCGAGGACATGGTCGCATCTATGACATTTCACTTAAAGCCCAGCTTCTGCACCAACGGTTAACCTTACGCAGATGCGGGGCCGCTTCTGCTGTGAAGCTCCCGCTTCTATGGTCCCTGCTGACTTCTCCCTTTTCCGCTTCAGCGATGGCAATGCCGCTTCTGCGGCTACGCACCTGCGGGACCCAACCGCAGGTGCGGTTATGACAGAAAATCAGCAGCTGAAGCTACTCAAACAAATTCTAAATTCTTCCAACAACCTTCCGAAACCATCCCGAGGCCCCCAGGACCTCAACCAAAAGCACAAACAAGTCTAATACCACTTTCCAAACTTATACCAATCCTTAAAACACCTAAAACTACATCTAAACGATGAATCAACCATGGATTCAAGGCTAACAAAACCAAAACTCTAAAAATATGCTTTCGATCAAAAAGTCTATCAAACCTCGTCCGAGTGACCCGAAATTTTGTACACACGTCACATTCATCACTACGGAGCTACTCCAACTTTCGAAATTCCATTCCGACCCTCGGATCAAAATCTCACTATCGAACCGGAAACTTCAAAAATTCAACTTTCGGCATTTCAAGCCTAAATTAGCTACAAACCTCTAAAACACAATCCGAGCACGCTCATAAACCCAAAATCACCCAACTCAGCTAACAAAACCATCGGAATTCCATTCCGAGGCCGTTTTACACTGTTCCGACTACGGTCAATTTTCTAACGCTTAATCTCTCATTTAGGGACTAAGTGTCCCAAAACTCTCCGAAACTCAAAACCGAACATCCTGACAAATCAAAACAGCATAAATAAACACGAAGAAAGCAGTTAATAAGGGATCAGAGCGTAAATTCTTAAGACGACCAGCCAGGTCGCAACATCCTCCTACACTTAAACATTCGTTCATCCTCGAACGAGCATAAAGACATACCTGAAGTGTGAAAAGATGAGGGTAATGGCTGCGCATATCTAGCTCGGTCTCCCAGGTCGCCTCCTTAACTGATGCAATATTCTTTGACCTCAACTTTCTAACCCGCCTGTCCAATATTGCCAATGGCTCCTCAACATAGGATAGATACTTGTCCAACTGGACTGAACTGAAATCTAACACGTGCGACGGATCACCGTGATACCTCCGGAGCATCGAAACATGAAATACCGGATGAACTCCTACTAAGCTGGGAGTCAAGGCAAGCTCATAAGCAACCCCCCCAACACGCCTCAATATCTCAAAAGGGCCATTAAATCTTGGACTCAACTTTCCTTTCTTCCCAAATCTCATAACACCCTTCATAGGCGAAACCCGAAGCAGAACCCGCTATCCAACCATATAGGAAACATCACGAACCTTCCGGTCCGCGTAACTCTTCTGTATGGACTGGGCTGTGCGAAGTCAATCTTGAATCACCTTAACCTTATCCAAAGCAACCTAAACCAAGTCTGTGCCCAATAATCTAGCCTCACCCAGCTCAAACCAACCCACCGGGGATCGACACCGCCTACCATATAAAGCCTCATACGACGCCATCTGAATGTTGGACTGATAGCTATTGTTGTAAGCAAACGCCGCCAGTGGCAGGAACTAATCCCAAGACCCTCCAAACTCAATCACACACGCTCGGAGCATATCCTTAAGAATCTTAATAGTGCGCTCGGACTGTCCGTCTATCTGAGGGTGAAATGTTGTACTAAACTCCACCTGAGTACCCAACTCATGCTGAACGGCCCTCCAAAACCGTGATGTGAACTGAGTTCCTCTATCTGAAATAATGGAAACTGGAATACCAAGCAGACGAACAATCTCCCGGATATAAATCTCCACCAAATGCTCCGAAGAATAAGTAGTACACACATGAATGAAATGCGCGAACTTAGTCAGCCGATCCATAATCACCCAAAAGGCATCGAACTTCCTCAAGGTCCACGGGAGCCCGACTACAAAGTCCCAGGTGATCCGCTCCCACTTCCACTCCGGAATCTCTATCTGCTAAAGCAACCCACCCGGTCCCTGGTGCTCATATTTCACCTGCTGACAGTTGAGTCACCAAGCTACAAACCCAACTATATCTTTCTTCATCCACCTCCACTAATAGTGTTGTCTCAAATCTTGATACATCTTCGCAGCACCCGGATTAATGGAATACTGCGAACTATGGGCCTCCTCTAGAATCAACTCTCGAAGCCCATCAACATTGGGTACACATATCCGACCCTGCATCCTTAATACCCCATCCTCACCAATAGTCACATCTCTGGCATCACCGTGCTGAACCTTGTCCTTGAAGACAAGCAAATGAGGGTCATCATGTTGATGCTCCCTGATATGATCAAATAAGGAAGACCAAGAAACCATGCAAGCGAGAACCCGACTGGGCTCCGAAAGATCTAATCTCACAAACTGGCTAGCTAAGGCCCGAACATCCATCGCCATAGGCCTCTCTGATGCTGGTAAATAAGCCAAACTCCCCAAACTCTCTGCCCAGCGGCTCAAAGCATCGGCCACCACATTTGCCTTGCCCGGGTGATACAAAATAGTGATATTATAGTCTTTCAGCAACTCCAACCACCTCCCCTGGCACAAATTAAGATCCTTTTGCTTGAACAGGTGTTGCAAGCTCCGATGATCAATATAGATCTCACAAGGCACAACGTACAAATAATGGCCAGATCTTCAGGGCGTGAACAATGGCAGCAAACTCTAGATCATGGATAGGGTAGTTCTTCTCATGCACCTTCAAGTGTCTGGACATGTAGGCAATCACCCTACCGCCATGCATCAACATCGCTCCAAGCCCAATCCTCGGGGCATCACAATAGACCGTGTAAGACCCTGAACCTGTAGGCAATATCAAAACTGGGGTTGTAGTCAAAGTTGTCTTTAGCTTCTGAAAGCTCGCCTCACACTCCTCTGTCCACTGGAACGGAGCACCCTTCTGGGTCAGTCTGGTCATAGGGGCTGCAATCGATGAAAACCCCTCAACAAAATGACGGTAGTAACCCGCCAAGCCAAGGAAATTGCGGATCTCAGTAGCTGAGGATGGTTTGGGCCAACTCTACACGGCCTTTACTTTCTTCGGATCTACCTGAATACCCTCACTCGATACCACGTGGCCTAAGAATGCCACGGAATCCAACCAAAACTCATATTTCGAGAATTTAGCATATCACTTCTTCTCTCTCAGAGTTTGAAGCACAGTCCTTAAGTGCTGCTCATGATCTTCCCGACTCCGAGAATACACTAAAATATCATCAATAAAGACAATGACGAACGAGTCAAGATACGGCCGGAACACACTGTGCATCAAATGCATAAAGGATGTTGGGGCATTGGTCAGCCCAAATGACATAACAAGGAACTCATAATGACCATACCAAGTCCTAATAGCAGTCTTCGGGATATCTGGCTCCCGAATCTTCAACTGATGGTAACCTGAGCGCAAGTCAATCTTAGAAAACACTCATGTGCCCTGAAGCTGGTTAAACAGATCATCAATCCGAGGTAAAGGATAACGGTTTTTCACTGTAACTTTGTTCAACTGGAGATAATCAATACACATACGCATAGAACCATCCTTCTTCTTCACAAACAAGATAGGAGCACCCCAAGGTGATACATTGGGCTGAATGAAACCTTTATCAAGCAATTCCTGTAACTGATCCTTCAATTCCTTCAACTCAGGAGGAGTCATACGATACGGAGGAATAGAAATGGGCTGAGTGCCGGCAATAGATCAATGCCAAAATCAATATCTCTATTAGGCGGCATGCCCGGAAGATCAGCTGGGAACACATCAGGAAAATCCCGTACTACTGGAACTGAATCAACTGAAGGGGTATCAATACTGACATCTCTTACATAAGCTAAATATGCGTCACACCCCTTCTCAACCATACGTTGAGCCTTAAGGAAGGAAATAACTCTACTGGGAGTGTGATCTAAAATACCCCTCCACTCAACACGCGGTACACCTAGCATAGCTAGCGTCACGGTTTTGGCGTGACAATTAAGAATAGCATAATGGGGCGACAACCAGTCCATGCCCAAGATAATATCAAAATCTACCATTCTGAGCAATAATAAATCAGCTCTGGTCTCAAAACCACTAAGAGAAACCAAACACGACCGATAAATGCGGTCCACAACAAAGGAATCTCCCACAGGAGTAGAAACATAAACAGGGGAAATCAAAGAATCCCGAGGTACACCCAAATGCGGAGCAAAATAAGAAGACACGTAAGAGTAAGTGGAGCCTAGATCGAATAGAACCAACGCATCTTTGTGACAAACTAGTATAATACCTGTGATGACAGAATCGGAGGCAACAACCTTAGTACGGGAAGGAAGGGCATAGTATCTGGCCTGGCCTCCCCCTTTAGGGCAACCTCCACCTCTAGTTGGCTGAGTAGGTGGGGTAGCATCTAGATCTATAACCATAGCCTGAGAACTCTGCGTGGCACGTTGTGGCTGAGAAGTCTGTGGAGGTGCACCCTTCCCAAGTTTGGGGCAATCCCTCACCATATGGCGTGTGTCACCACACTCAAAACAAGGTCTGGGAGGACGTGGTGGCTGTGACTGGCTCGAGCCAGGTCTGCCGGACTGACCTCTGAAAGCACCCCGCGCAGGAGGCGTACTAGAAATCGGAGGTGCATAATAAGGCTCCTGAGGACTAGTAGGAGCTGGAATACCACTGGCTGCTAGAAGAGCTGAATGAATAGTGCGACTTATATGACCCCTACCATGATGACCTGCAGCTGGGGAACGGGCACTAGAGTAATGGCCCGACTCTCGAGACCTCTTGGCCTCCCTCTCCTCTCTCTCTCCCTATCATGCATACCCTCAATCCTCCTAGCAATGCTCACCACCTGCTAATAAGAAATATCCATCTCCAACTCAAGAGCCATGCTAGACCTGATGCTGGGAATAAGCCCCTCAATAAACCGGCGAACCCTCTCGCAAACAGTAGAAACCAAGGCCGGGGCATGTCTAGCCAAGCGAGTGTAGCGGACAGCATACTCCGAGACAGTCACAGCACCCTGGCGCAAATACTCAAACTCTTCGCGCCATGCATCCCTGAGGCTTTGAGGAACAAACTCTCTCAGGAACATATCTGAAAACTAGGTCCAAGTCAGTGAAGCAACCTCGTCCGGACTGTCTAACTCATAGGTACGCCACCATTTATAGGCGGCTCCTCGAAGCTAGAAGGCAGTGAAAGAAACACCACTCGATCCTGATATACCCATAGTTTGGAGGATACAGAGACATTCCTCCAAAAATCCCAAGGCATCGTCTGATGATAGCCCACTGAACACCGGAGGATCATACTTCTTGAACCTCTCAAGTCTCCGATACTCATCCTCTAAAGTTGCTGCCCTGTCCTCGGGCTGAACTGGCACTGCAGGCGGTATAGGAATAATCTCTGGGACCTTATCAACATGCACTTGCTGCTCAGGAGTGCGGGCGGTGGGAGTCTATGCTCCTCCCCCGGCCTGAGATGTGGCTGCAGCAAGGGGAAGCAACCCTACCTGAGCCAAAGTGGTGTACATGCTCAGAACTGCACAAGAGTCTCATGGAGAGCTGGAGGAGTAGTAGCAGTAGGCGTATTAGGTGCCTGGACTCCTGCTAGAACTTCTGCTGGTACCTCGGCGGTAGCTCGCGCGGGTGCTCTGGCTGCACTACGTGCACGCCCTCGGCTTTTACCCTGGCCCTGGCCCCGGCCTCTGACAGTTGCAGTAAGGGGCGCGGGTGCTTGATCATCTGGGGTAGCGCGTGTCCTCACCATCTGTGATAGATAAAAGACAGAAGTTCAAAATTGTAACATCAAAATCTCACACGACAAGGAAATCAAATGAAGTGGAATTTTCCTAACAGTTACATAGCCTCTCGTAGATAAGTACAGACGTCTTCGTACCAATCAGTGAGAATCTAATAAATCGGCTTGTGATTCATGACTCATATGAACCTAGAGCTCTGATACCAACTTGTCACGACCCCAGTTCGCCCTCCGTGAACCATCATGACGGCACCTAGTCCCTACGACTAGGTAAGCCTAATAATGCGGAAAATAAACCAATTTGCTGAAGAAAACAAATAAAACCTAAAATAGTGAAATAAACAGTATTAATAGTGCCGCTCAGCATAAACAATATCAACTCTCAAACTAATACTTTTTCCAAAACCCGAAATCTCATGAAATCACAAGCTAAGGATACTACATAGTGCTCTAAGTCTAGATGTCCAAAACAAAGTAAATACAGAAGCGTTGTTACTACAAGAGAGAGTGGAGAGAGACTCATCGGTCTACGGATGCGGCAGATATACCTCGAAGTCTCCGAAGGGTCGCCTCGCCTCAAGGATGGTAAGTCTGAATCGAAGTACCTAGATCTTCATATGAAAAACATGCGCAGAAAGGGCATGAGTACACCACAGCGGTACTCAGTAAGTGCCAAGCCTAACCTCAGTCGGGTAGTGACGAGGAAGGTTAGGGCCCTACTGAGGTTAAATAAAATATAAAGTTTGACAGTGTAGAATAGAACAGTATAAATTAGTGCAGCAGTAAAAGTAACACAGGATATAAAGGACAGCAACAACTATTACAGAGGCAAAGCAAACACAGAAAGAAATACGGCTCAGCACCAAATCACAACAATTGGGGATCTTTCAGGATACCGTCCTGTAGCCCCAAATATACATATCCAATAGATCTCGCGGGATACCATCCCGTAGTCCAACTCATAGTGCGTGGGGATCTACCAGAATCCCGTTCCGTAGTCCCAAAAGTAAATACCCAGTACTTGGGGAATCTATCGGGTGCAGTCCCGTATTTCCATATAACTATGCAGGGGGATCTACCAGAATCCCACATCCATAGTCCCAAATGTAAACAGACAAGGGGGAGCTACCAAAATCTCACATCCATAGTCCCAATGTTAATACATAGTAGGAACAGGACAATATTCAGAAAGGTTAAATTTCCTATTAAGGCAAATAAGTAATTCTAGCCTAGCATGCTGCACAGAATTCAAGTAAAGCAGTTTGAGCAAATAAAGCAATTAAATTACTTAGACATACTTTCCTAAGCTAACAATAGGCTTAATAGTGCAAGTAATAAAACATGAAAAGAAAAATACTAGTAATTACTTAATGAAAACCGAATTTCCAACAATTAGCACAAGTACGCACTCGTCACCTCATGTACTAGGCATTTCAATTATCAATAATACCAAATTCTAAAGGGAAGGTCCCCTACACAAGGTTAGGTAAGCCACTTACCTTGAACCAGCTCAAATCAATCTGAAACCCACGCTATTGCCACGAGTACTCGACTCAAATTGGTCCAAATCTGTTCAATTCAATTTCATAATATAAATAACACTTCAAGTAACTGATTCTACAAAGAAATTCTAAGCTAATACGTGAAATTAGGTAAAATAACCAAAATTCCCCTTGGGCCCACTTCTCGGAATCAAGTAAAATTTATATTTCCAGAATCCTCACTCTCATGAGTTCAGTCATACCAAGAGTACCAAAATCAAACCTCAAATGGTCCCTCAAATCACCACTCAAAGGTCTTTAATTAGTCAAGCCCTAACCCTCAAATTACCACTGATTTTCCTTAATTTTTCATGCATATAATGATAAAAATCACTCCAATAACGAGTTTAGGGACCAAAGACCTTACCCTAATGAACTCCTCTGAAAATCTCTCTTGAAAATGCTCCCCAAGCCTTCTTCCCGTTTAAAAAGAGGTGAAAATAGCTCAAATTCGCAAAGGCGAGTATTTATATATTTCTACACAGTTAATTCGCTTTTGCAGCCCTGGCACCGCATCTGCGAGGACATGGTCGCATCTGCGACATTTCACTTAAAGCGCAGCTTCTGCACCTGCGGTTAACCTTACACAGATGCGGGGCCGCTTCTGCAGTGAAGCTCCCGCTTCTGCGATCCCTGCTGGCTTCTCCCTTTTCCACTTCTGCAATGGCGATGCCGCTTCTATGGCTATGCACCTGCGGGACCCAACCACAGGTGCGGTTATGATAGAAAACCAGCAGCTGAAGCTGCTCAAACAAATTCCAAATTCTTACGACAACCTTCTGAAACCATCCCGAGACCCCCGGGACCTCAACCAAAAGCACAAACAAGTCTAATACCACTTTCCAAACTTATACCAATCCTTAAAACACCTAAAACAGCATCAAAACGACAAATCAACCACGGATTCAAGCCTAAGAACTCCAAAACTCTAAAAATACGCTTTTGATCAAAAGGTCTATCAAACCTCGTCCAAATGACCTAAAATTTTGCACACACATCACATTCATCACTACGGAGCTACTCCAACTTCCGGAATTTCATTCCGACCCTCGGATCAAAATCTCACTATCAAAACGGAAACTTCAAAAATTCAACTTTCGGCATTTCAAGCCTAAATTAGCTACGGACCTCCAAAACACAATACAAGCATTCTCATAAACCCGAAATCACCCAACGGAGATAATGGAACCATCGAAATTCCATTCCAAGGTCGTCTTCACACTGTTCCAACTACAGTTAATTTTCCAACACTTAAGCTCTCATTTAGGGACTAAGTGTCCCAAAACTCTCCGAAACTCAAAACCAAACATCCCGGCAAATTAAACAACAAAAATAAATATGGGAAAAGCAGTTAATAAGGGATCGGGGCATAAATTCTTAAGACGACCAGCCGGGTCGTCACAAGTAGCAGCGGCAGCTCCGGCGACGGGGACGGCGTTGGGCGGTGGCTACACGGGGTAGGGAATGGGATTTGTGGAGGGGAAATAGAGAAGG
The DNA here is from genome assembly GCF_000393655.2 of Nicotiana sylvestris. Taxonomy (NCBI): domain Eukaryota; kingdom Viridiplantae; phylum Streptophyta; class Magnoliopsida; order Solanales; family Solanaceae; genus Nicotiana; species Nicotiana sylvestris. The sequence continues at coordinate 18,800,172 of NC_091065.1, forward strand.
GGAATAGGGAGGAGTTAGAAAAATATGGTGAATAAAATAAGAGAAATGGGGGAAAACCCGTTTTTTATTTTTTATTTTCAGAATTACCGACCAAAGTTGGTCGGTACATTAAGTCTTGACCGTTTGACCAAATACCGACCAACTTTGGTCGGTTTTCTTAAAAAAACCTAAATTTTTTATTTTTGTTTTTATTTTTTAACATATTATAAGCTATAAAAAATTATTAATAACTATAAATATTTATTTTATTTAACTACAATTATTATAAATAATTATATACTATAAGCATAATCTTTACAAAAAATTATATTAACTAGATAATTACTTTTAATAGATTATAATAACATCTATGTAAGTAAATTTTTAAGTTATATTTAAGTATATGAGTAATTTCTCATACATGCATAAAGTATATTGTAATTGATGATCAATCTTATACATTACTACGTACGTACGAATAATTAATTATATATATATATATATATATATATATATATATATATATATATATATATATATATATATATATATATGTGTGTGTGTGTGTGTGTGTGTGTGTGTGAGACATTTTGTATTTAATATTCAACGATGCATCTAAGTAAGTCATAAGTCAATGAATCAATTTACAAACAGATATATTTGATGATAAATTATATATACTAACTAGGATCTTCACAAGTCTATCAATCCCTAAAATAACCCAACCCTTATCCATATATATATAGATATAGGTAAGACGTTTTATTTTTAATATTCAACAATGCATCTGAGTAAGTTATAAGTCGATGAATCAATTTACAAACAGATATATTTGATGATAAATTATATATACTAATTAGGATCTTCACAAGTCTATCAATCCCTTAAAATTGCGGCTTATGCTTGTCACACCTCCTTTTTACTACCCTAGAAGGGGTATTAAGGGAGTTTTTTTCAATTTAAGTGACAAGCGAAACGGGAGTATTTATAAAAATCAGAGTCGCCACTTGGGATAATTTATGGTGTCCCAAGTCATCGGTTAAAATCCCGAATCGAGGAAGTTTGACACTAATTACGGTCTCCGAACACAGAAATCCGGGTAAGAAATTCTGTTAACCCGGGAGAAGGTGTTAGGCATTTTCAGGTTCTGTAGTTTTAGCATGGTTGCTTTGATCATACTTGGCTTAATCAAAATTGTCTAATTACTTATTTTAGAACCTATGTGCATTTGCCTTTTTTTAATTAAAAATTATCTTGAAAAAGGTCACGCGCACGTGTACCCATTTGTGGCGCGTCAAAAATTATGTCACTCGAATGTGTCCATAATTAGTAACGCTTTATTATTATTAAGAAAGTTTGATCGAAGTTGCGCGAACGCATACTCTGACTTTGTTTTTAGAATCGTAATTATGTCACACGAACGTGTCCACAATCACGACGATATATTAGACGTGCCTAAAGCAAACTACGAATATTCAATTTTAACATATAAGTTACAATACTTAATAAGAGGGTCATAGGCGATTTTATTAAGATAGCACACCTCAATCTATTTTTAAGAATCATAATTAATTAGGCCTAAGGATGCTCTTATTTGCAAATGGTTGAAGTTAAGATATATAGCTATTAATTGTAAGAAAGTTTGGGATTACATGTTGGGTCCTTAATTATTTAAAGTCAACTCTGGTTTGAGCTTAAACCCAAAGAGATTATTTAAAAGGAAAATTGGGCTAAAAAAACGAGCCCAGAAATGCAGCCAGGCAGACGTTTGCTCATTTCCAAGTGGGCCACAGATCCAGGCCCAATTCATTACTCAAGACATGCTGTGTTTTTTTTTGGGGGGGGGAGGGATAAGAGCTGAGGAAGTTTGGGCTTGAAATCGAGCCCAAGTATAAGAATGGAAATAGTTGGGTCAGATCCACACTTTAAATACTAGGCCACGATAATTCACATGCCAAGGTTTTAATAAAGCCCATCAACATACAATAAAATGATATGCCAGCCCCAAAAATCACAATACCCAAATAACCATGTTATACACATTTTAACAAAATTATTTTACTATTAATGTTAGCCATATTCATCTGAGATTTAAAACTACTCACTAGTTATGCTGAATTCGCATATACAATTATCCTAACAGTACTGAAACTCTAAACAGTTTAAATTGGAAATATACAATAGTAATTGTCGAACTGACAACTTCTTGCTCAAATTATAGCTCTTAAAAGAACCCAGATGCTCAAAACCAGACTCTAAAATAAATAAACCATCGAAATTATGATATGAACCCACCCTGAACTGAAAATCAACACTGACCTAAACAAATTTAAACAAAAACAAATAGAAGATGCTCATCATTTGACTTAGACCCATACTGCAGAAAGTTTAAGCATTCTATATACTCAACAAAAGGATTTTTAGCCAAATCACAAACCAACATAATAAACTAAGATAGTAATCCAAACTTGAAAATGAAATACAAAATCAGTAGCATGAATGAGCAAAAAAAAACACATAAAAAGAAGGCTAAATTACTACAGAGACTAAATGAACTTGAATGAACATGTAAATAACATTCAGCAAAACAACATTTATCCTTAAATCACCATATTTTGACTACATGTTTCAAACTTGCACTTCACGTATCATTCAAAGTCCACGAAATACTTGTATGTCAAAATAAAGCAAAAGAGAGTGAGGATTTCAGCAATAGCAAGAAAACAGGAGCCAAGCAACAAATCATAGCAGAATTCAGCTTTTTCTTAACCCTCTTTAGACCCAGAAAACCAAAAATTCCATGAAAAACCTTTTAAGTGCTCCAAAATAAAAATCGGGAAGCAATTCGAGGCAGACTAATGAAAGGAATGCCGAGAATGTTTAGGGTATTTTTCATAGTGTCAATGTCTGATTTTTCGAGTGAAAGAAGATATAGCCTTTTAGGGGTCTCATGTGCTGCTGAAAATGGAACATGAATTATTCCCTCACAAGGCATCTTTCCTAACAGAATTGGGACAACTGGCAGCCTTTGATTCGCTCCAGCATTTGTGCTGGTCAAAATTGGCCAGCTGCCCCAGATTCTAGAAGTTTTCCTTCTCAAATTTGATTTCCTATTCCTAAATTAACCCTTCAACTACTGACTATTGCAATTCTGACCTACATCCTGATTTCAATTCCACTCCAACAATATTAAGGCCTTCTAGAAACAACTAAGTGATCTAGTTGCCTTAATTTGCAAACCTAAGGTATTGGATTTTATTTTTCTGAAATTAAACTAAGGTTTAGGTTTCAATTCAGGGGTTAAAACCTAATTAAAATTTTAGCCAGCTAATCCTAAACAGCTAACAAAAAATCCAGAATGCTAGATGCATAGAAGCATAGAAATCAAAGCTGGCTTATTTCTACTAAGAAAAATTGAATCAAGCAAAAGCTCAAACAATCAGTTATCAGCTAAATAGGCAATTGATTTAACCTTTAACACTATCCTAATCACCTTAACTGACACCGAAACAAACTCGCAAGAAAAACAAATATAAAAGGAAAAACAAAGCAAGCAGATCATCAGAACCAAAATGCTAAAACTAATTAAATTTGAATCTAGACAAAAATTAAATTCCTAATAATAAAATCTTAAACATGCAATTAATAAAATTAACAGTCGAAGAAAAGAAGATAAAACCTAAACCAAATGGCTAAGTTAGGGACAATTAACATGAAATGGAATCAACCAAAAAGAAGGGAAAATAAAGAAAAGGTGAAAGAAGTTACCAAACAGGACCAATCTAGACGAATCTTGACCAAGCTTGGAAAGGATAAAATGAACTTGAAAATATCATTAACTGATTGTTCTCAACAAGAACAGTCGGCTAATGAAAGTTTAGGGTTCATATGATCAGGTTCTGACTAGAAGACCAAAAGGGTGCAAGATTAGGGTTCAATGGATTCCAGATTCGAAATTGGAAGAAATTGGTTGGGGCTTTCGGCAAATTGATTGTAGTTTAGGTTTCAGGGGGTATGAGGACTATGGGGTATGATTTTGGGGCCGTTTGGGTGATTTAGGATTTTAGGATTCCGATCTTAGATCTAAGATTCGAAGGGTTTGATAAGGATTTGGGGAAAATGGTTAGAAGATTTGGAAAGAGGAAGGGATTGGGGTTATGGGGTGTTAATTTGGGGGTGTTTGGATTGTCACCGCCGCCGTAGGGCGATTTCCGGCGGCGAAACAAGGCGGAGCCGGAGAAGGGATTTAAGGCGGCTAGGGTTTGGTTTAGAGACAGGGTGATGGTGAATTGGGGGGTTCGAATGGGGTGGACCAGGTTTCGGACAACTTTATATAAAAACAACGCCCAGTTCACAGCCGTTGGATCACACAAGATCAACGGCTATGATGACAAGGGCGAAAAACGATGTCGTTTGATGATGGGGGAGACTGGACCGGGTAATTCAATATTTGGTCTTGGACTTGGGGTGGTTTTGGGTTGTAAAATTGGCCCAATTGGCTTTTAAAAATCCAGCCCTCTTCTCTTTTTCTTTTTTCATCTTTTTTTCTTTTGTTTTTCTTTAATTAATAAAATTCTAAATTAAATTCCTAAATTATCTAAATTATAAATTAGGCTAATTATCCAATTTAAATTTTAAATAATTACTTGATCCTAAATTAAAAAAGAAAAACCACTAATTTAAGAATTAAAACAATAAATGTAAAATGAGCCACTTTTTTTAATTCTCATTATAGTAAAATAATTGATTAACTAATTTAATCCTAAAAACATGGAAACGAAATCTTAATGCAATGCATGGTTTTTTTTGTAATTTTTCATGATTTTAATAAATGTAAACAATTAACATAAATTCCTACAAAATCCTATAAAATTGCAAATAATTGGGAAAATTTTATTTCTTTAATTTGTAGGAGTATTTCACACAGGCCAAAAATCATGTGCTCACAATGGTCGTATGTATGAGGAACTAGGGAAAAAAGGCGAGGAGAAGAAGTTATTCCGGCTGGCCAAGCTGAGAGAGAGGAAGGCTCGAGATTTGGACCAAGTGAGATGTATCAAGGATGAAGATGATAGAGTATTGATAGAGAATGCGCAGATTAAGAGAAGATGGCAGACTTATTTTCATAAACTTCTGAATGAAGAAGAGGATCGGGATATTGTGCTAGACGAATTGGAACGTTTCGAGAGTCGCCGTGACTTTGGATACTGCGGGTGTATCAAGGTTGAGGAGGTCGTGGGAGCTATGCGTAATATGATTGGGGGCAAAGCGACCAGTCCAAATGAGATTCCGGTGGAATTTTGGAAGTGCGTATGGAGAGCAGGTTTGGAGTGGTTGACTGGGTTGTTAAATATTATTTTTAAGGCGAAGAGGATGCTAGAGGAGTGGAGGTGGAGTACGGTAGTTCCATTGTATAAGAACAAATGTGATATATAGAGTTGTAACAACTATAGGGGTATCAAATTACTGAGTCATACCATGAAAGTGTGGGAGAGGGTGGTTGAAGCAAGGGTGAGGAAGGTAGTGTCTATATCTGACAACCAGTTCGGATTCCTGCTGGGTCGTTCTACTACAGAAGCTATACATCTTGTTCGGAGGTTGGTGGAAGTGTATAGAGAAAGGAAGAAGGATCTGCACATGGTGTTTATTGACTTGGAGAAAGCATATGACAAGGTTCCTAGAGAAGTTTTCTGGAGATGCTTGGAGGCAAAAGGTGTGTCGATCCCGTACATTATGGTGATCAAGGACATGTATGATGGGGCTAAGACTCGGGTTAGGATAGTAGGAGGAGACTCTGAAAATTTTCCGGTTGTAATGGGGTTACACCAAGGTTCTGCACTCAATCCATTCTTATTAGCCTAGGTGACGGACACGTTAACGCACCATATTCAAGGGGAGGTGTCATGGTGCATGCTATTCACCGATGACATAGTTCTGATTGATGAGTCGTGAGTTGGTCTTAACGAGAGGCTGGAGGTTTGGAGATAGGCTCTTGAGTCAAAGGGTTTCAAGCAGAGCAGGACGAAGATGGAATACCTAGAGTAGTGTAAGTTCAGCGCTGAGCCGGGGGAAGTGGGCGTGGATATGAGGCTTGAATCATAGGTCATCCCAAGTAGAGGAAGCTTCAAGTACCTTGGGTCGATTATCTAGGGGAGAGGGGAGATCGACGAGGATGTCACATATCGTATTGGGGTAGGATTGATGAAGTGGAGGTTAGCATCTGGAGTCTTATGTGACAAGAGAGTGCCATCGATTCTCAAAGGTAAGTTCTATAAAGCGGTGGATAGACCGGCAATATTGTATGGGGCTGAGTGTTGGCCTGTTAAGAACTCACATACCCAGAAGATGAAAGTAGCAGAAATGAGATGCTGAGGTGGATGTGCGGGCACACTAGAATGGATAAGATTAGGAATGATGATATTCGGAAGAAGGTGCAAGTGGCTCCCATTGATGACAAGATGCGGGAAGCGAGGCTCAGATGGTTCGGGCATGTGCAGAGGAGAAGTCCAGATGCTCTGGTAAGGAGGTGTGAGCGTCTAGTTGTGGAGGGAACGAGAATAGGTAGAGGGCGGTCTAATAAGTATAGGGGAGAGGTGATCAGACATGATATGGCGAGGCTTTAGATTTTCGAGGATATGGCACTTGATAGGAAGTTGTGGAGATCGAGTATTAAGGTTGTAGGTTAGGAGGTAGTTGAGTCTTGCCTTACTAATACCTTTGTGAGACTAGTCTGGTAGGGTTTTTGCCTGAGATAGCTAGTGGCATTGTTGTGTCTTACTATTTCAGTGCATGATGTATTTACTAGATATCGGTTTTGCTTTGCATCTTTCTTCTGGATTTCATGTTCCTATTTTTATTTTTATTTTCTTATGATTTCTGTGGTGATACTAATATTTTCTGCTTTTGTCATTTTGTTCTCTTGAGTCGAGGGTCTTTCGGAAACAGTCTATCAACACCTTCGGGGTAGGGGTAAGGTCTGCATACACACTACCCTCCCCAGACTCCACTAATGGGATTTCACTGGGTTGTTGTTGTTGTTGTTGTTGACAAGTATATCAATCCCTAAAAGAACCCGACTTCAGGTTCTTTTAGGGATTGATAGACTTGTGAAGATCCTAATCAGTATATATAATTTATCATCAAATATATCTGTTTGTAAATTGATTCATCGACTTATAACTTACTCAGATGCATCGTTGAATATTAAAAATAAAACGTCTCACCTATATCTATATCTATATAGATAAAGGTCGGGTTCTTTTAGGGATTGATAGACTTGGGAAGATCCTAATTAGTATATATAATTTATCACCAAATATAATTGTTTGTAAATTGATTCATCGACTTATAACTTACTCAGATGCATCGTTAAATATTAAAAACAAAACGTCTCACCTATATCTATATCTATATAGATAAAGGTCGGATTCTTTTAGGGATTGATAGACTTGTGAAAATCCTAATTAGTACATATAATTTATCATCAAATATATTTGTTTGTAAATTGATTCATCAACTTATAACTTACTTAGATGCATCGTTGAATATTAAAAAGAAAACGTCTCACCTATACACACACACACACACACACACACACACACACACACACACATATATATATATATATATATATATATATAACACGCTTCGTTGTACTACTTTAACTACATATATAGCATGTTATAGTACATGTTAATGTATCCATCCCTTGTATTACAAAAGTGTTAACAGATTATTTTTATATTATTTAGATAGTAAATACAAAAATGATTTAAATTTTAACCAATGTTGACCATATAACCGACCAAAGTTGGTCGGTTACTTTCCAGATATTAAAAAAAAGCAACCAAAGGTTGTCGCTAAAGGCTTCCCATGTGTTAACCGACCAACTTTGGTCGGTAATTTTAAATAAGATTTCTTTATATTTTATAAGATATTTTAAATAATAATATAATTGTTAAAAAATTTTAACTCGGTCCCACATTACCGACCAAAGTTGGTCGGTAATGTGAAATTTTCTTTGACTACACAATGCTGACCATCTGGGTCAACCTGTTGACCACTTTGCCGATCAACTTTGCTTGGTAATTTATATAAAATAAATATAAAATATTTTTCTCCCCTTTACCGACCAACTTTGGTCGCTAATCTGGACAGACCAAGTTTGGTCGCTAAATTCCGGATTTCTAGTAGTGTGAAATTGGTTAAAAGTGGCTCAAACATAGGTTAAAATGAGTTTTTATTTCTATAAAGATGCAGCAACATGAGTTTTGAATATTTATGATTGTAGTTTATCTCCACATGTAGCATTACCTTCAAACTTTTTGGATAAATCTTCATTATCATCAAATTGTTTGCGGGTTTCATTATAGTCTTCGTTCTCGCTTCGAGCCATTTGTCTGATACCACTTGATGGGGATCAAAATAAAATGGTCCGTGCGGAAGCTAATATAGAACTTTGATGCTAATAAATCAGGCATAAAAGAAATATATTAAAAGAGGTTATCATTTAAAGTGATTTGGTCAATTGACCTACATGTGATAAAATTAATATCAAAAAATTATTGAGAGAATAATCTCCCCTAAAGAAAACTCTTTTAATGATTACATTGTGCCTTGTGGCGGATGTCTAACAATTGTTGTGAGGATGGATCTTCAATTCATAGAAGTGTAAAACTTTTCCTCCAAGAAAAGTATAAGGCATATGAAGGAGTAAGGGTGAGCGTAAAATCCGAAAAATCGAAAAAGCGGACCTAATCGAATTAATTCGGTACTTCGGTTTCAGTTTTTCAGTATTTTCGGTATTGATTCGGTATTAATTTTTCTACAAGTTCGGTATACGCTACGGTTCTCGATTTTAAAGTTTCGATATTTCGGGTAAACCGAAATACCGAACTTCTTTACTCATTATATACTTCCATAGGTCAGTATAGAATGACTGCTGCTACTATAGAATGTTTGATTAGATTTTAAACATTAATTAGTTGCTGCTTAGAATGACTTTGAGGCTCCAATTAGATATGTAACTGGATATTGTGAGCTGGAGCAGGTAACTCGTTAGTTGCTCCTGCTGCTGGTTGCTGCTCCAATTGTCAAGTTAGAAATGAGAATGATTGCTACTCCTTAGTTGATGCTGCAATGGGTAAGTGTTGATGCTCGTTCTTCAATATTTTTTTGGTCGAGCCTGAACGTGTATTAATCGTCAATGTGTACATTATGATAATTGATATTCCTTTAAAAAGACATGGTTCCGTTAATATATCAAATCGAAATCGTACCGAACCCAAATAAGAAATACTGAACCGTACCGAACTACTTTGGTACGGTATTTGGTACACACAATTGATAAAATGAATACCGAATTACCGAACCGGAGTACCGAACACCAACCCCTATGAAGGAGATTTATTCCTTTTAGAAATCATTTTTCCTTGTTTCAGGAAAGACAATCTTAGTAGATTAAAAATTCATAGCAAAACCCTAAACAGGGGTAGATGCACGCTTATCGAAGCGGCTTCATTAAAATTTTATACTAAATACATGTATTAATACTGTAAGGAAAGGGATAAGTATAAAAAATGACATCACTTGACATAAATTATCTCTTGGTTTATTAATTTTGTGCTTAATTTTGCTCCAAAAGATCAAAGGTTCAAACCTCAACTATCACTTTTTTTTTCAATTATTTAAGAGAGCTTTTGCGTTAAAATTGTGATGAAGTAGAATTGAAGTCACGACCATTTCTACTTCAAACTCAACAAAACCAATAAACTAAGACTATTTCTTGTCTAAAAATATAATAATTAAAGTTATTATTTTTGTTCTTCTATAAATTTCGATACCACTTACAAAAATTCCTGCGTACGCCCCTGACCCTAGCAATAGAATCATGAAAGTCAGAAAGAAAGAATAATACAAAGTAACACTGCATGGCTTCTTCATGTTTCATAAGTAAAAACGATTCTAATTATTAGCAAGAAAAGTTTACTAAACTACTACCAATCCTATTTTATAATAGTGTTTAAGGGCCATTTAAGGAATATATAGTATCCATTATATAAGAAGCCACAGTGACCTGCCTCTGTCGTCATACAATTTTGATGTTAGGCTACTTGAAAGTATTGTACATGCTACTTTATTACTTGGACATTATCAATAGTTGCAAAGATCGCCGCCCGTTCTTGCTAAATTGCAATTATGGTGGGTCCCTTAGCGTACACATGTTCAATTAATACGTAGTCCTGTAAAGAATAATAATTTCTCAAAAGGAGTCTAATTTGTGGTGATGTAGGCTCTGGGTAATACATGACATCATCACGTTTTTCGGGTATCTACAAGCCCTCAACTTTGGCTATATTTACCAAAAGGCACTGTAAGGATATCTAATGGGATAAAGCTAGCATTCCGACATAGATTTGATTGAAATTCGAAAAAAGAATTTTTAAAATTGTGTTGAAAAATAATTTTTAAAAGTTGAATTTGTGTTTGGACATGCATTTTATTTTAAGAAAAGTTGAAGTTTTATGAGTGGAAAAAAAAAAATTCACCCAAAAATTACTCTAAACCAGTTTTTGGGAACTTGAAATTTTTGAATTTTGTTTTTCAAAACATAATCATGTTTCATAAACAAACAGTATTTTCAATTTTTTTTCGAAAAAATAAAGTCAAAATCTACAGTCAAACAGGAACAAACACAAGAATAAAAAGTTAAAAGCTTACTCGACAAAAGAGTTACATTCGATTAACTCAAAGAGTTGATACATGAAATTTTATAACTTAGTCGTAGAGCTTGACTTTCTTGAAGATCAATTAATATTTAATAGGTGTTAGGATCTATATTATTTTTTTTTTAATCATTTTTGGCATGTAGGAATCAAATTAGACCGTCAAAGGTTTTTTTACTCAAGGCTTATATAAGCTATCTCTCCCAAGACGCTACTTATGAAATTATAATGAGTTTTTTATTGTTATTGCTGCTTATATAAGCTATACAATGTTTCATTAAAAAATCACTATTCAATCTTAAGTTATATGCTTAAAATTTATTAGCTCAAAGTCATTTTTCAAATTCAAATTAATTTAATTGGTGAGGTAGTTTCACTGCAATTCAAAAAAGAGTAGTTTTTGTTTTATAAAAAAACTTCGAAATACAATTAAAGCAGCTTATCTTTCACAATTGTAACTAAGATCATTTAAGAAAAAAATGAAGACTTTTGGAATTTGTGGTCCTAAACAAGTCAAAAAGGGGTCCAGAGTATTTGTGTGGTTATAAAAGCTTCTCATTATAGGTAGAAATGTAAGTTTAAGCTAAATTATTTTCAAAGTTAGAAAGGGGTTATCCTTTTTGAAACAGACCAAAAAGGAAATATGTTCACATAAACTGGAACGAAGGGAGTACATCTTTTGTTTTAAGTTGGCTAAATACGAAGCCAATATCAGTTCATGTATTAGATGAGAATTGTTTAGAAGAAGACAATGCTATTGTGTTTTAATATAGTCGGATTATTGTGGTCTCTTGAATTTGTTATTGACGGATATAAAAATGGGATCTCGTGAATTTATTATTCATGGATAATAATAAATAATCAATCAAGTGAAAAAATAATAATTAATACTAACAAAATTGCAACAGTCGTTGCTTCCAAAATCAAAAAGTTGGTAGAAGCTATTAAAGCCAATAGCCACGATAAATTGAAGGAAAAACATACTCAAAAGCGTTTGGTAAGAATATTGCACGCAAGACTATGATGTCTCAAAGGAATTTGCATACAAGTTGAAGGGGCAAAGTATATATTAAGCCAAAATTATTTTACTCTATAATCTATATTTAAGTCAAATAGCAAGACAAAATATTTGAATAAGAAAAGAAAAAAAGAAAACTAAATATTAGCAACACTTATGAGTTTATGATAATGTTTGATTATATTATTGTGAGCTTTCATTCTAATGTTGTGTATAGAGAATGATCAATTAATAGGAATTTTATATAGGGAACATTTGAGAATACGAATAATTATTATTTGAAGTTTGAGTCAATTAAAGTTTTAAGAAAGTTTAGCTTTTGTCCAAAAAAGAAAGAAGCAAATTCTTTTAAACTTTGCTTGAATGTAATGAGCATTTAAGCCATTAAAAAGAATTAATTATTAAAAAGAATTAATTATATAGCCACCCACCCAACTATATATTTAGTGAATAAATATATAATATGTATAATTCATATATACATAGAGGGAAAAAAAAAATTACACTTGACTATGGTTGTTGGGCCTGGGCACTGCCCGAGCTAATTGTAACTAGTATTGTATCTAAGTATGAGTTAAGTGCAGTGATTTATGGCGGCTCCATTTTAGATTCTTGCTATTTTATTTTATTTTGGTCGCACCGCATTCATAGTGGGGCTCCATTAAATTAGGATTTATGCCGGGAAGTTCTACATTGGGGTAAAACACTCGCTAACAATGGTAGCCCCATACTTAGCAAGAGTCGAACCCGAAATATTTAGTTAAGGAGTGTGTATCACACTACCACAATCTTCTTTGGTGATTCTTACTATGATTAAGTGGACATGTGCATGTTGCTCTACCTGAACCCTAGTTTATAATGGATTTAAGTTTAATACACAAACAATAGAGTGAAGATTTACGCTACGAGTTCATTTAACATATTATAGGATGATACTTCTCTTTTTCCAAGTGAAGTTTTTACTTATTATAGGTAGTTGTTTGTAACTGCCTTTTTTAATCTGATACTAGTGCAAAAAAATTATTATTTTGTAGGTGTATATATATGCTACAAACCCATCTATGACTGTGACTAAGGGCATAGTAATTAAACAATATATAATCCATGTAAGAGATAAGTGCTGTGATGTATGGTGGCTCCATTTTAGGATTTTTAATAAACTCTGGGAGAGAATGCATAATGGTTATCAATGTGGAAAGTGAGCAAGTGAAGGTTTTAGTTAGGGGTGTACAAAGGAAACCGACAAACCGCACCAACTCGATAATCCGAGTTAAACCGAGAAAAAAAGTCCGACTATGGTTTGGTGTAGGTGAAAAAAATCCGACCATAATTGGTTTGGTTTGGTTTTAACTAAAGAAAGTCAAACCGAAACCAAATCAATCCGACATCATATATAAATTTTTTAGATATATTTAATATATAAATATACTTATTGTGGTGTAATTTATAAATATTTCTTAAGCTTTTTCATAATTTTATCTTTTAAGGTATTATTTCAAGGTTGGGCTTAGAACTTTTGATTGTTCCAATTAGTTTTATAGCCATTAATATTAGTAACTTAAATAATGCTAACAAAAGACCAAACCAAAATCAAACCAATACTAATGCTAATAAAAGATATTCAATTCAATACTACAAACGGTAATGTATTGAATATTTATTTTTTGTTTTGCAATAATTTAGATAAAAATGCATAATCTATTTTTATTTTTTTTAGCGTTTAGTCATGTAATTCGTACTCCCTTATTAGTCTACTTATTTTAGCATGACTTAGTACTTTTAGATTATGTTTATTATGGCTTTTTAATTAGCAATATTTGTTTACCTCGAAAAATGTGAAAAAGATGATTTGTGGTTTTAAAGATATGTGATTTATTCTAATACTGGTGAATATACAAGTAATATTAGGTTTAAGTAAGAAGAATTGATGAACCAAACTAGTGTTGTAAGAGCAACGGGGACCTCGAGGTGAGTTAAGAGCAAATAAAGTATGAACAATAAAGTTGAAGAACAAATGTGGAGCACGAGAAAAGCAGAGTAGAATGTTCCATTGCAGTGAATGAGATGATCTTTGCAAATGATTGTGGTCTCCTTTATATAGGAGGAGAAAATCCCAATATAGTACATTCCTAATTATGGTAAAAATAATTATTGGTACAGCTATATAACAACCTAGTACGGACCTGTACCAACTCGTACAAATCTTATCCTTAGATATTTATGCCTTTAAGAAATTCCCGCTCTTTCTTGAATGTCATCGAAATGGAACTCCCTCGATGTAGGTCGTGTCAGGCCTTCGATTTGCTCCCTCGAGGTGTGTGTTTTCAGCCGGGCCCGACCCCCACTTCGAGTCGCCCGGACTCGGACTCATAGCCCAATTTAAGACTTCGAAATTGGGCTCCTTGATTTGACCGTATACAATATTTATATTACATATTTTATTGTCTTTATTGTTGAATATTTTAGGATAATGCCATGACATATCTCATATTTTGTATTATTCTTTTGGAAAATACCTTATATAGTTGTATCTTACTAGGATTAAAGAAATATTTTGAGCACAAGTTATATGCTTTGTGCTACGAAGATTTTACCCGGAAAAAAAACCTGAAAAAACCGAATAATCTGAAAACCCGAGAAAAACCGAGATTGAAAAACCCGAGTTTTATTGGTTTGGTTTGGTCTCTAGATTTAATAACCCGACACAATTGGTTTGGTTTGGTAATTGCAAAATCCGAACCAACCCACTTATGTACACCCCTAGTTTTAGTTATATTACATGATTAAGGCAATGGTGATTAATCACTTAATTAATCAGATCATATTGAATATGCAAGCTCTTGCATGCATGCACGTTCATGAATCAGAACTGGTTCTGAAAGCCTTAGATGGATTACTTAATTGGATTCTACTTAGTGGATAGTCAAAATAAATAAATATTATTTCATAGCATTCTCTTTTTCACTTATCTGTCATTAATTAGCTACCTAAAATGTTGAATCACCAAGTGAAAAGTAACAGAAGCTACATAGGAGTATTATACAATTATTTCAACACTACAATAGGAGATTAGACATACAAAGCCAAGATGGATCAAGAACATAAAATTTGAAAACTGATATCTGAAATAGAAGAATATTACAGAAGCTGGACGAATTATGTAGATTTCGATAACATTCATCCCTACAAGTAGTACCAAAAGGAACTCGCTTGTTCAAGGAAACAAAATTGGTATGAAACTATGATTGAATGTTGAAAAGATAGAGCCTCAATTTAGTTCAGATGAAGATGCACATTCGAAGTATTTGTTCGATCAATAGGACAATCGTCAAAAGGATGTGTATTTACTTTTACCTCATATTATAGCACAGTAAAGTAATAGCAACTTGCCCTGCATGAACGAGGGATGCTTTATGCACCAGACTGCTTTTTAAGTAATAGCAACTTGCAACTACATTGTTGTACAAGTAGTTCTATATTGAACTATCTGTAGCTAATGGCAATCGTCTCTAGCTTCTCATAAGGAAAAGCTACAACTAACAGAGACGTGTTGTGCCAATCGATGTCACGTTGCAGCCCCTGATTTCCAATCAGGGAAGAACTACAACTAACCGAGACATATTTCGTCCCACAATATCATATCTATACAATACTATAAGCTATATTTGCCTAAGAACCAATCTGCTGCTGTTGTTGTTTGTGTTGTTTCTGATAATGTTTCATCAATAGTTGAGCATATAGTAACTCATTCCAAGTGTCCGGTACACCAGGAAGGCACCAATGGCTGCAATCTTGGTACCTTATCGTCGTCCTCCTCTCCTCGTCAGTCATATTTGGCTTCCTGTATATCGATGGATGTCCATCCTTGCGGAAATCTGACATTATGGTAACATTCAAATAGTATACTGGTGTCTTCATCCACCTTAGCACATCCTCTAACATTCCCATTATTGAAGGATACAGAGAAGGTGACAAATCTTTCTCATCCTGAAGTGGCTCCGTATCACTATCACATTTTCCACCAGCATACCACTCACCTCCACTGCCAAAAAAAATACAAACAGCAAAAGAAAACTTAATCACTTTTGTAATATTTTTCCTTGAATGTTTTGATACCTGAGAAATCTGCGAGGGTCAGTTGGTGCACGATTTGGTGGATAAAAGTCTGTCCCTCTATTATTTTCTAAATATTAGGCTTTTGGTTCGTTTGTGCCAACTCGTGACGTGTGTCTAATCCACACATCACCCGTTGCACCATTACTAGTGAACCAACACCTTGGGGGCTTTTCTTGAACGTTATTAAGAGTACTAGAAGGCTGAGAGTCTAATGGAAACAACCTCCCTGCCCTCCCAGGGTAGGGGTAACATATGCGTACATCCTACCCTCCTCATACCCAACTTATGGGAATCCACTGGGTTTGTTGTTGTTATTAAGAGTAATAGAATGTAAAATAGTGACATATTTGAGTTACCTGAAATGAGAGACTGAATAGCCTCTAAAGAAAACGTCGGTCTTCAGAGGATCTACATTGGTCTCAATCCATCTTGCCCATGTTGTCATTGCCTTGCGAAACGCCTCAACAACGTTTAATTCACCATAAACGTGACTACCTTCTTGATAGTAACCCTTCCTAAAAGTTTGTCCAGACATAGTAAATTAGCTTTCAAGAATGAAAATCCAAATAAGCATCCTGATCTATTTCATTCTGCCAAAAAAGATGCAGAAAAACATGATCGAATGTAGAAACGGACGGAGATATATACCCTTCAGATGTTTTCTCATGAGTCCACCAGTGCCCTGTGTTAAAGACAAGGATATCAGCTCCTTTGTATTTGTCACATGACCTTTCTACCAGATCTAATCTGAGTGTTTCTTTAGTTGATCCATTTCCATCTGGCATTTCCCATTCTTGAACCAGAAACGTCGAACGTACAAACTCCACTGAAAAATTATAGTCCTGCACAAACATTCAACAATGGATCAGCAGATTGTTTCAAGGAATTAATGAAACTAAATTGGTTACTAACTATGTAGCATTTCATTTTCCTTTTTCAAAACCCTTGTCAACTTTATAGTGAAACAACAAAGACCAGGGAAAACTTTGGACATATAATGCAAGAGCATTTCATATTTTGTACATATCATTGCACCATTTGGAAGGGGAGGTTTGGAGCAACGGTAAAGTTGTCTCCGTGCGACCTATAGGTCACGGGTTCGAACTGTTGAATCAGCCACTGATCTTGCAGCAGGGTAGTTAGGTTGCCTACATCACACCCTCTTGGGGTGCGGCCCTTCCCTGATCAAATGCGGGATGCTTCGTAAACCCGGCTGCCCTTTTACTTTCTCAATCCAGCAATTTAGCTGCACCACATTATCTTCATCTTAAAAGTTCTGCTTGGACTGTTAATATCCAAAACTTTTTGCTTCACAGCAATGCAGATGCACCAACTAGAACAGATAACTCCTTAACCTCCTATACTCTCCTCCTCCAGTCCTTTCACCTCCTTTTACTAAGATGCAACAACATTTTGTTGAATAATCTGACATTAATGTAGATGAAAAAGACAAGTGAAACGAAGATACATACCGCGAATATAAAAGAATAAGCACCCTCTTTCTTGAAATCTTCTCTTCCAGATACCTCAAAAACTCTGCTCTTGTCTTCAACAGAATTTCTTAGTAGACAAACCATCGATTCCCACATATTCCTGTTCAGAGAGTCACCAACATAGACTAATCGCTTTCCTCTCAAAAGTTCCAACATTTCTTTGGCATTCAACCTGAAAAAGTAAAGTAATACTATTTCACAAAATGAACATTCTCAGAATTAAGCCAAGCAATTGCATAAAAAGGAAGGTCGGTGCATTAAGCTCCTATAATACGCCGAGTCTGAAAAGGGCCAAAGCACATTAGGTTTCCACTTCTTAAACCTGTCACCTCCTAATCACGTGGTCGTAACATTTACCTTGCACCAAGTCTCTCCTTCAAGCTTAACAATGCATCAAAAAATAGGGGCGGCCCAATGAACTAAGCTTTTCCTACGAGCAAGGTCCAAAAAGGGTCGAACAACATTAGATCAAAGTCTTATCTTGATTTATGCTAGAAACTGTTTCCTCGGCTTAAACCAAGGTAGAACCTTTAAGCCAAGGCTCCGCTTCTAGCCCATAAATGCATAAACTAAGGGTAGCGCAATGTACTAAGCTTCCAGTATATGTGGGTCCAGATAGGCTGAAGCATTTAGCTCCAACTATATACTGGGTCTGAAAAGGTCCAGACCATAATAGGTTTTCACTCTTTAAACATGTGACCTCCTAGTCGCATGGCCGCAACTTTTACCTTGCACCAAGTCTCCCCTTCAAGCTTTACATTATAAAAAAATAGGGGCAACCGAATGACTAATCTCTTTCTATGAGCAGGGTCCGAAAAGGGTCGAACGACATTAGGTTTATCGTACGCAGTTTTATCTTGCATTTCTACTAGAGACTATTTCCACAGCTTAAATCAATGCAGACTTAAACCAAGGCAGAACCTTTAAGCCAAGGCTCTGCTTCGAGCCCATAGATGCATAAACCAAGGGCAACCCAGTGTATTAAGCTTCCACTATGCGTGGGTCCAGAAGGGTCGGACCACATTTGGTCTATTTTACGCAGTCTTACCTTGCATTCTGTTTCCGCGACTTAAACCTATGACCTACAGACCATATGGCTACAACTTTTACCGTTGTGCCTCTCCTTCAAGCCTAGTAATGCATATATATGCTATAAAAAGACCAACATCATTAAAAGTAGCTTATTACCTTGGAATGTTGCAGTGCTTAGGCTGCCATCTAAATTTCTCATACCCATTATCCGGCCTTCCATTTCTATAACAATCAAATGGCTCATCTATAAAAGGACAAGAACCAGGTTCATACAAAGGGTTAGCATCATCTTTCACCCATTTCCCATCAAAAACATCACAATGACTCAATACTTCCCACCAAGGCTCATTCTTTTGATTTTCAGTTGATGTGTCATTTCTCACAGAATATGGTGACAAATTCACCCTTTTTTTCTCTTCCTCTTCATTTTTCATTGAATTCTGTAAACCCTTTTCACCATTTTCAGAGTCATTCATTTGGCTAGGAGATATTGAAAATCCATTTTGATGAGAAACAGAATTAGAATCATTCAGTTTGCCAAAAACCCCATTTGTTTTTCTGTTAAATGGGAGAGAGTAAACAGTTGAGTTTTGATTAGAGGTGTAATTATTTGAGGAAAAATAGTGTGAGAAAAATGTGGAGAACTGCGATCTCTTATTGAGAACTTTCTTGAAAGAATGATTGATAGAAGGATTATTAAAGACAAAAAAGATAGCACATGTAACAAATAAGAAAGTGAAAGCATAAGCCAACAACATGGATTTTTGAGTCTTGAATGTTGGTGTCCTAATTGTTGGAGACCTCAATGAATTAGGTGAAAAAAGACTTTTCTTTAACTCTGACATTGAAGGGCTATTTACCCTTATCTTCAATGTTGGTGGTGGAAATGGAATTTTTCTTGTTGTCGGTAATGATGGTGGTGAATCTGCCATTTTAATTGACAATAATAAGAGATTAATATAGAAAGTTTATAAGATCTAAAGATAGAAAGAAGAAATATATGCATGCAAATTCTGTATTTGTTTCTCTCAAAATAGAATGTTTTGAGATTTAAGGGGTGGGGTATGAGCTATATATAGGTAAACTTAATGGGCTGATTTGTCAAAATTGTGCTCCGCCTTTTACGTTTTGGAGTCAAAATGTCAAATTTAAAGGGTGTGTTTGGTAGGAATAAATATGTTTTCCTTCAAAATAAGTAGTTTTCTTACTTATTTTTTGTGTTTGGTTAGATAGCAGAAAATATTTTTTAAAAATATATAATTTAGACAAACACTGTATGAGACGAGATGGACAAGGTGGGAGGAATGGTAGGTCGAGATCTAAGGCTCGAAGTGGTGGCAACGATGTTGGGGGTGGCAACTCTGAACCAATATTTTCAATTAATTGAAAATTGTCATATTGTAAGGATTCATCACGGAAAGTTAAGTTCTACACTAGCTATCTACATATTACAATCTTTCTTTATTCGGGCTTGAGACCGACAATATATATATATATAAAAAAGTTTATCTAGACGAAATTAATTTAAAATTCCGTAGAAAGGCACCGACACCAAGCTACCAAAATGAGCCTTTCGCTTATGAAAAATTAACTAATAGTATATATTATATTGGTTGCTTTTTCATGTTTATCAGAACATATATTACACTTGATGAGTGTAAAACGTCTGAATTGATTTTAAAACATTTAATTTATAATCACTTAAGATTTCCAACCATTTTTGAGCACATGTTCCTTTTAAACATATTATTTTGACTTTTTAACCATATCAGTAAGAGCTAAACTATTATAAGCAACAATTTAAAATGTAAAAGTTGCAACCGAGCTTATGTTAAGTTGAAATTGTGTACGTCCAAAGAGCATTGGTATATTAATGGTACTATACACATAGAGTTCAAAGCATGTAATAATTAAAAGAATTATTTAAAATAGAAGCATTTGGTAGGTCCAAATTTGGTCAAACATTCATTGAAAGGCATTATTATATCAGGTGAATAATGCCTATGAATTCTCTCCACTGGTTCGCATTCTTACATAACCTCGAAACTTCTTTTTACTATATTTGGAGCTTTTACCCATTCTGTGGTTATAAATAGAATGTGTTGATTTTCAGTACAGGATTTAAGTTTTGTATATTGACAGTTTAAAAAACTGAAGCTTAAACAAATTTAAATATAACTTGTAAGTGAGGCTGCTAGCCCAATTGCACGTATTGGGATTTTTTCGTAAAAATAGCACGGTATAACCAGTTTTCGGATTGATCATTCAAAAATAGCCAGCGTTTACGAAGTTAATGAAAAATAGCCACTATTTTGCCGCAACAGAAACCGGTCTAGCATAATATACTGGAGTTCGGTGCACATGTATATGAACTCCAGCAAATTATGTTGGACCGGTATACTTGCTGACTCCAGTATAATATACTGGAGACTGGAGCACCGGTGCTCCAAACTCCAGTATATTATACTGGCGTATTTTCCGGGTTTTGAACAGTGTTTTCGCTCAGATTTATCTTTACATGAAAAGTGGCTAAATTTCGATTACTTTTGAAACTGGACTATTTTTGAACGATCAGTTGTAAATCTGGCTATTTTTGAATTTCTCCCGATTTTTTCATTCCTATACAATAGTTAAAACTTATTTACCAAAATTATTATAATTTGTATATTACCCCCATAAATAAAGATTACTTACAAATTATATGCAATCCATTATTAGTGTCTTAAATTAGGGGATTTAATTACATCTTTTTCCTATTTTCTCTCCACTCCTTTTTCAATAAGACTCCTTCTAGTTGTATATTACCTATTTTAAGCCATGATTAGTGTTAAATCCTCTTTCTCTTTGAAGTGTAGAGGCTCAACTATTACACATTGCTTTCACCATCGACGCCAATAAATTATAGGCCGCAAAATCCAAATTACTGCTCTCACGCTCTGTGTGCACTTTGTCGTAAATATCACAAACTATATCTTCCCAAATATCTAATGAAGAGAAAACGAACTGCTAGTTTATAGGTTACAATGAATCTATAAAGAGCAGTTACGACTGTCCAAAAGGATTGTCTTTTTCTATTAATTTATTAATAAAAATAAAGCGTAGTTTCTATCCTAGTACACGTGTTTGCTAGAATGAATTTAATGTTATGCCGTGTTACTTGTTACACCATTTTTTTTTAATCCCTCTAAATTCTAACGTACTTCCTCTATCCACTTCACTTGGAGCATATACTATACAACTTATCTATAATTTTCATATATTATTTTTATTCATCTATATACAACTATAATATCATATCACGTAAATACAATTTTTATACAAATTTTATACAATACATCTTTTGTATATTTTGTATCTGATTTATACATAGTAAAAACAAATTTCATATAACAAATTATATATTATACAACTTATCAACAATTTTCATACATTATTTATACTCAATTATATACAACTACAATATCATACAATTTTTATACAATATTGTTCAACTTTCATACAATAGTTAAATAATATATATATATATATATATATATATATATATAAACAACAGAATAAATTCTTTTATAATTTTACTACAATTTCGTAAGTATAATGTATGTCATGTCTTCTTCTTCAAGTTTCAATCTGAAACTCAGCCAAAATCAAGTCTAATCTTCACCAAAACACCCTCAAAATTGAGATATAAACTCCAAACTATATTCCCAATTGTTTACAACAATACCCAATTCAAACAAATAATGATTTTTTAAAAACCCAAATTGGAATTCAAAGCTTCAAAGCTTTTTAATGGCTGTCAACGGTGGAATTGCTGCTCTCTTTTCCTTTGCTTTATATTAGTGGAATTAGGGATTGAGAGATAGAGAGAGACGTAGAGAGAATTTTCCAATTATTTGCAACAACACCCAATTCAAACAAATAATATTTTTTGAAAACCCAAATTCGAATTTAAAGCTTCAAAACTTTTTAATGACTGTCAATGGTGGAATTGCTGTTCTCTTTTCCTTTGCTCTACATTACTGGGATTAGGGATTGAGAGATAGAGAAAGACGGAGATATTATATATATATATATATATATATATATAGAGAGAGAGAGAGAGAGAGAGAGAATAAGGATGTGAAATAATTGATTCCTAATATAAAGGGATACTCATTTAATTCCTAATGTGTATAATTGGTAAATTTGTATATAGGATGTAATTAAAATAAAATTTGAGTAGGGAGGGTAATAAAGTTTCCAATAGTGTATAGGTATGTAAAAATTTCTAACTGACTCTAATTTTACGGGGCACATACTATTTTCTACCAGTAAGGCATCGGATAACTATGTCTATCAAAGTTTGAACATATGAAAATAAATCACCTAAAGCAGTCTGATTTTTCGTTATAGTTATTGATAGGAAGAATAATACTTGTAGTCATAGGCTAGCAAAATTCAGTCTTATCTCTAGTGAAATATGTCTCGTGTCATGAATAACAAATTTTATGGCTTGTAAGTTGTAAGTGAGGTTGCTAGCACCTAGGTTACTTTTTGTTAAATTGTGTTGTTTGTGTCAACTTGCGTACACCTATCACAAAGCATTTGTTATCTCCCATCAATACAGATATTGAATAATTCTATCCATCAAGACTTAAATACTAATTCCCTTAGAGTTCAGGTACTCTTATCCGATCTTTTCATTTAACATAATCTACTACTTTGACGGCTAACTGTCATAACTATAAGGGAATGTTTATATTCTATCCCTTTTCAGTAAGTATCACAAATAAGAAATATCATTATTCTTGAAGTTTTTGTTATTCCTATTTAACCATAGGTACCATACTCCAAATGGAAAAACATCCTGCCAACTGAGATCACTCTTTACTATGATTAGAGCTGCTCTTGTCTTTCACCCACATGAAGCAAGCCATATGGTGATACTGGTTCTCAAGGTTTTTTGGAGTATAATGCATTTTATTCCAGAAATCTATAGCCACCTTACATTTCAGCATAAGGTGTTTGATGTTTTCAAGGTTCCAAGCCAAATACTTGACAGGTTGGGCTATTGGTAATTCCTATATCAAAAAGATATTGAGCTGTTGGTATACTAGTATGAGAGGCCATCCAAAAGAAATTTGGAATCTGACCGTTTGGCCATAGATTTTTTCAAGATATATTTGGGATTTTTTTTGAAAAATACATCACTATCAAAAATCAGGTGATTTCCGACCGAAATTTCCGACCGAAATCGGTCGGAAATTATATTTCCGACCAAATTTCGACCGTTTTTAATTGGACGGAAAAACAATGGTCGCAAATGCAGACCGACCGCAATTGGTCGCAAATTTCCGATCGAAATCGGTCGGAAAATATTGGTCGAAAATTTCCGACCAAAATCGGTCGATAAAATCCAATGCGCTGACTGGCAGTCAAACTCTATTTTCCGACCGAAATCAGTTAGAAAATATTATTATTTAGTTATTTTTAATTTTAGTTTTCCGACCGAATTCGGTCGAAATTTTTAAAAAATAATAATATTATTTCATTAAATAATTATTTGTAAATTGTTAATTTATTTAAAAAATAAATATAAATTTATAATTTCCGACCGAATTCGGTCGGAAATTACGAATTTCTGGGCAAAAAAAATAATTTCCGACCGAACTCTGGGTAAAAACTGGGCAGAAAAAGGCTCTTTTTAAGCTACACTCCTTGCCAATTTAAACCAACATACATCCTATAATGCCAGCTTACATTGCTGCCATTCAACCATGAAAACTCAATAAAATAACTAATAGCCACCAACAACAACAATTAACCAACAACTAATAACCACAACCACAACAACTAATAACCACAACAACAACTACTAAAGTGTTCAATAACAATATAATCATCATTCAAATAACCAACAACAAAATATTGACAAGTTCACAACTTTGTTTAACAATGCACAACATTCAATGAATTTTTTATGTAGCACCATCTTCATGTAATGTCTTAGGACCTTCATCGCCGGCAGGTGGGGAAGGAGGAGGAGACCGGGGAATGGGGAAAGCACCACAAGCAAGAAGATTGGCCAGCTGACCTTGAAGGAGATCAAATTGTTTGTCCCTCCTTTCTAGCTGACCTTGAAGGGTATCAAAATTCTTCTTTTCTCTAGCCTTGGTCTCTTCAAGCTCTGCTGTCAGCTTTGCAATCTTCTCTTCCATGGACGATATAGCCGAACTATCAATCGCCTCGTCTTGGGCGGAAGTCCCTATACCTTGCAATCCATCCATGTAGCGCCGAAACGATTTATCTGAAAGGTCGTATGCTATCCCCTTTTTAGGACCACCGACAGTACTCAAACATATCCTCTTCTCTTCTTCGTCTGAAATGGGTGGTCGCTCGCCTTGCTCATTTAGTGGCAAGCTCTGAGTGTACTCCTCCAAATTGATCTTGTAGCGACCCTTTATTTAGAAGATAGAAAATTACTAACTATATAATATTAGAAACATTTATAGTAGTTATGAAACTTACATGTGTAGTCTCTGCCCGGTCCTCGACCCATCTAGTTGGATCTGTCGGTGCCTTCTTCTTCCGGATGTGAGTCTCCATGAAGAACTCATCATGACTCATCTTCCTCCCCAATTTTTTTCCCTACAAATATAATAAACATGTTAACGAAAACTATAGCAATACACGTATTTTGTTGTAAAAGCAGAGTGCAATTTAAGAGATGGGAATTTTTAAGTAACTAGATTCTTGAGAGAAACATAGAATAAAAAATACAACATGAAGCTGGGATTATATGGAGTCCACTTGAGCTTCACTGAAAAAAACTTTGGTTTTTGATAGCCTAGAGCTGGTTAGTCTATATAATGTTTGACCATACAACTCCAAGGTTGTGTTCTAGTTCCAATATTCTCTAATTAGTTTGTGTTGTATGTTAACCAGTACTATGTTCTTTCCCCTTCTAAAATTGTGGTCTTCATAATTTTCTTCAAGATTTTAGATTTTTGTGCTGTTGAATACAAATTCCTATCAACATGAATTTGCTCATTTAAAATAAACAACATATTAAAATATGATTCTTCAACAAATTTGGAACCAGGGCTTCTCAAATTGAAAGAGAGATTTTTCATGAACATCAGCGCTTATAAACATGAAAAATACATTAAATAGAAATCTAATAATAGATAAAGCAACATCTTAAACCTAATTAAAACAAATTTCATGCTTTTTAGTGTACTGTCAAGAAACCAACACTTACCAATTTGTGTTAAGCAACAATTCAAATGAGGAGTGTGTTATATAGTGCCAGCCCAAACAACAAATATTATTATAACCTAAGTTTCTTTGTTGGTAGAAGATAAAACTTATATGTTATTGTATTGTATTTGTTTGGCAATATATATATTTCTCTAAGCAAGGAAGCAGAACAAAAACAACCTCATTTAATATAAATATGGTAGTCACATAATTCTACAGTTAATATATAATTATGTAGTTAATAAAAACAACCCCATTTAGTATAAGTATTGTATGTTATGTGTGTATTTTTGAAATGCCAACTTGCCGTGATATTCCAAAGTTTTGGGAGATATATAAATATAGTTCCATAAAAATAGACTGAAATATTTTAAGAAATTACCAGATGTCTCCTCGTATCCCCCATGCTCCTTGAACCCAGACAGTGCAAGGAGCCACCCTTTTCAGATGCTCGGGCCTTCTTTCCCTGTTCACTCTGCTTCTTGAATTTGTCGGTGGTCCAATACTTCTCCAAATCCACCCATATATGCGGTAGAACCCATGAAGGCCTCTTTTTAACCCTTCGAGCGGTGCTGAAGGAATCAGAGAGTCTCTTACGGCATTTGTACTCCCAATTTTTACAAATTTCACGGTTATACTGGTCCTCCCAGGAACACTTAGTCTGCAAATAAAGTAAGTAACGTTAGATGAAAATATTGTTAATATAACACTTAAATAGATAAGAATTGTATTAAAACCTTAAATTGGTTGAACATCTGTTGCACGAGACTATCTGGAAAGTCACTCCAAGTCGGATAGGGTGTTAAATACAACGAGACAAGTATATCAGTGATTATCTTTGTAACATGATTATTAGGAATAAACCTGCAACATTGCAATTACATTAAATAAATAAGAGTAGCTATTATAATTCAGCAAAAAAAAAAAGAAGTAATAAATAAATCTTACCCGTTGCCTTCAGGCCTGATGATTATCCTATGGTAATGATCATAACGCACATCATCCGAATCATCATCCTCCGATGAATCTGAAGCATGTACAGAAGAGGGTGCATCTGGCTCAGTGCTACTATCTCGAAGACAGAGTCTAGAAATGCTAGGAGACGAACCCTATGGAGAGGGAGATGGGGTCCCTGAAGACGTCCCCGATCCACATCCCTGCACAGATCTAGACCCCTGCTCCGATCCAGACCACTGCTGCGATCCGGCCGTCTGAAATCTAGATGGATGCGATCCGGCTGGAGATGAATCAAATGGAGTAGATGACGGGCGTATCACATGGCCCTGTGACTGGTGACTCGATGCACCTATGTAACTATTGGTAGGATCATTAGGAGGAAGCGGGGTATATCCCTGTGGCGGAGAATTGTGATAATATTGCTGGACGGGCGAATGGTGGGTAGTATAATGAGTAGATGGATGTGGTGGAATAGATTTGTGCCTAGAAGATTGATGCGGACCATCGGCAGCAGAGGGATGAAAGTGTGGAGTGGAAGGAAGCGAGGGTGTAGCACCATTATCATAATCAGTAGGCCTTTTATCCTTCCTAAACCTACCTCGACCCCTACCGACCATCTGCATAAATTAAAGAAAATGTTAGAATTGAGAATATAAATCTATATAAGTTAAGAACGCTTGAAAAAACTGACATGCTAGTCGTCTTCGTCGACGTATCCTTCCTCGTCTGAAAATCCTTCCTCTTCACGTATTTCATTTTCATTAGGTGATTCTTCATCCTCATTTTCTATGATTGTTATTTCCTCCATATCGACTTCTTCTAATATGTGTTGAGGATACTCCAAGTAATTTTCTAACTGATCATCTACCATTTGGTTAACACTTAAGGTATCGTTTTGGTAAGCAACATCTAGTACATTCTCAACTTCCACCCTACCAATAGGCTTTGTTTTTATTACAACCAACCAATCAGCCTTATCCCTCCGCAATGGATATGGAGCATAGTACACTTGCCTAACTCTTTCTGCAATTATAAAAGGATCATAACGATCATACTCCTTCTTTTTATTAACCTCAATTATGTTGTACTGCGAGTGTACATTTGTACCTCTTCTAGGTGTTGGGTCAAACCACTTGTATCGGAAAAGTATGATCTTCTTATATGGCCAACCTGAATATGACAATTCTAGAATCTCTTTGATCACACCATAATAATCATTTTCCCCATCCTGGTTGTCTTCACCACCTTTGACACATACCCCACTGTTATTGCTTTTTTTATACTTGGAGCATTTCTCGGTGTGAAATTTGTAACCATTCACACAATACTTAGACATAGTCGTAACCGTAGGTGCAGGTCCCCAAGATATATCTTGCAAAAATTTATTAACACCGTTGTTTGGATTATTGACCTACATGTAGCGTTAAATAAATCACAAGTGAGCAAGTATATTCACAAGTATGTATAATAACATGTGAGAAAGTATGTAAGATGCACTTACACACTCTTTAAACCATGCCTCAAATGTAGAATATACAACACCATGACAAATTGACTCACGAAGTCACTGAGTGACACGTTGAAAATTATTTGTTAGTTGCATCAACCAAATTAAATAGTAGTCCGTGTAAACTAATCTTATGTCAACACTTACTTAAGAAAGGGTTGAACTTCTGGACAATTTAGTAACACATGATTTGAAGTTGATTTGTACTCTATACTAGTTAGGCCCCTTTGTGCTCGATCTTTAGAACCTCGGCCTGGTTGATTGAATATGGACATTGGTGGATATAATGGATCAATCTCAATTACCACATTGTATCGATTGGGCCTATTTCTAGCACATGGCACATGACTGTCAAAGTAGTAAGAATAAAAATGGGCAGTTTCCTTTGCAAGATAGGCTTCGCATATGGATCCTCCAATCCTATTCCTCTGTTTAACAAATCGTTTACACTTGCCAATAGTCCTGTACATTGTCATATTAGACGATAACGTTAAAGAAAATTACAAGAATAAATAAAGGTTTGATCATTACCTCTCGAATGGATACATCCACCTGCATTGAACCGGGCCTCCAAGTCACGCCTTGTGTACAAGGTGAATTGGCAGGTGTTCCATCACATCGAAGAAACCACATGGAAAAATCCTCTCCAGCTTATTACTGATAATAGGAATGTTCTGATTCATTTGAAATAGGTTTTCTTCCCTTAATATGGTAGAACATAAGTCTTTGAAGAACAAACTTATCTCTGTGATGGGTTTCCATATATTTTCAGGCAATCCACAAAATGCAATAGGGATTAAGGTTTCCATGAATATATGACAGTCATGACTTTTCATATGAGTCAGCTTTCCATCAACCATATTGGCACGTTTTCCCATGTTCGATGCATAGGCCTCGGGCATTTTTAGGTTTGTAACCCACTCACAAATCTGTCGTCTTTGTTCCAAAGTGAATGTGTAGCTGGCCTTGGGCTTGAACACCTAACCATTGTTCTCATACTGCAAATGTAACTCAGGTCGCCTGCAATATTCTTGTAAGTCCAGTCTAGTCTTCGGGTTATCTTTTGTCTTATTCTTATCATCCATCACTGTGTTGAACAAATTGTCAAAATAGTTCTTCTCAATATGCATGACATCAAGATTATGTCGGAGAATATTATCCTTCCAATATGGCAACTCCCAAAATATGCTCTTTTTTGTCCAGTTATGAGTAACACCATATCCAAGAAATCTAGAAGGTGGGGCCTCGGTAACTTTAGTGAAGTTCTGAACCCTCTCCCAAATTTCCTCACCGGAATAAATTGGAGGTGGTAAATCATGTTCAATTGTATTCTTTTTGAATGCATTCTTCATCCTTCTGAACTCATGATCAACCGGCAAGAACTGACGATGACAATCAAACCATGACTGCTTTCGGCCGTGTTTTAAAGTGAACGCTTTACTATTTTCCATGCAGTAAGGACATGCTAACTTTCCGGCAGTCATCCACCCAGACAACATTCCATACGCAGGAAAATCATTAATGGTCCACATTAAGTTAGCACGCAAGTTGAAATTTTGCTTAGTTGATATATCATATGTCTCAACTCCATCATACCACAACTGTTTAAGCTCATCAATCAAAGGTTGCAAATATACATCAATCAAACCCTTTGGATTGCGGGGACCGGGAATAACACAATTTAGAAATATATATGGACTAGTCATACACATTTCAGGCGGAAGATTATACGGAGTAATAAAGACTGGCCAGCATGAATATGGTGTTGCAGAAACAGAAAATGGCGTGAAACCATCAACACACAAACCCAATCGAACATTCCTCGGTTCACTAGCATAATCTGGGTACGTCCTATCAAAATGCTTCCAAGCTTCCCCATCTGAAGGATGACACATAACACCGGGCGGCCTTCTATTTTCATAATGCCATCTCATATGAGGAGCGGAACTCATCGATGCGTACAACCTCTTTAATCTAGGAATAAGAGGTAAGTAATGCATCGACTTCACAGCAGCATTCTTCCCGCTGGAAAGCCGCTTAAAACGAGGTTTTTCACAAAATTTACAACTTTCTAAATCTGCATCACCCTTATAATACAACATGCAACCATCTTCACAACAATCAATTCTCATAGACGAGAGTCCTAACTTAGAAACCAATCTTTTAGCCTTATAGAAATCTTCAGGTATGTTGAAATCTGGGTCAACTAGTTCACTCATAAGGCCAATGAAAGAATCCATTCCTGCTTGAGAAATATTGGTATCTGATTTGATACTTAATAATCTAACCGCAACAGACAACTGAGAGTGCATACTCCCTTGTTTTAGTGGACGACTAGCAACCTTTAACTGTTCATAAAAATATTTTGCTTCTTCATTAGGAGGTTGTTCAACACTTTTGTTGGTTTCAAAATCGAAGTGCATGCCTAGAGCATCCGCAACCATTTCATGGTATCTAGGATGTTGAACATTATTCCCCACCAACCTACTATTTTGACCAACTACATTATGGAATACACCATCGATACCATCAATCTCTCCATGACTAGTCCACACAAAATAATTATCCTTAAACCCTTTTTGATAAAGATGAGTCTTAACATCCTCTGGTCCAAAATAATGCAAACACTTGCACTTCACACAAGGACACCTAATCAACCCTCCAATCAGAAACGGTTCAAGTGACATTGCATGCGTAATAAATTCCTCAACCCCTTCTATAAATTTCTCCCTCAAAAACCGACGATTAGGATAATTCCTATTATACATCCAAGTACGATAATCCATCTACATAAAGAAACACAACTTGTATGTGAACGACACAATTAAGCAAATACAAGCAGAACAGAGAAAGAAAAAAGTAAATATGAATTTGTTATTAACACAAGGGTAGTAAGATATGAATTTGTTTATTTGACAGAATACAGTACTACTAAACTACATATCCATTCAATGAAAATTCTATCCAAATTACACTAACAGACCTTATTTTATTACTTGAAAAAAGAAAATAATTTTCAGCAAAACTCCTACAGTTTAAAGAGGAGTAAAAGCACAAACATGTACATCAATCTACAACCAATTAATATTTAAAAAAAGAACCTAAGTAATTAACCCCCAGCATAACTAAATAACCATCAAAAGAAACACAATCGTTGCTAAAAAACAGCGTATTTGTTTGCAATGCTCTAATTCTATCAATCAATTAAGACCTTATAGTCCTCATCATAACACTCAACTGTAAGTGGTCAAGCATATTTTCCAAGTTGGGTAAATCAGTTAGCTAATACTCTTGTGCAAGTTCTTAAGCATATTTCCTATGTGGGAAACAGTGAGACGGAACATACATAAACAATGGATCAAAATTTTATTTCAAATTACAGTTCTTCCTTCTCTCAAATGATTATTCTTTCTCTACTCAAGTCAATATTAAGTCATACGTTCAAGAATCAAGACTTTATTGCAATTAGCCAATTACCCATACTATACATATAGGTAGTGTAATTACGAATTTAGAATAAATCATCGGCGAATCCACTTATGTTTATTGTAATTATCAATTTATATAAGCTAGTTGTCACTAATACAATTCTACGTAATAAAATTATCAATTTACGGTCGAATCAAACCTAACATTACTTAAAGATACTACTAAAGGACTTATACTTAGTGTAATGTCAATCTATAAGCTAATTACAACTAATACACTTACTATAATATAAGCGACAGAAAAAAAGTCCGTCGGTACTGCTGCATCGGTAAACAACTATTTTTTAGTAAAGTGTATAGTATATATATATATATATATATATATATATATATATATATATATATATATATAGAGAGAGAGAGAGAGAGAGAGAGAAAGAGTATATCGAATATAGCATATAATTATCAATGTATAGGCTAATGAATCACTAGCGTTACTTCAGAATAACACTTATATTACTTAACGATACCACTAATAAACTTTCACTTACTTTAATTATCAAGCTAAAGATAAACAATCACAAACATTTCTCACAAATATCATTAATACACTTCCATTTAGTGTATAATTATCAATGTATCGGCTAATCAATCACTAACGTTACTTATATAAAGATACCACTAGTTCATTAATTGTTAACGTTACTTAAGGATACCATTAATGCAGTTCTTACACTAATTATCAATTTAAGATATATATATATATATATATATATATATACACTAATTGTATAGTATATAAGCGATATTCGATATAACATTAGTTATATTAAGATGTGTGTGTGTGTATGTATATATACATATATACATATATATATATATATAGATATATATATATATATATATATATATATATATATATATATGTATATATATATATACACTATACATTTAGATAGTGTGATTACGAATTTAGAATAAATCATCGGCAAATCCACTTATGCTTATTGTAATTATCAATTTATATAAGCTAATTGTCACTAATACACTTCTACGTAATAAAATTATTAATTTACGGTCGAATCAAACCTAACATTACTTAAGGATACTACTAAAGGACTTATACTTAGTGTAACGTCAATCTATAAGCTAATTACAACTAATACACTTACTAATTACTATAAGCGACAGAAAAAAGTCTGTCGATACTGCTGCGTCGGTAAACAACTGTTTTTACGGTCGAATCAAACCTAACATTACTTAAAGATTAAATATTGTTCCGACCGAATTTGGTTGGAAATATTCAATTATAATTTTTTCGGTTGGTTAATTAAGTATATATAAAAAATTCAAAGTTTCCGATCGAATTCGGTCGGAAACTTGGAAGTATTTTAATAAATAATTATTTATGTACAATGTTGACCAAATATTTGACCACTTTCCGACCGAATTCGGTCGGAAATATTGAGTTAAAATTATTTCGATTTTTTGTCTTGCGCGGGAAACAAAAAATTCAAAAAGCAATTTGGAATTTTTTTAATAAATAATTATTTTTTACATTATATACAAGGTTGACCAAATATTTGATCAGTTCCCGACCGAGTTCGGTCGGAAATTTGGAAATATTTTAATAAATAATTATTTTTTACATTATATACAAGTTTGACCAAATATTTGACAAATTTTCCGACCGAAATCGGTCGGAAAGTTAATTTTTTTTTTTTTTTGCTGTCAGTCACTTTTGTTGTGTTTTGCGACCAAATACTCTTAATTCCAACCGATTTCGGTCGGAAATTCTTGGACGGAAATCACCTGATTTCTAGTAGTGCATGTTTGGCCATAAATTTTATCTGTACAAATTCCCAAAACCCAAAATTCAAATTCCAAAACTAGCTAAAGAGTTGGTTTTGCCCAAAATATCACTATTACATTTTTTAAAAATTGTCTCAAACTTTTATATTTTTTATTATTTTATAACAATGTTGCTTCGACTTCTCGGTTATCTGATAGTGTATTATATAGTTCATTATAAAAATGATAATTTTGTGCCAAATTTATTTATGTTCAGGACTATGATTTGTGATAATATAATAAATGTTATTGATAAAGGTATTGTTGGGTATTTGTGATAGTTTTTAGAACTTGTCGGTATAAGTCATGTTTCATATTTTTTTCAACAAAAAAGTAAAATATGGTTTGAAAACTTATGTCCAAACACATTTCATCTTCAAACCAAACTTCACCCAAATCAGATTTTTCAAAATAAATTTGGGAATCTATGGCCAAACGCTAGCTTCCTACTCTTGTTAGTTGGGACAGTGTTTGATTCTCCTTTCCCACTGCCTCGTGCTCTTGCTTGTACGGTGGATACGCAAAACCCCTATTTCCTCTTTCAGGTTAAGCACCCTTTGCTCGAACGAAAGAGGGTCTCAAGTACTCCATCTCCATCATCAGTTGTAGTTGTGGCCACACCAACCCTTTCGTTCTTATCGCTCCGGATTTCGATCTATATGACTTCCGGGCGGTACAAAGTAAAACTCTTCCGTAACCTAACCTTTAACAATTTGTTCAAGGGGGACCCTCTGATCTATCAATGGTCACACCTAGATCTGGCCGGAGAATAGCAAAAGAAAGATCTCAAGGCTCTGGAAATATACCACTCGCGATACTCTTCCTCCGTCACCTCTATCTCCAAATCAACTGTTTGATGTGCTGAATTTAATATTGCATAGAGGTACATAGAAAATAAAGAGAAAAAGGCATTTTATTTTGTTCAAAGTGTTCAATCTCCATATCCAATTAAAATTATGTCCTTGATGTCTTCTTTCCATAAGCTATTTTTCTTTTTTTGGCTAAAAGGATATTAATATTATTATTAACAATAACAAAAGTTTTGGTACAAAACTTATGCTTGTAGAAGCACACCCATTATACTACAGTTCCATGGTAGTCTCCTAGCATATATACAGAGTTCCTCGTTTGTTTGCCTCCAAAATAACCAAAACATACAAAGGAGGAACTTCCAAAATTTTGATAATACTAGTACTACTATTACTATGTATGCATCATAGTTCCATTCTTTGCCAATACATCTGTCACTCAATTTTGTTCCCTGTAGATAGGATCAAGCTGCAGGTCTCCAACTGGCTAAGCAATGACCTGCAATCATGAATTATAAGTTAGATCTACCACTCTGTTCTTTCCACATGATCTACGCGCTATTCTGCTTTTGATGTAATTTTGCAAATGCAGTGTACTTCTTAGTTGTTTATCCAATTCTCTTCTTCTTTCCTTCGGTTTCTTGCCTCACTTCTTCTGCATGTCTTCAGGAGAATGTATTGTTCAGTTATCTACATTAAGCCATTTGTTCGCATATGGGTCTGGACTGATCACATTAGAATAGACATCACATAAAAAGCAATAATATATCCTGAGCCGAGGGTCTATCGGAAACCGTCTCTCTCTACCTTCCAAGGGTAGGAGTAAGGACTGCGTACAAACTACCCTCCCCAGACCCCACTAGTGGGGTCCATTGGGTTTGTTGTCGTTGCTGTTATAAAAATCACTAGCATGAAGTGGATGGGACAAATTCTGCAGGATCATATCTAGTAGGAGTCATGCAACATACTGCATGCTTGCTAATACACTCGCTCGGATGTAAGATTCCAGCCACTGATAGATGTCCCATGCCACCTTTCACGAAGAATACTGTTCGAGAATGAATGAATTCTGATATAGTGCCGAATAAGACGCTCATTGCCGTTATCAAATTGACATGACATCTCCTTCAAATCTACCACATAAAATTTTCAAATGTATTCTTCAGTACGTCTTTATAAACCCTCATACAAAGGAATTTTCTCCCCTCCTTACTTTGATTAATTCTTCTATCATTTAAGGAGGATTTGACGTATTCAAATCAAGGGTTACTCATACCTTCCTCAAATCTAGTCATAATTTTCTTTCTGAACACTCAACAAATTAAGAAGTAGTTTTCTCTAACTTCAACCAAATGAAAGCATCAAAAGACTCTGTAAAATTGATAGTAAGATTATAATTTTACATGGTGATCAAATTTTAAGCCCTTGTAAATTAAATTTATAGAACCAGACTGAACTTATTCCTTCGCAGCTCCCATATTAATGTGGACAATTTACCATATAACCATGGTTTAGATGTCATCAACAAAGAGTGACAATGACGAGTAGCTCAACAGGCATAACATCAGAGGCAACCCTTGCATAATTGCCCGGTATTGGGAACTAGCCGAAATGAATGATAGGTTGAATAACATAATCACCACCACCCACCCCACCACCCAAAGCAGGGGCAGATCCATGTGGAGGGTATGGATTCACGTGCACCCATGCCCCCTTCCCTAATTAAACCAAGTATAATAATGTGCTCAAAGGTTCAATTCCCATGTCGGCGCCTTCTCTTGTCTTTTCTTTTTTCTCTGGTTTAATTTTTCAAAATCCCCAAGTCCTAAACATTGAAATTCTAGTTCTTCTTTTGTCACTGTAAAATTTTATAATCAATTAAACCAAATATTTATGTTAAAACTAGTAATAGTAGAGGATGCAGCATATAGTCAACAGACAGATTCAATTGAATTCAATATTTTCGACTCTGTGAAAAATTACTATGATTTTAAATTTTTAAACCCATAATTTCTAAATACAACGGATTTAATGGTAATAACCTAAAGGTTGAACCCGTCAAATTTAAATCCTCAATTCACCTATCTGTAATAATGTGCCCATCTTCTTGAAATCCTGAATCTGCCCCTGCCCCTGCCCCTGCCCCTGCCCCTGCCCCCAAGCCCCTGAAAACTAATGGTAAGATTATGTCGCACTTCAGAGCTAGAATCATCTATCACTGGCAGAACTATATGACTTGGAAAAGTAGAACTCTTGCCATTACAACATGCCGAGATATCACCCTATGGAAGACTGTATGACTTGAGAGAGTAGAACCCTTTGCCATTACAACCACTACACAACATACTGGGCCCTTAAGCAAATATGCCGGAGCAACAATCTCAGTTTTCTTTCAGTGCAAAAAAGCTACTTTTCAAGTGTGTTTGGAATGGTGGAAGTCATTCTCCATTGAAACTGTATTCCTAAAGAATTTTTTCCATAAAAAATGTTTTCCTAGAAAATTACTTTGCTTGGTTGACAAGCAGAAGATAATTTTCAAAAACAAACAATATTACAAATTAATAATAACATTAGCAAATTGGAGATTGGAGGACTAAAAATTAATAATAATGTAGTGTTAGTCGGAGGTAACGGGTTCAGGCCATAGAAACAGTCTCTTGCAGAAATGCAGGGTAAGGCTGCGTACAATAGACTCTTGAGGTCCGGCCCCTCCCCGGACCCCGCACATAGCGGGAGCTTAATGCACTGGGATGCCCTTTTTTTTAGTCGGAGCTAGTAATATGGAGTTAGAGTTAAAATTGTTGTAATGAAAAATGATTTCTACACATAAGTGAGGGAAGTCAGTTCCCCGCTTTTGGTGGAAGATGTTTTCTTTGGGTAATAAAACACATGAAAATGACTTCCTTATGCAATAAATAAATAAATAAATAAAATCCCGAAAAATGACTTCATCACGCACTTCATAAAGAAAACTAAAAATATAAGATATAACTGACTATGGACCTTTCACCCTAACTGCTTCCAAAAAGATGGTTTAACTTCGAGTGACAGCTAGTAGGACCCTAATATATGCCCTGAGCTAATAACTAACAGATCTACAAGGGCAATCCTAATGATCAAAAGCAACATAGCATGATAGAACTCAAAAGAGTGATCACAAGGCAGAAAAGTAAATCCAGGATATTGATTCCATGTATAGCTAATCTGAGCATAGCTCCATAGGTTAACATATTCTTGCATCTTAAACCTTTGGCCTGAAGAATTTCATGTTTTCAGGGAGAGTGTATGTTTACATATATGGAGAAAACGAGGAAAAGAGACCAGCCTGGTGTTGGAGAAAAAACACTTACCTGCAAGATGAGTACGGTTAATGCTGGAGAGCAAATGGTGAAAAGACCGACTAAGATCCCACTGCTTACGTGAGCAAATAAAAGGCACTGGCTACCCTGACACATGACTTTCCTTGCCTGAACCTGCCACCAGTCAAAGAGATACAATATACAAAGCTGAAACAAGTGAATCAGCAAATACAAGCTAGAAGAAGTTTAATACAACAACTATGCCTCAGTTCCAAACAAGTTGGATCGGCAATATGAATGTTCACTTACCGCATTTCTCCATTTAAATCATCCCAGCCCAACATTATACAAGCCATAAGAAGTTTAATATAACTTACAAATAAAAGAAGGTAGAAGCGGTACTTGAGAATGTCCCGGAAGAGAAAAACTATAAAAAAGCATTGTCCTTGCGCAATTATAGAAGCAGAAAATAATATTTGAAATCCTAGGTGCAATGGTGCATAATGAAAAACAGTTCATGAATCCAGGAGTTAATCCGTCACAGATATAATTGTTAGCATATTTAGGCTCAAATCTATTAAAATACTTAAAAACGAGTAACTTCATCCTTTATCAACATGCAATAACTTTATTTACATTTGTTGTTGTCAAGATCTTTTTTTTCCCCTTCTTTTTTCGTATCAGAAGAAATCCCATGCGCTTCTTGCACAAGTTAAGTCAGATGCACAATTTCAAAACTTGTGAAACATCCCCAACTTAAACACAAGGCCTTGTCCGCGGCCAGGTTCAAACCCGTGCCATGCACCCAACTCACATCACGTGTTGTGTCCTTACCATTGAACAAGCACTGGGGGCTTGCCATGATCTTCCTTTCCCTGTCATACTTCTAGCTTTGTTAGATAAACACCAAAACGGATGTACTCCCTCCATCACAATTATATGATAATATTTCTATTGGAACACTCAAAATGTTTGACGTCGTTCCTATTCTAAAAAGGCAACCTGGTGCACTAAGCTCCCACTATGCGCAGGATCCGGAGAAGAATCGGACCACAAGGGTCTATTATACGCAGTCTCACCCTGCATTTCTGCAAGAGCCTATTTCTACGGCTCGAACCCGTGACCTCCTGATAACATGGCAGCGTCATCCCTATTCTATATAACTTCTTTCACAACATTCAAAAATTCAAATCCATTAAATTAATTCACAGTTTGAACTTTGATACTTCATCAATATAAGAGAGATCAACTGAATTACATATAAACTTTATTTCCTACTAAAAATTAAATCCTTTTTGGCAAAATCATAACACATTCATTTCTCAAGATATAATAATTCCATTATAGATAAAATCATACCCAAAAAAGAGAATATTTACAGGTATACACGTTCCTCCTTTGATATCATCATGCATCAACCATCAAAGTATCACCATCTTCGTCGTGCATTTCCTCAAGATCCCATCCCCTAAACTCATCATCATCATCATCATCACCAACTTCCCTCGATTCTAAGGAATGCACAAATTGTAGAACAACATGATTCTCCTCAATTTCTCTATCAATTTCTTCTTGATCTTCTCGCGGCAACTTATGCCGGCAAAGTGGACACGTATTACTCCGATTAAGCCAAGGAACAATACAGTCATTATGAAAGAAGTGCTTGCAAGGCAATTCACTCGCTTCCGAATCAACTTCGAATTCCTCCATACAAATCGAACAACAGCAGCTTTTTAACGATTCGTTAATTTTGACGCTGGGGAGCGAGCCGAGGAACGATTTAAGAGTCGGTGAACGGAACTGTGTTAACTCAAAGGAAAAATCATCGGAGTTGTTGTCAGTCCAATCTGAATCGGAATCGGAAGAGTAAAAAGTAGTAATGGAATTGGTAGCGACGGCGGTTGGGGGGGTAGAATTGGAGTTAGGAGGTTGAGGAGGAGGAGTAAAAGTTGCAATGGTGTAATTAGGGAGGAGGTGGCGATGGAAGCAGCGAGGGCAGCGGAAGGAGGATCTGGCGGCGGAGGTGGTGGTGGTGATGTGGAAAGCGTGGTTGCAGTTGTAGCACCGGTATGAACGGCGGTTGGAGGCGGCGGAGACGGTGGTGGTGGCGGCCTCAGTCGACATGACGGGATTCTTTGTACTCGGTTTCAACTTTTCCTATTTTTGTTTTGTTTTCCATTTAAGTTATATGCATTGACAGTATATTGCTAATAATGCATGTATTATCTTTATGTATTAATAATATTTTTAATTTATGTATAATTAATATAAGCATTACTCATACATTATATTTGGTACTATCGTATCTATAGCTAATGCATAGTAAACCATCGTATTAGCAATATCACTGCTATTAATGCATGCATTAGCATGGTTAAAGGCCAAATTATCCTTAAAATCTTTTAAAACTAAAGAATATAGAGGGCATTTTTGTAACAAATAATTTTCTTAAAATTATGCCATGGGTTTTAATTTTTAATACACCACACCAAACAACGCATAAGAAATAACATATGCATAGATAATGCTTGCATTACTAACACATGCATTACTAATGCACCTTATTCAGCATTATTCTTATACACCTTACCAAACGACCCCTTAAAGGGATTATACAAAGTTATTTGTTTCATTTATTTGACTGTATGTATATTATGAATTCGTGAAAAATTAAGGTAACACTCCAGAAATAATATAATGAACTCACACTGCTTTTTGTATATCATGCCCCTTAACAAATTTAAATTTAAAAAAATAACCTTTTTAGATCTTTTATGTGTAAAAAATAGATCTCTTACGTGTAAAATAAATCTCTCATGTGCAAAGTGTTGGATATTAAAGTTGGGTCGTGGATCGCCCATATGGACTGACCCGGCCTATTTTTAAAGGAGATATAATTGAGGGAAGTTATAGGGAAGGTTTAACTCCTAAAATAAAACTACCGCACGTTGAGAAGTAAAGGAGAGCGTGGGGATGAACGTGGGTTAGTTTCACGGTAGTTTTTATTTCCTCTGACAACTTTCCCTATCTATAAATCAAAGCTCCCTTCTTCAGAGAAAAAAAGACATTGCGTTAATCTCTCTACAAAGATAGAAACACAGTAAAAGAAAGAAAAAGGTATTTAATTCGTGAACAAAAATTTTATTTTCAAGAGAGACGAAATCAGATTCGGGCAATTGATTGAAATAGATTCTGCAAAAATCTTCCGCTGTTGTTAACAGGTACACAAATTCTTTGTCCCTGTTACTCAATTTTAACTAATAATGGTATCAGAGCCTACGTTGTTTCCTCCTAATTGTTTCCAATGACAAGTTTCAATTTTGATCCAAACTTCTCGTAATCACTTAGAATTTGGGTCTTCACCAAGTCTGACAATCAGACAATAGAATAGCGCATATGAGCCTCTCCCTTTAAAAGTTTCCAAGTCAAAAAAAAAGTTTCTGCTTAAGTTTTTGCTTGTTTCAAAGTAATTCCCTTTGCAGTTTTTTTTTGTTTATACTGGTTTCATACCAAATTAGGATAACAGTATTTTGATAAATTACTGTCTCCTAAACTTTAAAGTAAGGCTTCACAATCGATGTGATTGGAGTGACTTCCATATTAGTATAGTTTATTTTAATGGATTTCTTTTAAAGTCATGATTAATTCCTAAAAATCTGCATCATGTCTATTTTAATATTAATTTTGTGTTGGGACAAAAAGAATCTTGCTACTTACTTGATGCTAAAGTAAGTGAGACTTTAACTTTAAAATATATGAAATTGTGATCTGATCTTTGCCATTTATTGTTCAAGTTAATAGTTAACAGAATAAATCAATGATATGGCTTTCTGAATCATTGCCCCTAAAATAACTAGAAAAAGGAAAAGACAATAGTATTCATTGCAGCTACTATGTCAACCTATTTGTTTTAAGAACAGTAAGAAAGATAGAAATAGAAGATCTCATTAAAGTTACAGATTTTCAATGGTCCTATGTAACTAATGTTGGTTTGCTGTTGGTAGACAAGTAAGTGTTGTTAATACCATTGGTTGTGGCTGCAAAGTTGAAGAATAGAATCAGATTTAGTTTCTATTAACAAATTTAGTCTAAATCCCTAAGCTTGTCTCTTAATATTAAAAATAAGTTTAGTCTTAATCCCTCGATTAATATACTTCTACAAGTAATTGTGATATATGCTGTCACATTGGATGGTTGTAGCCATTCTTATTGTTTCCTTGGTCCTATTTCAAATATGGCTGAACAGGGACAAGTTCGAATTACTTCAAGTGGGAGTTCTCGAAGTCAAGGGAGGGGACAACGTAGAAGGGTACGTCGTCGCAGGACTTACTGTAGACATGTGATTTTTGACCCTCCCAAATATTTTTTATTTTTTAGCACGTAAATATTTAATTTAGGCTTAATATAACTATTTAAACTCATTTTTACTCTTTTGCTTTATTTTATCACTAAAAATAAAAATTACAAAAAAATATTTTAGTTTACGTATTTTTCGTAAATTTAAATAAAAAATATATACAAAAATAGTACCTTATCTTTATTTTTATATAATCTTGAAAACACAAAAAATGATTTTATGTTTTATAGTTTAGTTCAATTAATTAAAATTAAATTTAATTTTTATATTATAATTGTACATAATTTTAGAAGGATGAATTAGTTTTAGGATTGGTTTATCCCGTCTTTATAAATCTTGTACTCTATTTTTCTAGTCTTTGGCCAAATTCCCTAGCCCATAATTCCTACGCCCATACTCCTAACCCAATCCCTACCCCTATATAAAAGACCTACACCCTAAAAAGAATGGCAGCCTTTTAGGGAGGAACTTCCATTTGTCAAAGAAACAAAAGTTTGATCCTTCAATATCTTTCATTAAACATCGCACAAAAACGACCATTGACCCCCCAATTCCAAAAACATGCATGCAATTCCATTCTTCAATCACATAAATCCCACCCCAATGTCGTATAACTCCCCAACTAAAGTTGAAGTCTAGTATGTCGTCTGAAGTCATGAAATTCCAGTCGAGGGCCGTCGGTTTTTAATGTTGTTGTTAGACGATTCCATTTTCTTGTAAGCAATTTTGCT
Organism: Nicotiana sylvestris; assembly: GCF_000393655.2. NCBI lineage: Eukaryota > Viridiplantae > Streptophyta > Magnoliopsida > Solanales > Solanaceae > Nicotiana > Nicotiana sylvestris. The sequence continues at coordinate 18,842,712 of NC_091065.1, forward strand.
GTAAGACTTCTTAAGTGGAAAATCAATAAAGAACTGTTTAGCCGAGCTCCCTCCTTCATCTTTGTCTTTATTTGACCGCTTCAACTTCTTGATTCAGTCATTAGCTAAGAGCAGGGTCTAGCTGAATGTTTTTTGACACTTTAGAGGCTTGTGCAATCGATGCCTAGCCAAATTTGAGTAGACACTTTCCTTTCATTCACTGTGTGGAAAGCCCATTCTACCATAAGAATTATACCCAGTGAGAATCATGTTCGAGAAATTAAATTTGAAGGCAAAGTGTGTCGGCAGTGGGCGAGGGAAATTGGTTAGTTCTCTTGGTTGATTTAAAGCTAATCCTTTTCTTTCTGTTTCTTTCTTTTTCTTTGTTTTGGGTGTTATTGACTTGGTGAGTTGGTATAATTTCTTGATTAAGTTTGCTGTAAAGTTTCGCTTTAGGTTTAAAACATTTTGGCCATTTATTAATAATTTGAGTGTTAAGATTTTCTTTCCATTTGCCCTATGATGCTTTAATCTTTTGTTGGTTTGATTTTGATCCTAGCTACAAATAGATATAATTGTTAGACGCATATTTAATTTCTATTAATCTTAGAGTTTAAGGGACATTGAGTATTTAAGAATGAATTTATTGAAAGGTAGTGGTTGCTCCTACTGTCTTAGTTTTATTCAAAAATTTGTTTGTTGTCAATTTGTTAGGTGACATAATTGAGTTTTAAAATTATGAATGAAGGTGATTTGTCAAAAATTTCAATAGTTAATGTACACTTCATCCACAAATGATTCCCAGTACTTGCGATCTTCTCGACAATCCTCAAACTTAGAAAATAAATAATTATGAACATCCTAGTTTGCTTTAGGCGCATTTAATAATAAATCATCGTGGCTATGGGTACGGTTCCCGTGGCATAGTCATGATACAATAATATCCAAATTCGGTTGGACATTTATGTGACCCAAATCCAAATCTCAACAATGTTAGATAAAATGTGTCGTGGACCGCGGGTGCATTTATGTGACGTGGTTCAAGACGCGTTTTAGATGACGTTAAATCTTTCCTAAAACAATAATTAAATAAAAGCGGTTATAAAGTTAAAATTGAACCATAGGTTAAAACATGTGTTAAAATCAGATAATAAGCCAATTATAATAGTTGAATGACCGTGCTAGAACCACAGAACCCTAGAATGCCTAACACCTTCTCCCGGATTAATAGAATTCCTTATCTGGATTTTTGTGTTCGCGGACTGTAATACAGAGTCAATCTTTTCCTCGATTTTGGGATTCGAACTGGTGACTTGGGACACCATAAAATTATCCCAAGTGGCAACTCTGAATTTTAAATAAAATAATCATGTTTCGATTGTCACTTAAATTGGAAAAAACTCCCTTATACACCCTTTGCGGAAGGTGTAGTAAAAAGGAGGTGTGACAACTCTGGCGACTCTGCTGGGGACCAGAACCCAGAATCTCTGGTTCAGTGTTCAAGAATTCGAGCTTAGAATAATTGTTATATTTGACTATATTTATTATCTAATTTTATTACATGCTTGGGCCTAATATGCTAAATGTTATTTTTTACCGCTTTGATATTATTTGAACTGTATATAAACAAGTACGAAACCTCTCTCTTCTCTCTCCTGAGGAGTGCACGCTGGTCATGACTTCTTTCTGTTAGTGTCATATCCCAAATAGAACGAGGTTCGGAAAAGTTGCAAAGCCGGATGAACTTTTGATTACCGGTACGCAGCCCCCCTAGGCTCGAGTTGTCCGCTCGGGTAAGCCAGGTCTAGAACAATACACCCAGGCTTTAAACCTAGAATAACTCAGCCTCATGTCGGATCCCTAGCAGGAACGTTTGTTTGCATCATGTGCATTTGACTTTGGGGACTCAACACAGGGGTTGAGTCCGTCTAGGACAGGTGTACCCAAATTAAAAGACCATTTTGATGCATCTTACGTGCTACTTGTATATCTGTCTGTTTCGGCTTGCATGTTGACTGTCTTCTAGAATAGGGAAGGAAAATGAAAAAAAAAAAGTAAAAAAGAAAATCAAAAAGAGGAGAAAGAAGAAAAAGAAACAAAAGTGAGAGGTAAATATTTAGAAAATTCTGAAAATCTGCAAAACTTTTGAAAAAAAAAGTCATTTCAAAACGAGCCAAAATTTTCAAGTGTCATGTTTTCCTGTTCCATCAAAATTAGCGAACTACGCAGGTCTGATTCTCACCGGATGTGAGATACGTAGGCAAACCTCATCGGTTCCGGCCCAAAATATTCAAAAAAATCAAAAATATTTTCCTTTACTTCCTCTCTAGAAAAGTCTTTTTTTTAGACCCCAATTTCCAAAAAATCCAAAAATATTTTTCATTACTTGCTTCTTTAGAAAACCTTTCTTTTAGACCCTAATTGTTTTTTAAAAAAAATATATACAAAATATTTTCTTTTAATTTCTTCCAAAAATAAAAAAAAATCATTCTTCTTTCAAATTGAAAAGAAAATTCAAAAACTATTTTCTTTTTTTTTAGAAGCATTTCTTTCATAAATTCAAAATAAAATTCCAAAAATATTTTCTTTCTTCTTTAGAAGTTTTTTTTTCGAAAATCCAGAAAAAAAATTCAAAAAAATCTTTCTTCTTTAGAAGACTTTCTTTGAAAAAATGCTGAAGAAAAATCAAAATTCAAAAATATTCTCTTTCTTCTTTATAAGTCTTTCTTTCGAAAAAAAAATTCAAAATTCAAAAAAAAGTTAGTTTATTTACTTTATTCATGATCTTCCCGAGCTACGCAAGATTTGATTCATGTTCCCACATGATACGTAGGCAACCCACATCAGGTTCGATCAACCATTGAAAAGAAAAATGAGAATAAATGAAAAAAAAGAAAAATGAAAAAACAAAATAAAAAATATTGATAATAATAAGGATCGACTGAGTTCATTCTAACATGTTTTATTTTGAATTGCAAAGAAAGTTGAAGTGGTCGATTTGTGGTAAGCTGGAAACACAAGATCCAAGTAAAAATGATAATTGACATCGAAGCTGTTACAAGTGCTCAAGGGACTCAGGGTCAGAGGGTTCAACAAGAGTCTGCTATGGTTGAGAAAAATAGAATACTAAAACAGCAAATGACCGAAATGTGTCAAGCATGGGGTGGTCAAGGACAACCTCGTCATGAGTCACAATTTGCTACACAGCAAGAGCGGTACCATTCTCCTGAGTACCACTCGTACTCGTTTGATCTTCCTGCAAACATTGAGAAGCCTGCCCGAAAGATGGTACAGGAAGAAATGACCCAAAGAGTGAAAAGCTTAGAACAACGGTTGAAAAACATGCAAGGGTTGGCAGGTCAAAAGAGTGTTGCCTTCAAAGATCTATGCATGTTCCCCGATGTCCACTTGCCGCCTGGTTTCAAGACTCCCAAATTTGAAAAGTATGATGGACATGGAGATCCCATAGCCCACCTGAAAAGGTATTGCAATCAACTAAGAGGTGTGGGAAGAAATGAAGCATTGTTGATGGCTTATTTTGGGGAACGCCTTACGGGAGTAGCCTCCGAATGGTTTATGGATCAAGACACATCTCACTGGTATGTCTGGGATGACATGACATATGCCTTTGTCAAACAGTT